>NC_142053.1:107955412-108637912 GCF_982192425.1 Myodes glareolus | reverse complement strand
GCAGACCAGGCTAGCCTTGAATTCAGAACACAGAGTTCTTCCTGCCTCTGCCTCCCAAGTGCTGAAATTAAAGGTGTGTATGCCACCACACCTGGCTTTCTCTAGTTATTATCAGCTTCTTCTCTAGTCCATTCCCAGACTTACGACTTTGAAATCTGTGAGTTCACAAATCAATCTACTAGGTTTTCTTTCAGGCTTTGGTGGCTGTGTTTATTTTTGGGTAGATCTCTCATGATAAATTCTCCTGCAGGATTTTTCAAATTGGTATAAAGATGTTCTAGATTCTTTTAAGCCTTTCACCCTCATCTTCTGAAATAGCTTATGCAAATTATCAGCCCATCTTGGTATGATTGCCAGTTTGAAGGGTGGGCTTCAAACTGCCAACTACATTTCTGCAATAGTTACTGGTTTCTTCTGGTCTTATGCTGCCTCATAAACAATATAATTTATATGCTTCTTGGAAAGGATGTATCTTACTTAAATTTTAAATGTAACTATACTATATTTGCATTTTATTTTGTGAATTTAAGTGACTACAATAGCATTTTTGCATTCTTAATATTGTACATATATTCTCCTGGCATACCTTGTATATGGTTTGCTATTTTGTTAGCTCTTGAGTCCACATATCACCAATAAGCTGTTTTCTATTTCATCAGTTTTTCCCTTTCATTTTTACAATTTTATTGTATTTATTCATGAAAATATGTTGACAATATATTACAAGCCAGGCGCTGTTTAAAGTTTGGCATAAAGCGAATATCAAACTTTAGAAATTGCAAGATTAACAATTCAATGATTCTTTTGCAATTTTATCAACAAATGTTAAAGGTAATGTACAACAGACTTCTCTGATTTATAAATATTAAGATTTTGCCTGGATTGTTGATAACTTTCTGATTTTGTTTTCACAGTCTTTGTTGAACATCTACTCTGAGGAACTTGAGCTTGAGACATGGAGAAATGCAAAATATTTTCTAAGAAAACTTAAAAGTTCAATTCATATTTCATATTTTAATGCTAAGATTTTTATAGTTGCAAGTGCTGGATGAATAACATGCTAAATATTCCTTAGGATCTTTTAGAGTAAACAACATCTTCCTTCAAGGATCAGACATAGATTCCTCCAAGTCCTTATTTTGTAGATTAAACGATTAAGGCAATCTTGGTCTTTTTGTGACATAACAAGTCTAGATATAATGCTCTTCTCACTGCTTGATAATTACAATCTCTTCTTTCACTTAGCCCATTTATTATTAGCGTTTTGATAACTGTTTTTTTTTTCTCGAAATAATCGTTCCCTTTCTTTGGTACATTGTTTGTTACTATGTACAGGTGATTTGGTCCTGTAACTTAATGTTTCCAGGAGTCTCTGAACATCCTTTAAAAGAAACTTCCTTTTAAAGAAACTTTTTTGCTAGCTCTTTGAGAATTTTCTTCAGTGTGGTTTGATCGTTCTTCCAGCTCTCCACAATCTCTTTTTCTTCCCGTTCTCACCCAACTTTGTGGCCTTTCTCCCCGATCACGACCAGTTTGTGCTGACCAAATATTCTTGGATATGTGGTTTTCCACTAGAGCCTGGATGACTCATCAAGGACTACAGTGTTAGAGAAAGCTGACCTTTTCTATCCTAGCAGCTAACAGTTGTCTAGAGTTCTTGGGTTGGTGTAGGATGTCCTGCCTATCTAATTCCCTTTTCCATGCTGGAATTTGGTCTGGCTTAAGTTTGCCCCACGTTGGGCACCAGGTGAAGGTGTAAGTCACAAACAATCCCACACCAGTTTGGAATTATGATTAATAGAATGGTTATTTATTTAAAAGGGAAAAACTTACAGATCACTGTCCCAGACAACAGCCATCTGCATGATCAGGAAAGGAGTCTAGTAGCTGGAAGCAGAGCCCGAAGCAAGAGTGAGCACATGGCTACCGCTGCTTTTTAAAGCAAATGAGACCATGCACAAGTGGGCTTGTATCTTAAAGTCTATTGGCTGAAGGAGCGGAAGCAGCTCCTGCACCAACAGGTCTTGTGCTTGCTTCCTCGACCATCTTAAATTTATATTGTAATTGCCCTGTTGTATCTAAAAGACATTGTTTCCTTGTCATCACCCACTCAACCCCTGACTCCTATACTCTTTCTGCTCTCTCTCTTTCCCAGTGAGCCATTGCTCTTTTCAGGAAGTGGTGGTGGTATTTTATATTCTGCACATAGGGCTGAACATCCTGTAGTCTCTAGACTCTTATTGTTCTCTTATTGGTCAATTGTGAAGGCCTCTGTTGATCCTCATCTACTTGTTTGGTACTTTAAAAAAATCTCTGGGCAAAAATAAAGTTTTCATCCTTAGTAAAACTAAAAGCAGAATATTGTGCTGCACAAGGTGGTGGATAACTATAATTCCAATTTGTGTAAGGCTTCACTAAAAGGCTCATGAGATTGGATAAATTATTAGGGGCCTCTGTCCTGGAGAAAACACAAGATCCACTCTCAGCAGCCATTGATGGATGGTAGCTTTTCATCTAGGAGTATGGCCTTGTGAAATTTCTCTTCTTCATTTCTATGTCAATTGGTATTGCCATTATGTATGTCTACTAGGAATCCTAAATTGATTCAGTAGGGTGTATTGTGTTACTGGTATTATTACACTAATTACAGATATGATTACAGTACTTATCTTTGAAATTTTTCAAATAGAAAATTTAAATAAAATAAAGGATCTTGAGTTCAAAACCAGCCTAAACTATACAGGGAATCCCTGGCTTAACAATAGCAAAACAAAGCAGTAACAACAACAAAAAACAACCAAACAAGTGAAGTGGAGATTATAAAAGTAAAGTTGAAGATGACTGAACTCTAATCTTAGTAAATTCAACATTTGCGAGAGTAATACAGTTGAATCATTGCTAACAATGCCACACGTTTTCATCTCCTTTCTGCTTGACTTCAAGCCTTACTTTGCTTTTTGTGGCTGTTATTTCATCCTTTGGCTAGGTAAACATTGTATTTCTTTGTTTGCTTATTTATTGTTGAACTAAAGTCTCACTGTGTAGCCCAAGTTGGCATTGAACTCACAGCAATTGTGCAAACCACCACAACACCACAGCTGGGCTTGGTAAACATTTTAAGTGTAATTGTTTTCAACTCAAACTTCACCATCTCTTAGTTTTCAATAGTGATATCATTGTATGTCTTCTTTGGTGATGTTTTTCCATGTTTTTAGGGTTTTGATTTGTATGATAGCTCTTTTTGTGTGTGTGTAATGACTTCAGTTTTTTCTTATAAACATTGACTCATTATCAGTAGAGTAAGGAACATGAGCCTTGGGCTTATAAGTACATAAACTCACAGGGTTTTTCCTTCTTTCTTTTCTTTTTTTTTAAATTTTTATTACTTAAAACAATTTTCTAAATTTAAACATATTTTGATCATATTCTTTCCCTCCCCCAAGTCCTTCCAAATCCTCTCCCTCTCCATGCCTACCTACCTAGTTTTAGGTTCTTTCTCAAAAACAAACAAACAAACAAACAAACATAAACCTGATAAAACAACAACCTCCCAAACCAAGAAAATAAAACAACACCCAAACAGACAAAAAAGACCAAAACAAACAAACAAACAAACAAAAAACCCCAAACAAAGCACCAAACTGTAACCAAAAAAAAAGAAAAGAAACAAACAAACAAAACCTTTGAAGTTGATTCATTTTGTGTTGGTCAACTACTCCTGAGCATAAGGCTTGCCCCTGGAGTGGTTGACACCCAGTGTCACTCCACTGGGGAAAATTTGATTTTCCCTTTCCTAGGAAGTGCAAATGACAGTTCAGTTGTTAACTTTTACCCTAGTGACTAGATTTTCTCTCACTTACTCATTCATTCATCTTTAAAAATATGTCAAAATAAAATATAACAAAATAAAGCAAAAGCTACCACATTGAAGTTAGACATGACAATCCAACTACAAAAAAAGAGCCCCAAGAGAAGACCTAAGAATCAGAGAGCTACTCACTCATAAACTCAGGAATCCTATAAATACACTAACTGGAAGCTATAATACATATGCAAAGAACCTGGTGCAGACCCGTGCAGGCCCTGTGAATACTGACTCAATCTCTGTGAGTTCATTTGAGCTTTGATCCTGTTGCTTTAGATCCTTGTTTTCTTGGTGTTCTTCATCTGCTTTGGATCTTACATTCTTTTTGCCTCCTCTTCCATAGGGATGGATTTGATGGAAACATCCCATTTAAGGTTAAAAGTTCTCTCTATGTAATGTCTTGCTGTGGGTCTCTATATTTCTACCCATCTGCTTCAGGAGGAATCTTCTCTGATGATGACTGAGAAAGGCACTGATCTATATGTATAGCAGATTATAGTAGGAGTCCTTTATTGCTGCATTTATTTTGCAGAGCAGTAGTTTTATCCTAGTTCCCTGGGTGATAGAGTGTCTGGTTATTGGACAGCCAAGTAGTGATAAATATGTGTTGCATCTCATAGAGTACGTACTAAGTCAAGTCAGTTATTGATTGTTTACTCTCACAAGCTTTGTGCCAGTATTGCTCTAGCGTATCTTGCAGGTAGTACACCATTGTAGACCAAAAGTTTGTGGTTCAGTTGGTGTTGATGTTTCTCCTTTGATAACATGCAGAGAACCATCCTGTACTAATGACACATGTAGGGACCAAATCTCTATAAAGGCACCAGCTTGACATCTCCATGTCCTATTTGCTCACCTCTACTCTCTTACTCTGTTCCCACCCTCTGTGGTTCTACAGATAGTAACTTGGTTATCATTGACTCAACTGTTAATATCCACATATAAGAGAATACAAGCCATATTTGTCTATCGAGTCTGGAATAATACACTCAAGATGATTTTTTTTTCTAGTTTCACAACTTTGCTTGCAACTCTTATAATGCAGGGAAAGGTGAAGATCTGCATTAGTGTAGGCTAATTTTAGGAAGATTTTTTTGTTTGTGGTTTTCTTTTTTTTACAAAACTTTTTGTGTGTAGTGTGTATATAATATATATGGGCAGATATAATGTATATGCACATGTATATATTATATATGCATATGATGTATATGTGTGTAAAGTGGGTATGCTTTTTATCATGCGTATGTATGTAAAATATATTTATATGTGTCTGCATATTGTATATGTGTGTACAATGTATATGTACACATATGTGTGTTTGTACAATGTATATGCAAATGTATGGTGTATATTCATATGTGTGTATGATGTATATGTGTGTATTGTTAATGTGTGTATGATGTATGTATGGACAGTACATATTATACATTTATACATGATGTATATATTTACATGTATGATATACATGCATGTGTTATCTATATATATAACACTCACATATATGATATATGTTTATATGCATATTGTGTACAATGTATATTATATTGTATATAAAATATAAATGTATATAATTGTATAAAAATATAATGTATATTTTTATGTATGGTATATTCATATGCCTGTATATTATATATGTGTGTATGTTATGTATGTGTATATATGTACATTATATGTGTGTTTGTGATATATATGCAAATGTGTGTATTGGATAAGTGTCTATGGTATATGTGTATATGTGAGTATTGTATGATGCCTATTTAAGTGCATACATGATGTATATGTGCCCATGTCAGAGTGGACAGGAGTGGGCAGTAGAAGTCCAATGACAATCCTAGGTATTCATTCTTGCTTTTTTTTTAACCTTTTTTTGTTGTTCACTGTTGCATATGCCAGTCTAGGTGACCCATAATATTATAGAAAGTGAGTCTCCCTTGGGCACCCTTCAATGCCCAGTCTTACATGGGTTCTGGGGATTCAAACTCAGGTCCTCACACTGACATGGCAAGTGCTTTACCAAGAGACTCTTCCCCAGACAGTTTGTTTTCTACCTTATCCTCTTGTTCTTTTACTTTGCTTCATTCTGATTCTGTCTTCCTCTCCCTCCCCTCATCTTCCCCCTACTCTCTCCTTTCCTTCCATCTCTCTTCCTTCCCTTATAGAACCTCTTCACATCTGGGTTTTTTCAGCTGACTTCTACATCACCAAATTCAGTGTGATGTTTGGAGTGCCTTTTCCATAGTTAATTAGAAATAAAATATAGCCAGTAGCAGCTGGGGTCAGATCCTTGTCTAGACAAATGTTATATTGAAACCGCCACCTTCTGTAGGTCCTCAGCCATACATAATTCAGGATTTCTCAATAGGGGTACTTGTTGTATACTGTAGGGTGTTTAGTTGTATACCTGGCATCTACTCACGAGATGCGAGTACCATTAACTTCCCTACAGTTATGAGAACCAATGATATTTCTAGATACTGTAAAACATTCTCTGGAAAATAAAATTATATTCTGCCCCTTGATAAGCAATGACAAAATTTGTAAACCCTGCAATTAGTTGTCAGTGCTTGGTTTTAGCGTCCTTTAACAACTATAGTATCATAAATCCAGTCTAAATTTAAGATTAAGTCTAAAAAAAGGACTGGAAATTACATAATGGAAAGAAGAATTTTGAGACCCACTCACTGCTTTCTGTGGGGCTCAGGACTCAGCACACTTAGACTCTACCTGTCCTTGTAAATCCTTAAGAATATGTGGATTTTTATTCTGACATTAGTAATATAGTATTTTGGTATTTATTTTATCATATTTATAAATGTTAGATATTTAGAGCAGGATGGACAAGACGCATGAACACAAAACTATGGATCAGAACTTTTACAGAGCATGGAAACTTGTCCTTATTATTGACTCCTTTAAATGTCTTCTTGTTACTTTCTGACTTGACAGTGGTGCCTCTTTCTCCCCCACTTCCGTCTCCTCTTCCTCTTTTTCTTCTCTACCTTTTCTCTATGTCCTATCCCCTCCCTTCCTCTTCACATTCTCTCCCCTCTTCTTCCTTCCTTTACCTCTTCCTTCCATTTCTTTCTTCTTTGTTTTTCTCCCATGCTGTGTATTCTCTTCCTGTTGATCTCTTCCATTTCTTACCAGTCTTTCTCTCTCTTTTCTTTCTTCTGTAGGAAGAGACTGCTTGTTTGTTTCCCAGCTGCCCAGACCCAAAATAATCACACAGAAACTATATTATTGCAACACTGCTAGGATTATTAGCTCATGCTTTTTTTTTGCCTAGCTCTTACCATGAGGTTTGTGGTTTACCAGTATGGGCACATGGCATCTTTCTCCTCCTGCGGCTGCAATGGCTTCTCTTAGATCCCGCCTGCTTTCTCTACATCTATCTGCTTGGAATTTCTGCCTTGCCCTATTCTGCACGGCAATAGGCCCAAAACAGCTTCTTTATTAACCAATGGTATTACAGAGGGGAATCCCACATCACCCTCCTTCCTCCTTTCCTGTCCATACTTCTCATTCTCTCCTTTTTTCTTTCTTCCTCCTCCCTCAATTTCCTCCTCATACTCTTTTCTCCACTGTCCTCTTCTGTATCCCCCTCCTCTTCATCATTTTCTTCCTCTTTTTCTCCTCTCTTTTCTTCCTCTTCCTACTTGACTATTTATCTTCCTGTATTTACATAATAAAAATCTCTACAAATCTGTTTTGTTCTTAGTGAAATTTTATATTTGGATTATTGATCATACTAAAACCTTCAGACACTTTTGTATGTTATTTATAGATACCTCTTTATGCCTATATCATCTTTTGGCACCAAGTACAGGCATTGCATGTGACAATGGAAAAGAGTGAGAACTGTTCAAAGTGAAAGCAAAGGAAGGTGCGGCCTCTAGTTATAGTGTGAAGGATGGTGACTACCGAGAAGGGGAGGGCAGCAGGAGGCTTAGACCTTGCTGGAAGGTTTTCAGGAATGAAGTGAAATGCAGCCAAGCTGGAACTTACCCCAGACCTTTCCCACTATGTTAAAGTCAATTCCAGGGCCTATTTATAGTTAAGCCTGCATCTTGATTAATGATGTTGGACAGAGGTAGGGAAGAGAGAAGGGACTGGTGGAGGGCAGGGGGTGGTAAAGCTGCACATGTTGGCACGTGTGTCTGCTGCTTGGACTCCTTTGGTCCACACACATTTCTTGTCAAAAAACAATAACAGGTTTTTGGAGGGCAATAGTCCATATCAACATTTTCATTACCAGACAAGTGAAGACATCAAATCTCTAAAGGCTATAAGACAAATCGTTCTGCACTTTTTCATTGAGTCCTCTCCACTTGTCAAAGACATAACCCAAGATTTAAATGTTTTTGTTAGTTAGATTTTTATTATTACAAAATAAGATTAATAAAGCAAGTTTGAGATTAGGCTTAATTATAGATTGGTTTTGAGCTGTAAAAAGCCTTAGACTTCCCTAGTGACTTTCAAGTTTTAATATTACAGAAAAGAAAATGAGTATCAGAGGATGTAACAAACTTGCTTAAGGCTGGACAGTACCTCCAATACTGCTCAGGGACTAAATCTTAGCCCTTGCTACTTCTTCCTGGAAGACTGTCCACTTTAATTTAGGTACCTAGCCATAAATACATTAATCTGCTTATATATATTATGTTCTCTCCCTTTAAAGTTGGAAATAGATTAATATTTATAGGTCTCATAAATTAACTTCAGTTATTAAGCAGATTAATATATTATTAATCTCCCTTCAACCATTTTTGAAACATTTTTTGAAACATATATTTTCAAACACGCTTCAACATTTTTTAAAAATGGAAACCCACCATTTTTGAAGGGTGACATTTTCTAAAGAATTAACTTTATTAACTTTTTGAGCACCAGCTATGCACTCAAAACACGGAAGACTGGGAATAAGGATTGACTCTCAATAGTGCTGACCAAAGGAGAATGACTTCTAGCAACTATGTTTCCTCCTCTATATATGATCATTAGCACAGAGCAGCTCTTATATTGCTATCTCAATGGCACAGGTTGGGCAATAACAATTCATCTATATATGTAGCATGATATTCTCTGTGATGAAACTCTGTTGCTTTAGGACAATATTTTATTTCTTAGTGATTTCTATTTGTTCAAGTAATAAGATATGGTTTAGCCAAGTTCAGTTTGTATTGATTCACTGGGTAAAGTCTTTTAGGGAAGGTATTGTTTTATAAATGTGAATATGATTAGGCCTAAGAACATAACAGTTATTACTGAGTATCTTTTTATCATGATCATTGCTAAGATGGATTCACATATATTTTGATAGCCTTCAGTTTTGAAGAACAGGTAGTGTCTGCCATAATTGATATGCACATATGTATTAATTTCCAGTTGCTGCTACATCAGAATATTGTATGCTTAGTGACTCAGGACAGGACAAACCTTAACCAGGACACCTATATCACTACTCCCCTCCCCCACCAAGGCACAGGATACATCACAGAAGACATGGCAGAAATAATATAAGAGAAAGAGGATGGAGAAGCTTGTTATAAAACATTACCATTGACAGCTATGAGCATACAGCAGGTGTGGATGACTGCACAAGATTGGGTCCTCCATCTTTGATAGAGAAGGTGTCCATGAGATTCCATGTCTTTTGCAGTGCTAATGAATGTTAATGGCTGCTGGAGAGAAGGGTGCTATTTTCTCTAATGGTTTAGACACTGGGGAAATAGGTGGGAAGAAAAAGTTTAGAGGGAAAAGAAGGGGGACACCATAGGGTAATGGAGAGTGAATATAATCGCAATACATTGTATACATGTGTGCACTTGTCAAAAAATAACTGACTATTTGGCCCTAGACAACCAATAGGGAAGGCCACCTCCCCAACTCCCAGCTTTCCTCACTTGCCTGTAGTTTATTGTATAGCACTGAGGCCTCATGAGTTCACCAGCTCGCTGTCCACTTTAGCATGTCCATTGGTGTTGTCATTGTTCAGGTCATATTTGGGAAGTCATGACAGTGAGACTATGGGTGTAACTTCTGATGTTACTAGGAGACATAGTCTCACAGAAAACTCCCTGATCCTCTGGTTCTCATAATCTTTCCACCTCTTCTTCCACAATGTTCACTGAACCTTAAATATGAGAGGGTTTGAGATGTATTCATTTATATTGGACTCCACCCCTCAGCATTTTGGTTAGCTATAGTGAGGTTGTTATATTTAACAATATATAAATATATGTATATACAAATATGCATGTATAAAAATGAAAAAAGATGCTATGAATTTGAAGGAGATTGAGGGGCATATATGGGAGGATTTGGGTAGAGCGAAAGGATGGAAAGAAAGGTTCAAATTATATTATGATCTCAAAGATAAAAAATGAGAGAGAGAAAGAAAGAAAGAAAGAAAGAAAGAAAGGAAGGAAGGAAGGAAGGAAGGAAGGAAGGAAGGAAGGAAGGAAGGAAGGAAGGAAGGAAGGAAGAACAACACAAATGTGTTACCTTACAGTTCTGGAATTTTGATGTATGCAAAAGTTCTTACCAGGCTAGACCTGAGGCACCGGAACTACCATGTTTCTTCTGGGGGAATTTAGGGAATTTGTTCCTTTGCTTCTTGCTATTTCTAGAAGCCGCTTTCATTCTGTGGATTTTGCCTTTCTTCTGTTTTCAAAGCCAGCAGTGTACCCCCTTCTAGCTTCTCTCCAACATTACTTTTGTCATCTCATCTCCTCTGACCCTTTTGTTCCTTTTTTCAATTGTAAGGATTATTGGGATGATGTTAAGTCTGCCTAGATAATCAAGATCCATCTCTCCTTCTTAAAGTCTACACTTACTCACACCTGCAGCATCCTTTTGATGGCAGAGTCTATGGATTTGGAAGTTGTCATCCTTTGAAATTGTGAGGCTGAGGCTATTTTAAAAAGATCCCATCCTCATGTGCAGAGAGTCGGAGACTTTGAATTCCTCAGTCCTAAATGGGATGTCTGCATTAAATCTCTCCCTCAAGGCTCTGGGACCTATGCAGAAGAGGAGGTGGAAAGATTGTTAGAGGCAGAGGTGGTGGATGACTCCAAGGAAACAGTGTCTTCAAGACACAATAGAACTAATGCACATACAAACGCACAGAGACTGGAAGCAAGCCAGGTTAAAGCTGCACAGGGTCCCAGTTGAGAAGGGGTGGTGGACACAGGGTTCCATTCCTAACCAAGAAGCTATGTGCAGTTGATACCTGCTGGGAAAGGGAAACTCAGTTCTCTCCAATGAATTGCCACTGGGCATATCACCCATACTTCAAGATAGGCCCCATGCTCAGAAGTGGAAGGACAACACAAATAAACTCAAAGGTATTTTTTAAAAGAAATTTTGTTTCATTTTATTTTGTTTTAACATTTTTTTCTGATTGAGTTTTTATCTGAGTTTCATTCTTTAGTTTATTTTTATTTTCTTTATGTGCATTACATCCTGACTATAGTTTCCCCTACTTTCCCTGCTCCCAGTGCCTCCTTACTTCCTCTCTCCCCTAGCAGGGATAACAACTTAACACTACATAACAAGATGCAATGAACCTAGGCACAAACCCTCATTTCAAGGCTAGATGGGGCAATCAAGAAGGAGTAAAAGGGTCCCAATAGCAGCCAAAATAGTCAACGACACCCCCCACTTCTACTGCTAGGAGTCCCACAAGAACACCAAGCTATAGAATCATAACATAAATTCAGAGGTCTTAAGGTGGATCCATTCAGACGCTGTGATTGTTGGTTGACCCAAGGTTAATTTTAATTAAATAATTTAATTAAATAACACAAATGCATACTTGAAGTTCACAGTATGATCAAATATCCCCCAACAAATCTGGTATATAGCAAAAATTCAAGGCCAGCCTGGGCTACACAGTGAAGCCTTATCTCAAACAACAAAAGAAGGGAAACAAAGTCTGAGAGTTTCGTCTTGCAACTGTGGAGCTCACTGAATTTCCTTGATATTTCATGCAATTGACACCTTAGAGGAGAGCCCTTAATCAATATTAGATGGAAGGATAAAAATGCCAGAGCTTCTTCCTGTTTTAAGTAGTCATTCTGAGTTGCATTTTCTTTTCTTTTTTTAAAGTAAAATGATTTTTTTTATTAAAAATTTCCACCTCCTGAGTCGCATTTTCTGGGGTTTCTCTAAGTTCTGGAAAAGAATTGCCTCAGCAGTCAATACCAGGAGCCTTCTGACTGATGCACTTTTTGTTGACTTTTCTTCTCTGCTTCATTTTTCTAATCTTTTCCTTAACCGTTGGATAATTTCTTTCACAAATATTTTTCTGTATCTCCTTCCTTCCCAGAGTTTTTCTTTTGGTAGAATTCAACTTAAGATAGAGGGGAAAAAAAAAAAACAAGGCTTGGGAGAACGTGGGGATATTGACCAGGGCCCACAGATATATTGTGGAGGTAAGTTTGTACCTTAGTTTTGTAGGGTCAGAAATTCTATCTTCCTGGCATTGCAGTGCCTGCTATTACCAGCCTATTGTTAGTTTCTTAATTATGATGGAATCTAGCATCCATGGTATTATGTAGTTTTCCAGCCACCTAAAGATGCTTAGATGCTATTGTTATGGTTTGAATGAGAAATGTTCCCCATAGGCTCATGTATTTTAACCCTTTAGTCCCCAGATGGTGGAGCTGTTTGGCAATGTTGTGGAAGCTTTAGGAAGTAGGACATTATTGAAGAAGTAGGTCACCGCGAGAAGGAAGGTGCTTTGTATCCTGGCCACACTTCCTGTTTATGCTGTGCTAACTGAGTGCAGACACAGATTAGTCAGTTAGATTCTTGATCCTGGCACCATGCTTTCTTCGGGGTGATAAACTGTATTCCTCTTGGACTCTTCTCCATTAAGTTGCTTTGATCATAGTATTATATCATAGGAACAGGAAAAGAAACAAAAATGACCACATAGCTCAAAGGACACATTCCGGTGTCACGGAGCCAGACTTGTCCCACTTCAAAGGCTGGAACCTATCTCTGAAAACCTCCAGCTTATCTATGGTGGTTCTGATGCTAATGATAGTGATATCCTTCCTGCTGATGGTTGTGGTTTTGGAGATCAAAGTTTCCCAAATGTTTATCTTAAGCCTAGAAATATGCAATATATCTTGATTGCATATTAAGATCAGATATATGATATAATCCAATTTCACAAAAAAAGACTTAAGGTCCTCCCACTTTTTAATACTTTGAACGCTAAAATGTACCAGAATCATTATTTTCTCACCGATAACATTACTATTACTTTACTCATATTTGAAGATTGAGTATCATTTCTGCCTTTTTACTCACACAATCCTGCTGCTAGATTTATATAAAGAGAATTGTACCAAAAATAACACTGTGTACAATTGAGCTGTATTTATGAAGTTGTAGTCAATAGATGATTAATGGAAACAAGGCTTTTTTAGTTTTTTCCTATTAAAAAGAGCAAAAGAATCCTAAACAATTGTTATATCCTTAGATACAGTTACATAGATTATTAACATAATTCTCAAAACAGTATCCTTGAAGAAAATACTCTAAAATGAGTCCAAAATGTGTTTCTTTCTCTTATTTTTCATTGTATATTCCCTTTGATTGCTGTGCCATTAATTTTTTTTTTGCATGGGTTCACTCAAAATTTTTTGAAAGAAGCCAGAATACAAGTCATGTGTTTTCCTATCTCTTTTGCTAGAGATAAAAATCACTACCCCTTCTCTAGTAGGTGGACCTATATTCATTTACATAAAGACAACATTAAGTGAACTTAGTGGGCCTAAAAACAGATCACATGAAGTCTGAAGGGGAACGTGTTTGGGGGGATAGAGGAGGAGTTGGAGGGAAGAGAAAGGGGGAAGGATTTGTCTAAAATGCATTATATGCTTGTAAAAAATTCTCAAACTACAAAAAAATATTTTGGGGTAAGTGAAACTAAAACTTCAATGTTTGAAAAAAGTCAAGTAGACTGTAAGGTCACTGAGACAAGCTAAAGTGACAGTAAAATAGCTGGGTCTTGGTGGCGCACACCTTTAATCCCAGCTCTCAGGAGTCAGAGGCAGGCGGATCTCATGATTTCAAGACTAGTCTGGTCTACAAAGTGAGTACCAAGACAATCATGGCTGTTACACAGAGAAACCTTGCCTTGAAAAACTAAAACTAAAATGAAATAAAAATAAAATAAAATAACAAAAGAGAGAACTGAGCAATAAGAACTAGTTTCAAATCAAACCTCATGTGATTAGAATATGTATTCAAAGTTTCAGGTTTTTCTCAGGGTAGCAACTTTGGAACTTGGTACCTTTAAGTATTGGAGTTTGATGTAAGGTAATTAAGTCACTGAGGACACTGTCCTTGGAAGAGGTTAATGTAGTTCTCCTGAGACTCCATTTGGTTCCCCATCAGCAATGTGGAAGAGTTCCTTTTTTTTTTTTTTTCTCATCCATGCCAGTATTTGTTTTGGGCTTCTTTCTTTTCTTTTCTTTCCTTTTCTTCTTTTCTCACTTTTGTTGTTGTTGTTTTTCAAGACAGGCTTTCTCTAAATAGCCCTGGCTGTCCTGGAACTTGCTCTGTAGAGACGGGCAGTCAGACAGTAAGATGGAATCACAATATAGTTTTGATTTACATTCGTCTGATAACTTGTGAAGTTAAACATTTTTTTTCTGTATGTTTAGTGGAGATTTGTATTCAATCCACTGTAAACTCATCAACCTGTTCCATTTGCTTGATATTTGTTGTTTGGTGTTTTCAGTCCTTTGTATATTCTAAATACTATCCTCTGTCCAATGTGTGGCTAGCAAAGATTCTTTCCCATTCTGTAGGCTGTTTTTTCACTCAATTCCTTTGCTGGACAGAAATGCTTTACCCTTTTAATGATGCCCCATTTATTGATTGTTGGCCTTATTTCCTGAGCCATCTGGGTTCTGAAAATAGAGTTGTAAAATCCTTAACATAATCTCTAATTCTCAGTTACTTTGCCTGGAGTTCTCATAGCTTCATGATTTTTCCCTCTGAACAACTCAGATCATTTTACCTGCATCTGAACAGAAAACAAGGGTGAGAACCCCCTTCTTTGCCTTCTTTTAATGAAGCAAACAAGAGCGGACTCCACCACCATGCTGTAATCATGGATGATCAGTACTTTTAGAGCCACTCGTCTTGGACCTAGGACCCCCTCTAGAATCAAGTCTCTTACAAACCCTAAAATGGCTCCTTTAGTTGAGATATTTACTTCCCTGCTCCCATATCCATCGTTCCTCCATCCCACCCATCCCATCCCCCCAAACTATCCCGAATCCTCCCCTTCTCCCTTCTCTCTACCCAACTCCCCTTACATACACTCCCAACCCCCCACCCGCCTTGCCCCCAAGTTTGCCTGGCAATCTTGTCTACTTCCAATATCCAGGAGGATAACTATATGATTTTCTTCAGGTTCACTTTCTTATTTAGCTTCTCTAGGATCATGAATTATAGGCTCAAAGACCTTTAATTGTGGCTAGAATCCACTTATGAGTGAGTACATACAATATTCCTCTTTTTGGGACTGGGTTACCTCACTCAGTAAAGCGTTTTCTATTTCCATCCAATTGCATGCAAAATTCAAGATGTCATTATTTTTTACCGCTGAGTAAAACTCTAATGTGTATATGTTTCACACCTTCTTTAACCATTCTTCTATTGAGGGGCACCTAGGTTGTTTCCAGGTTCTGGCTATTACAAATAGTGCTGCTATGAACATAGTTGAACAAATGCTTTTGTAGTATGATAGGGCATCTCTTGGGAATATTCCCAAGAGTGGAATTGCTGGGTCCTGAGGGAGGTTGACTCCCAGTTTCCTGAGAAACCGCCACACTGATTTCCACAGTGGCTGCACAAGTTTGCATTCCCACCAACAATGGATGAGTGTTCCCCTCACTCCACATCCTCTCCAGCATATTTGGCTGGAAAACACTGCCTATGCGTCTTCCATTGACTGTGCTTGCCTCCCACGATGGGAGTGAGAAGAACTCTGACATGAGAAGCAGTGTTTCTCACAGTGTAGCATTGCCTGAAAAGAGAAGGCGATAGCTCAAAGTGCAAACAGGCAGCAATAGGAAGGGGATGCTCTTTACCCAAGCAGGTTTATGTAGATTAGTATACATTTTTACTCTCTTTTAGGATCTATGGATGTAGTTTGTGACTTAGTAACACTAAGCCCCAAATTCCATTTAACCAAATTAATCAGGACTGGGGAAGGATTTGCAGAAAGGACATGAGAAACAGGAGAGAATTAAGTAATGGATGATGTGGTTTTGTTTGTATCTGATATGGGGGTCTGCCTGTGTGGACCTGGCTGGCCAGGAACCCATAGAGAGCTACCACCTGCTTCTGCCTCTGGAGTGCTGGAATTAAAGGTAGGTTCTAGCACACCCAGCTAGTGGTTTCTCCATGTAACACTCATAATCACTGTATTTTGAGCAAGGATTCTCTAAGGGTTCTTCCTAATCCGTTTAAGCTTTTAAATTACTCCTGACAAGTTTAATTTGAAAGTGCAAATAGTTCCTACATTGAACAATGAATATATTTACTTTTGGGGTCCAGGTGGAGATTTTAGACTGACAAAAAAATGAGCCTCAAGAGATTTAAAAGTAATTTAAGGACTGTGTCTTTAATGTTACAAATAGAGTTCCTCTGGGTTTGCCCTCTGGGTTCCGTGGAGGACGCCATTGATTTCATTTTCACTTTAGTTAATTGTGAGTCAACATCAGGATCCAGTCTTATTCTCAAAGGCTTTACTTATTGGTCCTGTGCTCTGTATGGACTAATAAGGTCTTAGTGTCTCCACGGGCAGCCCTTGTCTTTAAAGCGGTCATAAATCATGTACATAATATGGATAATTACCATTGCAAGAAAGAAGAACCTGTGAGGTTTTTATACGTAGATAGTACAGCAAAGAGCTTATAAGAATGTGAAACAGCCCTCTGGGATCCATTACAAGGAAATACACCATAGTGTTTCTAATGGAACAAATCTTTATTGGTTGTCTTTCTTCCTTTGTATAACTTGGAGAAATCTAACTAACTTCATGTCTCAATCAAGTGCATACAGCTAATGAATACCACAGCAAAAAAATCACAAATTCAGTAAGCTTCAAAAGTTGAAAAAAAAATAAATCTTTTGTTAAGCAACGTCAGATTACATAACACACAGTAAGTCCCCCTGCAATGCTTTCAGGATCTGGATTTGCAAAATTTTCTCTCTTTTCTCTTCCTCTCTCCTTTTTTCCGTTCTCTTCCTGTTCCTCTCCCTAATCAGCTCACTTATGGTCTTGTCTATCGCAGCACTGCCTGCCTCCCCAGCTTCCTTTCTGGATCAACTCTTTTCTCCCTGAGGTGCAGTTGCTCTTGGCTTCATAAGAGTGATTCTATCTTCTCTGGACTTGTCCAGTTCACCTTTGAAGTCAAAGCAGATAACACAAATAAAGGCTAGACTGTGTACTCTGCAATCAAAGGAGACCCCTGCCAGCCTGTAGTTATAGGTAGGACACTGGACTGTCTGGTTTTAATTGTCAGCACTGGAGGGAGAGAAGGAAAGCCATACACACACACACACACACACATACACACACACACAGAGAGAGAGAGAGAGAGAGAGAGAGAGAGAGAGAGAGAGAGAGAGAGATAGGGAGACTATTTTCTTGCAGACTGGTGGGGGGTAACTGCAAATATTCAAATGTTATTATTATGTCTACTCTGTCACATTGGCTTTATGGAGTATGTCTGGGAGACATAATCTTAGATTTCTCATGACTCATGAGATATCTGGATTCAAGGATAAGCCCTTGAACTTCAAAATTACCTTAAGGCATTTCACTGTAAACATCTTGTGTCCAGGTGTGTGCATACCTGTGCTCTCTGCATGGACCAGCATTTTGAAAAGTACTCTTGCCTTTTGATTTGCAGGGCATGAAGATGGGTGTTGCGTAAGTCACACACACTGTTCAGTTGACATATTTACTGTTGCTCACCCTTTTCCTGCTCTGTCCTGGTTTCATCCCTGTTGCCATGATAAAATTCCCTGACAGAAAGCAGTCTAGGGGAGACAGGATTTATGCTAGTGTGCAATTCTCAATGACCGCCCATCATGGCAGAGAAGTCAAGGGAGTAATTCCAAGAATAACAGAGACAAGAGAAGTGCACACATGCCTAGTGCTTGGTGCACTTGCTCTGCTTTGATACAGTCCAGGTCACAAGCCAGGGAATAGTGATACCCAATTTCAGTATGGGGCTTCTCATATATGTTAGAATGACTAATTCAATCTCTAACAGATGTGTCCACGGACGAACCTAATAGTCCCTCACTGATACTCTCTTCCTAAGTCATTCTATCTTGAGTTGAAAAACTAACCAGAACATCGACTCTTAAGTTGGATGAATCAAGGCTGTTTCATCCAAGCACTGCTCTTCAGGAGAACACTGGTGTCTCAATCATCAGGTGTTCCCTAATTTCTGGTCTCCGACATGCTGCTGGCTTCTATATAGAAGTGGGGAAGAGTAGACAGCTGCACAGCTTTGTCACTTCAAGTCTGCTTACGTGCTGGGTCTCTCATGGAAAACCAGATGCTGATGCACAGAACTCATACCAAACCTTATGGTTGTGTGCTTGGGCCCTTAGGACATGAGGAGGTAAGAGGGAGATTGAGTAATACTTTCCAGCTACGTGGTATAGTTTCAGAAACAGATGCATGGACGCATATGTAGCTCCACCCACGTCCTTGTAGGTCAAACAACTGAAATCTCACTATTGGAATTGTTATCGGCCGATGGCCACCAACTGTGCTCTTCATTGGAACTGTCCTCAGCACAAAGAAACTGACCCTCCCAAAGTTAGACTGGCTGGATTAGGGACATTCATCTTGTCTTTATCTCCAAAGCTTCAGGGCTACCTGCTGAAATAGTTGAAGCTTCCCTTATAATTGAATGGCAGGTCAACCCTTCCTTGGGCCGGTCATTGCACCATAGATTACCTCTCTAGAAAATATTCTAGAAACCTTCTATATGAAACTCCAGAGCTCAGTCACTTTTCCAAGAACTTTTCCTAATTTATGATCCAATAAATGCCACTATTTGAGAAGATGATGCTTTTAGAAGAAGCTCCAAATAGACTAGGTTTTGAGTTCAGTTACTTAATAAATAATAGGTATATGTTGCATAGAGTATGTGGCTATTTGGGTCTGTCCAGAGGTCTAGAGAATCCAACCTTTTAACTCGCACATGCAGTGTGGACTTGCTTTGTGATTTAATATACAGGAACTGTAGCTATCTTCTACATGAAGATATTCTTCATCAAATGTGCTTTGGGTGCTCAAACTGAACACCTTTGGGGCCACAGTAATGGACTCCTTGTATGGTGTGAAAGGTTGATTGTGTTCTTAGTTCCTTAATCTCTCCCACACAGAAGGATCATCTGGTATGCTAGAGTGTATAGGGTATTTTCAGACAGTCATGGGTGCTGTCCATGTGACTTGTTAGCCAATGGAACATTGCATCTGTGATACAAGTACAGATGCTCTGTATGCTTGCATAGTGAGGCTTAGGTTCCGATCTTCTAAAATGGCCAAGATTAGAGTATGCCTCAGGTTTCTCTTCTCCTTTCAGTCCAGACTCTTGAAACAAATCAGGCACCATACTGAAGCCTAGAAACAACCACAGATTAGTGCCGCCTGGAAAAAAAAAAAAGAGCCACTAAATAGATTCGAATGGGGCTGGTCACTGTTGGATGCAGTGTGCCAATAATTTGCATTAGCATTTTTAAAGGCTTCACACATAAAACAATTTCTGAGCTTTTTCATTTCCACTTTGATTTATTATATTCATTTCTTTCATTAAACTGGAAATAGATATATACAGACTATACACTTTTTAGATATATACAGATATATACACTTTTCTCCTGTGTGTGTGTGTATGTATATGTGAACATGCGTGGCACATGCATGGGCACACATCTTGGAAGGCCAGAGGTCATCATCAGGTCTTTGTCATTAGGTACTATTTGCCTTTGGATCTGAGGCTCACCAGTTTGCCTAGGCTGACTGGCCAGCCAGCTTCTTCACTACAGGATTTTTACATTCTTTCATTGAAATTGCATACGTGTGCCACCAAGCCTGGCTTTTTACACGGATGCTGGGAAACCGAGCTCAGATTCCTGTACTTGTGTGGCAAGTTCTTTACTGACTGAGCTGTCTTTCTAGCCAGAATCAGAGCACATTTGAGAAGATTTTGTTCTTCATGTGTAAATTGAAGTCCTTTTACCCACAATTTTGTTTCCTTTTTATGGTGTAAAATTGTTTCATTTTTCTTGGTAAACTATATTCAAAAATATAATCCTTCTTTTTCCACGACAGGAATAAAGCAAAAAGCAAAAATATTCCATTAACAAATTACAAACAATATGAAATAATAATCAAGAAGCCATAAGCACTTTGATGTCTCCAGTCAGATGTTTTAAAAACCATCTCCTACTCTCCCCATGTCTGCACACACCCTGTGTCTACAAACATTATACATGTACTCACCCATAGATCTGTAAGCCAAAGCAGAAACTGATGGAAGGCACACACATTCTAGAACATTATTTTGTACCTTGTTTTATGTTTGGAGCAAAGAGACCTTGCTATTGAAGTTCTGCTCATTGAAAACAACTTTTAAAAAAATAAGACCAAAATGTTATCATCCATCCATTCACTCATCCATCCATTTCGTTGTCTGAATAGTATTTACTATTTCCAGAGAAAAAAATCATATTCTGAGAAGACCAAGTAGCCTGGGAATTGCTTTAGAAGGTTTGAAGTTTAACCTAAATTGAGGTTATTTTCCAGGGTAGGAACTCAACCACCTACTTCAGAACTGAGGTCATGTTCTTGGCAATGTCTTACAGAGAACCCATCTCCCCTCCATTATGAGAGTTAGGGTTGGAAGCAGATTCCATCATCCCATGCAGGAGAGTCATGAGGTCAAGTGGGGTGGGGGCTGGGGTGGAACTATATCCATTTGAGCTTGGTCTCTTGAGTGTATGATAGAGAAACAAAGAAGTCTGAAGGTCTGTGGCAAGGCGGAGTCGCTCTCTGTCCCTGTGGCAGTGACAGGTGTCCGGGAGGCACACTCTTGTTACCTAGTCTCTCTTAACCCTTGTGTGTTTTCCAAGCCTGACTGTTAGAAGATGTTGGTATCCTCCAATACATTGCAATTATTTTAACCTAGAATCAAATTTTTGTTACTTTCAGCCAAGCAACCTAGAGATATCCAGAATTACATCTTATGAGATCAACTTGATAGCAACCCTTCTTACTGAGATATCAGAATCAATGGGAAAAGCAAGAACTGTTTATGAAGGATTCAAATTGAGACTTATTTTTCATTGTCTAGTGGCAGGGAATATTTATTTAATACATTATTTATTTACTTTTACCTAGACTATATATTTATTTAATATATTATTTATTTATTTTTACCTAGATGATATGAATAGTTTTAGTTCTTACTCATCTTCAACTTTTTCCTAGAATGCAGTGTATTTATATGTCTGCTAAGTGACCCCTGTTACCTCAATGTAGGCAACAGTGACCATAAAAGCACCCAATTCTTACAGATTATTTTGAGTCTTAAGTGGTGTCTTATACCTTTAATCCCAGTGCTTGGGAGGCAGAGGCAGGTGAGTTCCAGACCAGCCTGGCCTACAAAGCAAGTTCTAGGAAAGCAAAGATTGTTACACAGAGAAACCTTGTCTCAAAAATACAAAAAAAAAAGTTTCTTTTACATTTGTTCTTAATCCATTAAAAAATGTTTTCCTTCTGGTTGTTCATAAAAACCTGCAGTTGCTTGAAGTCCTTCTGTTTTCAATGCTTACACTCTCCAGGGGCTCCTGTCTTGTTGGTTACCATGGTTCTGCTAACATTTATGAAACGTTACTGTAGTGAGCTATATGCTCCCAGAGAGAAATGACTTCTTCCTTCATTTTCCATTTGTCAGTTCTGAGCTCTAGTAGCTGACACAGTCCCTGGCATGTGGAGGACTTTCAAAATCTATTGAATCAATTTTGCCTCATATATTTAATAAAATCAGATCGGTCGGTGGCACATATTCTTTCTGGATTTCCCATGACCAATATACCCATTCTTGTGATGGTTCATCTTCACTGTCATCCAGCCCTGATATAGCATCCCCTAGGAAGCATGACTTTGGGTATATGTCTGTGAGGGCAATTCTCGAGGAATTAACTCGAGGAAATTAACTGAAGAGGAAAGGCGGGCCTTTCATGTGAGTGATACCATTCGTGGGTTTGAATCCTGGCCTGAATCAAAAGAGAAAAGAGAGAGAACCAACTGAGTGCCAACAATTCTATCTCTTGGCTTCCTCATTCACCAAGATAAGAACAACTTGCAGCTGCGGCAACCACCTCAAACTCCATGTACCGTGCTGTGGCCACCCACAGTGGGCTGCATTTCTCTGAACTCTTACTCCCTTCATTTTATTTCTTGTCAGGTATTTTGTCACAGCAATGAGAAAAGAGAATAAAAGAAGCCTGGCATTCAACGTGTTAAAAAGCAAATCATGATGCTCCCTCTGTGGCATGAATGATCTGTCTGCCGAAGTCCCTGGCTCAGTGAATGGTGCAGCTGCAGGGTCTCGAGGTAGACCTCCCCCACTTTTCATGAGTATACCTCATGTCACTCATCAGATCCCCTCCCTAGCTCTCTTTTCTCTCCCTGGCATTATACCCGCACACTATACCTTCCTGACTAGGTCCAACAGCCTTCTGTTTAGCAGATTCCCCTTGAGAATAACTCTCCTCCCTTCTGCTGCTCTTGTCTCTCTTCACAGCCCTCTCCTTAATCCCACTTGCTCTTATTTGTCCTTCAAAATGTCCATAAATCACTAGGAGCTGATGCTGACAGTCCCTTGTGTCTGTGATGCTCTGTAGTGGATGATATTGTGTCCCTTTGGCATTCACCATTCCTCTACAGCCTGATTCCAGACTTCCATTTCCCAGCACAGGATGCTCTCTGGATATGCTTTTGTGGACTCCGTTGACGGCCTGGCCAAACAGTCTTTATTTGCCAGGATCAATCCACAGCCCATGTCCAACAGGCAAGGATGCAGAAATAAACTAGCTTCCTTAACTTTGTACAGAGAACTCAGAGATGTGTTCTTCATAGTTTCCCAAGGTCCCCAGCAGGCGTAAAGCCCAGTTGCCCATATTGGTAATCTGTGCTCCTGGCTTCATTCCCTTCTCTGTTTCATGTCACACTCTTCTACTAGTATTTCCTGGGAACACCACCAAACTAAACTGCGTGCACTCTACTACTGATGCCTGGGATCCATCCTGCCAGGTTGGTACAATATAAAATATGGCTTCGCAACTATTCCAACCAGGAGAGGGGAGGCTGATATATTCTCCCCCCGATCTATCTATCTATCTATCTATCTATCTATCTATCTATCTATCTATCTATCTATCTATCTATCTGTCATAGGTAAGGGCTGCTTTCAGGCACATTAACTTTCTGATATTTTCAGTAGCCCTCCTTGAGGACGCATTGCTCTTTCTCCTTCAGCCAGGAAAAAGAGCCCTTAGGCAGAGATTTACAGGTGTTTGCAGGGTGCAGTCTTCACCATGCAGAAATGAAGGTCAAGGCAGGGTGCAGTCTTCACCATGCAGAAATGAAGGTTAAGGCAGGGTGCAGTCTTCACCATGCAGAAATGAAGGTCAAGGGTGAGGCATCAACAATATCTGCCACACAGCCTCATTTTCTAGAAGATGTTACTACATCACAGTAACTGAGGGTTTCTTTCCTGGGTCCTACTTGCTTCTAGGTTCGGAGTCTTTGAAGTAGAATTCCAGCACTGTCTTCCCCAATTTGGATCTGGATAACCTAGTGGAGCTAATGTGGTGTCATTCAAAAAGGTTCTGGGAGTTCTATTTAGGCTAGGTTACGATACTCTTTCTGGAAACCATTTTCTTGCAGGTTGTTTCGACTTCCCAGGAATCTGTGCACACTGGACCCATTTTCTGATGGCATCTTCATTATCGCTGCAGAGCTTTTAGAGCCTGGATCCATTTGCTCCTCATCTTTCTGCTTCCTGACTGTGTGACTTCTTACCTCAAGCCCCTGCCACCATGCCTGCTCTAATGCAAAGGGCTGTTCAAAATAAACTCTCTCTCTCTCTCTTGACAGGGTTTCTTTTTGTAACCATGGCTGTGGTTTTTCTGGAATTTACTATGTAGAGCAGGAGGCTGGCCTCGACTTCAAAGATGTTTACTTTCTTCTTCCTCTGAAGGGTTGGGATTAAAGGTGTGCACCACCATGCCTAGCTGTTCACTCTTCTTTTATAAAGTTGCTTTTTGTCAGACATTCGGCCACAAGAATGGGAAATATGAGCAATGTACTAGATCATCGGCTGTTTTCGCACTGAAAGCCTAGTATTATTGCAAATTAATGATGGTTCCATTTACTCTGCATGCTATATGTTGCATATCTGGTGACATTGTTTTGAAATGACACATTTGATTATTCTTCCCCAATTCTTTTTCTTGATTTGGTAGATGTGCACATTTGTAATTGTAATATACTTTGACTGATTATCCTACCCATACATTATGTGTATGTGTGTGTGTGTGTGCATACAGGTTCATGTGTATTTTCTATAATCATCATAGCCTCTGTGTCTGAATCATTTCACTAAGCTTTATAGCCCATTCAGTATTGTGAGTCCTCAAAACATTGAAACTAGACTTATTATCTTAACCAACACTCTTGCTTTCTGATATTTATCCAAAGGGATTAAAATCAGGCTGTTAGAGGGTTACCCGTACTGTCATGTTTCACCAAGACATAGAATTATTCACAAGTTAGTGCGTAGATCAACACAGCCTGGCCCATGCACACAATGGAATATTGCTTAGCCTGAAGAGGAAGGAAATTGTAAACTGTGTGAAGACCAGACATGACCATGTAAGCTGTGCTTTTTGTAAGCTTTAGATTTTTGTTCATTTGTTGGTCAAGGTATGAGATGTTTGAACTGATTGTCTTCCCTAACACCCACTAATCTCTCATCCAGAGTTTCCATTTTTGTGTAGGAGGGGAGGGACACTGACTTCTGAAGCTGCCTGAATTTCAGTTTTAGTCTTTTTCTCTCCACATCTCCACACTACTAACTAATCAAGTGAGGTGTCTTCTATTTTTGGGAACACCTGCAGTGTTCCTTATTAGATGATATTGTCACCTATTATAACCTTAAGACTGGCTTCTTTGCCTTCAATATGACCTATAAAGAATGTATTCTTTCCTTTCGTTATTGAGGAGATTTTGGAAATTGAAACTCTAACATTTACTTTCACATGAAATGTTGGATCGTTCTGCATTGCTATTACAGTCAAGTCTAAACTCTTGGTCCTGTTTGTAGGGTCCCATGGTATCTTTATCTACCTCTCTTTCTCTGATAATGGCCACAATTATCTATCATCTACTCAAATTCTTTCAAATGGAAAGTAAACTCTTTTTGCTCTTTGAAAATATTTCTTGGTGTCTACTGTGTATTTTTGCTCATGCTCTTCCCTTTGTTTAGAATATTATTACAGTCTTGATTGCTTGTGTTTTTCAAGAGCCAAGATCGGGCCCTGACCTACTGTCTTTTTTTTGATTAAAAATGTTGACATTGGCTTTGCTTTTTTATTAACAATGATAAACTCCATAATTCCTCACAGCTTACAGAATGATATTTGCTTCCTTCATAGGGCTTCCTAGTAATTTTTAATGCAGTGCATTTACCAAAGAGGAAAGGACAGATTCAGTACCTGACCATCAGCACCAAGAAGTAAAGGTGCTAGAGGATATATTACTCAATTCTCTTCATCCAGCCATAAAATCCAAACTCACTTCTCCATGGTTGCAGATAGATGTAAATTCAGTCCATAAGGATTTTTTTCTAGCTCAAATGTATTTTTAAAAAACTATTAATATTTTGGCTTTGAACATTTTTTTTCTCTTTATGTGTAGGTTGCCAGGAACCAACAGACCGTTTTGTCTAATTATAACAGTGCCTGGACTTTATAGGGAAAATATAGAAAACCATAGTTTGGAAATGGTTTAAAAGTGCAGTGACCAAAAATTGCATGTAAATGAAATTAATCAAAGTACTTTTGAGTAAATGGTATACTTACAGCCCCATGTCAAGCCTGTGAAGGACACAGATAAGTTCATCACTTGTGTGCAAGTGGAAAGGGTAAGTAACCATCCACTCCAGTGTGCCCCTAACTGAAGATGGGGGTAGGGAATCCTAAGATAGAAGATTTTCAATGGGCTAGCCAGAAGCTAGTCTGATAAAAACTAGGACTAGTTGATTATAGTAGTTAGATAATAAGTTAATAACATGGATTGTTTTATGAAAAAATGCCATAAATTTGTTTTTAAAACAAAAAATGATTTATTAAATGCTTTCATCAGATGAGTAAAGAAAAGATGTCAAAAACAATTCTAAGATAGGAAAATGGCATGGTTACAGATGATGTGCCATGCTACCAACAGCTTACCTAGACTCAAACATGACTGAAAGGCTACAAAAATGCCAAAGTTGAACACCATTCAGATTTCGACCTTGATGGATAGACTTTATTCCTTCAGTGGATTTGGTACTAATTTGGAGGTTATTTTAGATAAGTTTAATAAAAATTGCTATATCATAGAAATGATGTTTTCAGGGGTGGACAGATGGTCCAAGAGTTAAGAGTTCTTGTTATGTATTCAATTTTCAACACCAACATGCTAACAACTGTTCTTAATAATTCTGGTGCCTGAGGATCTGGCCCTCTTTTATGGCCTCTGAGAGCACACATATAAGGTTTACAGACTCACCAATAGGCAAAACATTCAAAACGTAAAATAAAAGTATATAAACTTTTCCAAAATGTTTTCTTTGTAGAATTAGTCTTCTCCTTTCTTATATCTTTTATTTTTAAGATAACAGAGAAATATGCCCAAAACTGTGTTCATGTAGACTGGGGAGACAAGAGAACAGGTAAGAACAATGGCTACTCTAGAGCGGACCCACTTTCAATTCCCTCGGAAGCTCACAGCTGTCTATACCTCCAGTTCCATGAGATTCAGTACCTTCTTCTGGTCTCCTCAAGCACCAGGCACACAAGTGATGCACAGATATACATTCAGGCAAAAAACACATACACACTAAAAAATAAAAAGACAGCATCATCTTAAGCTTTAAACACACTTTCAAAACAGTATAAAATACTTTTTTTAAATAATAAGCAATGCCAGAGGCATGGGGTCATGAAATGGCTTACTGAGTAAAAGTATTTATGTTTGAGGTGGAAGGAGAGAACCAGTTCCACAAAGTTGTCCTCAGACAGCCATATGCGTAAATTATCATACATGCATGCACACACACACACACACACATGAACACACAGAGGAATAATAATATTATTACTAAATATAACAATATAATACAATAAGCAATGTGAGAAAGTCCATGAAGGAATTTCAGGTCTTCATTATTTTATATAAAATGACATCACAAAATCCAGATTTGTTTGAATAAATGAATCACTTTTTGCACTAAAAGGCATATTTTTCATTTCTAAATTAAATAGTATTTTAAATATGCAAGTTCACTAAAACCCGCAGCATGTAGCGTTGCTAAACTGTGATGTTAGTTAGGTTAGGTGGATTAAATCCATGCTCAACTAGAGATATTTCCAGTTGGTTGTGGGTTTATCAGGACAAATCTTTCCACAAATCATCGAGTGTATAAAAAGGCTCTGAGACAAAGTCAGTGTGGAAAATTCTACGAACGTAAGGAATGTTCTCTGATGGTAGAACATAGACATCACGGATCAGCTGTGAGTTGTGACTTGGAAATGAGTTGGCTGGATGATTGTGTTAGTGAGCTTTCCATTTCTGCCATGAAAGAACAGAGGCTTTTAGCGTTATAAAGGAACGAGGTTTGTTTAGCTTGGAGTTTTGGAAAAGGATATGATGTCTCTGTTGATTCAGTTCTGGTGCGATTTCTCTGGCAAGTGTCATATTACAGAAGATAGCAATGGTGGAACAATGTGAGATCAAATGACTTCATCTTAGTACAGGAAACTAAAAGACTGAGTGGGGCCAGATCTAAGCTTATATAAGAAACTCACCTGTGACAGCCACCACTATCTCTTCCAATGATCTATACCCCTCTTCCTAATACTTATCTCTTTCTTATATTTAAATTGTATATATGTGTGTATTTATAATTTCATAGATGAGACATATTATTTATGTTCTTTCCACCATACAACGTACTGAGTCCATTTAATATTGCTGTTTGAGTGTATATATGCTTAGGGCTGATGACTTGGAATTGAATAGTCTATCGAGGAGTTCATTCCTGGGAAAGAATGATTCTCTCTCTCTCTCTCTCTCTCTCTCTCTCTCTCTCTCTCTCTCTCTCTCTCTCTCTGCAGCCATTGATTACCTGTGACTGTTTATATCATGGCAGGGCCTTATGAAATCTCCCCACCCACACTGGCATTTCAATTGGTGTTGCTATTATGCAGGTCTTACATAGGTAACCACACTCTTAAGATTTCACAGCTGATGTATCTCCGCTATGTCTGAAAAATGCTAGCGTCGTGCGCCCTGGTCCTCTGATCCACAGGATTTTTCTACATGCCCCACTTACCACTTTGGTGATGCTCCCTGAACCTTAGGGGTATGGGTTCCATTGCATATGTATCAATTGGGACTTGCCATTCTGCTGTCACTTATTCTTGGAATTTTGGAGATCTGAGTGTCTATGTAATAGCCTTCGTCTGTTGCAAACGGAAGCTTCCTGTAGGAGGGATGAGAGCAACATTTACTTGTGGGTGAAACAATAAGTGCTTAGAATGCAGTTCGAAATGACATTGGTTTAGGAAAATGGCAGTGGCAGATTCTCCTCTTGGGTAAATGTTCCCTCCAGCTAAGGGCACTTGGTTAGGTTTATGGTACCAGGCATGAATTCCCTCCCTTCAAGTTCAATTAGATGCTGTTGGTTATTTCTGAGATAAAAGTGGCACTATTACTCCTTTGGGGGCCTCATCTCTCAAAGGTTCCACCAACTCCTATAGCACCACACTGTGGATCAAGTTCGCAACATATGGACACTTGGAGTACAAATGAAATCCAAAGCATACAATGATCATAAAGGACCTGCCAAACCAATTAAGGACTTGTCACTCCTTTCCTATTTTTCAACTTTCAGAAGGTTTTTTTTTTTCCAAAGGCACAACATTATGTTGAAGGCAGAGCAAAATTCATTCTTGTAAGATATGGATATTTGCATAAAATCTTGTATTTAGAGGCCTCAAACTAGATTGCATGTTCTGTTGTCTTCATCTTGGAATTCTTTTTTGTTTCTTTATTTTTCAAGACAGGATTTCTCTGTTAAGCCCTGGCTGTCCCGCAACACACTCAACACACTCTGTAGACCAGGCTTGCCTTGAACTCAGAGATCCAAGTGCCTCTGCCTCCCAAGTGCTGGGACTAAAGGCGTGTGTCTCCATGCCTGGCCTCATACTAGATTTCTTAAATGTTGACCATGGGGGCTCTGCATCTTAATTTTTCAATAGGCATTCACAACTATGTAATTCATCTTAGCTGTTACTCTATATAAGTGGGACATAGTAAATTAATGATTACTAAGAGGATTGAATTTTCTGCTTTTAAAAGTTAAATAAAATTTCTGTTATTTTTCTAGAGCAGCTTTAGGTTCACACCAAAATTGAGAGACAATTACAAATAGTTCCCATAATAGAATGTACCCTGAAACACATAACTTCTTCCACTCTCCATGTTTCCCTGTACCAGAGTGGTCCAGCTATTACAACTTCATGTTTCCCTGTACCAGAGTGGTCCAGTTATTACAGCTGATGAATCTGCATTCACAGATCTTCATCATTTAAAGTCCCTGGCTGGGCGCACACTCGTGGTGGTGTATATTATGTGTTTGGGAAAATGAATAATTTTCTGTGCCCTCCATTATAGTGTCAATCATCATAAATCATTGACTTAACAAACAATTCATTGTCTGTGTTCCACCTCTTTATTCTCTTTCTTCTATGCTTTGACAATCAACCATCTGTGACTATCTTCTAGAATGCTGAATGCTGGGAGTTACACGGTACACAGACTTTTTTGATTAGCTTCTTCTGACTGGTGTTTTCAACTTTCTGGATTTGGATGATCCTGGAGGCCACTGTGTGAGAGCCAGAGCCAGTTGTCACACGTCTGCTCTTCTTAAAATAATGAGAAGATCAAGAAGGTTGCAGAACAATCAGTTTTAGAGTGTTGGAGGACAGACATGCCACAGTTTGCAATATTCTTCAACTATAACATAAAAAGGAATGGAATGATTATTTTTTTGAGACAGTATGTTGATCTCTCACTGTGTAGCTCTTCCTGGCCTAGAACTTGCCATGTAGACCAGACTGACCATAACCTCTGAGAGATCTGTCTGCCTCTGCCTCCCAATTGCTAGGATTAAAAGCATGTGCTCCACGAGGCCTGGCTGAGATTTCTAACCTGGCATCTTTTGGCTGTGCTACATTTCCAAATTAGTTCAAGGCACCCACTGATTATTAACTGTTTGGTAATTCCTTCCAAATCCTACAGAGATAATTTCTCAGAAAGGTGCTGCCAGAAGAGATATAGGCAGAATCCATTCTTTAATCCACACAGTTATTTTCTGTGTGTTCAAATTTCAGATTTATTTGCATGATTTCCAGAGTCTGTCATGAATGAAAGGTACAAACATATTCAAAGAGAATGACAGTCAATGTTTACAATTCCCCCTCAATATATATACATATGTGTGTGTGTAAAAAGAATGCAGTAAGATTGATATTTTCTCATTCTCCCCCCCTTCCCCACCCCGCTCTTCTCACTCTATCTTCTTTACCAACTTCTCTGTTTCTTTAAAAAGACGGCTGTTTAAAAGCATTGTTAATTGGTCTTGGCCTTTTTGTTTTCCTTCCCAGCTGCCTAATTACCTCTTGGAGTCAGACAAGAGCACGCACTGGATGTGTGACATTGCCGAGTTTCAGGGTTCTTATGGGCTAGTGATAAGCTCGCGCAGATGAAGGGGAACTTGGGAAGTGTGGGCAAAAGTTTTTGCAATGAGGTCAATTTTCTTCCACCAGTCTCTTAAGGAAACATCACCACATGAGTGGGCTGGTCTGGATTTTGTCACGCTCCTGTATCAGCCTTTTCCTTCAAAACAGCCTATCAGTTTCTCCACTAGATAATTTTGTTCGGCTCAGCATTTCAGCAGATAATAACGGGACACCTTCTTTCCTACACGCAGAAAAGCGCCCTGTTTTTATAGAAAACATGAAGAGTTGCTGAAGGGCTTCTGAAAGGCACACTTTCCAAGTGAGTTCATTTTCTCAGGCTTTTTATAGCTTAATCTCAACTCCACAAGCTTCTAACACCACAGTGTGTCTCTTGGTATGAAGACTTCTAGTTCCTCTGGGCATGAGAAAATGCAAAATGGTCACATTTGATTGGTAAAGGTTTTTTCATTATTAAAATGTGTTGGTGTACACTCAATTTATTTATTATTGTATCAGACAAATGTATTCCATTATTCTGTATTCAGATACTGGTGGTAGGTTTACAGACAAACTCACAGAAGAGAAAATTTTAGTGTAAGAGTTCTTCATTTTTATTTTATGTGTATGAGTGTTTTGACTACACATATGTCTGATTCCCATGGATCTATCTGGTGCCTGTGGAGGTCAGAAGAGGGTGCTGATGCTCTGGGAACTGGAGTTGCAGATTGTTGTGAGCTGCCACGTGGTGGTAGGAACTATACCCACTCTTCTCCAAGAGTGGTAAGTGCCCAGAACTAATAAGCCTTCTCTTCAGACCTAATAATTATTTTCAGGAACAGTCTTTTGAGATATATAATTTACATAGCATTGGTCCAATCTCTTAAACTATATAACCTACAGCTTAAGAGTTTAGTGTTTTGCTTATGCCTCTATCCACTTACTATCACTATCTAATTTGGAATATTTTTGGACTGCTCTGTCTATGGTCACGCCATCCTGAATGTGATCTGGAATATTCTCATTATCCTTCCGAATAAAACTCGTGCCATTTAGCGGCCACTCATCATTCTTTTAGTCCTTCTTAGCTCCTCAAAGTTGCTAACCTGACTTCTGTGTCTTTGTATTTGCCTCTTCTGGACATAAATGAAAGTACCAAGTCGGTGATCTTTTGTGACTGGTTTCTTCTATTTGCCATAATGTTTTAAGACCTAGTAGTATTGGAACTTCATTTCCTTTCGCTGCAGAATAATCACTTGTGTGGACAATCTCCATTTAATTGATGCCTTCCTTCACTGATAGTTGCTACTACCATTTTGGCTTATATAAACAATATTGTTATAACATTTATGCACAAGTTTTGATATAGACCAGACTGCTGCCAAGACTATACGATGCTCTCCACAAACTGACAACAAGACCCCATTGCTGAAGATAACACCTACACAACACATGGAACATGGAGATGTTGAGCTGGTGCCTACATAGAGCCTCCACCCCTATGTTCCAGTATTTTTGGTGCAGGAACATATTCTTCATGCTACCCAAAGAAAAACATAAACACCAGGCCAGTCACAAACCTTTCGATCTCCAACAGTGTACTGCCTCCAACAAGACATGCTAGGGCAATGATGACACATAGCCTGTGGGAGTAACCAACCAATAACTTCGGTTTGACTTGAGGCCCACTTCATGAGAAGGAACCCATACCTGACAATGCTTGGATGACCAAGAAACAGAGGCTAGGTAACCCAGGGACCTAAAGGAAAAGCAAATAGTGCTATTCTGAAAAGGAAAAAGATTAAAATAAATGTTGTACAAAATGACTCCTAATGATATTCTGCTATACTCATACATCAGGGCCTTGTTCAACCATCATCAGAGAAGCTTCCTCCTGCATCAGATGGGAACAAACACAGAGACCCAAGCCAGACATTACACTGAGAGTCAGAGACTTTAGGACACTCAGCCCTAAGTAGGACATCACCATCAAATCCTTTCCCTCAGAAGTCAACAGACCCAGCAGAAGAGGAGGTGGAAATAGTTGAAGAGCCAGAGGGGATGAAGGACATCATGAAAGCAAGGCCTTCTAAATCAACATGAACAAAGCTCATACGAACTCCCAGAGACTGAAGCAATATTCACAGGGCCTACACAGGTCTGCACCAGGTCGTCTGCTTATGTGTCATGGCTTCTAGATTAGAGGTTTATGGGATTCCTGAGTGTGCAAATGAGCGGGTCTCTGATTTTTGTGTCTTCTCTTGAGCCTTTTCCTTCTGTTGATTTATACTGTCCAACTTAGATGAGATAGTTTTCCTTTTGTCTTATTTTATTTTTGTTATACATATATACATACATACTTTTTTAAATGGATGAATGAATGAATGAAAACCTAACCACTAGGGTAAACCATCATGACTGAACTCTCACTTATACCTGCATGGAAAGGGGAAATCAGTTGTCTTCAATGGAGTGACACTGAGTATATCAACTACTCCAGGAAAAGCCTCATGTTCAGGAGAAGTTGATCAATATATAGCTGGATTCTAATATTTTGAGGGTGATTTTATTTGATTGCACTTTGGTGGTTCTTTTTTTTCTTGTTTGGGTGTTTTATTTTGTTTTCTTAGTTTGGGGGCAGTTTTGTTGTTTGTTTGTTTGTTTGTTTGTTTAGAAAGAACTAAAAATTGGGTACGTAGGGAGTTTAAAAGTATTTGGAAAGATTTAAGGGAGGGCAAGAATATGATCAAAATATATTTAAATGTAAGGATTGTTGTAAATAATACAAAATATATTTAAAAAGAAAAATTGGTATAGAAGTTTGTTTTCATTTCCCCCACACCAGATCATATGGTGACTACCATTTTAAGCTTTTGAGAAACTCAGGCAATTTTTCATTCCTTTTCCTTTTCCTCCCTCCCCTGCCCTTCCCTACCTCCCCTACTCTTTCTTTCTTCTTTTCTTTCCTTCTTTTTGTTTTTTGTGAGACATGGTTTCACTGAGAAGTCCTGTCTTCCTGGAACTCTCTCTATAGAATAGGATGGCCTTGAACTCGGAGATCCTCCTGAATCTGTTTCTCAAGTTCTGGGATTAAAGGTGTGTGCCACCACTGCCCAACTTCAGGCAATTTTTAATATAATGATTCTGTATACTTGCATGCCAAAGGTGTGGGCAAATAGGTTAAATTTTTCTCTAAACTCATAAGCTAAACTGATCCCTTTAAATAGGTTGGCTCATTCTAGACGTGAAGTTCTTTGATTCTTTCTTTCTTTCTTTCTTTCTTTCTTTCTTTCTTTCTTTCTTTCTTTCTTTATTATGTATACAATATTCTGTCTGTGTGTCTGCCTGCAGGCCAGAAGAGGGCACCAGACCCAATTACAGATGGTTGTGAGCCACCATGTGGTTGCTGGGAATTGAACTCAGGACCTTTGGAAGAGCAGGCAATGCTCTTAACCTCTGAGCCATCTCTCCAGCCCCTCTTTGATTCTTTAAGGATTTCCAGAGATAGAGGTGGTAACTGAGCGCTTGGACCTCAGCATTGAATGTGCTGGTTTGAAACTCTTCAAACCCTAAGAGCAAACCTATAACCATAAAAACCATAGTCAAACATAATACTTTACCTCTTAGCAACAGAAAAGGTCAATTTGTCCTTCAGTGGCCACATATCACTTTGGAAATCACAGCAATGGCTTCATGTACAGAAAACAAAACACTGGGCCTAGAGATGTTGTAGGCTCCTTCCTATACTCCTTGCGTAGCATGTTTCATGCTCCATCCGTGGGACCTCAAGCAAACAAATAATGAAACAAATCTAAACCAGGAGCGTCTGACGACATGAGGACTTACTCTGCCAACTAAGGTTTGTCTTCCCTGCTTGCAACTTTTTGGTGGCAGGTGAAGAATCCCATGTGTCACAGATTTTTACAGTGCTGTCCATCTTGCAGCAAATTAGATGATCCTTCCATGAAATCTACTTCTGGTGAGAGGCTCACTTCTCTAACCCCACAGAAGCATAGACCACCTGCTGTCATTATTTCTAGCATTCTCTTTTCTAAGAGCCATTCCTATGACAGCAGCATAGTTCAATATTTTAAGTTCAAAGCTCCTTGATTTTTTTGTAATATTGTATTTTAAAATATTGATTGATAGATTGATTGATGTGTGTGTTCACATCCATGTGCACACTCACTATGGCACATGTGTTGTGGCTGTGGTTAAAGAATAACTTCACAGAGTGGGTTTTCCCCTTTCCATCTTTGTGTGGGTCTAAGGAACTCAGACCTTCAGGCTTGCATAGCAAGCATTTTCCCTGATGCTTCATCTCTCTAGATGCTCCTTTTTATTATAGCGGTTTAAATTGATCAGTTTTTATGAAACTATGCACAGTACTTTAAGTATATTGCCCTCAAGTCCTTCCACCCTTCCCTTCCCCCACTCAACCCTCTCATTAGTTCCCTCTTCCCTATAGACAGGTTTGCTTCTACTTTGAACTCATCTGTACACATATGATCTTATATATCTCTATAAAAGTCTAGGATTCCAAAATGAGAGAAAAATGCAACATTTGTCTTTCTGAGATTGACTTAATTCACTTAATATGATGATCTCCAGATGCATCCGAGTTCCTGCAAATGACATAACTTCACTCTTCTTTATTGCTGAGTAAACGCCATTCTTTTTCCATTCCTCTGTTGCTGGACACCTAGTCTGGTTCTAGAACTTGGCTATTGTAAATACTAAAGGCTTCAATAAACGTTGAATGTGCTCTGCGAGGTTGATGAGCCTTTTGTGAATTCTATAGCTGGATCATATGGCATGTCTACTTAGGTTTTTGAGGAGCCTCCTTACTAGTGTCAGGAGTGGCTGGATTGGTGTACATTCCTGCTAACAGTAAATAAGAATTTCTTTTGTCCTTATTCTGGCCACTGTTTGTAATTATTTGTTTTCTTGGTGATAGTCATTCTTATTGCAAACATTTCAGGATCTTAACCTGCTTTAAATTACTTAAAACACATGGCTTAGAACTCTGTCGTTATTTATCCAGATAACTGAATTTCTGTCTTCTTTCATTCTATACTAATCCTATTCTTAGCTCTCGGAACCCTTGAACCAGTCTTGACTTGGGGATCTTTCAGATTAATTCTGTGGTTCAACTTAAATCAAGAGTTTTTTCCTTTGAAATTCATGCATTCTTCATATGTATAACTAAAATATTAATTTATAATTTATGCAGAGTTTCACCCTTTTGTTATATATGCAGCCATTACAATCATAATATTTTAGAGGTACATACCTGAACACACACGGGAATGTCAAACCTGTAACAAAATGGTTTGAATAGATACCATTGCAATGAATGAAGGTGCTTTATTGTTTAAAACAGTGGGTCAATTTATAATATTTGAACATGGACAGGCCTTTGTTCCCCCGTATTGTACAGGTTTTTGATTGTTTTTTGGTGTTATTTTTTAGCTAGCTTTTCAATATGTTCTCCGTTTCATTACTGATAGTGTACATCTATTAACTTGACTGTATCGGTCTTGTTTCAGGGATGTTATTGCTTTTGCATTAGTTCCAAGAAGTCTTAAACTGAAAAGGTTAAATTTGTAGACAGGAGGTCATTTCTACTATTCTTAGCTTGGCATAGTCCTTTTCCATGTTGAGGAATCTTCTTCATTTTCTTGTCTTACTTGTCATTGAAAACTTCTGGAATGATATTAAACATGGGCATCTTTTAAAGGACCACTCTTTAGCCTGACCGTGATAAAGTGGTCAACTTCTCTTGTGTCGTTCTAATAGTTGTATTCTGACTTCAATCTGGATCCTTCTAAAACTTTGTAAAATCTATCTTAATATTTGTTGGGATGATTGATCATTTTCCCTTTTCCTTTAGTATAAATGCACTGAGAATTCCATGAATAGCTTTCCTAATGTTGAACTTCCTTGAATTCCTGGGATTAAACTTACTTGATCATGATTCATTATTATGGAGTTCTTTATTTACTTAGTTTATAATCATGCTTCATAAAAAAAATTATTGGCTGAGTATACCAAAATAGCTAATGAACCTTGAAAATGTTTGAAATTAAAGCTTGTCACGCAAATTACCTAGTTGGTCATACTGTTCATTTTTCCAAAGAATTCCATTCTATGTCGACATGAGCTACAAAATTTAGTCCTAAGAGAGAGAAAGAGAGAGAGTTTCCTAGTTATGTAGGCAGCATCTCTTTTGGTAATTCAGCCAGTATTTAATATTGCATAGTCCTCTGACTTATTTTGTGCATTTAAACAACCTGTTCAAGATCCCCTAAGGGGAAACACAGCAGTACGGTTGAAATTCTATCTGGGGCCTGTGGGAATAGCTGCATGTGTGAAATGGGCTTGATGTAAATGTCCTGCATTAATCTTCGCCGGGCAATCTCTAGTCATGCACGCAGTAGTAGCCTTTTCTTCTGGTGATCTTTCTAGAGAATGGTTGCTAAGGTGTAGTGGTTAAGAACATACATTCTTTGGCTTCACATAACGTGCCATGAAAAGTGTAATTTCTTACTTTTGTCATTAAGAAATGATACCATTTAAAGTTCCTTGTGCATTATTATGAATGTTAAATGAGGAAATAGAAAACAATTAAAATTGTACTCGATGATGAGCTGGAGAGTTGGCTCAGTAGTTAAGACCACTTGTTCTTGCAAAGGACAAGGGTTCGAGTCCCAGCACCCACATGGAGTCTCACCATCTCTTGAAGCACCAGGAATGCATGTGGTACACAAACATATGCAGACAAAACACTCCTACACACAAAATAGTAAAATAAAGCTTTAAAAGTTTCAAAATGAAATAGTGCTCAATGAATTATATTTTATATGTGATACATGCTAATTATTTACATTGTATTGGAATGTGGTTTGTTCATTTTTATAGTTCTTTGTAGAGGTAAAACCTACAGGTGCCATGGCATATGGTAGAGCACCTTACATGGTAGAAAGAGTAGAAATGGAATACAAAGGAAGAGCAGAATCAGGTATAATCTTTGGGTCTGTTTTCTAGTAACCCACCTTCCAGCAGCTAGCTCCCATGTCTCACAGGTCTTGCAGTTTTCCAAAACTGCTTGAGTATTTAAAATAATTCAAATTGAAGATTCTGGATTTCACCCTCACATGGCTCATGGGCATCTCCATGTACATTGAATTCCATCCAATTTCAGGAGTCCCCACAGTCCTAATAGATACAGCACTCTCTCCTGAGACGTATGGCAGAGTCTTAGCCATAAACTCCTTGTAAAACTAGAGAAAATCAAGTCACATACCTCCAATATACAGTGGACAAAGCTGCCATTCCAATGGGAAGAAATGGTAGCATAGCAAGGAAAGATCAGCCTAAGCTAACCAAAAACCTAGCAGGGTAAACATATCATCTTGGAGTTCCATGACTTACATCCAGGGTACATGATGACATTATCTGAGTTCCAGCGTGTCTGAGTATCCCTTCCCCAAGGACCCTGCACGAATAGCCTCTCTATTTGATTGTCTCTACTGAGTGCCTGCAGCTTCTACGGGCAGATGTCCCATGTCCCTGGAGTAGCCAACATTGTGGAGTTTCTTTGGGAACTTAGGCTTCATCTTCATAGCTCCAAGCATCAGTTCCTTGGGGCTTCCCCGCAGAGTATCTGATTCTACTACACCTTGCTTCAAAAACTTGGTTTTCTCAGAACCCCATACTTTCTGAATTTTGCATATGTCTCTAACCAGCATCCCATGACACCAAGTTATGCTGTTATCTTAAGATATACCCTGGTCCTATTGTACCTCCGAGTACCTGTGTGACGGTCATTGGGAAAACATTTTCCTAGGCTGCTGTTTCTCAGAAGGGACCTCAGGCAGCATTCTTTGCCAACGCAAGTCCCTCAAATTTACAGCCTGGTGTCTTTGACAGATGGGACCTTGCCCTCGGTATACCTTTCCTGTTGTACCTAATTTTTCTTTAATTGTGCCAATCTCTATAATAGGTCCAGCCATTTTGTCACCACCTGCCCTGCTTGCAATTGTGCAGGTGTTCACTCCCTTTTCCTCGCCAAGGTGAATGTTCCCTATGTATGAGCTCATCCTTTTGTTCTTTCCTCTCACTATGAATTTGGCTAACAGTGCCCATCAGTAACCACGCCACAGCTAAAGTAGTATGATCTCTTGACATTCTCTCCACCAAGCTTATTAGCTCACTCTTTATGAATTCAGACTCCATTCAAATTTTCAGGACATGGGAAGAATGCAGTCAGATTCTTTGCCAGACTCTAACATTGCCTCTAGGCCCGTTCCTGATAGGGTCCTCCTGGTTCCCTGAAACTTATTGGACACAGTCTTTACTGTCTTCTATGTTGTCAGCACTGTAGCATTCTGGTTTATATCAGAATGACCCACTACAGAAGTCTTTGGCTACTCTAGCCCATAGCTGTAAAGCCTTCCAAATTTTTCTCATGAGTCACTTCTGAAAGCCCAAGAGACATGTGGTCAGGTTTGTCTGAACAGCAGCACTATTTCTCTGGTACTGACTTAATGAATATTCTCGTGACCATGAGGGAATACTGACAAGTAACTTAAGGGAAGAAGAGTTTATTTTGTTCATGGGTTCACATGGACTCCGGTCCACCATTCTGGAGAAGGCTTGGCAGAGCAGCGCCATGATAGTGGGGAAATGGGCTTATCTCTTCATATGGTAGCGGAACCCAGAAACACAGGCTTCTGTTAGAAGCAGACATAACCTACACAACCTACTCCTTCTGACTCCAGTGTATGCCAAATTGGCCGCATTTGCAAAAAATTCCAGAGCCTCCCAAAACAGAATCACTCTTTGAAGACCAAATATTCAAACACACGTACCTTTAATTCACAAATTGCAAAACTAACTTGTAACATGTGTCAGTCATCTTTCCTTTACCGTGACAGAATGTGCCAAATTAACAACTTAGAAGGAGAAAGGATGTGTTTTAGTAGCTCAGGGTCAGCTGGTTATGTTGATTTCAGGGTTACGGCAGGACAGAAAATCATGGCAGGAACATAGGTTAGAAGAAGCCTGTAGTCCTGCCTGAAGTGATGTGGCAGACTTTGTTGACTGCCCATGGGAGGCCTCACTCTCTCTGAGGAATAGGTGGGGAGTGGGGTGAAAGAAAGCGGCAGAGTGGGAGAGGAAACTGGGATTGGTATGTAAAATTTAAAAAAAAAGATTGTTTAAAAAAATTAAAAATGAAAATAAAAAAACAAAAAGCAAAAAACAAAAAAGAAGCCTGACATGTCATTATAACCAGAGAGTAAGTGGAGAAGGGGGGCTGGGCTGTAGTAGGACAAGATATAAGGATGCATCCTCAGTAAACAAGTTTCTCCGTTAGTCCTCATCTTCCATTCCTACCACCTCCCAATAGCACAATCAGCTATGAACTCATCAATAGACTAGCCTGGCAATCCAATCACCACTTCAGGTAAAACTTCCTGAAGTCTGAGGTGCAAGCCTTAACCACAGGAGACTTTCGAAGAAGCATTTACATCCAAATTGCAACTAGAGGACTCTGTGAGGAGGAAGACTGTGCAGGTTGTACTTAGAAGCCTAAGAGCCAGATGTGCCTTTACCACTGCTCACGAGACAGGTGGACCTTGGGTGTGTTTCCAACAACCTTCTACTGTCATCTGTAAAGTGATGGAGACTCACCGTTTGGTGGGATGATTATTAGGGGAAATTTCTGTGCAGGATTAATAAAGAATCCTGAACACATAAAAATGTTCAATCAGTAATATGTCATTTCATACACTTCATTTGTTGTCAGTTTCTTTGGTCTAATTTGTAAGTCTTCATAACAAGCAGGCATGTCATAACTGCAAGCTTTGGAGGGAGTTTATTGTGTGCATGTATTTTGCTTTTTAACAATTTAGTACATTTTTTATAACTACACATATTCATATCTACATATATAAACAATATCACCAGAATAATTGTACATCATTTTTAGCACTTCAGAATGTTCATACTTTTTCCTCTTATTCACCTAGCTGACCCTAAGCTATGTGGAGTTTTCTCTTCATTTTCTGTTTCTGTGAATTTTTCAACAATTCTGGACATTTCATAAAAATGCAATCATGCCATATTTGGCCATTTTTAATCAGCTTCTTCCATATATTAAGGGCTTTACCCCTCTTGTTGCATGTAGTAATACTTCATGTATGACTAATACTCTGCTATATTGATGTATTACAACTGTTTATACATTCATCCTTCCAGATGCTTCTATCTTTTGATTATATATAGTGATGCAATTAACATTATGTACAAGGTTTTTCTTGTGGTAGCATATTTTATTTCTCTTCAGTATATATTGAGGACTGGACTTGTTGGGCCATACTCCACTGGAGGAACTGTCAGACAGCTTTCCAAAACCATAACATCATTTGCCATTCCTATTAGAGCCTTTGCCATTTTTCACCTTTGCCAAACTTATTATCACTTGTCTTTTTAATATATAATTCTGTTAAGTGTAATGCAATTTTCAATGAGGCTATAATTTGTATTTCCCTGATGACTAAAAAGATAACAATCATTTTATGTTGCAATTAACCGTGTGTGTTTGTGTGTGTGTGTGTATGTGTGTGGTGAATCTCTGAAGAAAATATCTATTTAGACCCCTTGACCATTTAAAAGTTTGGTTGTTTTCACAACAATCAATTTTAACACTGATCTGTTTTTTACTGAATTATTACCTTTTGGTAGATGAGAATTAATCATATTTATGTTGTTGTTGTCTTTTCAAAACACAAACCAGAAGAAATGTTTTCTTTCAGTCAATGAGCAGCTTTCCATTAAAAACTGTGTTTGTTAAGGAACTTTCAGGAGGTACCTTCAGTGAAGTGAGACAGGCAGAAATGGTATAAGACTGCAGGTGGGCTAGCTAGACTTGTAGAAATAGTGACTAAAATATATGTCATAAATGTATGTGGCTACAGGCCTGAAAACAACCCAATAAAATCCAGTGCTATTATTTCCAGAGACTGTTTTATATTCAAGAGATTTTTTTTTCCTTGACAATTAATGAGACATTGCAGTGGTTAATGCTAGTTCCAGTGGGTGGCGATATAATTTTGAGATGCTTTCAAGTCTATTGTTAAGACATTAAAATGGAAAATATGCACCCACAAATGTCTTCTCCTGGGACGCACACACATGCTTACAGCTTACAATGAGCCTGTCAACATCTCTGCTCCTCCTAATGGAGATTTTGTCTCCTGATGCAGTTTTGAATGAGAGTTTCACAAGTGCTGAGTCCTATACCTTTTACACTAAAATATTTGCCCAGATAAAGTCGTCCCTTTTGGAATTTGAGATTTCCCTCAGAAAATGCAGCGAACTCACAAGCTGTGGAGAATCATCATAATTCATTTAGATACCTTGTAGGCAGCTAGACCCACTGGGAATTTTCTGGATTATGCACTTTTTGGAAGTTAGACAGGGTGAAAGAGCTTTGCCTGCAAATAAATGGCCCTTGAATAATTCACTGTATCTCAAGGTAAGAGGAGAATTGATTTATTGACATTTTATCAAGATCTTATTTCTTAGACCTTTTAATAGTCCACATTTATCAAGCAGTCATTGATAAAGCTGAAAAAAGTTAATTTCAAGTAAAGAATGATGGTCTTATTTTTGCTGAGTTAGTATTTATAATACTATAGGACAATAATACTATAGTAATTGACACAGGAGCCACTGTAAGTCACACTTATTACCTTCTCTATGCCTCTTAAAGTAGGTAAAGAGAGACGTTCTTTAATCTGCCTCTGAAACTGTTTTCTTTTTCCCAATGGGCTAACGATGGCCTAAATGTTCTTTAAGAAAAAATCCCTTGAATAGAAGAAGTAGCCTATTTGATCTGGAAAGCAAAACAAATTATCGAGTTACTCCATCTATTGGGAGCTAGTATCCCATTATTCTGGTTAGGAAACCTCTACTTTGTGTCTTCTGGACTTCGGAAGTGAATTGGAGTTGCCCTAAACACCCAACTACTGGGACCCTGAGATTCCATCTTTTGTGAGAAAACCTCTAGTGGCTTTATATATATATATTTCCTTTGGTCCTCTGTTTGTTTCACATTTTGGATGCACACACACACACATATGTATATAATATATATAATTTGAGTGAGACGATATCCACTTGTGGTTTTAGCACTCCAAAGTCTGAAGCAGGAGGATTATGAGTTCATGGCCAGTTTGGGCTACATTAGTAAGCTGCAGACTAGCCTGGGCTGCGCAGTGAGACCTTGTTTCAGAGCAGCAGCATCAACAATAACAACAAACGTAAAAGTGTTCTCTTTGCTTCCTTCTGCTATTCTCCTTTCCTTCTTAGTTGCTACACTCAACCACGCTAGAAAGTGTGCCATGGTATATAGCAATGGTAGAAGGCTTGCTTACAAAATTCAGCAGGTATTGGAACACTGGTCTCTTGAGATGATGATTTTTTCTAGTCTTTCCTTTCTGGCCACAGACACACATTCTGCAATCTTAAGGTAAGGATTAGAAGTTTAAGGCCACTGAGAACCCTGGGAATGACCCTCACTTGGTGATGAATGCATAGAAGTTGTTAATTCCAAGATAATTCTGCAGCAGATCCACCGGGCTTCCAGAGACTTCATCTACAAGTTGTCCTCCCTAGTATTTGCCTTTTTAGTGTGTGCTTTATTGATGACTTGCCTTTTTCTGTATCATTTCTTTACTCACTCATTATTGTTTTCTCTTATCATCTCCTGTGGTTTGCAGAGTAGCAGCCTCTTAATCCCCAAACCAATTAATATGTTCACCATCCATGGTAAAGGGGAATTTGAAGATGGGCATTAAATTAATGATTTGGGAATGGGGAAATTAATCTTGATTATTCAGGTAGGCCAAGAGTGATCACATGGTCCTTAAGCAGAAGAACATAGGGGAGGCCAAATTGGAGATGGAGGTAAGAAGACAGAGAGACTGGAAGATGCTACTTTATTGACTTTGAAGATGGCAGAAAAGGCCACAAACCACACAATGCAGGGTTTTCTAAAACCTAGAAAACGCTAAGCTAAAGATTCTCTCTTTTATTTCAGCATGGTAAAATCCACTTGGATTCTCTTTTGTGTGTATACATATATATATGTATATATATGTGTGTGTATATATACATATATATGTATATATGTGTGTGTATGTATGTGTGTGTATGTACGTATGTATGTATGTATGTATGTATGTATGTATGTGTGTGTGTATGTATGTATTTAAAGTACTGAATTGGTGGCAATAAAGAAACTGCTATTTCTCCTAAATAAAAAAAAATGTATTTTCAGATCTTCACTTCAGTATCTGCTTCTGGGGGAACCCAAAGTAAGATACTCCCAAGTCTGATGTGTATGCTTATTTCTATCTTATTTAAAATGCTAGTGTTTTAAAGGTTAAAAAAGCAATTAATTTTTGTGTATTTCTGTAATGCTTGCTCTAAAGATGGTCACAAAGAATAAATGAATTCAGTCCTCTCCTGGACGAAGGAAATAAATACCACAAAACATTGCAGTATGTATATCATACTGTTGAGCTTTGTATTCTCAATAGTCAAATACACAAATTGATTTTAGTATCTGCTGTGAAACTTGATTAGAGTATCATCCTTGACAATATATGTCAAACAGAGATGTTAGCACACGATGTTATTTATCATAAATAATAAAAAACTCAATTTACTTTTTAATAATAACAACAGTATCATCTGTCAAAAGGCCAGTTTCATCTTTTTTTCAGTAACAAAAATGCATAATAGGGAGTTTGATGAAAATACAATTCAGGGATCCCCTTTCAGGGAACTGGAAAGATGATTTTTACCTTCTAGAATACCATAAAAAGCATGGGAAGTTTATTCTGTTCCCAAAGAAGTTCCCTTCTGTTTAGTTCCTGAACTATCAGAGAATTTGAAAACTGGTAATGTGATGCAGAAATTTGGCTGTGACATATACTGAGAGTTGAGGTCAGATGCATAAGATATGAGTTCAAATCCCATGTCTCTCACCTCATAAAATCATGTCCCCTCAGACAAAAATTTAGCTATTCTGGACTGCCACTGCCACTGTTACATGCCAAGAAGCACAGGAGCTTCTCAGACCAGACAGCTGCTGGAGGTCAGGACGTACTCCAGCCTCAGGTTTTTATTTTATTTCATTGGGCATCTAGAAGAGAAACCTCTGCCAAGCTTTGAAGTTCATGTTCCGGAGTCTGTTCCTTTCATTTCCAATTGCAAAATGGCCAAATTGTCTCCACTTTTTCTTCCCCTTTCTTGCAATCCCTTGCTAAATATGGTCAAGAGCAGCCAACATATGTGGCCTCTTTGATTCTCAAGGCACTTGCTTCTAGGTTATCAGGGGCAAATATTTTAGCAAGAGCTCCATTGCTGCATAAAGTGAATAATCTGGGTACCTAGCCTCTAACATCTAATTCTTCTCTACTTGTTACTTGATGGCTTAATCAGTTCTGAATATATTATTAGGTCTTGATGACCACAAAGCCTCTCTCTAAAGATCAAATATCTCTATGATGGTGGGCAAATGACTACACATAACAAGGATATTTCTGGCCTTAGTGTCATACAAGTTGAGTTCTTGTTACACTGGACTTGAGCCAGGCATTTGTAGAGTACACTTCTAGTGAGAAGCTTAAAGACTCAGGTTTCTTCCATTTGGGGGAGCTTCTAGGTTCAATATGTAATATGGAATGGTACTAGAAATTCAGATCCCATGCCTCTGAACTGAATGTGATATTCACCTCTCCTGCCTTTGACCAGAACATTGACTATTCCATTGACTAGAAGTCAATCCTCTGACCCCATCCTTGCTGCAAGGCAGTCAGATAAAAGTAGATCTCACCATTTCTTGATCTCCATCCAACATTCTCTTCATGCTTACTTAAAATGCTGCTATGTGGGTTAAAGATACAAATATATGCAAGAGTTCCATGTAGCTTAAAATGTATAGTTAGATGGGAGGAAGTGTTTTCTTCACAGAAACTTTGTTGCCCACTGTCATTGACTTCTCATAATTCATGTTAGCACTTAATTTACTGGACTTAGTTCCTATTAACCCCGTCCTTTCTTATGGTACTGTGAATCAAAACCAGTCTTGCATAAGCTAGGCAAGAACTTTTTCACATTTTATTTTGAGACAGAGTCTCCTTAATTTGCCCCTTAATTTCAGTTAGTCATGAACTTTCTCTAGTTCAGGCAGACCTTGAACATGCAATTTCTCTACCATAACCTCTTGAGTACCTGTAACAGGCCTGTACTGTCAGTCCCAGTATTACTTGGTCTTAACATTCCTCTTATGTCTCTCCAACTCATATCTCTGTCTTATAACCAGTTTTTTGACCTTATCTAAAAGCTTGGTATAATAATACATGTTCACTTTGATTTAATTTCTACTTTATCATAGTTTATGTTTTAAACTAAAAATCAGATTTATAACTGACCCTCAGTTTCATATTAATTGCATATCTGTATTGAAGATACAGTCAAATTGCCCTCAACTTTGTTTCTAAAGTTCTTAATGGACAGAATTTTCTGTGTTAAACAAATGTACCATAGGAACTTTTATTTAATCATCTTCAACTTAATCCTTTGTTAACTATTCTTAAAAATACATAGTTTGCCCTTAGTATCCATCAAAGACTGAACTCAGGATTTTCCAAGATACCAAATCCCTGGATGGTAAAGTCCTTTGTATAAAGTGGCATGGTATTTACAAAGAAGCTGCATATACCTTCTTAATGCTTTAAAACAATTATAGGTCTCTTATAACCCCAGTAAAACGTAAATGTTGTGTAAATGCTCAGCGTATTGTTTATGTAATAATGACAGAAAAAGTTCATACATCTTTTGAAGCAAGTGTGTGTTGGTATGTTGTATGTATGTGTGCACATGCGGAGGCCAGTTATTAATGTCAGGCATCCCCTTCCATTGCCCTCCACCTTTTTTTGGAGGCAGTCTCTCACTGAGCCTGGAGCTCGCTGTTTGAATAGACAGGCTGGGCTGTGAGCCCCAGGGATCCTCCTGTTTCCACCTCTCATCATTGGGATTACAGGTGTGTGGTACCATGCCCCGTGTTTTCTGTGGGTGCTGGGGATTCAAACTCAGGTCTTCACACTTGTTCAATAAACACTTTACCCATTAAACCATCTCCTCAGTCCTGAGATATATATTATTTAAAAATAGCTGTGGTTCATGATTGGTTGAAATTTCAGGTGTAGAAAAGATGGATATAGGGAGTTAGTATATGATTCTGTTTGCTTATTGAAAAACAAACACAAAGAAGGTAATTATGTTTATTTTTGTTTGCTAATGTAAAAAAAATCACCACAAGTGTAATGTATATGTTCTGTGATAGAGGCTCTTGGTGGTGGCAGTAAGAGGCCGGCTTCCAAGTGAATTTAGGTGGACAGCAAGACTGAGTTTCTTATGGCTGTACAAATGTGCTTCCTGTTTCCTTGTTGGCAATTGGCTGAAGGTCTTTCTCAGCTTTGAAAGGCTACCAACATTCTTTGGCTCATGATCTTGCCATCTTCAAAGGTAGTCATAGTGTGTCAAAGCACTCTCATCCATTCGATCTGTCCAGTGTCTGCCTTTTAAAAGGTCAAACTAGATACTACCCATATTTTGAAACTTTAATTACCTCAGTGAAATCCCTTAATGGCAGCAGTTTGATTAACACTTTCTTGCTTTATTAACTATGGGATGGGAAGCTTTGGAGGCTACCCTATGAATTCTGCAGCTACAGTAACTAAGTTAATTGAATGCATGCCTCTATAGAGGATTAGATTACAGATTCAACTGGCATTAAAATCTATCCTTGCCATCTATCAGGTTGTTCATCCACTAAAATAAATGATGGAACTTGCCTCAAGTGAATGTTCTTAAACAGTGGTTCTCCACCTGTGGGTTTCAAACCTTTTGGGGGGTCATACATCAAATATCTTGCATATTAGAAATTTACATTATAATTTACAACAGTAGTAAAAAGTTACAGTTATGAAATAACAACAAAATAATTGTATGGTTGGGGGTCACCACAACATGAGGAATTGCGCTGAAGGGTCACGGCATTTAGAAAGTCGAGAACCACTATCCTGGAAGGAAAGGCTAACCCCAGTTCCTAACCTACAAGCATGCATTAACCCATTTGTAGTATTACAGGAAGATGCCACACACTAAACAATTCATAAACAGAAATATGTATTTCTCAAATCTTAGAAATCAGATGGGTAAAGTTCCTGCTTGGAAGTGCCAGCAGGGCTAATATCGCCTAAGGGTTTGTCTCTGTTCCATCCTTACATAGTAGGAGGAACTAAAGGGATAACAGGGCCCTAGAAATTCCCTCCAACCCTTTTCCTAGGCAGATGTTCATGACTCTTCTTACGATGTCACGCTTCCCTGAAAGGCCTCACCTCAGAGTTTTAACATGAACCCTGAAGGCAACACATACATTGAGATCACAGTAAGACATATAACTTAAGTAACTGTTGTATTTAAAATTATAGACTTAATATTTAAAAATGCCACCACCAGAGATATTGTATGAGTGTGGTTTGTTAAGAAAAACTCTGATTTACCAAACATCAGTTTCTGTACTGTGTAAGAATTGTATTGGGAGAGCAAAATGATGACACTTACATAACCATTATCATAACTTTTGATCACTATTAACACATACTATTTCTCTTTTCATCCCACTCATAGATCCAGGCATCCATCCATCTGTCTCTCTATGGACATCTTGCTATCTATTTGTCTATTAATTAATTGATTTATCTATTCACACACACACACACACACACACACACACACACACACACACACATATATATATATATACTCAACTTGTGGCAATTTTCCTGATTCAGCCTCCCAAGTACTGAAACTCCAAGCATGTGCATGGCTGGAAGTATTCAGTACTTGCTAAAAGGTCCCATGGCTATCATTAGCAACATTATCATCAATTGTCATTAAGTCCAACCATCACCCAGATACCTTTTACCTACTAACATAGAATCAAATATTTTAAAATTTTATATTCACAACCTAAAGATAAATCGTGTTAATTTATCAGGTGAGCAGACATAATTTTTCCTTTGATATCATTTTAACTTGTATCAGCATTTACAATCTCAGCTATGAATTAATAAACATCACACTTTTTGATGTTTGAGAGACTCAGAAATAAATGAAGAGGGTGCATTTCTTTGCTCCTCCTGTAATATGAAGGCTTTCAATTCACTCAATAAGTAGGTGTGTCTAGTTTTTGTGTGTTACTCATGACACTCAGTGTCACCTCCAGGGCCTTGTTCTATGCTTTTTCTTCTCCCTTTGCATCAAGATCCACTATTAGAAGATTTCTAACACATGTTTCATTTTCTTCCAGGCTTAAGCTTGCTGCTAACCAGAAATTTATTTTTAGGTTTTTCTTTTTCCTTTTTTTTTCTTTTTTGGCCTCTGCAATTTATTTAGAGCTTTTCACTTTTTGCATTTCACCACATTCCTATGCTTCTACTAAGCCAACTTTTTAAGTGTGAGAAAAAGAAATGCCATGGAAGAAAGGCTTTGTGGAAGCCAACCAAAATGCCTGCTATGTCCCCTGTGGAAGGAAGCGTATGAGCCCTACGTTAGTTAAGCAGAAATTTGAATAAAGAGGTAGAGGTACCAAGAGTATTCTCCATCATTGTCTTTAAACAGTGTAAACTCAAGAAAATGTGTGCTTCCCCATACCTTAATAAGGATGGACAACGTGCTTAGGAGAAGCCACCAAGCTTCAGACCTGCACCCACTGCACCTTCTGTAGAAGTCAGCAATAAATTCTCAGTTTACATTAAAGTTGGAAGTTTCATTCTTGTTTTTGAAATCACCATACATGGATCATATGTGTTATCAAACCATAGACTAGAGAGAGGAGTATATATTTGGCATATATTCACTGTATGTCATGGGTATAATGAAGAAATTTTCACACATGTATATGACTTTGATCATGTGCAACAAAACTTTATGACATTAAAGCCTATGTTAGTTACTGTATGTGATGCTGTGTCTAAATCCCAAATATTGGCAACTTATTTTTGGCTCATGGTTTGAGGATACAGTTCATAATACAGAGGCTGTAGGAATTAAGGCAACCTGGTCACATTGTATTTACAGTTAGAAGGGGGAGGAGAGAGAGAGAGAGAGAGAAACACTGGTACTCCATTTACTTTCTTTTTTTATATAATCCAGGAACTCAGCCCATGTGATGGTGCTGCCCATATTTAGGGTGGACCTTCCCACCTCATTTAACACAGCCTAGAAATTCCCTCATATGCCCAAAGGTTTCTCTCTTCAATGATTCTAGATCAGTTTTTCTCAATCTGTGGGTCACAACTTTTTCATCAAAACAACTTTTTCACAGGGGTCACCTAAGATCTTAAGAAAACACAGATGTGCTCAACTATATTCATAGCAGCAATGTTTGCCATAGCCAGAATCTGGAAGCAACCTAAATGCCCCTCGAATGAAGAATGGGTAAGGAAAATGTGGTAAATTTACACAATGGAATACTACACAGTGGGAAAAAATAATGGCATCTTGAAATTTGTGGGCAAATGGGTGGGTCTAGAAAACATCATATTGAGTGAGGTAACCCACACCCAGAAATACAAAAATCACATGTACTCGCTCATAAGTGGCTTTTAGACATAAAGAAAGGAAAACCAGCCTACAAATCACAATCCCAGAGAACCTAGGCAGCAAAGAGGACCCTAAGAGAAACATATATGGATCTAATCTACATGGGACATAGAAAAAGACAAGATCTCCTGAGTCAATTGGGAGAGTGGGAATCCTGGAACAGTGTAGGAGGAAGCGGGGAGAAAATGAGGAAAGTGGTGAAAAATATGTAACTCAATAAAAACAATTTAAAAAATAGAGCCAGTAAAATGGCTTAATACGTGAAGGGCCCTGCCTCCAAGTCTGATAATCTGAATTCAATCCCCATGAGCCACATGGCATAATAAATGAATAAACAAACAAATAAATACATAAAATATAGTAAAAATTAAAAAAGAAAACAGTTATTTTACCATTCATAACAGTAGCAAAATTGCAGCTATTAAGTAGCAACAAAATAATTTTATGGTTGGGGGTCACCACAACATAGGAACTATATTAAAAGATCTTACCATTAGGAAGGTTTAGAATCACTGTTCTAGGTCCCTTTAAGTTGACAATATTAATAATCACAGGGACCAACAAATTCTTTCTGTTAAGTTCTTTCCTGTTTATTATATGCTATTTCATAGCATCCTTTTCCCTTCTAACTTAGTGTAAAAATGCTTACTTTGTGCTGTATTGACAATAAAAGCTGCAGAATTGTTGCCTGTCATCTGAGGGTCAGGATTGTCTGCTCTTGAGAACTACTAGCTATTGATCACTCCTGTCCTATACTCCACTTTTTTTTCCTTTACAGCTCAATGCTCCCTGTATAAAACAACTTGTTCATAAATTCCATCTAGTCTTAGGCTCTATCGTTGGACATCTCCTATCTCCTTACACTAGACATAGATTTACCAACTATATATTTGCTGTAGCTTCCATTTCTAATAAGTCAGCATTTTGTTACTTTTATGGGAAGGTCTGACTTTATTAACAAAATATCTCTAGTATTTCTGTTACTATATATTTTTTAAACCACTAGCTCAGTAAAAGCTTTGGTTCAATGAGTAGAACTATAATTTTATGTGACTTGCCAATTGTATGTATTAGACTACTATGTGTCTATGTTATCATTATTCAATTGTTTCAGAATCCAAGAGACTCTTTAAATCTTTAAATCTCTATTGAGGATAAACATACAAAGAATTTTAATTACTTTTGATCTTCTCAGAATATCTAGTTGAAATTTCTGTCCTCATATCTGTAGTGGACTAATTCTACAATCCTCGTGGACACCAAATTAAATGAATGCCAAAGCTCTATATAGAAAATGGTGTGGTATTTGCACCTTGCCTATACACATTCTCCTAGTTCTTTAGACCACCATTCAGTGACTTGTGTAGTGTAAATGCTGTGTAAATAATGGCTATATTTTATCCTTTAGGGAATAATGAAAAGAAAAAAGTTCAGTGTTTGGTACAGCAGCAATTTAAAAAATATTTTCTATCCTTGATACATTAAATCCACCAGTATAGAATCTATAGGTATTCATGTAGCAGATACATTTCTTATTTTAGTGTGTGTATGTGGGGGTATATGTGTTCATGTGTGTACACACAAGAGTAGAATCAAGGCCTAAATGTCACTTCCTACTGGTGTGGGAAGTCCTTCTATCTATGTGTTGTTTTTATTGGTTAATGGATAAAGAAACTGGATTGGCCTATAGCATGGGAGGAGGAAGGCAGAGTTAGAGAAAAGGCATGGAGCCACCAGAGACAGACGCCAGTTGGAATCTTGCTGGTAAGCCACAGCCATGTTGTGATACACAGATTAATAGAAATGGCTTAAATTAATATGTAAGTGTAAGCCAATAAAAAGTTAGAGATAATGGGCCAAGCAGTGATTTAATTAATACAGTATTTGTGTGATTATTTCGGGGCTAAGCGGCTGGGAACCAACAAGTGGTGCCCTCCTTGCTACACCCTACCTTATTTTTAAAGCTGTATTTATTTATATTTTTAATGAATACATGTGTGAGTCTATCAGGTATATGTGCACCATGTTCATACATAAAGCCACACAGCCTAAAAGAGGGCATTTAATACCCTGAAACTGTATTTATAGGAAATCATGATCCTCTATGTGGATGATGGGAACCAATCCTTGGTTATTGGCAATAGTCGTAAGCGCTTTTAACTATTGGCACATTTCTCCAGTCTCCATCAATCTTATTTTTGAGACAGAATCTCTTACTAAACCTGGAGCTCATTAATTTGAATAGACTGGTTGATCAGCAAACTCCAGGTAACTGCCTGTGTTGGAATCCCCAGTCCTGGGATTAGAGATGGGTGCCACTGGGCCCAGCTTATATGGGGGTATGAGGGATCTAATCTCAAGTCATTGTGCAAGCTCTTTACTGACTGAACCAAATCCACATCTATACTGAATACATTTATGAATCAAATACCCTAAGCATGCTTTTGGACCACAAGAACTTTTAAGAGACCCAGACACACGTGTCTGTATGTCTTGACACCATATCACGTTTGTCATAGATTCAAGTGTTTTTTTTTGCCTAATATTGATAGATTGTTTCTCTGGAAGCTTCCTGGAATTTAATTCGTAATATGTATGCCTAAGAGGCACACACAATATCTCCTCATCTTCCCTTATCATCCTCTATGCTCCAGAAAATTCTATTCCTCTGGGTTCTCCCCCATCAATGGGAAGTACGTGGCCATGAAAGCAGCTCTCAGTCAGTGATGTATGGTGACTTGGTGACTAGCTGTCCCATTTTCATAGTCTCTTTATTGACTTTTTATCTCTTTATTGAGGTAAGTCTGTATGTGCTCTGCAGTGGGACTGATCTTCAGTTGCTCACAGAACTAAATGGTTAAATGACACACCTTTTATTTGCTTGTGTCTTTCCCTCACTGTCTCATTTCCCCAATAAATTACCTACACCCAAGTTCTCTTCTCAGAGTATGGTTAAAGGAGAACCCAAGCTAAGACTGCATGTTACAAACTTGTAAATCCAATATCTAATATACTTAGAGAAATTCTGTGCTAATTCACAAAGACTTGTTCATGAAATAAATGTTCATTGACCTTGTCAACAAGCCTTCTAAGGCTTACACTCTAGGTGGGCCAGGATGACTTTGGGATGTATTTTCACTGACGTATATGTCTGCAATGATGTAGACATTGTTGTTCCTCTTGAGTTTGTTTTGAGTAAAGCTTTTGGAAACTGGGTTTTCCTGATAGGGTCTGCACATGTGTCTCCCCTTATTAACTGAAAAATCAAACAGTTTTGGCCAGTGATGTCATTTTCCAGAAACCAAACATTTTTTTTTTTAATTTCAGCTTTTCTTATACCTTGTGATTCTTTTCTAAAGGACCCTCATGGATTCATATAGGACATGGCTTTTCATAATACTTAACAGGCAGTAGATATTTTTCTGCTAATGCCTTACATTTTGAAGCTATTATACATATATTGTCTCCTTTAATCTTCACAAATCCCTTTCACAAAATAGTTGAAACATAATCACAGCTTAATAAAAGAAGCAGCTGAGTTCTTAGGGATTGATTTTATTTGCTTATTTTTATTTCTTTCTGGTGTGTGTATGTGTGTGTGTGTGTGTGTGTGTGTGTGTGTGTGTGTGTGTGTGTGTGTATTTGGACATAGTCTCCTTATACAGTCTGGCCTAGCCTCAATCTTAAGACCTGTAGTGTGTGGGCCAGCTTGTTGGGGTTTCTTTCCCGCCCAGTACCCCAACAAGCCAGCAAGTCCCAAGGAAAATCACACGGAGTCTACATCAGGTTATAAACTGATTGGCCCATTAGGTCAGGCTTCTTGTTAACTCTTATAACTTATATTAACCCATTATTCTCATCTATGTTAGCCATAATGGCTCCGTACCTTTCTCAGCTGGGCAAGTTACATGCTGTCTCTTCAGTGATCTGCGCAGGAGTGGCAGAGGAACCTCTCTGCTTCCCAGAATTCTCCTGTTCTCATTGCATCACCTCTACTTCCTGTCTGGTTTTCCCACCTATACTGCCTGCCTGGCCAATCAGCGTTTTATTAAAATATGATTGACAGAATACAGATAATTCTCCTGCACCATTTCCCTCTTTTTTTTTTTAAACAAAGAAAAATACCCATAGTCCATTTGTTGGGAATGTGGGCGTAGTATTTCAGGTTACTTCCTGCTGGTTGGGGGCGCTGATGATCTTATGGGGACCTAAAGAAAATTTAGAGTTATAATTCAAGTCCTGACTGGAGTATCCTGTGAGTCTCGATCATCTCAGGAGACAGTCTTGAATCTGTTTTGGATGTAGAATTTAGACATCTAGGCCATCTGTTCCTGTCAGAGATTTTTCAGGTGGCCTCCCTTGATCAAAACTGATTTTTCTTAATTCAGAATGAATCCATAGCCTCTCATTTTCTGTGGAAACAAAAGCAAAATCTCTTCTCCAAAGTAACATACCTTTTGACTTCAGTTTTGAAGCCAAGGTATTTTCAAAATGTCTATCTTGGGTTAGTTCAGCAGCATTTATAAGCAAATGTCTTTTGGTGACTGTTGCTCCTTCCTCAGCATTCAAACAATTAAAAGAGAGCATAATGACACATAGTATCAAGATTCTCTGTGTATTTTCCATCTTTATGCGGCTTTATTTTACTTCTATTTCTTTTATTTTTACTTTTACTTTTTGAGACAGGCTCTCTGTATATCTTTGTCCTGGAATAACACTGTAGACCAGGCTGTCTTTGAACTCACAGAGATCCTCCTGTCTCTGCCTCCCCAGTGCTGGGATTAAAGGTGTATGCTACCACACCTTGAACTCACAGAGATCTGTCTCTGCCTCCCAGGCATTGGGATTAAAGGCATGTACTACCACACCTTGAGGTCACAGAGGTCAATATGCCTCTGCCTCCCAGGCATTGAGATTAAAGGTGTGTACCACCACACCCAACTACTCTCTTTCTTTCCTTTTAACTTTAAGAACTTTAACTTTTAGCCTGCATATACACACTGTAAACCATTTAGAGGTTTTCTTCCTCTTTGAATCTCTCTTTACTGTATATTTTTCTTTTTCTGACCATATGAGTCTTTAATTTACTAAGCAATATGGAGAGCTGTGGCTTTGACGGCTAGATCCAGCTCATTCCTTAGCTTTTCAGCCTCAAGGCTGAGGTACCAGCCAGAGCTGTGTTCACTGCCACAACTCTATGGCGTTTCAAGGTCCTTGCCAGCAAGCAAGCTGCAGCATTCTGCTCACAGACCACACTCAGTCGGACTGCCTGCCTGAAAGAGTCAGAGTTTGCTCTGGCAGGACAGCCCAGATAGCCGGCATTTTAAAACAGTGCAGCTTTTTTCCTGCTACGGCTGAAAACCGAAAAGCATGCATTCAGCTTTTGATCAACACCGTAAGTGTTTCGTGGCAGGACCTCTTAATGAGCTGCAGGGTTTTGCAGCTAAAGCTGAGTCAGGAAACCTCTCTTAGACGAGAGCATTTGCTTGCCTCTAGCAAGCAGAGTAGACCTGAGAAGTTGCTGCTACCAAGAAAACATGTTTTACTCTATTCTTTCCCAAGCTTTCTCAAGCTTTCTGTGGATTCAGTTATCCACGTGGGCGCCATCTGTAGTGTGTGGGCCAGCTTGTTGGGGTTTCTTTCCCGCCCAGTACCCCAACAAGCCAGCAAGTCCCAAGGAAAATCACACGGAGTCTACATCAGGTTATAAACTGATTGGCCCATTAGGTCAGGCTTCTTGTTAACTCTTATAACTTATATTAACCCATTATTCTCATCTATGTTAGCCATAATGGCTCCGTACCTTTCTCAGCTGGGCAAGTTACATGCTGTCTCTTCAGTGATCTGCGCAGGAGTGGCAGAGGAACCTCTCTGCTTCCCAGAATTCTCCTGTTCTCATTGCATCACCTCTACTTCCTGTCTGGTTTTCCCACCTATACTGCCTGCCTGGCCAATCAGCGTTTTATTAAAATATGATTGACAGAATACAGATAATTCTCCTGCACCAAAGACCCTCCTGAGAGCTGGGATTACAGGCACAAACCACCATGCCAGCTTCCAGCTAATCTAAATAAGATTCTCTTTGGCACTTTCATCATGTTGGTGATGAAAACGATGATAAAACAAGTCTCACTTAGGTGAAAAAGAGTTCTGCAAAGGGAACAAAGAGAGAGTGTGTGATTTCCACGGGAAGCATTAACTAAGCTATAGGGTGTGAGGTGCTTGAGAATCAATGCTACAGATCCTCTGGGATTTAGATCTGCTGATTCCCCACCATATTCTTAAAAAATAGAGAGGAATAAACACTCTAGGTACTATCACTCTCATATACACTTGTGATTCGGGGATGAAAGCAGCATTTCTTCATTCCCGCTGACACTCTCCAGTGGAAGATCAGTCCCCTTAAAGCCATGTAATTAGGCTGTGTAGCCTAGGTTGGTCTGGAACTCATGACCTTCTTGCTTCAGACTCCCAGGTCCTGGAATTACAGATGTGTACCAACGTGCCTGCTTCTCTTGTCTTTAATATATGACTCTGAGTCAGTGTCCCTCTGGACAGCTACCATCCTGAACTCAAACTTTCTGCCTTTGGTAACTGAGCTGCTCCAGTGGATGCCAGGTGATCAGTCATCATAAGTTCTTTCTATATGGAACAAGAATGATTTAAGAAGACAAAAAAATGTACATGTTTCCAGAAGAAAGAGATTTGTTAGAGGAGTTTGAGGTTTATTGAAGAATTGAAAAGAACAGGAATTAACATTCAGAAAGTAAGGAAGGCAACAAGAAATAAAGCTACCTGCTGTGTTAAACACCATTGAGATACACCTCCCATTAGCCATCTGCCAAAACACATGCACCCACTTTGAATCTTCTTTTGCCTATGAGTACATCCCATTTATATGGCCTCATCTTGAACTGTGATGAGAAACAGTATGGAAAATGTAATTCTCTAGGACCTACGGTACATGATCATGAGTATTGTTAGTTCAGGCCATCATCTATCTCTGTAATTCATCTCTGCTGGTTTGAAGGAGAATGGCCCCCATGGAATCATATATTTGAATACTAGGTCCCTAGTTGGTGGAACTGTTTGGGAAAGATTGGGAGGTATGGCCATGTGGGAGGATGCTTGTCATTAGGAGCAGGCTTTGAGGTTTCCACAAGACACAGACATTCGCAGTGTCTCTCCCCCTAGTTCGTATTTGTGGATTGAGATGACAGCTCTCAGCTGGTCTTGCTGTCATGTTCCCAGCCATCATGTTCAAGGACTAATCTTCAAAAGCCATAAGCACCGCATTAAACACTTTCTTTTATAAGTGTCATTGGTCATGATGTTTTATCACAGCAATAGTAAAAAGTAACTAAAGCATTATCTGAAACTGGAGTACTCAAGGCAACTAAAAACAGAAGGACATTGGCTTTGCTAAGAGAACACTGCTGATAGAAAACAGGACAAATGACAACTGGGGGTGAATAAAATTAAAATGAGATCTATACTATTTCTGTTAGTAGTGATAAATAGATGTGATATACCTATTAACAGTTTCAATTATTGATATGAAATGGGAGGAGACAAAGACCTTTGCTATACAGATTGACTAGGAAAATCAGGCAACTCTGATTTTACTATATGTAGTTGAATTCGTTACAATATTGGTGACAAACAACTTAAATAAAAAGAGTTATTTTAGCTGATGGTTTTGAGGGTTTGATCGATAATTCTTCACCTCATGGTGGTAGGATATTGTAGTAAAGGCTGCTCATCTCATGAAAGACAGGAAGAAGAGAGGAAAAAAAGGAAGAGAGGTACATTCAGAAAGGAACAGACCTGAGATGTCAGAGCCCATGAACCCCTTTTAGGTGACATATTCTTGTCCCCCAAATGTTCTGAAACTTCACGTTGTTGCCACCGTCTGGAGACAAAGCTCCTAACATGGCCTTTTGGAGGTGACTTCATATCTAAAGCATAATAATAGCACAGCTGGGCTTTGAGATATTTCTTATTGGTTAGAAAAATAAAAATAGTGAGTGCTTGAGTTGTTTGGCTGAGTATCTGCTCTACTTCTGTAGGCCAAGGGATAAGGCCGTTCCTCTAGAGACAGACTTGGAAACAGTCCTCAGGAGACTGTGAGGATTGCCCACAAAATTATCTTTGGACATCTGCTCTACCCAACTAGACATGGGATCTGGCCAGAAATGCCAGAGCTATTGCCAGGGCTGTTTGCAGTGGCATCTTCTACTTGCCATCTGATTGACAGTGTTTACTTCCAGAAACTTATGCTTTTGGCCAGAATACAAGCCTGGAAGTTTAAAGCATACATGAAATTGACCTCGTGATGTCTGAATGTTACTGCCTGTTAAAAGTCTCATCTGATTCATCTTTCATCAGATTGCAGAAGTCAGTAACAATTTCAACAAAAGGTCAAATAGCCTTTGTATATTCGTTAGTATTATGGAGAACTTTTTAAAACTTTTTTTTTTTAATTTTATGTTCCGACCACAGTTCCCTCTCCCTCCCCTCCTCCTGCTCCCACTCCTCCTCCTCCTCCACAGTTTATGAAAAAATTTTCCCTTACTTATTTCTTTAGTAGTAAATATTAAGGAACTGCTTATCTTTTCCCCAATAGTATATTATAAAACCAGGACTCTGTAAAAGAAATTGTTCCTTTGGATAAACTATATAAAAACTATTAGGCCTATATATTTATAGACTCTGGATTTAATCCAGTAATATTCTATTCATAATTTCAAATTTTCTTACTACTTTGTTAACAAAAGCAAAAGTATTAGAAGTTATAACCTATATTATTTTCAAGATTTAGAAACATTGAGAAATAATTCAGAGACCATTTATATTGAAACTCTGTATCTTTGATGTTTATAAATATGCATAAAGGCATAGTAAGCCAATAATGAAAATAGTAATTGCTAATACATATAATTTACCGAAGTAAATATAGCTAACTAATTGGAAGGTATAGTTGTCTTTATGTATGTATTGCCTTAATTTCTTTTTTTTTCCTGTTGTTGAGATAAAATGGGCTGACAGAAACAACTTAAAGAAGAAAGGGTTCATCCTGGCTCACACTTCAAGGGTACAGAACATCATTGTGGGAAAGTCAAGCTGGCAGGAGCTTGAAGCAGCTGGTCACATTGCATTCACTATTAGAAAGCGGCAAGCAATGGCTGTGCACTACTGCTCAGTTCCCCTTATCCATGCATAGAGTCCAGGATTCCAATGAAGAAACGGCGTCACTGATCGTCAGTGGGTCTTTCTACATCATTCCCAAAACAATCCACAGAAACATGCCCAGAGAAGAGGCCCTTCTCCCAGGTGATTCTACATCCTAAGTTGGCAACACTATTGATCACATACTGTAAATGTTACTTCATTGCATTGAGTTCAGCATCTTTTTTTGTTATCACTCATCCATTTTTTTCCTTAGCGTATAGGTACTTTTTAGATTTATATGCATTTTTTTATACTTCCAAACAAAATGCTTTATAAGCGAATAGATTTGGTGGCTGCCTCTAACCCTTTGTGACCTTTGGCTCCCAATGTTGCAGACCTCTGGGCCAATAAAAATATGACTAATTGAAAATAAGGCTACTACAAAAGGTCTATTATGGAAAGCAAGGCCAACATGAAATCGTTCTGTTAATCAACAACATCTTATCAAAGGGATTATGTTTCACATTCTAGGAGAAACCATGAGTACCAGTATATACTCCTGAATTGAAATTTGACTTGATTTTAAATGCAAACAGAAATATAAATCCATGCCAATTCCTTGTAGGCCTGAATCGTGATGAGAACTGCTAGTTATGATCAAGCTCTTACTTATTATGAATGTTGTCTTCTTTTCATAAAGGTGCTCTTCCAGTTTGTGTTTTGGCTCCAGGGAGAATCTTTCTGACTAGTCTGAGAGTGCAGCTTTATAGTTGTGTACATGCATGTAAGAGGGAGAAAGGCATAAACTTCTCCATTATGCACATTGTGCGGAATTTAATATAATTTGAAATTAGCTAGAAAGAGCAACATACTCAGTTGTTTCCAAGGCATGTTTCCATTATTCCTACTGTCTTGTGTAAGTTATTTATGCACATTAACTTGAAAATCATTATTAAATTGTGCTCCCTTATGGGTTTTCCATAAGTGGATATTCTGACATATAGCTCAATAATTAGAATTCACAGTTCATGCATTCAAGGGGTTTTAATGTTGAAAATATTATTTATTTCAAATGAATTCATTCAATATAATTTTTGTTTTCTTGTGAGTTTTTAAACAAGTATATTTTTCTTTCCATCTTTCTACAACTCAAGGCTTTTAAATACTTTATTAATCTGTGGTCATAATTATGCACTTATCCCAAGTACTCAATGTTCTTTTAAACCATAACCTTTACTTGTTGTTGATTTTTCTCCTCAAAGCAGAAGTCCACCACGTATGGCATAGAAATTTTCACAACTAGGTGATTAAATGAGAAATATAATAGCTGGTACCTGTTCAAAATAATAAAATGCCAAAAATAGAAAATGATTAGAATTAACATAAAGACATTAACTTGTCCTAGACTTCGTGAGTTTGCAAAAGTCTTAGATAATTAGATTTGCTTATTCTCAAAATAGCCAGTGAACCTTGAGTGACATTGCATTTCAAAGGTGGGAGCCAGAGGGAAGGTCGCTTTTGGTATTGGAATAACAACAAAGAAGGGATTTCACTTTGAAATCAGTCTGGGCTAGTAATTGCTACTCTATTTTGAGATTTCTAGCTAGATATCATTAAGTGATCATTTATTTTATGGGAATAAGAACGTGAAACAGCCCTAGGTTTGGAAGTTTACTCTCTACAAAGCAGCCCTCACGGTCTTAATCTTTCTACATTATGATTTTGAATGCCGCTTGTATATTTGTAACACTCAAGAAATGATGAAGTTGTTCTCATTTTGAAGAGAGCTGGCTCTCAGTAATGGCAGGACCTGGTTGATTTGAGATCATTGTCTTTTAGCTGAATGTTGTAGATACCGGAGGTAGCAGGGTCTTAAGAATCCCTCCATGATCAATGGGGTTATTTAGGAAAAATGAAGGACACAAAGTTGGTGGAGATTAGGGAAGTGGGGGTAAGATCCAGAAGAAATTGGGGAGAAAGAATAGGGGCTCACATGACCAAAAATACATTGTATGTAATTCTCAAAGAATTAATAAATAGATTCTTGAAATCACCATCAATCGATAATGCTATTTCCATTGTAAGATGCTGGACTGGTGTTTCATAGACTACTGATGCAGACTCAAGGGCCATTCCCCAAAGAACTATATCATATGGATTGCTTTGGAAGTCCATTTTCACTTTACACAGTTTTTGGAACTTCTTTTAAACACACACACGCACACGCACACGCACACTGCTTTCTATAGTTTTCCTAATGTGGTTGGTTTTCATTTTGTTGTTATTTATTCTTATCCTTCGTCCTTTGCATCCAGGGCAGTCTAGGGATGAAGTCATGTCTCTGTTGCCCTTGCTTTCTTCTCCTAAGAAGTCAAGGTGGAGTCATGCTTTTTATGTGGTTGGTGGACAGAGTCAGCACTTCCTTCAGGCGCTCTAGGCTTTCCTGGGTCACCTGCTGCAGTAGTTTCAGCACTAGACCTATGTTCCCTCCCTCTGAGGTGCTGCCGCCATTCTTCACAGTTCCTGATAACAAACAGGCTCCAGCCTCCTGCAGCTTTTCTTCTTTGACAGGAAAAATGGTATTGAGCTTTCAGGTGTGCTGTTAAGTCTCTAATGTGAGCTTTCTCCATTTTCTTTATGTGGGCACTTAGTGCTATGAACTTTCCCCTTAGCACTGCTTTCATAGTGTCCCATAGGTTTCGGTATGTTGTGTCTTCATTCTTGTTGAATTCAAGGAAGGCTTTAATTTCTTTCTTTATCTCTTCCTTTACCCAGGGATGGTTCAGTAGTTGACTGTTCAGTTTCCATGAGTTTATAGGCTTTCTGGGGGTAGTATTGTTGTTAAATTCGAACTTTACTCCACGGTGATCCGATAAGAAACAGGTGGTTACTCCATTTTTTTGTATCTGTGGATGTTTGCTTTGTTGCTGAGCATGTGATCAATTTCGAGAAGGTTCCATGAGGTACTGAGAAGGTATATTCTTTCCTGTTTGGGCGGAATGTTCTATTGAGCCTATAGTTCATAATCCTAGAGAATCTAAGTAATAAGGTGAATCCAAACAAAAACATATATAGATCCTCCTGGAAATTGGAAGCAGACAAGATAGCCAGGCAAAATTTGGGAGCATGGGGCAGGAAGGGTAGAGGGAAGGGGAGAGGGGGAGAGAGAGGGGAGAAGGGGAGGGTTGGGGAGAGCTTGGGGGAGTGGGATGGTTGAGATGGAGGAAGGGCGGATATGGGAGCAGGGAAGGAGATATCTTAATTAAGGGAGACATTTTGGGGTTGACAAGAGGCTTGGCTCTGAAGGGGTTCCCAGGAGTTCATGGGGATGACCCCAGCTAGGACCCTGGGCTGTGGAGGAGAAGGTGCCTGAACTGGCCTTGTCATGTAGTCACACTGATGACTATCTTGAATATCACCATAGAACCTTTGTCCAGCGACAGATGGAGATAGAGACAGAGACCCACATGGGAGCACTGGACTGAGCATCCAAGGTTCAGTTGAAGAGCAGAAGGAGGGAGAATATGAGCAAGGAACTCAGGACCATGAGGGGTTGGTTCACCCACTGAGACAGTGTGCCTGAGCTAATGGGAGCTCACCAACTCCAACTGTACTGGGAATAAACGAGCAAGGGATCAAACTGGACCCTCTGACTGTGGCTGACCATTAAGGCAGACTGAGAGGCCAATGATAATGGCACTGGGATTTGTCTGTACTTGCATGTACTGGCTTTTTGGGATCCTATTCACTTTGGACGCATACCTTCCTAAGCCTGGATGTAGTGGGGAGGAGGTCCTTGGACTTCCCACAGGGCAGGGTACCCTGCCCTCTCTTAGGACTGGATGGGATCGGGGGAGGGTGAGTGGGGGAGTGCGAGGGAAGTGGGAGGAGGGAAGGAAGTGGAAATTTTGATTGATATTATTTGTAAAGTAATAAAAAAGAAAATAAAAGAAAAATAGGATTGAAAAGGGAAATTGTCAGTCTACTTTTTTAAATTGATTTTTATTGAGCTCTACATTTTTCTCTCTGCTCCTCTCCCTACCTCTTCCCTCCCCTCTTTGAGCCTCCCACAAGGTCCCCATGCTCCCAATTTACTCAGGAGATCTTGTCTCTTTCTACTTCCCATGGAGATTAGATCTATGTAAGTCTCTCAGTCTACTTTTGTTCAGAGGTGTCAGAAAGCTTCTGTTGGCCAACAGAATTTTATTTCCTTTAAGGCAAAAGTCAAGCTTAACTTTATTTAATGCATGGATGTCAGAACCATTTAATACTTTTAAATATGTAATAGATCATATATGCATACCGCGAAAGATTCCAGTTGTTCAAACATTTATATCTTTGTTTTTTTTTAAATTTTATTGATTTTTATTGAGCTCTACATTTTTCTCTGCTCCTCTCCCTGTCTCTCCCCTCCCCTTCAACTCTCTCCCAAGGTCCCCATGCTCGGAATTTACTCAGGAGGTCTTGTCTTTTTCTACTTTCCATGTCCATTAGATTTATGTATGTCTCTCTTAGGGTCCTCATTGTTGTCTAGGTTCTCTAAGATTGTGATTTTTAGGCTGGTTTTCTTTGATTTATGTTTAAAAACTACTTATTAGTGAGTACATGTGATAATTGTCTTTCTGGGTTTGGGTTACCTCACTCAAAATGACGTTTTCTAGCTCCATCCATTTGCCTGCAAAATTCAAAATGTTGTTATTTTTTCTGCTGTACAGTACTCCATTGCGTAAATGTACCACATTTTCCTTATCCATTCTTCAGTCGAGGGGCATTTAGGTTGTTTCCAGTTTTTGGCTATGACAAACAATGCAGCTATGAACATAGTTGAGCACATGTCCTTGTAGCACGATTGGGCATCCATTGGATATATATATATATATATATATATATATATATATATATATATCTACGCAAAAGTGGTATTACTGGGTCTTGAGGAAATTTGTTTCCTAATTTTCTGAGAAATCGTCAGAGTAACATCCAAGAGGGCTGTACCAGCTTGTTAAAGGTATCTCTTCCATCTCAGTCCTCAGGGTCCAATTTTACTTACCTATAGAGTACAAGTAATACTAATATCTTGCATATATTTCCATTCTTGTGATTTCATATGTATCTACTATCATGTGATGGATAGAGCATTAGACTTCTATGTTTATATCTATATCATTTTAATAAAATTGTAGTGTACAATCTGTATCCAGTTTCTTTTTAAAATATTGTTATTTTTGAAGTTAAAATATAATTACATCATTTTCCCCTTTCCCTCCCCTCTCCTAAGACCCTTCCCATGGACATCTCCTGCTCTAGATCAAATTTATGGCCTTGGTTTCTTTATTTTTATACACACACACACACACACACACACGGACACACACACACACACGGACACTCAAAACATGTATCCTTAAACATGTAAGAACAACCTATTTATTCCATATAATACTATTTTGTATATATATATATATATATATATATATATATATATATATATATATGTAATTTCAGGGCAGAATACCTGGTATCAGATAATAAATTTGAGGGCCATTCCATAGAAAAGACTATTTGTCCTGCTCTCAACATTTCTTAGTTGTATGGAGTTCTTTGTGTAGTATTGAGGCCCCATGCTAGTACGTCTATTGGTGTCATCCTTGGTCAGGTCTTGTGTAGGTAGCCATGGTGATGAGACTTCTTGGTGTGGCTTCTCTGACATTTCTAGGAGAGGAAATCTCACCAAAGACTTATTTCTGTGGCTTTTATAACCTTTCTGCCCACTCTTTCCCCACGATTTTTGAACCTTAGGTGCAGAACTTGTGTTGTAGATAAATCAGTTGTGGCTGGGCACCACATGGTCACTTGTTATCTGCATTTTGATTAATTATGTGCATGTAATTTCTTTTATTTAGCATATGTTGAAGGTAGTTTAATATCCGTGGGTATATCTATGCATCGTTTCTTGTAAGACCTTCATAGTAATCTATTTTGTGAAAATGAATTGTACAATAGCTAGTCCTTAATTCTTCTAAATTGCCTCCCTCCACTGATTGATATTTATATTGTTTAGGGTTCTTTGTTTTGGATCAAGCATTGCCAAACATTTTTTAGAGTGAAATATTGGATGCTTTGCAGGCTATGGAAAGTAGCCACATATAATACATAAATGAGTTGGTGTGGCTGTTTGCCAACCAAATGTTATTTTTACAAACAGGCAGCAGTCCAGAGTTGGCCACTCCTTGGATGATGAGACAATTTTGAGAAGCACTGTCAGCTCCTGGCACTGTGGCTGACTTGCAGGAAATGTTTAATAGATTCTTGTTGAGTGGCTAATGGGCTATTTGCTGAGAAAGGAACACCAAACAACAAGAGAGTTGAAAAGACAGTGTTATGAAGAAATGCAGTAAATTGAGAATGCCTGAATTTAAGAGAAATCTATTTTTTGGCGTTCAAATTTAATCTTGAGATGGTTCTTTGACTTCATGTTTAAGTGTAGGAAACAATGATGAAAGAGTTTGCGCATCGGGAGAAGAATGAACTTTGGTACTAATGGTGTCCTTCCTTCAACCATCACTCTTTGAAATTTTCCAAGCTGCCCCATGACCCATCTGGTTCACCAATAAAGAACCGATAAAGAAACGGTTCTCCCACCAAACTGGGTAGCTCACAGCTCTAATGTCATTTAATTTTGAATAATTTTCAATCCTGAAGGTGAGCATTTCCCCTGGGATAGTCACTGAAGACTGCCACACTCAGGTTTTTACCCCTTGTGAACTTTTTATGATCCCTAGATTTTAGGGTACAAGGCATCCCTTATCATTAGACATTAATGAGACAGTTTTTTTATTGTTTCAAGATTTTTGTAAGGGGGTCAATAAACTAAGACTACAGAGGCTAAATCTACATCACTGCTTGTTTTGAGAATTCAGATTTTTTTGTTTCTTTGTTTTGCTCTTTGCAACATCATCATGTCCTTTTGTTGATCTGAATACAACAGTGGACTTGAACTGTTGAGTAGACAGAGATCACAGAACCCATAAGAACCAAAACATCTGTTGCCTTATAGTTTATAGAAAAATCTGCCCAGCTTTTCTTATAGATTATAGTTTTTTCTCTCCACCTTTGGGGATTTGGTGCCTTCTTTCCTGAAGTTGTGGAAATGGTATCTATTACTATTTTTCAGAATGGATATTTTATAATTAGCCAACTCGTAGCATATAAAGACCAAATTTGGTTGCTGAATGGAATTGACCGTCTAATATAGATAGTTTACTGAATAGACAGCAAATGAATACCAGTCATGCTTAAGCCCAGAAGTGCAAAGGCAAAGACATTTGATTTCCTGCTCTTAAAAAGCACACTTGGCAGCCAGTGGTTGACACAGATAAATAAATCAGTGATTATAGTGAGTGGGATATTACAGTGGGAGTATTGTGGGAGAACGTTATAGGGGGCAGCTAAGTCTGGTCAGGATAGGGAAAATAAAGTTTTGGAAAAGTTGGGAAAAAAGAAGGAAAGTATTATGGGTAGGCAGAGGGTACGCTTTGTAGTACAGTGGTGTTGAGCTCTTAAATCCCTTTAAACAGACTCTGGCAAGAGAAGTGGAGGTGACAGGGAAATAATGGGGCTTCCTCGTGAGAGACCAAGAAGACTTGGGAGGTACAAGTAGTATCACCTCCATACAAGTAGAGAGCTCCAGGTCCCCATGAGGTAGAGACTGCTGTGGCAGGGTGTAGGACTCTGACGTTCTGTAGTAGCCGCTGCTAGAGGAGCTGCTGCCTGAGAACCTGGTACCATCTCTGATCTCTGTGAAAGGAGGGAGCCTGAAGAGCTGTCACTTCAGCTGAAATTACCTTTGGGGTCAGCAGACAAATTGATAAATCAAGGATGAGAGGTCCTGGGCTGGAGAGATGGCTCAGAGGTTAAGAGCATTGCCTGCTCTTTCAAAGGTCCTGAGTTCAATTCCCAGCAACCACATGGTGGCTCACAACCATCTGTAATGGGGTCTGGTGCCCTCTTCTGACGTGCGGGCATACACACAGAAAGAATATTATATACATAATAAATAAATAAATATTAAAAAAAAAGAATGAGAGGCCCTAGTCAATCCCCAAACAGGAGATCTTCAGGTGGAGAGATTTATGGCCTTTTACTCCAGAACCCTCCGTGAGGAGTGGGGAGAACGTCCTCAGGAGAGTGAATAAAACTTCTGTTTTCCAAACTCTAGCACAATCTCTTTATCTTAGAAGAGCAACAAGATTTGATAAAGTCTTCCCGGTCCTCTGCAGCCCGGTTCAAGTTCAAACCAAGAGAAAAGAAGACAAAAAGCAAATATTCTGCCCACTCCTTTGCCAAAGAGAAGTGTTATATGATTTTTATGTGCATCCTGAATGTTCCTTGGAAAAGAACATGACATTTGGCAATGTCTGAATGCCTGTTGACAATCTTCCGACATCCTTTTCTGTTTCCATTGCCTCACTCCGTACTAAGGCTCTCGTGTTTTCCAGTCAATGATGAAGCCCAGATGTTATGGATAAACCACAGGCTTTGGGGGGAAAGTAAGCAAACACCAATAATAAATAATGCCTCAAGGTCATGCTGGGGCCCCCTCTAAAGTGCCATGATGGTCAGGTTTCATCATTTCTCAGGCAGATTGCTTGGACTTTAATTTTGGCACTGAATATTACGGAGCATGAAAGCTTGTGAATGGGAGCTCCAACCAGATTTTAACTTGGTCATTCAATGTGTAATATGTTCTGTCCACCCTCCTCTTCTCTCTGGAGTTATTCACAAAGGTTAGTACTGTTCTGTGTTATTTTTCATACTTACATGTCATTGGAAGCCGTTTATTAGCCTTCAGTATAATTTAGAGATTAGGATGTGCTCCCAGGGATGCCTGGATTTCGTTAACAGGTTGTAGATTAGAAACTTCCTTTCTTGGGATTTGATCACAAAGTCCCATTTTGCGTTGCAGCATCTGTAATATTTATTCTATATAGGACTGACATGATGCTACTTACCATGGAAATAGTTACTGAATCAAATTTTCTGCAATAATGATTGCATTATTATTAAGATTGATTAAGGATTTTTCATGATAATTAACACTGAAATGACCCATGAGGGTCATCATATGAAAGAGGCAATGCCCCTCCCCTTATGTTTTAGAAGGGTTACTTTCTGAAATGATACTGTTCATGAGTCAGCTCCCATAATAACTTTTTTGTGGAATTTTTCCTTGTTGCCTTTTCTTTTAAACAAAATACAAACTTTTCATTAAAAGTAAAAAGAAGCTTGCAATTTGAGGGCTTGTGTTAATCTTACAGACTGTTGAAGCCATTTGCAAACTGTATACACCCCTGGCCTATTAATTCTGTTGCCGTGTTGGGACTGCTGTCTGGCATCCATGCTACGTTCTATTCATAGCTGTAATACTGTCTGACAAACTTTGATCAGCTTCCAGAAAGGACTTTGACATGGGTAGTAGGATTTACAGAGAGAATTGTCAACTGGATAATGGATATTACCTTCTTGGAATGAGCTATTTTCCAGTCACCAAGGACTCCCCTTCCTCATTCCCACCTTCTTTGTCAATGATCAAAAGCTCCACTTGTAACACCTTTATGTTTCCTTAGTATCGCAATGTCTTTGTACTTTTCCTTACCTATGCCTGATGGCATATACATACATACATACATACATACATACATACATACATATATATTATATATATATATATGTAATTTATTGTAAGAAAGAGAAAACAATGACTTATTTCAGTGAGAATCAAATTTAGGGAGCAAATTATGGGGGTACAATAATGGATGAGACATCATCTCTGTCCTTGTGAATGTTAGAGTTAGTGAGAAGAGAGATTGTCACATAGGACACAATAAGCAGGATGCTCTAAAAGTGCCAAAGACAATGGAAACAGAACTATTTTTATTTCTGAGGAGGAATTTCAGGTTCTGACATTAAATTCTGCAAAGTAAGGACAAACAGAATCACATCATAGCATAATTAGCTCTAACCGCTTGACCCAGTGGAAACTTATCTATAGATCTGGGGAAGAACTCCTTTCCTTGAGTCTTCAAAGACCCACTTCTTCAGGAGGCCACAGAAAAGAGACTAATTCTGAGAGTGGGATGCTTGTTTTGTAAAGAAACTCACATACAGAAAGCAGGTCTGGAACTGAAAGTTGTCCCACTGTTTGTTGGTTCGTCAGGTAACAGGCTTGCTATGGCATGCCATATGTCTGCCTATTTGATCTGACACAATGGCCTAACCTATTGACTTGTTCTCATAGGTCAAGTTGCTTGACAAACTCAGGCAGGTGCACAGAAATTCGATGTTTTCCTGACTCTGACTACATACATCCAGTTCTTCCTAGAAGAAAATGGTTTTGAATCATGGCTTACTACTCAGGAGACTGCACTGAACATTGGTCATGTGGAAAATAGCAACGTTTTGACAATGATCATGGTGATGCTGGTGATAGTAATGATGATGTTGAAGACTGTGGTGGTGGTGATTATAATGGTATTTACATAGCTGCCAATAGTGTTTTTAAAAATAATTTAGAAATATTTATTATACACATGTGGATGTTTTGGTTGCATATATCATATGTGTGCGTGTCCGTGGAAGCTAGAAGATGTCAGATGGTCTGGAACCGGAGTTCAAAATAGTTGTGAGCTGCCTTGTGGGTGCTAGAAATTGAACCTGGGACGTCTGAAAGAGCAGCCCAGTGTTCTTAACTACTGAGCCATGCCTTCAGCCTCAGGTGCTGGTGATCTTAATGATAATGATAACAGTAATAAGGCAGTATTGGCCTGTTACTTTTGTGCCAAGTATTTAGCACAGAGGCAAGGATTTCAAAAAGTTTGTTGAAGATGCAGTGACCATTCAGTGTTTGCCACTTAAAATCCAACAAAGGGAATGACACCCCTATTCTCCAATACCCCACAGTTGGCTTCTGTTTTCTCAGCAAAGCACCCACATTTCTTGCTTTGACTTGATAGTCTGGCGCTGCTGATATCATCTCTTTTCACTGATTTGCTTTTCTTGCAACATTCTTTTCCCCACATTCCAACCTCAGGGTTTTGGAACATGCTCTTCCATCTACCTGGAGTGTTTCCCCCTAGATGATCAAAGAGTCTCACTTCTTTACTTTCTCTAACCTACACTCCCATATTCACTTCTCAGAGAAGCCTCTCTTTCTCTCCCTTCATCTCCTCCTCCCTCCTTCCCTTTCTTCCAGTCCCTTGTCTAGCCTTATTTTCCTTTGAAATATTTTCTCACTTTGCCTTATTTATGTACATATTCATTGTGTACCCTGACTCGCCTATCACTAATGGATCACTTCCTGAGATCAACACCTTGGTTTTCTTCAGCTATTCCCCAACTGAACCTAGTGTTGTAAAATGAGCGGAGGGCTGCTTCCCTCTGCCCAGCTCCAGCTGCCTGGCTAGCTTATACTCCAACATAACAACACACAAATTGTATTCATTTAAACACTGCCTGGTCCATTAGTTCTAGCCTCTTATTGTCTAACTCTCACATATTGATTCAACCCATTTCTAATAATCTGTATCGCCACTTTAACTGGTATGAGTCTAACCAGCATCCGTCTCAGAGAGGAGAACCATGGCATCAGCCTGACTCTGCTTTCTTTCTCCCATCATTCTATTCATTCTACTCCGCCTATCTAAGCTGCTGTCCTATCAAAAGGCCAAGGCAGTTTCTTTATTTGACCAATGAAAGTAATACATAGACAGAAGGCCCCCCTACTCCATTTTCCCCTTTTTCTGTTTAAACAAAACTCTGTTGTAATAGGAGAGGCGGGCCTCTTCCTGCCTCCCAGTTCCCAGCAGCTTTACCCGAAATAATTACATGGAAACTGTATTCATTTAAACACTGCCTGGTCCATTATATCTAGTCTTTATTTGGCTAACTCTCACATATTGATTCAACCCATTTCTAATAATCTGTATCGCCACTTGACTGTGGCTTACTGGCATGAGTCTAACCAGTGTCCATCTTGGAGAGAAGAGCCATGGCATCTGCCTGACTCTGCTTTCTTTCTCCCAGCATTCTGTTTGGTCTACTCTGCCTATCTAAGCTGCTGTCCTATCAAAAGGCCAAAGCAGTCTCTTTATTTAACCAATGAAAGCAGCACACAGAAAGAAGACCATCCTACACCAACCTAGAACACATTGTGGTGCACAGATGCAACTTTGAATGGAACCAATGACTTTTTTCTACCTTTGCAAGACATGCTTCCAAGACTGGCTTGCATTTTCAGGGTTTTCCTTCCAATCTGCCCTGTCTTCTCTTCACTCTGTGCATTATATAGCCCTATGAAGAACGTAAATTCCACCAGATACTTCTCCCAAGTGGAGACCAGCCCAGACTCACTCACACAGTGTTTCCTCTGTGGATATGTGTTTGCTGCTCTCTTATCTAAAAGACACAGTTTAATGGAAGGGCTTTTTTTCTTCACTCTCTGCCTAACCACTTTCCAGTCTCTCTATTTCTCATCTTGCTTTGTTGGAATGTCTTCACACAGTGTGCTTTTTTCTGTGTTAAACATCTTAGGGAAGAATACATGAAAGCAATTCTTTCTTTTCTCAGAGAATGCACGTTAACCTTGTAGTTTTTGTACCAAGACACCAAAGACCAAGTACCAAGAAGGCTATAAAAGCCAGATAGTATTTTTTTCTCCTTTTGATGAAATGCAGGTTCTCTATAAAAAGAAACAAATCCTGAACTTCAAAAGATCAAATAGAATAATTCTTACAAGCGACTTTTAGCTGATTACATTCAAGTTATTCTGGTTAGATTATGGTTCGGAGTGTCTGTTTATGGGAGTGTTTGTATATGCTACATGTTATGAACTTGATGCTGTTGATGAATCTTTTTGAAATGGTTAAATCAATGTTGCTATTCACCTTCATCTCAGTGTCACATCCTCCCTTACCCAGAGAATTGAGGCCAGTTCCTTGCCAGTGGCAGCTGGCCTGGGACTTGCTGACACATTTTTTTCAGGAACTAGTTGCACAATACATGTTGATCTGCTTGTTCTTCTTCCTTTTCTTATTCATCCAGTTGGATCCTTCCTTATTTCCCCCACCCCGCTCTATTCCCTCCTCTTGGAATTTGGGAAGCCATTGTCTGCTTTAGTAACCTAGTGGAGAATCCTTCAGGCTTGTAAAGCTCTGCATTACTTACTAGTGAGAGAACATTGTTGATCTTGGTTCTGGGATCTCACTATTTACCTAAGTTTTTCTTTGCAAAGATTCCAGGGCTAGGGATGCAGTTCAGTTGTCAGAGTGCTTTTCTAGCATGCAAGAGGCCCTGGGTTCAGGCTCCAGCAACCTACAAAGCTGGGCATGACTCTTTGTAATACCTCAGCAACTGGGGACATGGAGTCAGGAGGACCTCTTAAGGTCCTAGTGACTTCAAGGCCAGTAGAGGCTCCTTCAGTTTTGTCTTACAAACAAGCAAACAGCCCTACCACAAAAAGCCAAATCATCAGTACAACAAAGATATATGAAGCAGGTTTTATCTTTTCTTATTCGGTAAGGATTGTACTTTCTATCTTTCAATTCTTCTTTGTGGATAAACTTTAAGCAAACACTTTCTTGAAGCCTTCTTCACAGAATATATTCTCAAGTAATCACCACTGTCTTAATTTTTTTAGGAAACATGTTTTCTTAGCCTTTTTATATCTGAAATTGCAAGCATGCAGAGGAATGAGTTAATTAAGGTAATTAACTTACATTACTTCATATAGTTATTATTTTTTCTTCTTTGTGGTAGTTATCTTAGATAACCCAAGCTTTGTGAGCCATTTGCTTAGCACCAGCTTTCTTGAAAATACTGCTTTGTGTAGGTCAACATATAACTTCATATATCCTGTGTCCTTGTATCATCTAAATTTCTATTCTGAGGTGTGTGTTTTACTAGGATAATGAGCTAGAAGTCTCCTTCAAGTACTCTGGAGTGATTCTCAATCTCTGCCAGTTGGTCCAGAAGGTTCTATCGAGATAACCTTGAGCTAGAGTGTTTGTGTGTAAGACATAGGGGTGTGTGTGTGTGTGTGTGTGTGTGTGTGTGTGTGTTTTAGCCTTCCTATTTGCCAACTTGTTTTATTTCCTATGCTTATATTGTAGCTTTTGAGAAAAGCCTTCTAGACCTCTGTGTTAGTTTCCTTCATTTTGAGATACCTTTTTTTTCAGGTTTAGCAGTACCCCATTATGTGTATCCATCACATTTTCATTATTTGTTAATCAACTGATGGAGGCTTAGATTGCTTCCATCTTTTGATTCTTATAGTACTGTACCAAGCATACTGGTATCATTTCCTTTGGGCATATTCCCAGCAACAGGATTGCTAGATCACATAGCACTTAATTTTTGAGGACGTTATTTTCTATAATGACCATACTAATTTACCTTCCCACCAGTGAACTCTAAGTATATCCTTTTCTCCACATCTTCACTAACATTCATGATCTTTTCTCTCTTTCTTGTGGATGATGGTAAAAGCTAGTTTGTACATCTCTCTCTCTAAACAATTCTTTCATCTTCATATGACTTTCTCCTTACAACCTTTGGAGATTCTGTTTTCAAACTTATATATTATATAAAAATGCCAGTAATTTTGGTTTACAGGCCATCTTAATGATCTCATTCCAGTTTAGCTTCCTTTGTATATACTTTATTTCCAAATAAGGTCACATTTGGAATTTCTGGAGACTTGAGTGGGCATAATTTACCCATAATGCTCCTTCTCTGAACCAGGGAACTTAGAGGTTAACAAGATGGTATTTCAGTACAACATTATTGGCATGGTTTAAAAAGTTTTCTTCCTTCCAAAGTCCTTTGACTCTTTAGATATAGTGATGCTTATTTTAAATAGGTTGAAGAGTCCCAACAGAATTTTCCCGTTTACCAACAGTTAATATGTAGATGGTATTGTGAGACACTGGCTGGGGATCTTCCAGGATATACACACATACATATGTGTGTATACATACAAACATGTATTATATATGTGTTTGTGTATATATACACACATATAATATTTATATATATATGTGTGTGTGTGTGTGTGTGTGTGTGTGTGTGTGTGTGTGTGTATTGATATGTGAAGAGTTTAGTTTTTCTTCTGACTTCAAAACTGTCATCTGGGTCCACATTGTGTTTCATGGACTTGCCTGCTTATCATGGCAAAATCACGACAGTTTGATGTTGTCTAACATTTGTCTTGGTCTCCTCCAGCTACAGAAATGTTGCTTCTACCGCCCACTTTTGGACATTTGGATTTGTCTTCTGTATTTATCTATTTCGTTCTGCAAAAGAATTTGTTTAAAATTTAGATAAACTTTACTGGATCCCTCTGGTTCAAATTTTAGGCAACTCTTTGACATCAGTTGCCAGTGCCAATAACTCTCCACACCAGCTCTCTAGTTTCTCTACAAAGGGAGTGAATTCACGAAAAAAAGATATCGTCTTCTTGTGATCAGTATTGTGATGGTCTCATAAGTGTCTCTTTCCAGAGCTAGTCTCTACCCTGTGTGATGAACTGTAGTTATTCAATTCATCTTTCCACTGAGCAATTCTGAGATGGCAATTTGTTGTTCAGTATCTATGAAGACCCACCCATCATCCATTGCCTGTTTAACAAGTCCTTTCCTTGGGATGACATTTCATTTTCATATACCTATTAGATCCCCATCCTAGGGTTCTCAGGCTTGCATACACATAGAAACACCCATGGAGAGATACACACTGCTGCTGTCTGGATCTCACTTTAGGAGTGCTAATGGAATGGGTCTGGAGTGTGGTGTAGTCATCATATTCAGTTGGGATTGAGAATCACTTACCCAGAGAACCATGCTTCTGAGTGCAATAGAATCAAGAGCAGATTCTGTTTGAGTAGATATGGATAAAGTCAAGATGCTGCATTACTAACAACTGGTGATGCTCCTGGTCTGCTTTTTTGTATAGAACTTACTGAACTTCTGGATCGTATTTTGCTTGTCTTCTTGTCTCCAGAGTTTAATGTACAAACTCTTAGCAAGTGCTGGAAACCAAATCAGATTTCAACTTCCCTAAATTTCCATCATTCTCCTGCATGATGGCTAAAGGTTAAATCTACCTCTTTTTCATGTCTAACCTTACCCATACATGGATGGCTAATGTTTTCTTGTTGTTTTGATTTAAAAAATCTCAGTCTATAGCCTAGGCTGACCTGAAACTTACTATGTGGCTTAGCTGGCTCCAAACTCATGGCAATCCTCCTATTTCCACTTTTAGTTACTGTTTCAGATAGGTCCAGCCCGTGTCCTGAGAATACCTAAGAATACAGCCCAACATAAAAAACTACTTAAAACACGAAGTTTTTCTGTGTGGTATTTCAGTCATGTGACCATGTGTTTCTTGCCAATGAACTTTGTAGAAGCCAGGATTGTGCTGCAGTGTTAAAGGTTTGGACTGATGTCTTAGTCACTGAGTCAACATTTCCTAGGCATCCTTTTGTCACAGAACCAGACATTGCCTGGTTCATAATATGTGCTTCATGTTCTTAAATTTGCATGTCTGTGGCAAGAATGTTCTTCTACACAAGTGATTTATAGATTATCTGTGCTGATGTATTTTATTATAATCTCTTTTTCTTTAATAAACCACAAAATTTCACATGTGGGCATCCCAGCAAGGTCACAGTACAGTAAAAGTTTCAAAATGAATGTTGTCACTTTCTCTGTTACAATAGGTACCTTTCAGACCATATTGATCCATGAATAATACTTTGAGCACCTCTATTTCTGACCCTTGGCAGACAAAGTAGGGTATGAAAAGCATCAGCATTAGCATCTGCAAAAAAAAAATAATAAAAAATAAAAAAATTAAAAAAGCAGGACCTCAGATCCTATCACAAGTCTACTGAAATATGGTCAGTATTTTAATTAGATTCCCAGATTATTTGATTTTGTGCATATGACAGACTAAGACGCATCATTCTAAAGCAGTGGCTATTACCCTTAATTTCATTTTGGAGTCAATGTGAGAGTTTTTAAAATTCGACCAATTGGACTGACAAAGCAAGAACTCACAATGAGTAAAATTGCTGAGGAGTGCTCATACTTAAGTGGAACACCCATGACACCCTTCCCAAATCCCAGAGAACATTTCAGGGTATGGAATGAAAGGACTGTGGGAACTAGAGGATTAGGGAGAAGTGTTGTCTTCTGCATATGGTTTAGATGATGTAATCTTGAATATACAGCAGCTAGGACCACCTGCACAAAGCAAAGTAGCAAAGAAGGATGGAGGGACTGAGGGAAGAAAGGATGGAATAGGGGAGGGAGAGAAGGAAGGAAGGAAAGAAGGAAGAGAGAGAGAGAGGAAAGAAAGAATGAAGGGAGGGAGATACAAGGCTGGGAGCCTAGTTGGGAAGAATAAAGGAGTTCGCAGAAACTGTAGAGGGTTGAGAGATGGGTGATATAAAAGGGACTCTAATTATTGCTTTTATGCATAAAATTACCAAAAATTTAAACTTAAAAATTCACACTTACTCACAAATATTCAGCTTTAGAGATGAAGGCAGTTTTGCCATTGTAGACAATAAGCATGAACCACACCATTGTGACGAGTGAAGACAGATACAAGATCATTGCTATGTGATTTCACTTACATGTGGAATCTTCAAAAACTGAACTCACTGGAGCATAGAGAAGAGTGGCTATTGCTAGGGACTAGGGTTAGAAAATGGGCCGAAGTCTGTAAAACGATAGGCTCTCAGTTATAGCAGATGGGTAAGTTCTGGGGATCAAAGACACAGCCTGGTGACTACGGTCACTAAATATAATGTTGTATATTTTAAATTTGATGTGAATACAGATCTCTGTTGTTCTTAATTCCCCTATAAAAACTGTATGAGATGATAGAAATGGTACTAAACTTGACTGTGTTAGTTATCTCAAAACATTTACTTTGATGAACAATTTTCTATAAGCTATTTCCTCTTGCCTTTATTGCCTTTATTTATTTATTTATTTATTTATTTAGAGAAAAAAGTCTCTTGTATAGGTCATTCTGTCTCCAAACTTTTGATACTCCTCCTGCATTAGCCTGTAAACTGCAGAAATTATAAGACAGAGGCAGAACCATCACTCAGCCCAGAAATTTATAAAAGTCCTGGGAAAGGACCAGTCCATCCATTGTTCTAATACTCATATCATCTCAGGTTCTTAGATGCTTACTTGGTGTTTCTGACCATGTCTGAACAATCATCTGGTGGACAATTTTGAATTGATTGCTCTCTATCTTTGGTTTTGTGACAGTTTATGAAATTGGATGGTGCATCTCCATGGTATAGTTTCAAGGTCTATGCCTTCGCTGTACCATCACTAAAGTACAGAAGGGTGCAGACAGCTCCCATTTCTCATTGGCCATTCTTTACTTTTTCTTCCTAATGGCAGAAAAGTGCCTGCAAACACTACCTTTGTTAGCCTGTCTTATGGCAAATTCATCTTGTCCAGGAAGATGTGAGGAACTTATGCCGTGTAGCTCTCCCCAACCCAGACAAAAGCAGAATGAGACATAAGAGGACTGTCAGTGAGAGAGGTCTATTCTTGTATTTACTCAGCTGAACTCCTTAGTGTCTCAGTTTCTGCTATGCGAATACAGATTACTCAGTGAGCCAATTGGCTAATCAGAGACTAAGGGCTGGAGAGCAGACTGCATTTAGAAACAATCCATTGTTGGAGCTGGTGAAATGGGTCATCAGGCCAAAGTACTCTGTGACCTGTGATCAATTTCTGGAATCCATGTAAAGGTGGACAGAGAGATGTGATTGTACTCTGGTCTGGCATGTGAGTTTATGTGCACACAAACAATAATGGTATTTTAAAAACAGATATGCTCTATTATCTTATTCCAAGCATGAATCATAGGCCAGCTACTGCATCAGAAAGCCACTTATATAGCTAGAAAGGCAGAAATCAGGTACCAGCCAGACCTACAGAATCATCAGGGTGTAGGCGATTGCTATGCACAACAAAGATTGAGAAGCAATCGTCAGAGACAAATGGAGTTTTCTTTTGTAAACTTTAAATCCCATGTTTTCCTTCTGCTGTCATGGAAGGTATATTTGCCACAAAGGGAAGCCAGGGAGAGTCTGGGAATGTTTTTCACTTGGGCATTCAAACATCATTTCCACACTACTGTGGGAGTGTCAGGACATGTTCCATTGGAAACCCAGTATCTACATGCCATCATGCGAAGCCATAAACTATTTTTGGTTTTTTTGGACAGACCAAACTTCCACTGTCCACATGACTTGAAAGAACGTGTAGTTGATGCATCTCAGATTTTCTCATGACTCTTGCTTTTCTGAAAAGTGTGTTAGGTGTCCACTGTTGAGCTCAGATGTGCTATTACTAACTGGTGAAAGCTGTGCGTCTCCTGTGTCCCAAGTTGCAGTAGGTTGTGCTTACCCCTTCTCATTTGCAAAGAAACATCACGTTGATCAATACTGCTTTATCAAAAGAATAGATTCCGCAATTGGTTCAACAAATATAACATACGGTCATCTCCATCTCCGGCTTGCCTTGAAGTTTGAGGTGAGGAGAAATATGGAAAATAGACCTGGTAAAGGATGACATGACTGAGATTGAAGTGTATGTGTGTGTAAAACATATATGTGAGAAAATATGTATGTGAGGAAAATACATATGAATATATTCATGAAGAGTACATACATGCGTGTGGTGGGTGTGGGTGTATATATTGGCAGTACTGGAGATTGAACCTAGGGGTCTCATGCATGTAAGGTAAGCATTCTACCTCTGAGCTACATCCCAAACTCCAAGTTTCTTCATTTTTTGTTAGAGGTATTTGGAATTGACTAGAAAGTGCTTACCAGGGAAGTAGGCAGTCCTCAAAGACAGTACAGTGAGCTGGAAAGAGGAGTGTGAAAGCTGTAATGGCGATACACACATGTTCCGTCAATGAGCGAAGCAGTTCAGAGAAGGAAATTACTTACATCCACAAGAATTAACCAAAAGTGCTGTTCGAATGTGCATCTTTATCGCTTGCTTTACAACCCTCTGATGGAATATGGGGGAAAACAGCTATGAGTATAGGCTTAATACTTCCCTACTATTTCCTCTGTTATAATATTTGTAGTATTTTAAAGATGTAGACTTTAAAGAGTCCTGTTAACATAATTAAATTCTCCTCAGCATAACAATTAAACATGGCTTATGGGAAAGAGAAAGACGTTTATGCGCACAATTACCCATATTTTCCTGTAAATCCAGTTAGTGTCAGGAATTAGGAATAGAAACATAAATATGACAGTGTAGAAGAGCAAAATAATTCTGAACATCAAGTGTACCACAGAAAACGAGAAAGAAAATCCCTCGAAACCAAGAAAGCAATCATTAAATCACACTTGGTTTCTTAATGCTTCCAATAGGAGACATCTCCCTTTTTATTTTTTTAAGGCAGCAGGTCTAGGGCTAGGCTAATTACAGCAACTCCCTCCTCATTCACCATCCCAAGCCGGGAGTTTAATGGGGACACTCACACTCATTTTGTTTTTCTCTCCCTTTTTATCTGGTAGAAAATGCGCAGCTACTGCTAGGATGTCTTACTGTGAGAAAGATGATGATTTGTATATCATGGCTCCATGTGGATGCCTCCTTAGGTCAGCCCTGAGCTCCTTTAAATGCAGCAGCTTCTGCTTTCCTTTGTGGGAGGGCAGACAGCACTAGCTGCAACACTTAGTCCCTGCCATATAAAACATTGATGAAACACACTCTAGGCAGTGGTTCTCAACCTTCCTACAGTTGAAAGCGACCCTTCCATACAGTCCCTCATGTTGTGACTTCCCCAATCACATAATGACTTTCATTGCCGCTTCATACCTGCAACTTCACCACTGTTGTGAATCGTAATGTAAACATTTCTGTTTTCCGATGGTCTTAGGTGACTTCCAAAACGGGTCTTGACCCACAGGTTGAGAAACACCATTCTAGAGCCACCTGAAGCTTTGTGATTTTAGATGCAAGGCGATTAAAGTTAATGCATTTGTAGTTCAAAGAAACGCAATATCTCTTTAACATTTAAACATGGTTTTGTCACACAGTTTTTCCTCATATACTGGAGAATTCTATGGTAGTTTCTAAGAACCATTTCTTCTTAAAGGAAGAGTGAGCCGAACTTGAACCCCTCCATTTTGTAGCCAAGGCCAAACAGATAAGGAAAGGACTGACCTCTGCTCACATGGACACTCGATGTCTGATGAATTCCACCTGAGTTGTGGTCCAGGCCACACTGTAAATGCTCTCCAGCTGAACCTTAAGCAAAATTCTTAGCTAGCTACATATTTTTGGTAAGGAGGTTTAGAGTGATGAGATCATTTCTTCAATATTTTGTTTGTTGAGTATAATGTTTTTAATTTCTGCCAAATAGCATCAATTCTGTTGGGAAAGTTTCATTATGTGAGTCTAGTATATTTATAATATCTTTTATTTGCTGAAATGTCTGATCTCCTTACCTCTGAATAAGACCAGACTGTGTTCTGCAAGGCTAATAGAGAATCGACTTATTTATAATCCAGAAACCACAGTTTTCAAGTGACCAAGACGTCAGTGTGAAATTAAATTCCACCAGAGAACTGACGATACTAGGATCGACCCCATTTGAAACAAATAAACTCTGTTCCACATGTGATGTTAATAAGCATTACAATAACTGAAAAGGTGAATTGTGTTGAGTGTAATAGTTTTTAGTCTCAAAAATGAAATCATTATGAAACTAATTTCAAAATGCTAGTCATAACCCAGTCTTGAGGGTTGACTGGAATTTTGGTCATGTTCTTAAAGTCACTCAGATTTCTGGAATGGTTTAAACATTTGCTAGCTTACTGCATACAGAATAAATATGCACCTCTTCACTAAGGAATGGTCACTGAGCCTCTCTGCACATGGGGATGTTGTGGTTCAAAAGAGAAGTATCCCCCCCCCCCCCCCGCCCTGCCGCCATAGTCTCATGTGTTTGAGCACTTGGTTCCCAGCTTGTGGCATTGTTGGATGTGGAGGGCCGCAACCACATTCTCCATTGCTTCAAGGGACAGAGGTAGAGATTGACCTCTGTGACCTCAAGGTGTGGTGGTACACGCCTTTAGTCCCAATGCCTGGGAGGCAGAGGCAGATTGACCTCTGTGACCTCAAGGTGTGGTAGTACACGCCTTTGGTCCCAATGCCTGGGAGGTAGAGACAGGCAGATCTCTGTGAGTTCAAGGTGTTGTAGCACACGCCTTTAATCCCAGCATTGGGGAAGCAGAGACAGTGGGACTATAATGCGCATGTGCTTGGTAACTTTCCACTGCTGCATCCCTGCCTACCCCCGAGGCATCATCTGGGTTGATGGGCAGCGGACCAATCCAAGAGTGACACGTCCGAAGCGAGGACTATTTCTTATATAAGGGACGGGTTCCCCTCATTCTGGGTCTCTGCTTTGGAAGTTTATGCTCTCTCTCTCAAGACGCATTAAAGCTTTTCTGCAGAAGGATCCTAAGTGTCCCGCGTCGTTCTTGCATGCAAGATGGTAGCGCGGGACAGTTGGAGAAGGTTAGGGAATCCTTCGGAGGTGGAGCTTGGTTAAGTATACCATTGAAGGTCGAGTTTGAAAGCTTTAAGCCCTGTCCTGCTTCATGTTCTCTCTTCCTGCTTCCGAACTGTGTTGCAGTGTGATCAGTGGTCTCGATATCCTGTCACTATGTCTTCCCGAAATGATGATCTGTATACCCTGGAACTGTAAGCTAAAACAAACCCTTCTTTCAACCTGTTTTTCATCAGACATTTTTTTTTTGATTCCGGTAAGGCAAAAGGTAACTAATACCATGAATTTTAAGCTTTCAAACATACCGTATCAGCTAAATAAACATCAGACCAGTAGACAGCTACTATTTGTTTATATCGTGTACTGAACTTTTTCTTTTACTACTGTTTTGTTTGTCTTCATCTCTAGCAAAGTATTATCCAAATGGCCAGCATCACTTGAAACAGCCTAGAAACTAGAAAACGTCTCCTTGCATCAAGTTGTGGTGGCACACATCTATAATTCCAGCACTGCAGAAGCTTGGGCAGAAGGAGCTGCAGAAGCTTGGGCAGAAGGAGCTTGAGTTCGAGATCATTCCATGCCTCAAACAGAGAGAAAGAAATTAAGAAAGAACTTAAATAACAAAATGGAATGAGGGAAACAAAGTGGGGGAAGAGATAGAATGAGAGCCAAGAGCAAATGCTATGTGGGTTCTTATGGGGAAAAGCATAATCTAAGCAATCAAAAATTGAATGAATATAATGTTAATATTAAGGAGTTTTTTTTTTTGTATTTGTGATCCTTGAAAGTAAGATAATGCAGCTGTGTAAAAAGTATGTCCTTAACTCATTGCTCCGTTGCTTAGGCATTTTAATAATTAGAACTAGCATTTAAAACTCTATCCTCCTTTTCCTTATGTACACACAATCTCAATGTCACACATATGATAATTTACAGGACATCTGGACCACCCATGGAGCATACGAAATTAATGTCAGGCCTAGACTCAGGGGTGGCATCCTCTATACTCAAGTGAGTATCAAGGGGGAAGTAAATACTACTCCAATTCTTAAGATCTTAAGTGAGATAATGAGAGCAAAATGTTTTGACATAGTCTAAACCAATCTTTCCTAATTTTGGCAGTACTGACATTTCAAAGGCTGGGTCACTCTTTGTTGTGGGGAGGCCGTGTTCTCTGCACTGTAGGATTTCTAGCACCACTTCTGGACAAAACCCACTGACACCGACTCCCCACCTCCAAGTTATAGCGACTTAAAATGTCCCAAAATATCTCTAAATGTTCCCCGTGGTTCGGTCACCCTAGCAGAAGACCACTGTTCTAAAATCAGAGAAGGTGGAGTCTGATGTTTGAAGAAGGGGCTAGAGCATCATTGGATAATTTCAGCATTGTGTATGCAGTCCCATACCGACAGAGGAATGGGGAATCAGAGGGCAACCGTAGCCACTTTTATTTGATAAAGTCAAGGATTTAGGCATGCTAAGATGCTGCAGAGAACGTGGCAAATAAGTCAGTCCTCGAGGACATTTGAACTGAGCAGTGGCATAGAGTTGAAGCTTTGAGAATCTCCTGAGGGCCTCCTGTCTGCATTTATTCATCTCCAAAAGTTGCTAGTGTCCCCAAGTAATCATCCAATGTAATGCCCCCAGCTCTAACTCAGATCATTGTTCCAGCTCTCATGTGAAATCCCAAGTGGTGAAAACCACTGTTTTGGTTATTCCCAACTCCAGATATTTCTTTCCATCCTGGATATGATCTTCCTAACCCTGTATCCTTATTCATCTTTGTGTTGACTGTTAATAAGTTGGTGGCTAAGAAGATTAATGTGTGACAGGTAATCCGAAGATTTGCCCAGCTGGGTAACTTAATAAGCCTGGAAGGGGTTTCTGACGTTGCTTCCCAACCCATAGACTCTGAGTTTCTAAGTGGCTGGTCACACCGGCAGGATTCAGGAAGTGACAGATTGCATGTGTCTGGGGTAGTGGGGAGAGAATGAAGAGTCAGAAAACTCATCAGTAAGACCTGGAGTTAGCTTTCTTGCCCTCCCATCACACTTTTCTGACCTGTCCCCAAATTCAGACTTGACGTTCGACTGGTGGCTGGCAGTAGGAGACTTGGGGTGAAAGCATAGGCATGGTCTTTCCCTAAACCATTGAAAATTTCTCCACTCACATCTTTTCCCTCGGGCTCCTTCTGATTCCAATGGCAGGACAAGACTTTCAGATGTCACTGACTTCCACTGCCTGAGCAGAGTTGTCTTCTCCCTTTGGGGAACTGATATAAATAAAACCATGGTTTGCCCAGTCATGTACAGCTGTAAAACAAAACAAAACAAAAAAAACAAAACAAAACAAAACCCCCCAAAACCAAATGCATCTTCTAACGCCAAGTAGGGAAACATGTAGACTCAACTGTAGAAGATAGAATTCATTCACAAACGAGCTCTTTATTTCCATTCCAGAGGGCAGTGGTAACTGCTGTTTCTTCGGTTCCATTGGCATTTGGAAAATGAAATGTTTACATGGTGTTTATCATGTTTCTTATAAATATTAACCACTTCCATCCCCAACCAACTGCTTGGGACTTATATTACTATAAGAATTCTTTCTGTTATTCTCCTCCACCAATAAAGAAATGGAAGCACAGGGAGGAAAACCGAATGGTCTAAGGCATGCTGCTAGTGTGTGGTAAGAGGTAAATCAACTGAGCAACCACAAAAGTGCGCTGAGCACTTGGCAACAAAGACAGTTTTAAGGGACAGATGGCTAAATGGTTGACATATGTGCTGAAGACTTGCTGACTCCGGAGGAACTGCTCTTTCAGGGCTGGCTAATTTCCAGAGACAGGCAACAACTCCAAAGGCATATCATTCATATCCCAGATACTGGGGCTAGCCAAACCTAATCACTTCATTCATGGACTCTCACAGAGCGCTCAAACTCTAGCCCACTTTTCCCTATGCCTGACCACCCCAGGCCACATACCAGACAGTAAATGCTTCTCCGTCACTCCAGTCACCTCCTTAATGTTCTATAAAACTGGATCCAGTTTACCCGGCTGGATCCAGGATCCATTCCTTTCCTGGGAAATCTCAACAATGGGTCTTGTTCTTGGTTTTTCACTTGCGCCTCCTTGTGGCATTACTTGGCATAGCATGCCTCCTCCTGCTGGGAGCAACAAGCTAGCTTTTCGAAGTTGGCTGATATGTTGTTAGCTTGATCAGACATCATGAGTAACAGCAACAGCTATATTTAGAAACAGTTGTGTTGTTACAGAGCTTCACTCAGGTGCTCAGCTGAGGACCGCAGCTAAACACTGTTTCAAGCAGCTCAGAGCTGTGCTCCACCGTGCCACAAAATACAGGTCTTTTGCCATAGTCGGTCCAAAACAGCTCTTTGTTCCCCTGTGACCGAGTGTGTGCGAAGACTTGTAAGTTGTTCTTAAATTGTGGCTCAGAGAAATCAGACGGCTTAAATAGCATTGCTTATGAACAACTTGCAACACCACATTTCCTGTCTTCTATCTTTGGCAATCATTTTGACCGTTTCACCCCCACTTTTTTTTTTTTTTAAAAAGCAGGGGTTCATATAGCCCAGGCTGGTCTTCAACCCACTATGTAGTCAAATATAACCTTGAGTTTCTGAATCTCCTGCATATACCTCTCAAGTGCTGAGCTCACAAGGACTGGCTACCACAGCCGGCTTATTAGATGCTGGGACTTTCTGCATGTTAGGCAGGTACCCTACCGAGTAGGCTGTGACTCTGCACCTGTTCTGTCCTTTAAAAAGATGTTCTTCTGTGCTGTTTTCTGAAAACCCTCTCAAGGTCATTGTGGTGCTAATGGGCTATCTCCCACCACCAAGTCACTTGTAGTGGGCCAGATCCAGACACGTCTGGAAGACTATCTAAAAGATCCTAGCGTCAGAATCATCAGTACTTGGACAAGAAAGATGCTCATCTGTCCAGGGGTTAATTTAGCTTGGACGCTTTCCTTTCAAAGGTGATAGTTTGCCATGATTCTTGAAAAAAAGATTCTAGTATAAAGAATGGGAGGGAAAGAGGTTTCTTGATTGGAACCTGCTCCTCTTCCCACTATACTAGCTGTTCTCTGAAACTACAGTGATAACTTTTTTTCTTTCCCTCCTTTTTAAATTGATTTTTATTGAGCTCTAAATTTTTCTCTGCTCCACTCCCTGCCTCTCCCCTCCCCCTTCAACCCTCCCCCAAGGTCCCCATGCTCCCAATTTGCTCAGGAGATCTTGTCTTTTTCTACTTCCCATGTAGATTAGATGTATGTATGTCTCTTTTAGTCTCCTCATTGTTGTCTAAGTTCTCTGGGATTGTGATTTGTGGGCTGATTTTCTTTGTTTTAGGTTTAAAAACCATGTATGAGTGAGTACATGTGATAACTGTCTTTCTGGGTCTGGGTTACCTCACTCAAATTAATGTTTTCTAGCTACTTCCATTTTCCTGCAAAATTCAAGATGTCATTATTTTTTCTGCTGTATAGTACTCCATTGTGTAAATGTACCACATTTTCCTTATCCATTCTTCAGTCAAAGGGCATTGAGGTTGTTTCCAGGTTCTGGCTATGACAAACAAAGCTGGTATGAACATAGTTGAGCACATGTCCTTGTGGCACAATTGAGCATCCTTTGGATATATACCCAAAAGTGGTATTACTGGGTCTTAAGGAAGGCTGTTTCCTAATTTTCTGAGAAATCGCCACACTGACATCCAAAAAGGTTGTACTAGCTTGCATTCCCACCAGCAATGCAGAAGTGTTCCCTTTTCCCACAACCTCTCCAGCATAAGATGTCGTCAGTGTTTTTGACCTCGTGATAACTTTTAAAAGGCAATCAGTTTAAATATTGCAGTTGGTTTTTTTCCCAATAAACTTACAGCTAATAATCTACCCTGGTCAGTTTTGTCCACAAAGTTGCAAAGGAGCTGTTAAAGGGTTAGGCAGCTGACAGTGGAGTGGGGAGAAGTATAGTTAGAGTCATTGGGATTAGGGGATCTGTGTTCTCCACTTTCAGAAAAGTAGCCACCTTTATTTTCCCATCCCCACAACCCTGAATGTAGTGTGAGGCTGTGGTTAGACCCTCAGCTAAAATGTTTTTGGTATGGGAACTTCTTGAGGTTAGATTGCTTCTTCTGATTAAGAGGTGGGAATTCTGATCCAGGGCCTCTGGGATGAATTTCCTGAGAGGACGGGGACACTTATTTACCCCTGAGTATCTGAGCTGATTTCCTTGTGCATGGCTGAGGGATTGATATCTGTCCCTGATGGGTAGCTACCTCTGCACAGTCAAAAAAGTTTCCTCTTTTGTATGTTTTTTGTAACAGTTTTAACCCTGATTCCTAATAATCAAAGACACTATGATGAGGTCCTGCCCCAAAGGGAAAGAGTGTGCTTTCCAAATCCATTGCCTCAATAACTGATTTGTCAGGTAGTTGAATGCTAAGTTGATGGGCCTACCCGTGAGTGATTTTCAGGCAAGGCTAATTTTGCAAAACCTAGAGACAATTTGCATTGTCACAAGCCAAAGCAAACTAGTGGAGGCAAAAAAAAGTGGGGATTAGGGACAGAAACGCTTCCCACAGGAAAAAAAAATATGACCTCAAATCCCTTTCTGAACTTGCAATACATGTTCTGGACCAGAAAACAGAGAACTCAGGTCAGAAAAGGGACCAGGCTAAAGCTTACAGGAGCCCTCCTGTTGACCAACCGTTCCCAGTCCTACTTTCCACCTCAAAACCTCCACCTGCTGGAGAATGGTAGGTCAACAGTGTGAGCCTGCAGGGGGCGCTTCTCATTCAGACGCCTTTAGTTTCAGGGGATCTTTCATGCGAAAATCAGGTGTGCAAAAATTAGTAAATAGAGAAAATACCTTGGAAGATATCTTGAAAACATTCAGTATTTAAGATATTAAATATTTTGAAAATAGAATCCTTACCCGAGACGCCCACTGACTTCCACTTATTGGTATCTTCCTGAAACTATACTTGTTGCATGAACGTTTCCTATGGAGATGTAAACAAATGGGCTCCAGTGACAGACGACAGACAAAAGAAACAGTTCCACTCACGCTCACCTTTATGAACTAGTGAGTTTATTGGGGTTACTAACAAGAGCATGAATGAGGGCTTACTAACAGGAGCATTAGTGACCCCCAAACAATTGCATCACTGGAAAATCTCACTTCAGCCAGCATGGAGGACACCTTCTCCATATTTATATAGATGGACCCCTCCAATAAATTTCCCACACTCTATATCAGTGTTTTTCAACCTTATTACAACCCCTTTGGGGGTCAAATAACCCTTCCACAGGCATCACATATCAAACATCCCATATATCAGATATTTATATTATGATTCTAACAGTAGTAAATTACAGTTATGAAGTAGTAATGAAAATAATTTTAATGTTTGGGGACACTATGACACGAGGAACTAACTGTAATAAAGGGTCCCAACACGAAGGTTGAGAACCACTGCTCTCTGTATGGTCTACCACTTGTTAACACCACTTATAGCTTTGAACAAATTAAATACAGCTGTCAGACAGCTGAGAAAGGGAGGGGTGGAAGTCTTAGATGAGAGTGTAGCAGCCCCTATATTCGCTCCTTCTGCGTGGGAACATCAAGAGGGAACATCTTGAGGTTCTCTTGTGAGCAGTCACAGCTGCTTTGATGAAAAAGATAATGGCTGTCATGCTTGGAGGGTAATATTTTATCCTAATACAGAATTCTACATATGAGACATCTGATGTGCTCAGTGTTGTATGCATTCTGGGATTGAGTTTCTTTATCCAGTATAGGAAAAATTGCAGAAATACTGAGTTGCACCTGAAATCATCAGGAAAGCAAACAAAGCCATCGTACTGTTTCTTGCTTGACAATTGATTTTCGGGAGGAGAGCTTGCATTGCATTTCCACGTGGAAATGTTATTGGCAGGTGTCCAACTGTGAAGGGCAAAGGAAAGCAAAGAGAGAGATACCATTTAAGATGTCAAAGGCCCCCTTTCTTGCCAGTTTTACTAGATTTGTACTCATGAGACACTAGATCAATATCATCCGGTAGCTACGAATGTCTCAGATAAGAAAAATTGAATGAGATCTTTTTTCAAATGATCTCCAGGATCAATACGCTGATTCAGCTCACATATTCAGTATTAAAAGATTAAAAAGTCATTGTTGTCATAAGAGACAGTTTTGGTTTTTCTTAATTATGTGCCTTTTATGTTGTAGAGAAGCTATGAAAGAATATTGGCATGTCATTTTATTCATATGGTGTGTGTGTGCGTGTGCATGTGTGTGTTTGAGACAGGTATATCAGGCTGGCCTTGAACTCATGTCCTCCTGCTTCAGCATCCCAGGTACTGGGATTACAAGTTGAGTTAGCATACTGTCTTCGTTTGGGTTTCTATTGCTGTGATGAAACACCATAAGTAAAAAGCAAGCTATGGAGGAAAGGGTTTGCTCAGCTTACACTTCCACAGCTCTGTTCATAATTGAAGGAGGTCAGGACAGGATCTCAAATAGGGCAGGATCCCAGAAGCAGGAACTGGTGTAAAGATCTTGAAGGGGTGCTGGTTACTGGCTTGCTTCCCCTGGCTTGCTCAGCCCACCTTCTCATAGAATACAAGACCACGAGCCCAGAGACGGCAGCATTCATAGTGGACTGGGCCTTCCCCCAATGATCACTAATTAAGAAAATGCCTTACAGGTAGATCTCATGGAGGCTAATCATCAACCGAGGCTTCTTGCTTTCTGACTCTAGCTTGTGACAAGTTGACACACAAAATCAGACAGTACACACACCCTGCAATGAGTATAATATTTACACGGAGAAGTGACTCCTTTTATGAATCACAAAGAACACCAGAGTATCTCCTAACTGCCAGACCTTTAATCCAGCATCATTGGTTCTGCAGTTCTTCAACTGCAGTGTGAGGAACTCATGAGGAATTGTTCTTAGGAGTTTCTTAAACTCAAGGTTATTCTCAATTGGGCATAGTGGTGCATTCTTGTACCCCTATCTCGTCAGAAGCTGAGATACCAGAATTTTGAGTTCAGGGCCATATTGAACTGTACAGCAAATTCTCAACAGCCTTGGGTATACAGCAAGGTTCTGCTTCTAAAACACTCAGACTGTTTTCTTGACAGCTTGTGTGCTTTTTGCTCCCGTTCTCTCAGTGCAGTTTTCCTGAGACTGTGTGCTGGTATGTGATGATGTCATGTTGATACCTGGAGAAATGCGATTCTGTGCTGTCAAACATTCTCAGTTCAGGGGCTGGGGACATAGCTTAGTTGACAAAATACTTGCACAGAATTTAAAAAGCAGAGAATGGTAGTGCACACTTAATTTTTTAACTTATAAAATAGTGTCCTTTTTGGTATTTAGAGACAGGGTTAATATAGCTTTAATTTTTTTCCATTTTATTGAAAATAGATTGTTTTTCTTACATACTATATCCTCTACTCTCCTCCCTCTACCCCTCCCAATTCCTCCCTCCCTGCCCTTGCACCTGGATACTTTTCCTTTCTGTCTCTCAGTAGTAAAAACTGGCTTCTAAGGGACAATAGTAAAATATAAAATAAGAAAAAAAAGTTACAACACAAAACCAACTCAGCAGAACTGTACAAAACAAGCAAACAGAACAAAAAGTACCCAAGAGAAGGCACAAGAATCAGAGACCCACTCATTCACACACTCTGAAATCCCATGAACATACTAAACTAGAAACTGTTACACACACACACACACACACAAATGCATGCACAGAGATACTCTATTTTAATTCCTTATTCTATCAATAGCAACTGATAAAACCTACATAAATGCATTCCTTTTAAACACTCAATGTAAGAATGTAAAGGAGTCCTGAGACTGGCATATTCCTCTGTAGATACCAGGGAAGAAAAAGACACTTGGGTTCTATGCTGAAGCTTGAAAGATACAGGAGCGATTGTTTCCAAACCTTTGTTTCTACTCCAGAGCCTATGTGGCATTTTATAATGGTGCTGCTGCTGCTGTTTGGATCAGGAACATTCTTTGTGAAAGGTCTGTCTTCTGCCATGTAGGGTGTTTGGCCACATCACTGGTCTCTGGTGTAGGAGGTTCTTCTGTCTATGTGTTGCTTTCATTGGTTGAATAAAGAAACTGCCTTGGCCTTTTGATAGTGCAGAACTTAGATAAGTGGGGAAAACAGAACAAAATGCTGGGAAGAGAAGACTGCTGCCATGGAGCCGCCAGGTCAGACATGCTGAATCTTTCCCAGTAAGCCACAAGCTCACGGTAAACACAAATTATTAGAAATGAATTAAATCAAGATGTGAGAGTTAGCCAATAAGAGGCTAAAAATAATGCACCAGGCAGTGTTTAAATGAATACAGTTTCTGTGTGATTATTTCAGGGGTTAAGCTAGTTGGGTGGCCGGGACAAAAAGCAGGCTCTCTCACACAACAGGTCTCCATGCACCTGATGTCAGTAGCAGTCCCTAGTTGCAACAACCAAAAATATATCAAGATAGTGCCAAACGTCCTATTGATGGCAAAAAGCCCAGTTGAGACTATCTCTTAAGATAGATTCTGTTGTTTGTACCAGGCCACAGGCCTGGATTTTGTCTCATAGTCATTTGTAACTGTAAACAAGCTGGGCCATGCAATATTTGTTCGAGGTGGGTTGATGCCAGACAAAATAGGATGCTCTGTTTCTGTGACAGAAGAACAGATATTTAGGAGCATCTTCTTTGGGAAAAGAGAATCTATCCTGTGAAATATGTGTGATGGTGATGTCTTTCTGTCTACTCTAGAAGAATGAAAACAAGTCATTGGATTGTACTGACATGTCTAGGTATAGACATTAGGAAGCGCTTCCATTCAAAGAGTTCTATTAGGTAACTTTGGGTTTCTCCCCCTCCAAAATTTTATTGGGATATTATTTGAGAGAGTTTAAATAGACCATTTATCCTCACTAAATATCACACCGTAAAAATTCAAATATCAAAAATAAACATGAAAATAATTATACAGGATTCTTGCTTTCTCGGTGTCATCATTTGGGCCCATAAATATGGTGAGTATCTTTGATAAAGAGTTTCCCAGAAAAGAATCAACTGTTTTTCCAACTTTCACTAAGGATTTATCATCTTTTTTGATATCTCTAGTTCACAAAGGAAAGAAAACACTTATCTCCAAAAGTTAGCATGATGTGGGTGGGATCTTTAGGATCTTCCTAAAGTGGCTCTATGTCCAGGAGTCAAGTACAAGGAGTTTATCTGGGTAGTGCAGACACAAGAGCAACAGCATGGGGTAGAGGAGGGGAAAGTGCAGTAACAGCTGTCCGTGTGGTACACATCTCCTTAGGCAATGGGCTCTAATCTCATTAGGAGATCCTGGGAGCCAGATAGACAGAACAGGCTGCAGAGAAAGCCCATTCAGGAATGAAAGATGCTGAAATACTTATGTCTGCAAACTCCTGCGTACCGTTGGATCACGACTGAGTCTATGGGCAAGAACTCCGTGGGACTTCTGGCCTGCCTTTTATCCTGTGACCAAGAAAAAAAGCCCTTAAGCATGACTCTCTGTGCCCCGTCTTTCTTTCCCCTCTCTTGCTCTTGCCCTCTCTATGCAGTAGTACAACACTGGAGCGCACCAGAGCTATGAGTGCTAAAAGGATAAGAGTGCCATTGGCTGGGTCCCGTCCACCCTCTATGCTGGCAATTGGCTCACTTCACTCACTCCAGTGTAGCCCACCAAGCTTGCTGTCCATTTCCTCAAGAGATGGTAAAGATTACATAGGCAAAGGAAAAGCAACCAAAACAGGACCTCAAGAGAATATGGACAAAAGCCATACGTGAATACAAGAAGAAGGAATCTCACCTTCTAGATGGCCAGGAAGGCTTCCATGTTGACAAACTGTGGAGTTATTTTGCATTGAATTTAATTTAAGGTAGCCATAGCCACCCCGTTTAAATTCTAGCTCAAAAGCCATCTTCAGGACAACAGTGACAAATTGTAGATTTTGTCATTCAGCTTGAACATATACCATATTTAAATGTAAGTCGGTTGATTGTAGTTTTATAGGCGACCTCTATTCACCACGGAGACAGGAGTTGTCACCACCATGTCTCCTGAGTCCATTCCTTCTGAATCAGGCCACCTAAGTGATCCTCATTTTTATCACTTCAATTCTCTAGTTCTTTGTCCATGCAACATCAATCTTCCTAAACCACCCAAAGCTTTGGATATTTCTCCTATAACTGCAGAATACCTTCATCACTCTTTCTCTGACTCACAGTTAGTACATTTTTCTTAAGGGTGCCTGGCTTATTTTACTCAAAGTAGGGTAAAAATCACAAAATAACTCCAAGATATTGTGTTAGTCAGTGTCATTAAGTAGAAGAGTTGCGGGAAGTAGAAAAGACAAGATCTCCTGAGTAAATTGGGAGCATGGGGACCATGGGAGAGAGTTGAAGGGGACAGGAGAGGCAGGGAGGGGAGCAGAGAAAAATGTAGAGTTCAATAAAAATCAATAATAAAAAAAGTAGAAGAGTTGCTTGAGGACTAATCAGAATTGCTGATTATTCTGTCTGTAAATCAAGATTTTAGGAACTTATTTTGGGTAGAACCAAATTTGTGTGGCTTAAATAAGGTACAAGGGCTGGAGAGATAGCTATGGTGGTTAAAGGTTAAGGCTCATATTTAAATAATTATCAAACCAACGCCATGTTTAATGAAATGAGAAGATTTTTGACTTGGAAGTTAGGTAGGAATAGTTCCTTATTTTATCTTTAAATCTACAAATGCCCAAATCTTTGGAGGGTCTCTGATTTATGTTTCTTTGGTATTTTTCATGCGCAGTGAGTCTTGGAAAATTCCAGTTTAGTGAAATTGCATTTTGGCGCCGCATGGTGGCAGGAAGCTGCTATTTCACACAATGTATTTTAAAACTTTTTACTGGAAATTTGCTTGATTTAGAAAAAATAGTGAATACAAAATGCAAAATGTTGTTTCTTTAAATATGCGCAGTCTTACACCTTCCTTCCTTAGTTATCATTCTGCCCATGCCTCTAGACAACATTTAATAGGAATCTTGTTAAATGTCTAGGAACAATACATTCTCCCATCCAAGTACTAACCAAGGTGGACCCTGCTTAACTTTCTAGATCAGGAGTGGTCTCGGGGTTACGGTCATAGAGAAAATGCTCCTTTCTGTACATAAGCTCCCAATCAGGTTGTGGAAGACCTTCCTTTTAGTAACCCTGGGACCGAGGTTTTTTCTTTCTGTGTACTGAGCAGCCAGTTTTGAGGGCAAAGGTCATCTCACTTTCTTTGAATGACCAGATTGAAAATGTTTCAGTATTATTTGATTATCTTCCCCCCACCCCCCGTGCACCCAAGTTTGCCTGGCAATCTTGTCTCTATCCCAACTATTTGGTGTAGTGTGAAAACAGCTGTAAGCAATGCGTAAGTGAGTGTGGTTATGTGCCAAAAGAACTTGAAATTTGAATGCCAAGACCTGCGTTTAATATGCTTTTCATGAAACTTCTTTCCCTTCAGATTTTTATTCAGCTATTCAATTATAAAAATCATTCTTAGTATCCAGGCTGGAGTTTGCCCTCTCCTACCCTGAGGCCTGGCATTCTTTCCTTACCACAGTGAGCTGAACAATGAATCAGGAGGAATTTCTGGCATAGCCTAGAAAAGACCATCTATAGCATTGGCCAGACCTCAATCACATGCTGAGAGTCAGATAGGCAAAGGAAAGATTGTGACCACAGAGCAGTGTAGCCACACTTTTCACTAAAGTATGCACTGTGAGTGTGGGAGCACAGACCTGGAGTCCCAGCTCTGGGGAGGCTGGGACAGGAAGATGATGAGGGTCAAGTTGAGTCTGGGTTACATAGTGACTTCAAGGTCAGCCTGGACTACCGAACAAGCAAGCTCCACATTATAAATGAATTCACTCATTCATGAGTGCTTGGTTCCCTTTCAAGAAAACTGTGCTTTCCATAATCTGATTACAGGTGTTGGATTTAAAGACAACGTTTTCAAGAAGACGTGTTCAGTAGCATGTTTAAGTTATGAATAACAAAGGATTGTGGCTAAGAAATGACATTGCCCAAGAGTAAATTAGTGACCAAACAGAGCTGGATTTTGGAAGAATCCATGCAACCTGGACGAGAGATTGCTTGTTCCCATGGCTTAGATAAAGGATCTTATTGTTTCAGCGATGTCCTTGGTTGGAACTAACTTTCTCAAGGGAAAGCGTGCACACGGTCCAGTGGAGATCTAGTATCAGATTCTGACTTTGCTACTCAGGGGAATATACATGAAGTATTAAGAGGTAGAATACTATACCCAGTAGGTCAGCACAGAGGGATTTCTGTGAGGGTTTGGTCAGCCCAATCCACACAGGGGATTATCTATGTGTGTGTGTGTGTGTGTGTGTGTGTGTGTGTGTGTAAAGGCACTGTGTTAGAGCAAGATCAAGTTTTTCCATCTGTCATCTTACTGCATTTGTCTTTAATGATTGCAACTTCAGGCTGAATCTCAAAATTTAATATAGTATGTATTGTAACCAAAATTAAAATATCGTGTTTATTGTGTATGTGTGTTTGAGTGCGTGTCAGTGCATGTGGGTGCTTGTGAATACCTGCGCATCTGTCGGGGTCAGAGGACAACTGTCAGGGAGTGGTCCTCTCCTTCCACAGTGTGAGTCCTGAAGGCTGGACCCTGCTTGTCACGCTCTCCAACAAGTGCCTTATACCTGCTGAGCCATCTTACTGGCTCCTGGAATAAATTTGAAAGGAGCAAAGTTTCAGTGTGGGTAGTCAGTGTCTGATGCAGTTCAGGTTTAAGAAATAAATGCTATAGGTAAGAATACACGAACCCTTGTAATGAAGAAGAACTGATGGAGAGGAATGTGTATCCAGGATAGAAAGCGCAGTGAAGCAGCAAGAGGAAGTGACAGGGACAGATTTCTATTACATCTCCCTTTGCCAGCAGAGGGCAGCAAGATCTTACACAAGAAAGCATAATGGCATGTTTGCACTTTCCCTTAAACACAACCTAACTGTTGATAAAGATGAAAGCCGGCTATACACCAAAGAAGGCTAAAGCAGCAGTGAAAGAAATCCTGAATTTAGAATATCCTTGCAATTCACTCTCTGACATTGATGCAATACTACCAGGCCTTCCTCTTTTAAACACGACAAAGAATTAATGTGGAAAATGTTTGGGAAAGTTTTGGACTCCTTTATTCTTTCTTTGGTCATCCGTTCTCTAAGTATGTTCTAGTGCTGGATGCAGAGACCCAGGGATGAGTATCGTAACTAATCTTTCCAGTAGCCTTTTACAGCTTGAGTAAACCTAAGATGATTGTCCCGTAATTACCATTTGAATAGCATGGTAGGTAGAAATGCTTGGATTGGATTTCCTGAGGACAGTCCTGTCTGGTTCTGTCCTCCTCACTGTTTCTTCCCTCTTCCTCTTTCTAACCACTTAGAACTCTCAGCTTTTTTTCCACATTCAAGAAGTGCCCTACGTTTTTGTGATTTCTTTTGCTCGTCCTTGCCTGGAATAAATTTCCATACATATCTGCATGATACACAGAGTAGTGTTCACAAAGTCATTATTTTTCACTGTGTGTGTGTGTGTGGGGGGGGTGCAGCATGAGGTTTTGGGTGTACATTTGTGTGCACACATGCAGAGGCCAGAGAAACATCAATATTAGCTTTCTGCTTTGTTTCCTGGAGACAAGGTCTCTCACTGAACCTGAGGACTGCCAGTTAGGCTAAGCTGGCTAGCCAGAAAACGATTGGGATCCACCCAATGCTGCCATTAAAGCATGAACAGTTGTGCCCAGATTTTTATGCCAGCACTGGGGATTTTAACTCAGATTTTTGCTTTGTTTTGCTTTGTTTTTGTTTTTTGAGACAGGGTTTCTTTGTGTAACAGTCCTGGCTGTCCTGGAGCTCACTTTGTAGACCAGGCTGGTTTTGAACTCACTGAGCTCCACCTGCCTCTGCCTCCCCAGTAGTGGGTATACTTAGATTTTGTTTCTTGAGCAGACAAGTCTACTTGTGTTGATACTATGTTCTGTGGGAAATACAGATTTGAATATTTGCCTAAATACTTGAAGGGTCTCCTGAGGAAAATATTACTAGATAAGTTTTCAAATCTCATATATGGTTTTTGATTGCCATAGTAACATCTCATTAAGAAAAGAGGCAGATAATGTCAGCATATTGATTAAATCAATTGTCTTCTAGTGTGAGAGTCTATATTCTTTCTGAGAAATTTATTAGTATATCCTGATGGTTCTCTAAAGTCTAACGTCCAAGGGACACTCAACTTGGAGTCACACTTCAGGTGACAATCTCTGTTGATAGTGTTGACAGCTGACATTGGGCACTTACTATGTTCCAAACATTATACCAGGAACTCAGCAGATGACCCCGAGAGCAGTGGTTCTCGATTTTCCTAATGTTGTGACCCTTGAATTCAGTTCCTCATGCTGTGCTGCTCCCCAACAACAAAAAATGATTATTTTTGCTACTTCACAACTATGATTTGATTACTGTTATGAAGCATAATGTAAATATCTGTGTTTTCCAATGGTCTTAGGTGACCCCTGTGGAAGGTCATTTGATCCCAAAGGGGTCACGAAGCCACAGGTTGAGAACCACTGCTGTGGAGCAAAGGGCTGAGAAAAGCACCAGCCACTGGGGCGAGGAGAGTGTGTTTGTGCCTTACTTCTTTCAGGCAGGCACAAGTCTCTGAGGACTGCCATGTGCCAAGCCTTCCATTGTTAGTCTGCTGATTTGAATATTTATTCTCTTTCATTCCGGGATTGGTTTTGCAATATTTTGATAATGGAAGCTCTCACAAGCCGACTCAGATGGGTATAGGGACGGTGAAGAGTTTCAAGTTACTTTGTTCCCTTACTTGTCCCCAAAGCTAAATAGAAGAAATGTGACCTATTTGACCGATGTATAGACATAAATACATGAAGTGCTCCCGACATGGGCTCTGTTGTGTGAAGACCTTGCTAAAGTGATTCTGCTTTAGGGTCTTTAGGGAGGCTCAGGAAGGATGTTTGCTTAGAAGCCTGGGAATTAACAGCCTGCTCACCTATTAGGACCTCTTCAAAACATTTGAAGATTCTGTGTTCACAACATTCTAGAGATCAAAAGGACAGAAAACCTGTCCTAATTAGGATTACTATTTCTGTGATTAAACACCATAACCAAAGCAACTTGAGCATGAAAGGGTTCATTTTGTCTTATGCTTCTACATCACTGTTCAGCACTGAAGGAAGTCAGGGCAGGAACCTGGAGGCGGGAGCTAATGCAAAGACCATGGAGGGAGCTGCTTACTGACTTGCTTCCCATGACTTGTTCAGCCTGCTTTCTGATAGAACTCAGGATCCCCAGCCCAGGGATGGAACCACCCACAATGGACTAAGCCCTCCCACACCAGTCACTAGTTAAGAAAATGCCCCCACAGACTTGCTCACAGCTTGATCTTATGGAGACCTTTTCTCATCTGAGGCTCTGTCCTCCACAATGGTATAAAACTAGCAAGCACACAACCATTTCTATAGTTTTGTTAGAACCCTGAGGGTAATGCTAGGCAGCCGTCCTTCCAGAGCCTATGCAGGGAAATATGAGCATCAGTGTGTACTTGTGTACCAAGGGAACCTGTGTGTGACCAAATGGCATGACAAGTGAGCTTGGTCTACTTAGACTGCACCTCACTAAAAAGGATTCACTTCCCTCTGTGCTGAATGGTTAAAGGGTATACTTTATGTAAATAAGCCTCCGAAGGAACTATATTCTTAGTCTACTAAGAGCATAATTTGCTTAATGAATAGCTTAATAAATAACAAAGCATAGTCCAGGTGACATGTCAAAATACTTTAAAAGCAGATGAACTACAAGAAACACACACACATACTTGTGTAAAATTATTATTAGGGCTAATTTTCCTTTGTATTTTACAACAGTGGGAGTTCTATTGTTGTGATAAAACACTATGACCAAAATTAGCTTAGGGAAGAAAGGGTTTATTTCATCATAAACCTTTCAAGTCATAAGTAGATCACGGAGGGAAATTGGGACAGATACTGAAGGCATGAAGCTGGAGGCAGGAGCTGATACAGAGACCATAAAGGAATGCTACTTACTGTCTTGCTTCCCATGACTTGTTCAGCCTGCTTTCTTATAGCGTCCAGGACCACCAGGCTAGGGGTAGCACCGCCCACAGTGAACTGGGCCCTTCCACATCAATCATTAGGTAACAAAATACCCCACAGGCTTGCACACAGGCCAATCTGGTGGACATTTTCCCAATGGAGGTTGCCTCTTTTAAAATGACTCTAGCCTGTGTCAAGGTGATATAAAAACTAACCAGCACAATACTCATGTTAATGGTCTCCAAACCTTTTCTTATGGAGGTCCCCATTCTAACCTCTCTGGCATCAATTTGCTAGCTGCAGTCTGTTGTCCAAAATCCACATAATGTCAGGAATTATCACATTACATGCTTTAAAATAAACTAACATGATTTTCAAAATAGCATCAAAGTATCACATGAAAAACAGTAAGATACATATATTGAGATACATGATTGAAAACATGATTCCTGATTTAGGAACATTTCAGGATTCCTGTCTGCAGATGAAGTTCCAGTCACTCCCACGAGGCTCACCCACCTGCTATGCTAAGTTTGTTTTCCATCTATTAGATATCAAAAGAAGAAAGGAGAGTTCATATTTTCCGAAAGTGGAGCCTATAGCAGGGTTCAAAAGTGTGAAAACCTTTCTGATGATTGAGTTCTTCCAGGAGGAATTGGTGTGATGAGAATTTGTGTGAAAGGGATTGAATTGGGAGGAGACCCCAAGCAACACTGATAGCTAGCATCTGTAGATTGTTTGTAGGGGACTTCTATATAAAGCAATGAAGAGCCAAGATGAAGAAGTTTCCTTCCCCTGAATGCAGGGATGAGCTCAAAGGAAAGGGAGCTGTAGATGCTGGGGAAAGTCCAGGGAAATGGATGTAGAGGGCCATTGACTCTGCTTTGGACCATTTTCTGCTTTGGGACTGTTTTTCTCTTCCACATAAAGGTATTGGTTGTATGGTTAAAATGTGAACCTTTGACTCAGATTTCTTTGCTGCCCATCCCTAGACGTCCTCATATCCAGTCCCTAGCAGCAGAGCAGAGCAGGGAGTCAGACCCAGGGAGGTGTATTTAACACAACTAAGGTCCTTATTTATTAGAGGATGACTGAGTTTCTCTTGGAAGGCACTAATAGGATTGAGTCCTAGCTATCCACCTGCTCTTGAACACACTACAAATTAGCTAGCCTCTGATCTTTGTTGGATTATTTTTATCCTTTCCTAACATTTCTTTGGATCCCCTCTCAAAGTCTTTGCTTGCAAATTCTCCATTTTTCATGGTAAAATATGAGAAGAAGTCAATGGTAAAATATGGACTGGGAAGGCTTTTAGATTTTGTGCCCCACCATCGACCCCAGTTCTAGAAATAATGAACTTTCAGTTCCCTTTCTGATACTCCTTGGGATTAGCCCAGTCTTTGGAGAGCTAGCAGGTTGGTGAGCCTGAGTAATATCAGTTCTTGACAGAGGGCCCCGTTTAGTTACTAACAACAGCGGTAAATAGAGCTTGACATTGATTAATTACTCTTGTGCAGATTTTTTTCCCTGTAAATTTTAAACATTGTAAATAAAGAATTGACAGATTTTGTTTTCTGTATCGTGCATGGTGAGTAACTCGCGTCCTTCACTGCTTCCTGCCCAGCATTTTTTGTCCTTCTCCTTGAGCTAAACTATGAAATATAAATAGGATTATTTCATTTTCTGACAAGGTTATGCAATAATTAAACAGAACAATATATCCACCCCGTCTTAGGCCAGGAATTACAGAGTAGAAAACTGGTAGCTGGAAGTCCTGATTTCTGTACAACCTGCAGTATTTCTCAGTCCTATTTTCCCTATGGACCAAATGATCTATCAGAACCCAGTCCCCAGTAAATATTTCTGATACCAACACCCAATAAAAGATTCAGGGATCACATGTAGAAAAGAAAGGGATCCAAGATTATGACTCTGTGTCAACCAACATATTTCTTACTCCTTTCCCCCTGAGAGGAGAGAGGAGAAGGTCATGCAGAGCTGTCAATACCTCTGAATGTGAATCTGTGATCAGGACAGACTAGACCAGCACTGTGTCTCTCAGGTAACAACAGGGGGTGGGACATCTTTGATTGCTACAACTGGGTTTTACTACCTTATTTTGAACAGAGGGTGCCAACGTTATTTGGGGCTGGATAATTCTCAGCTGTCAGAAACGTGGCTTGTGTCCTGAGCGATAACGGGAAGGACTCCTACAGAATAGAAGTCTTTAGTACACTTTCTGATAGTGAGAAGAATTGGTTTCAGTTACACAGGAGAGAGATAGGTGATGACCTGTTTTAGATTTGAAAATGCTTAGGTTAAGATAGTGGTGGGAAGGGCTATTCACACGATGATGTCAAGCCAGTGGCTAAAGATTTGTATTTGGATATTATCTTCATAGATCAAGCCATTTGAAGATAAGGAGTCGCAAAGGATTCATGATAAGGCAAGATACAGGAAGGGGAGTGAGAGGAAGATTAGGATTGGTGACTGCAATTGTGCTGTAGGTTCAAATTCCTCACCCTTGCTGGGTCCACACCTTGAGACACCCTGAATTTCTACGCCTGATAAGAACAGTATGGAATTCCTCACCCTTTGACTTTCAGCTCTTTCTCTTGCTTTGGCGGGTAGATAAGGCAGAAGTGACAGCAGGCCAGTTTCAAGCCCAAGCCCTAAGAGGCCTTGCTTGGAGTCTGGTTGTTCTCTTGAGACTCTGCCAAGAAAGAATTGCCTGGACTAACTCACTTTCTCGAGTGGAGGATGAGTAATATGTGGAGTATGGCCCAGCCTAGATTGGCTAGCCCCAGCCGACTTGAAAACAGATGAACTAACCTAATGCCCATTGTTTCGGTGTGATGAGCCCGTGAAATGTCATGATTTTTGTTGTTCATATGGTTGTATGCAATGAATTTTGAATTTTGGAGAGAAGTCTCCACAAACATTGAAGACAATGGCCCGGAGAGTAGAAACTGAAGTGTGAAGGAGAATAGCAGCCCTGGCAGAGTGTACAACCTGCAAGTGTTTACATCTGTAGTTCTGAGGAAGAGTGGAAAATATGACAAAGAAAGAAAGCTATAGTGCAGGAAAAGTAGTGGATGGCATAAGCTTTGGAATCGGAAAACCTCTGTTTAAATCTCGTCTTTGCCATTTACAAGCAATGTAACCTTACACAAGACATTGAAGCTTCCCTGTCCCTCAGTTTTCTCCTCTGCAAAATGGAGGAAAGGGAGACCTATGTTAAGTATCACTTTGAGTAGTAAGTGTACTTATTGCAGTACATGCTGAATGTAGTATAGCAGAGTGCTCAATAGATATTAACTATTGTCTAAAAACTTCAGTATGATGGCTAAACTATTGCTTGCATCCTCTGGCTCAGATTTGAGATGGCTTTTTAAGTACAGAGGGATGCTTCTCAAGAGAAAAGACAGGTAGGCAAGGACTGGGGGAGGAAGAAGTGGGGGACTGCTGTTTAATGAGGACAATTCCATTTGGAAAAGACGAAAACATTCTTATGATCACACAGCGATGTAAATGCTGCCAATGCTACTGAAACTGCACTTTTAAAACTATTATTATTACTTTATTAATACTAGGAATCAAAATTTCCACTTCCTCCCCTCCTTCTACTTCCCTCCTGCTCCCTCACTCCCTGTCCAGTCCTAAGAGAGGGCAGGGTAGCCTGCCCTGTGGAAAGTCCAAGGCCCTCCCCCCTCCAACCAGGCTTAGGAAGGTATGCATCCAAATAGACTAGGATATCAAAAAGCCACTACATGGCATAGAGACAAATCCCAGTGTCGTTATCAATGGCTTCTCAGTCTTCCCCAATTGTCAGCCACATTCAGAGGGTCCAGTTTGATCCCATGCTCGTTCAGTCCTATTCCAGCTGGCTTTGGTGAGCTCCCATTAGTTCCGGCACACTGTCTCAGTGGATTGATCAACCCCTCGTGGTCCTGACTTCCTTGGTCATATTCTCCCTTCTTCTGCTCTCCTACTGGACCTTGGGAGCTCAGTCTGCCATTTTGTCTACGAGGTCCTTGGAGGCAGGCAAGAGGCCCTGCTCCTGTGCTGAGGGATCCAGACAAGCGAATGAGTGGCCCCGCAGCCTGACAGTCCAGGGGAACTGAGTACAGACCCCCTAAGCTTTTCTGGCCATCCAGCGGGGTGTTTCCCAGCTGCTGGCTCTCTTTAGCACATTCCAGCCTGCCTCCAAGCACCCCTTTTCATCTGCGAGGTCCTCGGATCCTCCAACTCAGCCTGCTCCGGGGCTGAGAGGTTGGGGAGCCAGTGGGAGTGTCCTTGCCGCTGGAGCTTCTTTGTACCACCTCACCAGAGAAACTGCACTTTTAAACATGGTTAAAATGGTAACTTTCCTATTCCATCTACGGCGCTCGAATTCAGCAATTTTCAACCTGTGAGTCATGACCCCCACAGAGGCTACATAGCAGGTATTTACTTTACGATTCCTAACAGGAGCAAAATTGCAGTCATAAAGTAGCAACAAAATAATTTTATGTTGGGGGCCACCACAATGTAAGGAGCTGTATTAAAGGGTGGCAGCGTTAGAAAGGTTGAGAACCACTGCTCTAATTAAAGAAACACAACAGAAAAGATAAAGAAGAGATGAATTAAAGGTTATTATGTAAAATATAACTCGTTGGAAATAAAAGTACAAAGATAGTTTCTCCACCAGTGAATACTGAATCCGAGATATAGCTATAACTGTTTTTATAAATGAGAATACTAAGTATAAGGGCTGAGAGGGGTGCCTAGAAACAGAAACAGCCACATTCCGTTGACAGAAAACTCTGATTACTTACATGTACCCAACAACAGTCAACTTCAAAAAGAAAGTAGTGAGTCTCTGCTGGAGATCTCATGTTTGGGGGTGCTTTGGCAATGTGGTGATTTCATGGGGTCTTTGGATTCCATTCCAAGATTTTAATCTTCCTTTTATTTTTGCTCTTGAAATAGCTGTACATTTTCACAGAACAATAAGGTTCCAAGATAAAGCTCCACTAGATTCTAGAAACTGTTTTGTGCAGATTGTTTACTGTTCTGAAGAGGACTGAATTCTTCCATTACTAATTTGTATGAATCACTTTGTAATAAACAAGATGATTTTGTGCCCACGACAATGACACATTTGGTTCTTTTAATATGTTTGAAAAGAAAAAAAAAATAAAAGTGAAACATTTAGGAGGCAAATATCCAAAACAGCATTTTATAAAGCATACAATTTTATGGACTATAGTTCTTAAAGCCCGGTCCAGAATGTTGGACAAGATTATTGAAGAGAAATGTGGTTGTTAAAAGTAGGGGGAGGGACATTTCATGCCCCAATTACTACTCAAACTTATAATTGAAAGAAAGCAAACACGACAGTGTAATTGACCTGGGGCCATGGGAATGACTGCATCAGGAGGCAACTTTTGCTCTTGATTAGTGTATTAGTAACAGGTATTGGACTGATTTCAAATATTTCTCTCTGCCCTTGATGATGACCTATACATTAACAATTTATTTTCATGGAGAAATACAGGTCTTGCTTTTAAGGAGATTATAGCAGACTTGAAAAAAGTCCACAGAGAGCAAGGAGTGCTACTCTGTGTCTAGGATGCTGAGGATGAGGCCATGCTGTTTCAAGTCCCTAGCTGATGGTACTTACTGATTTCAACACATTAGAGAGTGAACCTTTCAGTGCTCCAAGCACTGTCAGTTACTAAAGGTTGTTTTTTTCTTTCATATGAAACGTATTGTTCACTCTCTCAGTAAGCATCTATCTGTATGCGATGGTCACTAACAGAAGGGGAAGATAAATTGAGGTTGTTAGAAGATATATTGGAGAGTAATTATCAAGAACTTTGGAAAAGGATGACAACATTAAGAAGATCTGGAAAATGACAAATAGCTCTCTGCCATGATGAGGGCAGAGAATTGTTCCACATGCTAAATAAAAGATGCCTGGTTATACCAAGTAAGCTAGAAATGTGCTAGGTAGATTAGTGATCCTAGACAAGTAAGCTTCAAATGGATGCAATTTGGCCCTGAAGGGGACATTTGCCAATGTCTGAAGAAATCACTCTTTGTGGCCACAAGTAAGGCCAGAGGTTGTTGTTAATGTCTGGTGGTAGAGGTCGGCAATGCTGCTAGATGTGCTGTGATACACAGACAAATCTCCAACAATAAGGAATTATTAAAACTATTTGTCACAGTAAGATGCTAATGACTAATCACCAAATCTCAGTGACTTAACAAAAACCAGTCATACAAAAAGGCCCAAACAAATGTTCCAGGTGAAGTTCTCCTTCAAGTAGACAAGCTGGAATTCCTGCAGTTCCTTTGACCATGTAAAACCATTATCTTTAAAGTCTAGACAATGAAGTACATACAGGAAGAGAAGGGCGGTAAATTTATAAGGATGACAAACGTGCCCTTACCTGCTTTTAGACCATGATTGGCTTCTTTTTCCCACTCATCGTCCTTAGAGATGAATGAGTTCCAGGATTCCACTTTGACGCAAGATACTTAGCTGGGAGCCATGGCTTAGCGCTGTACCCCTAAAGAGGAACTGGGTATGTGCCACATAGTGAGGGGTAATGGTAAGGATCCAGGGGTCAGCTAGGGAACTGTTATAAAAATTCAGTGGGAAGTTGCCGGAGCTTGGGCAAGTGATGGCGAAGGACAATATCAGACATAGAGAGAAATTTCATTTAGAAAGCAAAATGGAGTTCAAAGAAGCCAATAAGAGAAAGTCTGATAAGTTAGCTATCAAGAACCTTGAAGGTGACCTTGAATGTTATTCATTTTTGAAATCTCAGCTCATTTGGGCTCTCATTTTAATGTAAGAACATATGGATGTGTAGGACTGAAATTTAGAACAAAACCTGTAGGGTTTCTTTGTTGTAAGTGGTGGCAGGTTTTTTTTTTTTTAATGGGGGGATTCCTGTAGGAGAATGATAACAATAACGTAAGATTTTGACCATTTGGAGGCTTTCAGTAATGATAAACATCCCAATAGAGCTGGTCCTAAAGCCAATACAGTGTTCAAGCTGTTGTTGGAAAGCAATCATTACTTGATGGGGTTTCACTGTTGGATGTAGCCCAGGTTGACCTTAAACTCACTGTCTTTACGGCCTCAGCCTCATATCCAGGGGTTTCAGGTTTCATCATGCCTGACAATGCCTAAGAACATTGTGTTGGGTATGCAAATGAATGGGTATTTGTATAAATGAGAGAAATCACTTTCCTTCTTTCAGTGTGTAGAAACCTGCTTCTTACATGTCTGTGCATCAGTTATCATTTGCTGTATAATAAACCACTCAGAAACTTAGTGATTTTTCACAATAGACTTTTAGCTGTCCATATCAAATTTAAGTCGTTTTCATTGTGTTTCTGATCTTGTTTGGCCTCTTTCATCTATACACACTGAGGTGTGGGTGCTACTCGCTGGAGCTGACTGCTGTCGTCTTGACTACTTCTTACATGTTTGTAGTGTAGAAGTACAAGGCTGCTGATGGTTGAGAGCCCTGGCCTTGGGGGCTATGGCTTCTCCACTGTCCCATTTGTCACCTGTCTAGCTTGAAAATGGATGACTACCATCTCCAAGTACCTGTAACCCACCTGTGGCCCAGCAGGGTGGGCCACATAGAATTCTCTAGAATGGACTAAAAGTATCAGGGTTTCACTGTACCCCATTCCTTTATTGTAACATTTGCTTTCCAGAGAACTTTTACCTTTTAGACGTATTGTAAAGCAGCATGAGTTTTCAAGTGCCTTCTGTTTTTCTAGAACTATGTGAGAGCCATGCAAAAGCATCTGCCAAAGCACAGGGGAAACAATTTCTTCAAGGATCCCTGACAATATAAGAAAATAGGCAGCTTGTGTTACCCATTCAGAAACCCATAGATCCTCTTTGCCCTTTCTATTATTTTAAGGACTTCAGAAAATTATAAAGAACAGGTACCATTAATTCCACCCACCATCCTCACCTCTTTTCATCATTGAACGATATAATGATTTCCATTTTATCTTTTCCCTAAAGTTAGAGATAGAAAAGAAGGAATGAAAAACCCATCTTGGCAGAGAGAATAGCTTGTATGATTATCCCTCGCAGTCATTTGCAGGAAAGTACCATTTCTAATTCTGCCTTCATTCCGTATTTCTTGCACAAGAAAGTGAACATTAAATGTTGTGGATAGACTAAAAGGTCAACTCAGTATTTTCCTTTAGAGAATTTTGAAGCATCAACTGCTGCTGGTGAATATTCATTATTTGAAGCCCGAAGGCTCCTTGTAACTCAAGAGGCTCTCACGTTCTGATCATAGGGATGTGAGAGGAATTATTCCTGGAAGTGAGGTCAGTGAAATTGCTGGACCCTTTCCTGACAATGGCTGTGCCCACGTCACTGAGCAAGGACTGTTTAACATATCTTTTCTTCCTTTAGCCGCATTCCTTCCATTCACTACGTCTTGATGCAACTGTTAGCACCAGACAATGTGTCTTTCGGTTACCTAACTGCTTTCACTTTCTGGACTTTTTTTCTGATAACCTTCTGGATTTTAGGTGTGCAACTTATGACGTAGGACATTTCTCACAACAATGCACCCTTTCTTAAAAGCATGGACCGTTAGCATACACTAAAGTCATCAATCAGTGAGCAGTCATCTTTGTACAGCAAAATATCAGGGGGCCAGGGAAAGTGCAAAGTCCACCTATTAGGAAGGGAGAGAAATTAGCTCTCTCACGTGCATGTAAAAGGAAAAGCCAGTCCACACTTGGAAGTGTTGTCATCCTGAGGTTCCACAAAAGAACTCTGAAAAAAATTTAAGATTCAACTAAGATGTTTCTATCATTCCTGTGTAGGCTGAAACTTCACTATCCAAAACTATCCTCATTCCTTCCTACCCTTCCACGTGAAACACTCAAATTTGATTTTCTTTAGTTGGTAAGAATTCTATGAGTTTTTGAGGAGACTTTTACCATAGGATGAATAGTGAACAAAGAACAGGAGGGAAATTTCAGATTATAATACGGTCTGCTACTTGGCATTGTAGAGCGTGAGCCATCTTGTTTAACATATCTCATCATTAGGCAGTCATGGTGGCACATCTGTGTTCCTAGCACTTGGCAGCTCTGGTGGGAGGAACATGAGTGTGAAGCCAGGCAGAGCTACATGGGAAGTTTTGGGTCATCCTGGGCTTGTTTATCTCAGAAATAAAGAAAAGAAGAGTGAAGCAAAGCAAAAATACCAGATGCACAGACGCACGTGTGCGCACATGTGTGTGCGTAATGTAAGTTGGCTCAGGCATTTGGTGTATCTGTATCAGATTGTTATAGAAGTGGTTTTGAGTTCAAGAACCATGGTATTCAGGGGAAGTACATGGAGAAATCATTGGAAGACAAGTTGTACAAGAACTTAAATCCCCTGATGGCTCAAAGACTCCTGGAGCCAGTTGTAGGTGGGGGAGGGTGAGTAGTTTATTGGGCTAATAGACTGAATAGCATGCAAATTAGAAAGAAGATTAGAGAGGAAGTGATGGTTCTATAGTTAATGGCCCAGAATGAAATGTTGGGGTTAAGGTTGGGGCACACCTACCTGTCTGCAATAACATCCATGGCCCTACTTCCAGAATAACCAAGGATAGGATGCCGAATTAAAAATCATTCAGATAAATGAACGATAATTTTGCTAATATTAGCAAACTATATCTCATATGTTATGTGGGTTATACTTATGATAATTATGATTGATATGTAATTCAAATTTAGCTGGATCTTCTACATTTTAATAAAAAAATACAGAAAGCATATTCACCCCATACTTATGTTAGGTAAGCACTCTACATTTTTCTTCTTGAACTTTATTTATTTGGATTACTTTTTTCTTTTGACAGTTCACTTCCTCATGAGCAATCAATGTAGCTGGTGTTTAAAAACTATTTGTTGAATGAGGAAGTACTGCTTTATTGACAATGGGACTACTTTTCACAATCCACTAGATGGCATCTCTGAGGCTTCTGGCCAAAGTTCAGCTGGGACAAAGGGTTTTGTCAGTAGATGCAGCCATAGTGGAAAAACAGGCCGAGACAGGAATGATAGTCTCTAAATTTATCATTATTCTCAAAATTAAATACACTATGGAATGTGTTTGTAAATAAGTATCTTCATGATCACAATACTGGATAGATGTGCCACCCTCAGAACAAATCTAGCAGAAAAATGTACTTTCCTGTTTGAGCTAGATAATTTTTATAATATTGTAATTTAAATTGTTATAATATTTTAGCCACAGTCATGGTTAGTTCTCATATTATGTGGTGTTTTCAAGCACCATATCAGTGGTGGCTGTAAAGAAGGGAGACTGGCCACTGAGCCAGGGCCCTTCATCACCCTGCCTTCTTCCTCTTGGATGTATGACTCTAGAAAATTGCCTTATCTTTCTCTACCTACATCTATAAAATGTGAGATTATCACATGTGCTTCAATAGGTTGTTATTTGCATTGAAGTAACATTTGTAAAGCATCCAGAACCCTGTCAGATACCTACTGCACAGAAAACCCATGTTTGATAAATAGAATAAAAATAAGCACGAAGAAAGCTATAAACTGCACATACCAATATAAACAAAACTTGACCAGAATAAAAAAGAGGTAGACATATTTGGAGTTTCTGTGGCAATTTGTTTATGTGAGCAGAGGGATTCAGTGAAAATCTCACTGTTTCTCCCAGGAAGTTAAGAACTGGCAGAGGGTGAGCTACCTGGGAACTTATGCTCTGGAGGAATCATATACTTAGTACAGACTTAGCCAACAAACATCTTCCCTTTCCAGGAATCTTTAAACAACTCAACTAGAGCTCTCTTATGGATTATTCTAGAACTAGTCACGAAAGAGGTATTCTTAAAGCACATGATAATAATCTAATGCTGTTGAGCGACATTGGTTATACTTTAATAGAAAGGCCATCTTTAAAGGGAAGGCAAAGAAAAAATGATTCCAATTGTTCCACAAGTAAAGAAAATAAGGAAATAGAGAGAAGAACTGGATTCGGAAGCTCGAGGCATTATTGTTCTTAGGTAGTTTCAATTATGTGTATAGGGGAAGACAGAAAACAATTCCTAAGTCTGAGATCTATCTAATGTCATCATCGTGACTTTAAATATTCAAAAGATCCAAAGATTGGGAAATCAGTGGCCACTCACACAGACTGAAATAATTTGGCCTTAAAGTCTTTTAGAGAATTATTGATCAAAGTCTCTATCATTCCACACTCATCTGGTGTAGTGGCCAGTTTGGGCTCAGGGTTCACACATCCTCAGAATATACATCAGTTTGCAGCTCTTCTAAGTGACTCTTCATGATGTGGGCCACAAGACAAAATCATTTTGCTAGGTGTCTTAGATGGGGAGAAGATAGATATTCAATATGAGAGAGAGAAAGAGAGAGAGAGAGGGGGGGGGCTCAACATTTGATTAACCTTATCACTTATATACTTATATACCTTGTCTATCACTTATATACTTTATATACTTATATAGAAGAGGAGCCAGGTACCTCTTCTTGCATTAACTACCTTGTACATTAGCAGCGTCCCTGGGCTCTTGTAGTAGCACCCTCTGTCCAAGCCATGACATTTCCACATGTCTTCTGGGAGCTGAGACCTGAGACACAGTACCCTATACTGAGAATCAGATTGCCTGCTGTCATTAACTGGCTGAATGACTTCAGAAAGGTCATTCCATCTTGAGCCTCAATTTCTTTCTTAACAAAACAGGGGTAGATTTTCTAACATGTAAACACTCGAGGGTTGAGAATTCATGCATATGTATGTATATATGTACATGGGCATCTTTTCATGTCACAGAAAGAGTCAAAGCCTACGAGATATGGCCCCATCAGAGTGTTCTGGTGTAAATATTCTTTTCACTCAGGCATGCCCTTTAGTGGCTCCTTGTCAGTCTGTGCTGTCATGTTCATGCTGCCTCCCACTTTCATACCATGCTGTGGGAGGTATAGGCAAAAGATTCACCCTGCAAAGACCAGTTGGCTCCCTCTGTCTGATAATAAATCTGTGAATTTCTTTTTGGAGCTGCAGCCTCTAGACATCTTAGGGGAACTCCTTTTTCCCATGAGACAAGGTTTTACCACTCCTCCCACTTTTCTGCTGAATAACCTTTCAGAGTCCAAGACATTATCAGATCAGACTCAGTTAAACAAAATGCTTTTTTTTTTCCAATTTGACAAGGTCTGTGCTTGATTAAAACAACATACAAAATAAAGATGATCGACAGACTGTGTTCCAGAGAAGGATAAAAATGTTCACAGAGGGGTAGGCAACATTAAGGAAGGATGGAGGAGAAACCAGATAACTGCCCAATAGACAGGCTAGGGGAACCCCAAGAGACCTCAGAGAGGAAGGGGCCTTTTGGATTTGAGTTTTGTAGTTGGTGAATAATGAATGTAACTCCCCTCTAAGCTCTCCTGTAACCATAAATAGCACACAATAACTCAAGTTTACGATTGTGTTCCTGATGCATTTGTTTTCTCCGTGTTTCAGCACCAACATGAACTTGCAGGGGAAAATGTGATGGTTGACGCTGCTCTTATTCACAGACTCAATTGTGACATTCCTCACATGCCATCTCTCACAGGAAAGAATTTAGCAAACCTGCAAAGTGTGTTCTCTGGGTGCCACCCAGACTTCTCAGTCATTTTCTTTCTCACATTATGGTGACTGTTAACCATTTTCACCATATGATTACTGAAATACATGAAATCAAAGTCATTTCTTTCCAGATAGGTTTATTTTTAGTTAAATAATGCAGTAATGTTATGTACTGGTTTCATCTGAATTTGATATTATTTTTTTATAAGAATGATTTCATTTCCTTGTATTTAGTGTGTCTGTCATGGTGTGCTTGTAGAAATCAGGGACAACTTGCAGAATTCTGGAACTGAACTCAGGTCGTCAAACTTGGCAGCAAATTCATTCACCAATTGAGCCATCTCATTGGCCCCTAATATAACCCCGCTTCAGCAAAAAATCATTATCCTGTACGTTCTTCATAGTCAGAATATACCACAGTTTACCTATTCTATTACTGAGGAATATATATATATATATATATATATATATATATATATATATATAATTTCCAACTTGGGGCTATTAGAAGTCTTATTTGGATGCGAATTCTTTTATGTTTCCCTAATGAGCTCATTTATATATTGCTGTAATCCTCCTACATATTGAAACGATGAGACTTAGTGTACATGCTAATTAACACATATGTATACACATAATTCAGCTTTAGTTTTCCAACTAGCTTGAACAGTTTTTCCTTCTCATTGACAGTATATTAGGGCAAATATTGGCAAATGATGGTCCAGAATGAGGCCTGTGTTTATAAGTGGTATCAGTGGAACACAGATTTTATTTATCATCTATGTCTGTTCCCCTGAGACAAAGACAGAATGGAGTAGGTGCAAAAGATAGTGTATGGCCTACAAAGCTGAAAATATTTACTAATCCAGCTCTTCACAGCACCAGGGTGCAGATTCCTGTGTCAGAATTTTAAAGATATCTCAAATCTTGTCAACATTTGTACACGCTGCCTCTCACGTTACTTCAGCTATTCTTTTTTTTTTTGATAAACTATCCGATCTTTTAAAATATTTATTTATTTATTTATTTTACATCTTGAATGCAGTCCCCCCACCCAGTCCCTCCTGTCTGTTTCGCCATCCACTTCTCTGTTTCTATTCAGAAGAGTTCAGGCCTCCTATGGATATTGACAAAACATGGCATATCAAGTTGCAGTAAGACTAAGCACTTTGCCTTGCATTAAAGCTAGGTAAGGCAAACCAGTATAAGGAATAGGGTTCTAAAAGTAAGCACTAGAGTCAGAGACAGCCCCTGCTCCCACTGTTAGGTGTCCCACAAGAGGACCAAGCTATATAACTGTTGCATATATGCAGAGGACCTGCGTCAGTCCCACTCAGGTTCCCTGGTTGTCTGTTCAAGTCTCTGTGAGTTCCTCTGAGCCCAGATTAGTTGATTCTGTGGTTTTTCTTGTGGTGTCCTTGACCCCTCTAGCTCTGATAATCCTTGCTCCCTCTCTTCAGCGGGATTCCCTGAGCTCAGCCTAATGTTTTACTGTGGGTCTCTGCATCTGTTTCCACCAGTTGCTGGGTGATGCCTCTCTGATGAATATTGAGATAGGCACCAATAATGTTTGTCTTTTGGGTCTGGATTACCTCACTCAGGATGATATTTTTCTAGTTCTATCCATTTGTCTTCTAATTCCATGATGCCATTGTTCTTAACAGCAATCTCAGCTGTTCTTATGGGTGTTATTGTGGATCTTTTACATGTCATGGTATGTCATCTATGTATATTTTCTCATGAAAATCTTTGGTACATCAGAATTTGGACACATAGGTAGAAAGGAGTTGTCATTATTATGTTTACATGTGGTACCCAACTGGAAGCGGGGTAACTCCCTCCCTGACAATATTTGATGTTTCTTTTCAGTCATGTTGGAGACGAAACCCAATGTCTTGTGCATGCTTAGGAAGTATTCAACCACTGAGCTACAAGCCATCCCTAAGATTTGGTTATATTAATGCAATTTCTACATAGTATGCATGTAATTATCAATAAAACTGTCAAAAGTTGAATGCAGTTCAGTTAAAATGTATTTAATTCACTATCTTTGCTTAAAAGTCGATACGACACACTGTGGAATATCTGTTGTTTCTCCTTGTGATTACATGATGACCGACTGGGATCTGCCCAATGTAGTGACACAGGATCTGACCACATATTATCAGGCTAGGGAAAAAAAGCAAAACATGAAACGTAAGTGTTTCTGAGTTCTGTGGGAAATAATGCCTTTTGGAAGTTAAAAAAAGTGTCCTAAGTTAAACCTTTGCCTGTTGTGGACAGTCTATAACACTTAACTTTTTTTTGGGGAAATGTTTTGATTTGCTTTGTGTGTGAATTGGTAGGGTTTAGTAAAAAGTTTCGGAAATGTGTTTGGGAAAGAGTATTTGATTCTCAGTGGAGTATAGAGTCAAAGAGAAGAGGTGGGTAGATGGTGGAGTGCCTTGGAAAGTGTGTTCCCAAGAAATGAAGGTTCCCTACGTACCTACTAATTGGATACCAAGAAAGACAAAAGTGGGCCGCATTTCTCTTACCACTCTTTCTAGCTTTCTCAGTTACTACAATCACATATAGAGATTTGTTTACATAGAGTTAAGCAGTTCACCTCTTTCTCCCATCTCCTCCAGTGCCAAAGACTGTTAGAAAAGAGCAATAGAAAATCAAGTCACTACATAAATAAGTCTACAGCTACCTAGGAGTCTGAATCTATGCTTGGGGAGAAAGCTGCTGGAACACTCATAAACCAAGGAAGACAGTTCTGTAAGTCTTCCTGCCTCCAGATAGTTTCCAGCTGAAGTCACACTTGGCCAGTTGGGGTGCTTCAGAATGTAAAGGTGGCACTTATCCAGAAGCAGAGCCCGATGCTGTTCCTTCCTCTTCCCATTTGAATCTAATCCTGCCTAGGAGAGAGTGGGAACAGGCTTTCTCTAGGCAGAAAGAGTGGGGTGAGAGGGGTGAATGCGAATATTAATAATGGGAAAGTAGCAGTCAGGCAACCTGGAACCTAGGGTAGCAAGGAGGTGTAAGAAACCCTCATGTTATAAATGCCCCAAAGTGAGAGAAAGCTACACTGTCTAGAGAAAAATTGCTGAAGACCCAAAAATCTCAGAAGATCCGCGAATCTTCGAGGCCCCTGGAAGAACATTGAGAGCAGCAATGAGGAGACACCATTTTGTTTATGAGAGAAAAGAGCAGAGGACCACAGAATAACTATTTGGAAGATAAATGAATTCATAGAAAAATGTCCTGTGATGTGTTTAGAAGGAAGAAAAACTCTGCTTGCTGAAGTGGAGTAAAACATTTTCATAAATGTAAACTTTGCAAATATCTTCAGATCAAACGCATGACTGACTCAAGATGAATGACCTGCAACTCAACTATAAACACTGAAGTTATGTCTACACACAAAAGTCAGCTTGACTCAGTGCACTAGGGGGAGCAAAGATTAAGTCAATAAAACAACCAATTCTCAAAGTGCCAAGTACCTGGTTTGTCTGTGTGTTTTCGCTTTCACTTGTTTTGGCATTCCATAGACACAGCCAGAAACTATTACAACAGAACCACCTCGCTTGTGGATGGTATTTCAGTGATGGCGTGGGCAGGGAAAGACTGAACGATTTTCCTCACTAGAACTCAGTTTCGCATGGATGTCCCTGGTTCTTAAAATCTTTAGGGGAACTTACCAGAGACCCTGATCAAATGAAGCTTAGTTTGTTTGTGTTAAAATGTTGCCAGAGGAGTTTGAGATGGTTCAGTAGTAAGGAGCACTTAATGATTTTTGTGGAGAATCTGTGTTCAGTTCTCAACATCCATATGGTGGCTCCTAACTTCAGTTTCAGGGGATTTCATGCCCCCTTCTGACTTCCACGGGCATTAGGCACAGATATGGTGCGCATATATGCACACAGGCAAAACTCCTTCATGTTATAATGGCTAAAGCTTTGTGCATGTTTTATGAATAATTGCAAAGAAAATAGCATAAGCAAATCTAAAAGAATTTGTAGTATAAAAACGCTTACAGAGATTGATCTTTTGCCAAATGGTTTTAAAGTGTGGGCAGGCAAGACAAATTGGTTTTCTTTCTTTATATGGATATAATTGCTTTAGTTCAGCGAAAGTGTTATTGAGACTGTGGCCATTACTTTGTCCTTAAAAAAATTCTTCCTCCTTACAAATGTTTCAATATAATCAAACTCTAGTTAACTTTTGACTGTTTACCCAGGAAGATGAGTGCTAACGTGCTTTGATTATAAAGAAACAGAAGTTCAGAGAAGTGAAATGTATGTGGTCTGAGGACTTGTAGAGGGGAGAGGATTCACAAATCTTTATTCGGACCTTGGAAGTTTTCTTTTCTGATCCCCTCATTGGTCTGAGCACATAATAGGCCCTCTATTAATGTCTATTCAGTGACAGGTAGATTGACAACACAAATGACAAGAGTGAAATGAGGTAGAAATAAGAGGCATGGGTGCATTTGTGAATAAAAGAAAGTCTATATAAATAGCATTATTTTGTACATGCAAAGGAAATTCTTTATTACTGCATGTATGCTTAAATTGCTACCACCTCTGGGGAGACTAATGTGGTTGTGTCTGGGAACATTAAAGCAGGGCTAGGCTGTTGGATCATCAGTTCCACTTCTGAATATACAGTTGGCTCTCTGTATCCACGGGTTTCTCATTTGAGGATTAAACCAACTGTGAGACAAAACTATATGGCAAATAATTGTATCTGTATAGACTTTTTTCTTGCCATTTCCCTAGTGATGCAGAATAGCAGTTATTTTGCAACATATCTAAAAAGCATAAATAAATAATTTGAGAGTGTAGGAAGATTTTACTTAGGCAATTAACTATCCCATAGTATTCAAGGACTTGATTCTCACAGATTTTGGAATCCTCTAAGAAGGGGATCCTGGCACCATTCATCACCACACCGAGGACTTACTGTTCATTCCAGAGAAATTCTCACCCACTTGCATGAGAATATTCATTGCAGTATTATTGGTAATAAAAAAAATGAGAAAGACCTTACCTCATGTGAGACTAGTAAAATTGCTTATGGAATGACCTTGTTGGATAAAAACAATAGAAGAAGGCTAAGTTATGCCAACATGGGTGAGTTTCAAATTTTGATAAAATTTAACATTTAAACAGAAGAAAATTCAAAGTTCCATCAATAATAATGACACATTAACATATTTTTATATACTTTCTTTCTTGCAAGATAAAAAGGTTACAATTTATTGTGTAGGACCTTGGAGATTGTCCCTTTAAGGAAGAATGTAATAGATGAGACATCCATCTTTGTTTCATGTGTTAAAAATGAAAAGAAAATACAAGGTTGGGAATCATCACTCTAAAGTTGTTTATTCAAATTATGGCCAATGGTGAGTGCAAATTCTCATGAGCTCTGCCTTATTAAAAAACCAAAATGAACAAAAAACAGCAAAATTTGCAAGGCAGTGGTAGTACACTTTTTTAATGCCAGTACTCAAGAGGCAGAGAGAGGCAGATCTCTGAGTTTGAGACCAGCCTGGTCTACAACGAGGTCTAGGACAGCCAGTGCTACATAGAGAAATCCTTTCTTGGAAAACAAACCAAAACAAAAACAAAACTCAAGTTGTTGTAACAAGATAAGATACCACTGACCTTTTGGCTTAAATAGTGGGAATTTATTTCTCATAATTCTGGAGGCTAGAAAGTCCAAGATTAGGATGCTGGCAGATTTGGTTTCTGGTGAAGCTTTTCAGCATGACTTGCACATGGCCACCTTCTTGTTGTGGAATCACATAGGATTGGGGATAGAAAAGCGAGCATTCTGGTTTATTTTCTAAGGCTGGATAGCACACATACACTTCACTCTTGCGGTCTTTCCTAATCTTAATGACTTTCCTAAGTCACTGTCTGCAATATCATACATAACATGCATAACATGGAAGGGGTGCAGTAGACCATTAAGGTGTAGATTTGGGGGAAGGGACAAAAAAAACCTTACATTCAAAACAGATGCTCAATGTTGACTTATTCTAATCTTACTGAACTATAGTTAAATATTAAATGAGGGATGAACTTGCTATGTTTAAAATGTTTATCTAGATGACCCAGCTAAGTTCCTATTATAATCACACTGGATGAGTTACATTACAATTACATATGTAATGACTTATAATATAGGCTTCTTGGCACATAGGGATTCACTTTGGTGGCTCTTAGGGGAAGTCTTTAAAGTGAAGTCATTTTCTTTCAAAGAAACTGAAGCTGAAGTGGAGGAAAAAGAGCTTGGTGATGGTTCACCAATAAGATCTATGTACGTCTGGCACAGAAAATAGATGCACTTTACAATATGCATCTTTAAAGATAGTTCCCAAAATGGTCTCTTTTAATTACAGGGCCAAAGTGTGCAAGAACTTCTCAAGCTACCGCTTCGTATGCTCTCAAATACAGGAAAATGGAATTTATTTATAGATGATAATGGTCTTGTGCGATGTTTTTTCTGCACTATAACCACCAGCTGCTAAAGCTATTAATCAAAACAAACACTATTTACAAAAACCAGGGAAAACAAGCACATTAGCAAAATTAACCCAATTTGATGACTGATTTGACTTTATCAAGATCCAACAGTGAATTTATGGTTGAAAAAGGAAGACTTGAGTCCAACTCTATGCTTTGACTTTAATAGGAAAATGAAATGTAGAAAATGCCTGTTTGCCTTTCAGTGCTGTAGAAATGTTATTAATAAGCACAATAATTCTTTTTTGCTAGTTCAGGATAATTAGGATTCATTTAACCAAAATGAATCACCCTCAAATGTCAATGCTAATGGCAATTCTGCAAAATCTCTCTTGTTCTTTTGTATATAAAGTTAATACAGAAGAATCCTCTCTGTAATAGTATAATGGCAGATATATAAGATAATAAATCTTATAATAAGCAGGGGTTTATTATTATGCTAATTAAATATTGCCAGCCTAAAATGACATTATTTATACAAGAAAGCTTGCTATACTTCAGCTAGAATGCTTTTGGAGGCATGTAACCAAAAAGATGACTGTGACTCCCTTAAGTAGTAAGGAACTCTTTGGTCTCATGTAGACATTACCTTAGGTGTCTACTACCATGCAGCATATCGTCACTGGCATTTTGACTCTGAAGGGTTTGTATTTGTTATCTCATGATTTCTGTGGCTCAGCAGTTCCAATACAGTTTAGTTGATTCCCAAGCTTCAGGGTTGAAATGAGGCTGCAGTCTAGGTGGAAGCCTGAGTTAGGGTCTTATCTGAAGACTGGCCAAAGGAGGAAAGCACTACTGTTGTAAAATGAAATGGTGGGCCGCTTCCTGCCACCTGCCTCCCGGCTAGTTTACCCAAAATAATCACAGAAACTGTATTCATTTAAACACTGCCTGGCCCATTATATCTAGTCTCTTCTTAGCTAACTCTCACATTTTAATTAACTCATTTCTAATAATCTGTATATCAACACATGACTGTGGCTTATCGGGATGAGTCTAACCTACATCCATCTCAGGCCAGAGCTTCATGGCCTCCACCTGACTCTGCTTTCTTTCTCCCAGCATCCTGTTTTGTCTACTCCACCAACCTAAGGCCAAGGCAGCTTCTTTATTTAACCAATGAAAGTAGCACAGAGACAGAAGGCTCACCTACTCCACACTACTTAGGCATTCTCTTTGGCTCCTGTCACAATTTAATTATTCAAATGTTATTTGGTAAATGACCTCATTCTGTCACTGCAAGTTTGTTGAAGACTTAATACCTTGCCACATAGGATTCTCCAAAATGGTGGTTTACTTTGCAAGCTAAGAAGACAATCAGCTACTAAAGCAAAGGTTGCCATATTGGAAATGATGTCCTATCACTCAGACTTTGTTTTACTTGTTAAAAGCATGTTGGGTAGATTAGCTCACACTCAAAAGGACTAGGCAACACCATCAATACTAGGGGTGGGGGAAACCTTTGATGCCATTTTAGAGTCAATGTATCATGGGCACAAGTCCTGTTCAGTTTAGAACTACAATTGAGATGTAGTCCATCTCTCTGATATAGATCATGGGTGTCGCCCTCTATACTGAGATTGTCTCTGGTACTGTCAAGTGCCATGCAAAGACAACGCTGTATGCATGGGAAGAAAAGAGGGTGTTAGGGGAGATGAGTGGAGGGAGGGGAAACTGCAGTTGGGATATAATATATGAGAAAATAAGTAAATAAATAATAAATAAATAAATACACATGAAACCCTTTTTAAACATCCCCTTAGAGACTCAGGTTCCTTTGTTAAAATCAATGTGGTTAAATCAAAAGTCCCCTGCGTCTAAGAAAGTAAGATAAGAATTTGGCATCTTTATCCTCAATGAAATGTAAATCCCTGCCTGCAGTGATAAATGCGTATGGATGGAATGGAGATTGGGAACTTACTGTAGAGGGAAAAAAAATACAACGCACAGCAACCAGTAACTAAAGGATGGGCTTTTCCCCTCCAGGAATACCTGCCTATACACTCTGTGTTCAACACCAGCTGATCCTGTTTTCTGTCCCTATTCTTGCTTGTGATGGCCACTCATATAGTTCACTATGATATCATTGAGTCTTCGTGTGACTCAAATATTTTTGAACAAAATGCAAGCTTAGATCCTGAAGCTTTTTGAAATTCTCTACCACTGTGATTATTTTCTTTCAACATTTACTAAATAAAGTTATTATGCTAGTCATAAAGTGCTTATGTGCTCAGAGTGGGACTAGATGGAAACATGAACCAGGACAGGAGCAGGAATGATGAAGGGAGGTAGTGGGGGAGCAATTGTGATCAGTGCACTATATGCAACTATAATATTCCAAATAATTAAAAAACTCAAATACCCTTTGTCTAAGGCTGTACATGTAGCTTCGTGGTAGAGTGTTTGTCTATCATGTATGTGGCACTAAGTTTAATTTCCATTACTGAAAAAAAATCCTTAAATATTTTTTATTTCTTATTCTCTATCTATCTATCTATCTATCTATCTATCTATCTATCTATCTATCTATCTATCTATCTTATTAAATAAGAAAAAAACCTGTCCCAGCTGTCACCTGCTTTAATTCCAGCACTAAGAGATCCAGAGACAGTTGGATCTCTCTGAGTTTGAGGACACCCTTATGTACATAGTGAGTGCCAGAACAGCCAGGGTTATGTATAGAGATCCTGTCTTACAAACAAAACAAAATAACAATAACAATAACAAAAATAGTGGCTCTTTTGGGAACCATTAACTTCTAATCATTTAAGTCAATTTTTTTTCTTTAGACATGTAAAGACAATTAGGAAAATAAATACCAGTTATGAGGTTTTTATTGGCCTTAGTTTTTCAAAAAAAAAAAAAAACTTTTCCAGGAAAGTATTCAAAGGATGGTGGGTTGATTTTTAAATACATCTCTGTGTAATTAGAGAAGGAACTTGCACCCTTTGGTGCCTTGGCCTATGAGACTTCCAGCTGTCCCTTCAAGTTCTTTCAAGCCTGAAAACCAACTCCGCCAACTGAACCCACTACCACTCACCAGAGCTTTAGTTGACTGCCAGGCCTCTGTGTGACAGCAATCTGAGCAGACCTTTTCCTGTAAGCATCCATACTGTGTTTTGTTCCTAAAGAAGTTCTTTCTCCCTTGCAGGAGGGAAATTGCTACCCTCCTATCCTATAATTTTCTGGTGGGCATCTGGATGGAAGGGGATAAGTTAATATTTATTCTTTGCAAATGGACCTTGCTTCCTAGGTCCATTTGATGCAACCTCCTGAACCTTGTTTCTATAATCCCCTTTAATTCTCGAATGTTCCACACTGTGTTAGTCACAAGTTTTAAGTCTGTCAGGCACATCAAACAACTGAGCCAAAGCCATGTTCTGACCCCAAACAGTCTGATCATTTTGTAGGATTTTTAAAAGAAAATCAGTGTGAGGTTAAGTGGCGATTTTTTTAAAAGCTCATTTGTTCAGTGCATTGGTGCACAGCCTTGGTGGAAGGAAAGGCAACATCTGGAGACAAGTTTGATTGCCACAGCGAAGGAGGTCAAGGGGTGCGCTATTAACATAATGAATCCACTTCATGACTGCTGCAAAATACTCCGCAGAGCAGTGGATAGTCATCCCTCCAAAAATGATTCAATCTCAAAAGTTCAGAAATATACCTTTAGGAAATGTTTTCTATGAGCATAGTGATGGGATTATTCCTGGATAATGGACTCTCCCACTGAAGAAAATGGGCAACTATGGTGAAATTAAGTGGGGAATAGAAAATGGGGGTTATCAAAGTCAAAGGGGGCTTGTGGAGAAGATGAATTTCAGTCGGAAAGAGTAATGGGGACGACATTACCCCAATTCATTATATCTAGCAGATATATATGTGAAATTGTCAAAGAATAATAAATATTGCTATGCATTTTTTTATGGAAAACTCAAACCTTTATGTCAGTTCTATAGGATTTCTATTATATATATTTTTATTTGAATGTAGAACCCAAGTGTTTCTAAATTTCCCACAGCTGTCCTGTTTCTCCACTATGTAATTCTTTTGGTTATTGTATCCGGATCCTACAGATCAGAAACCCTCTACCAGAGGGTTTCAAGAATCTGCTCCTGATTTTTGTATCCTAAGCCAGTAGCAACCAAGAACCTAAAATCAACCAACCACTAGGTAGACAGCTCTTAACATTTGTCACAGCTCTTGCAGAGCTTGTGTTGACACTGTCACAGAATGAATAATTTCTAACTACTCTGTATTGCCCTAATGGGTTCCCAAAAGCCAGTTCAAAGTGCCAGGAACAGTTTCTGATCCCACTGCTGGGAGTCCTGCAAACAGACCAAGCTACACAACTGTCACATGCATGCAGAGGACCAAGGTTAGTCCCATGCAGTCTCCCTAGCTGTGAGTTCAGAGCCTGTGAGCTCCCACGAGCTCAAGTCAGCTGTCTCTGTGGGTTCCCCCATCATGACCTTGACTCCCCTGGTTTGTTCAATCAATTCCCTCCTCCCTCACTCCCAAAGCTCAGCCTAGTGATTGGCTGTGGATCTCTGCATCTGCTTCCTTCAGTGAGTCGATGAAGGCTCTCTGATGACAATTAAGATAGATTCTTCTTTTAAAGTAGCTATATCAAAACCAGTGCAATGATTATGTATTCTTGACTCTTGGAAGGCATGTATATAAATATTTTCAAGTTGTGTTTTAGGACCCTTTAGTTTAACTGCTGACTCAATGCTCGGCATATACAGAACTTGATCAATATACATTAATGTTCTTTGAATGGCTGATTGGAGCTTCTTTGTTTTAGACATTCTTTTTTTTTTCTTCCCTAATGTAGAACTTCATATTTTCAGGTCCAGAATGCTTGATGTGTATTTCTCCTGAATTGTCTATTAAGGACTTGTTGATTTGTTCTGTTTATTATTGCACTGTTAAATAACAAGGGCAGTTAAAATGATACACTGCAACTTGTGTTCTGTTTTCCAAGAACTGGAGACAAGTCTAAATTCCTCTGCCGTCTGTTACTGGCTTGCTTTTACACTGTTGACATTCCTCAGAAGAGGCGAGGACGGGTGAAGAATAATATGATGCCCAATTTACTTCTGACCTCTCAACTGCTTCGTCCCCATTCTTCACTGTTAGCTTTGGCATTACAATGTCAACATAGTCTTCTTTTTATAAAATGGCTAGGGTTTTTGCCTGATGCCTTGATGCTGCTCTTCTATAAGTGGATCTTATTATCTACAATAAAGTCAACTTTGTCATTACGTAACTCTGGGATGGTTTCTTTCCACCATTCATCCACTCTTTGAAAAGCAACCAGAAAAATAAAAAAATAAAAAAACAAACCTGAGAATAACTGAGCCATTTCAAAGTTTGTGCACTCCAGGGGCAGAGATATCCGCAACTGTACCCCACATTTGAAAACCTACCATAAAATGCTTTTCTCCGTGTCTTCTTTATGATCAAACCACCAATTCCTTGACTTTCTTAGCTCTCTTCTTTTGGAGATCAAATGTAGCATGTATAGAAATGACACTGAGCCTGTTATGTCAAATAATCTGTCCTGGCTTTTATATTCAGCACATGGTTGTCATCGGAAGTCTAAAACATGAACAATCTTCGACTTTGTTGAAGTGAAGATTGGCAAACTCTGACCCATGGGTCACATCTTATCTACAAACCTGCTATTGTGAATGACGTTGCTGTGCTGTACAGTCATGGTTATTTAAGTGACCTCTATGACTTCTCTTGGACTACAGCAACAGAATTTGGTGGCTTCTATCAAGACAGTCTGTGTTGGTTTGAAACAAAAGGGCCCACAAAGGGAGGGGAACTATTAGGAGGTGTGCCCTTGTTGGAAGAAGTGTGTTACTGTGGAGGCAGCCTTTGAGGTCTCATATATGCTCAAGCTATGCCTAGGGAGTCAGAACACTTACTGTGAGTCAAGACGCAGAACTCTTTACTTCTCCAGCACGATGTCTGCCTGCTTGCTGCCTTGTTTTCCACCATGGTGATAATAAACTAAACCCCTGAAAATATAAGCCATTTCAAGTAAATGTTTTCTTTATAAGAATTGTTGTGGCCATGGTATCTCTTCACACAATAGATACACACTAAGGCACTCCCTAACTTACAGCAGTAAAAATACTCAGTATCTGCCTCTTTCCATGTGTTGTCTTGTGCTTTCGAGTGACGAGGATCAAGCTCACTTTTTTTGCTCATTTAAATGCTGGCAACCTCTATTCCTTACTTTCATTTCTTTCTGCCATTGCTCACCTTGTTAACTCTCTTGTTTGTACATGTCTGAGTTGACAGACCATTCCCTAGCTGGGCTGGAGCAGCTAGGCACTGTTTCTCCTTTAAAGTCCTTTGGTAGTTTGCTGTTGTCTGAACATCAGAGGCTCTTCTATGTGGGCTTATTTTCTGCTCTGTAACAGAAGCTGGGCTTTGCTATGCAGGCTGAAAGTAAACACTTAGCTTAAAGACTTACCTCAGCTTTTGTATGGTTCAGGTATATGATTTATTTAGAACTTCTTATAAACTGTCCGGTTAATGCTTACCTTTTAGCCTACATTAGCCCTAGGTCTTTCCCAGATTAAAGTTCACCATAAACAAGAGTTGTGTTGTACATTTTGCATCTTGGTTGAACTGATCAAAGTCATATTTAAAGTAGAGACTGTTGATAAGTATATGTGATAAATGACTTTGCTATTAAAATGAAGTTTTTCATTTATTTGATATTATTTTATTTATTTATTTATTAAAAATTTCCACCTCCTCCCCACCTCCCTTTTCCCTCCCCCTCCCCACCTCCCCCTTCCTCTCTAGTCCTAAGAGCAGTCAGGGTTCCCCGCCCCGTGGGAAGTCCAAGGTCCTCCCCCCTCCATCCAGGTCTATAAAGGTGTGCATCCAAACAAACCAGGCTCCCACAAAGTCAGTCCATGCAGTAGAATCAAAACCCAGTGCCTTTGTCCTTGGCTTCTCAGTCAGCCCTCATTGCCAGCCACATTCAGAGTGTCCATTTTGATCACATGCTCCATCACTCCCAGTCCAGCTGGCCTTGGTGAGCTCCCATTAGATCAGTCCCACCATCTCAGTGGGTGAATGCACCCCTTGTGATCCTGACTTCCTTGCTCATGTTCTCCCTTCTTCTGCTCCTCATTTGGACCTTGGGAGCTAAGTCCAGTGCTCCCATGTGGGTCTCTGTCTCTATCTCCATCCATCGCCAGATGAAGGTTCTATGGTGATATGCAAGATAATCATCAGTGTGGCTATGGGACATGGCCAGTTCAGGCACCCTCTCCTCTGCTGCCCAAGGAACAATCTGGGGACCTCTCCTTGGACCTGGGGACCCCTCTAGAGTTCAGTCTCTTGCAAACCCTAAAATGGTTCCGTTAATTAAGATATTTACTTCCCAGCTCCCATATCCAAACTTCCTCCTTCCCACCCACCCCATTTTCCCAAGCTTTCCCAAATCCCCTCCTTCTCCCTTCTCTCCACCCATCTCCCCTTACATCCACCCCCCACACCTCCGTGCAATCTTGTCTTCTGGCAATCTAGTCTACTTCCAATATCCAGGAGGATAACTATATGATTTCTTTAGGTTCACCTTCTTATTTAGTTTCTCTGGGATCATGAATTATAGGCTCAATGTCCTTTAATTATGGCTAGAATCCACTTATGAGTGAGTACATACCATATTGTTTTTAATGATGGTTGGCTAACATTTTACTCTTCTAGACAATGACATCAATGTAATGGTCACTATCAAGAATTGTTTGATTTTTTAAAAAAATTGATTAATTATTGGGTAATTTCATATCATATATTTTGATCACTCTCCTCCAGCTCTTTCTTGACTACCCTCACCCCCCTACTCAGCCAACTTTTGGTCCTCTCTTTTTTTCCTTTTTAAAGATAGTTTTGTTGTTTCAAAATTTTAAACCCATCAAGTTCATTTGAGACAAGGCCTTATTCTGCAGTCCATAGTGACTTGGAACTTGTAGCGAACCTGTGTCAGCATCTAGGGTGCTATAATTACAGGGGTGAGTCACGATACTTGCTTGAGGTAAGGATATTAATAATATTACTATATGACTACCAGCTAGGCGCCATGCCATACAGGATCCATCTGCTTTCTCAGTGGTCTTCTTTATATTACAATGATTCTGTCTAAGATTGTGACATTGCTTTTAGCTTGCAGGCCATGTATCTTTAGACTATTGCGATCTGCCATGGCACATTTCAAGGCCCTTAGTCTGAATTGTCCAGGAGTGGGAGGAAGGAACTCATGTACTTCTCCCCTAGGGAAATTTTGATTTATTTATCTATTGTCTCTTTACTTTTCTTGACTTGGCTCAACCACTGCTATATTACCAGAACAGTCCCTTGCTTATAATAGGCACTCCAAGATGAATAAACTATAAATAGATAAGTAAGCGAATTAACAAATGGATGGACAAATACAATACATTAAGAAACCTATTTTCATAAGTAAATCTTAACACCTTTGATATTTATGTTCTTTTTGCCCTTGAACTCATTCAACTTTTAATTAAAATTTGTCCCTGGAAACCCAATGGCTGCTTTGAGTTTTCTACCTGACCTAGCATGACATCTAGACAAGTTTATTTTCGGGTCACTATAACCTAGACTTTTTTTTTCCCTGTAAGAGAATGGCCAAAACATCATTTTTCCTTATTAGGAAGTACCTTGTGAGTTTGGGTAAAGCCTGCATTTCATGCCTTCCAGGCATCTACCATCTCTTCCTGTGCGGATTTAATACTATGTCTGACAGAGATTTCTATAGGCTCCAATCAAAAGCAGCTGCTTCTTCTTAGGGTAGCAAATGAGATATCTGCCCAGTAGAGATTCTTCCACACATGAAAGGGGGGATTGTGGACCAGTTCCGCAGTTGGTATGAATAAGTCAGAGAGAAGGGACTCTTAGACATCCAGACGCTTCAGGGTCCAATGTTCTTATGCTTTCACTATGTATTGAAAATCTTGGGAGAGAATCTCCCTGATAAACCTGAAAATTGGGAGAATGTGGCAGGTATGTTCACTGCCCTGTCCAGTTGTCACGAGGCAAATGAGCAATGTGTGTCATGGGAATACAAAATTACATTCATTTAGCACTTAGTAGAATTGATTTAAAAAATCATAGGAAATTGCTACCAAATACTGCACACTTTTAAAGTTCATCCTAGCTATGTGTGTGGAAGTGAGACTAAAGTGGATGAGAACGCTCAAAATATGTTTATTCTGTGACTAAGAACTGCCATGGGGGCTGAGAAGTGAGATGAACATTATGCAGGCTCAGAATATTTTGGGAAGTTAAATGGCATTTCCTACAATTTTACTTCTAATATATTCAGCTGTTCACCTTTCTCAAAATACCTTATGCCTTGTACACCTTTTAGGAGCGATTCTTTTCTTTTCCTCTCTGAGAAATTCTCACTCACCCTGGGAAATCAGACATGAAGAACATCGTTTCTGTGATGTCTGCAATAGCTCTCCACTGAGGTTATTAAAGAATAGTGGTTGCTCATTGGTCTATTGTTTCCACTATAGACCGCTATGCACTTTTGGACAGGAATTTTGCATTTCATTTGCTTATAATTATGCTAAAGATTTCAAATGTACTAAATTTGCATGATTTCACTGCTGAGCTTGTGACACGCAGGGCCATGTGCTAGCTAACTTTTCATTTGAGGCGCTTTGCAGACGAGTCTCTGAGAGCTGGCCCGTGTGGTTCTTAGGCACACCAGGAATGAGTTCCTGCCCTCTTAGTGGGGTTTCTCTGGGCATCTGATTTAATTTTGTTGTCCTTTGGTTTTTCTCAAATATAAAATACAAATAATGAGAGACCCTATTCAATGTTTGTTATCTTTCTGAGTGTTACTCATAATAGCACAAATGTATTGTTAACCAGACTTCTTTTGTGACAGTAAATATCCAGGGTGTTGGAGCTACTTTTCAGAAATGGAGTGGGGCTTCAATAGGGAAGTACAAGTTCCATGATACATTTTGGAATTCCAATCAAACAGACCATTTTTAATTTTCTTATCTCTCTGTTTTTCCTTTCATCTCTTCTCTTTCATCTCGTCTCTAGCTCAGGCTGACTTAAACTCATTATATTGCCTAGACTGGCTTTAAACTCGCAATTCTTCTATGTTGGGTTCCAAAGTAAGTGGTAGGATCACATATTTTCTCTTGTCTTTATCCTCTTCCTTTTCCCTCATAGTTCTTTCTCTCATCCTCTCTTTTTTTCCATCCCCCTTCTTCCTTTTATACAAAGAAAGCTGGATCAGGCTCGAGTCTTTATAGGAGACCCCAGTTTTCAAGCTATGGCATGCTGTCTTGTAGTATGCTACCCAGATAGCATCTAATAACACATTAATTGTCTTTGCAGCTAAGGATGGGATAACTCATTCGCTAAGCATTTTAACAGAAGTAGAACCAGATACTGCATAAATGTTATTTCAAACCATCATCTCACTTATAGATAAGTTGTTCAAAACCAGTATCACCATTAGAATCAGTATTATCTTATGAACAGTCTTCCCACTCAGTTTAATTTCCATGCTAAGCAATTTCCTTGGTGGGCTGTGATTAGCAGGCACCCTAGATGTTTTCATCGGAAAGTCGAAGAGTGATTATTAGTGTCTTAAATGAAAAGAAACATTCAGATTAATTCTCTGACCTGTAGTTTTGGACACAGTGGTGACTTGGGTTGATTTGGTGACTCAGAGATATGAGGAGCTAGACAGTGTGTTCTGACCATCTTGAGTTTGGGGTCGTGCTTATAGGAATTGGTTGCTTCTCTCAGCCTTCTTCTGGACTTCTACACCTTACTGTCATAAAGAAGAAAGAAGGATAAGACTATCCTTCTTTACAGTGTGGTGGCTTGAATGAGAATGTCCCTCATAGGCTCCAATTGGCCTGGTTAAGATAGTTTTATAAGGTGTGATCTTGCTGTAGGAATTAGGTCACTGAAGGGAAGCTTCGATGTTTCAGAGCTTCTCATCTGTCTAAGTATGCCCTCTCTGTCTTCTGCTTGAGATTCCACATGTGACTCTTAGCTTCTGCTCCAGTGCCATGTTTGCTGCTTGTTGCCAAGTCTCCCTGTCATGACATTGATATACTTCTGGAGCAGTAGGCCAAAATAAACCACTCCTTCTGTAAGTTGCTTTGATAGTGGTGTTTTATAATGAGTAGAAAAATAATTGATACCCGTACCACTCTTTTTGTGGATGTATGTGTGTGTGAGTAGATCTATACTTAATGAAATCTCAGTGTGTTTTTCTTTATACTGCATTGGCCAGAAAAAGGCCATTCCAGAAGTCGCTAGTGAAGAATAGTTACTATGAGTGGATGGAAGCTACCCGGACTCAGGTTCTGAGGTTAAGGGGAGGCTCAGTTTTTCCTGGGACCAGAAGTTTTATGTCTACTACAGGATTACATCAAATGTTTGATGAACAAGGTTTGAGAGGCACTATGTGCAGATTGTTGTTGATAAAGTCAGTATCTGTCCCCAGTTAATTGGATCACAGGCTCATGCCTCAGACCTGCTAAGCTCAGGAAGATCAATTGTTTTCACTTGTGCCCCAAGGGAAAATCCCCTTTCTAAGACTAGGATTAATATGGCAGGTCTCAGGGAAGGAATAGTCTCAGGGGAAATACAGAAAGTGAAATATGATGATGAGGGGAAGGAAGCTTCGCAAAGGTTATAGGTCTCAAATTCCTTCCTACCCCCACCCCTAGAAAGCAACTTAAGATCAGCCTCACATACAAGCCCCGAGGACCACATAGATTCCTGCAACTACTGATGGTCCTTTCCATCAAGGCTGTTTGTCAATCATTTCGGGATGAAGGTTGAAATATAAACTTCCAGAAACTCCTGGTCTACCATGTGTATAAGCAAAGATGGTTCTAGAAGCCTGAGTCTGGTATCCCCAAGCAAGAGATTCAAGACTATATGTTTGTAGATATTGAGTATTACACTGGAGTTTGGAGGGTGAGCAGAGTTCTTAAGGGAATTCATTACTAAGTCTATGAGGGCCCAGACCTATATCATTTCCCCAGAGTCAGGGAAAGAGTGAACATGGTTGTTGACTGGTAAGTAAACCAGGTCAATAGAAGTACCAAGGGCATTCCATTCACTCAGTGGAAAGAAGGATGCTAAGAGGCTCTCATCTCAGAACACCCTTTCATTCCCATTAATACCCACACATGTTCCCCTAGCTTATTAGGGCCTCTCCCAGAATGGATTTTTACACAGGAGTTGCACAAGTACTCTGTAGTGCCACATCTTCTAACAGAGCTACTTCTGGGCTACCCCACCTGTTGGTGATGGCTTCTAGTGCTACTCCCCATTTCTTCGTTTAGTGTTCTTCAAACTCTCTCTGTGTTCCATGGTTCCACTAAGCTCACCCAAATTCCCTTAAACTGAATATAAGCTTTCTGTAAACCAAGTACTGTTGATATCTGTGGCCATATTATCCTTCTTTGTGAGTGACTATTCTGCACAACATACAATGTTAGCAGTATGGCTAACATTACCCACTTGATGGCAATGCACGCGCGCACGCACACACACACACACACACACACACACACACACACACACACACACAAACACACCACTTATGACAGATGTTCCACAGGCCTTTTCAAAATTATCTCTGATTGAGAACTACTAGCTCACAACACTGATCTCCTGCACCTCTGGATTCTAGGTTTTTACCTATCAAATGGGAGGAAATTATTTCTGTGTTGCGGAATTTATGGGCTCCCTGGAAACTTATTAGATATGGCACAATTCTTTCGTTTTTTGTTAATTAGTGAGTGAGTTTGGCATTTGTGCCCTTCTCTCTGCTATGTTAGGGGAGAGAAGAAGAGTACACTGGTCATGTTATATTTCTTCTTTTTCTCACATTTACCTGTTATCTTAGTTACCTTTCTATTCCTGTGGTAAAACACTACATATTACCATGGCAACTTAGAAAAGAAAACATTTAATTGGCCTTATATTTCCAAAGGATTAGAGTCCATGGTCACAGAATCAATGCATGGTGACAGGAATAGCTGAGAGCTCACATCTCAATCACAAGCTAGAGTCAGAGAATACACTTGGAAACCTCAAAGTCTGCCCTGTGACATGCCTTCTCCAACAACGCCATGCCTCCTTTTGAAAAAACAATTATTTAAACTGTTTTTCATGTCACATACCAACCACAGTTCCCCCTTCCTCCCCTCCTCTCATTTCCCCCCATATTCCTCCACCCAACCCTGCATCCACTCCTCAGAGAGGGTGGAGCTGCCCATGGGGAGTCAATAAAGTCTGGTATATCAAATTGAGGCAGGGCCAAGCTCCTCCCCACTTATTGGTAGCTGAGAAAATCCTTCCCAAATAGTTTCACCAGTTGTGGACCAAGTATTCAAATGGATTCAAATTGGGTCTATGGAGGGCATTCTCATTCAAACTGCTACAGCTATCATTACCTAGTTGAGGCTTTCTTCTTTTGAAATTAGATTTGCAAATACAAATATATGATGTCTATTTACCTTTGAATTCCAGAAAAACAGTAACTTTTAAGCAGAATCAATCCTGTGTAATATTTAAGAAGGACACCATGAAAGTATTCCTGTTTTATCTGAAATTTCAATTTTAACTGGCTGCCATGTGGTTTGTTTGGCAACAGTGCTTGGAATGTGTTCTTTCTCCAGGGACTTCATTATGGAAATGCCTGCCATGACTAAATTCTGGAGTGTCCGGGTGTGCTCAGTTTATTCTTCAACCACAGAATACTCACTCTGTGGCCTGATTAACTTTTACCACTCACCACAACCCCACAACTTGGTCTGTTTCCATGGCAGTATTGTAAACATTGGTTCTACTTCCCATGGCTCCCCATCCTTTCCTTTCTTGAGCTCTGCATCCTTTCTTCCCCATGTTCATCATATGATCTTGGTTTAAGGTCTGAAGCAATTGTGTGTGGGTATGCATGTGTGTAAGAAAAAAAAAATATTACTGTCCCTGAAGAGAAGCTCATGGAAATGGAATAGCTGAGTAACTAACTTCGGTGGATTCTGGGGAAGGAATTCTCTAACATTCCGCAATAGGTCCTCTTCTGACAGCCTCCAGCCAGCATAGGCAAGAAAATGTCAGAGGCAAGGAATTTCTTCTGAAAATAATAATCAATTACTCAGGAAATGTATTAGAATTTTGTTCCTTAAAATGTTATTCTTTTTTTTTTTAAAAAAAGATTTACTTTATTTTATGTATATGAATGTTGTGCCTGCATGGATGGATGTGTACCATGTGTGTGCTTCATGCCCGCAGAAGTCAGAAGAGGGCATCAGATCCAATGGAGCTGGAGTTATAGAGAGTTGCAAGCTACCATGTTAGTGTTGGGAATCAATGTCAGGTCCTGCGGAAGAGCCGCAAATACTCTGAATTACTGAACTATCTTTCCCAGTCCCTATTTTTTTTTTATTTCTGTGTGTGAATCTGCAGAGGTCAGAAAAGAATTTCAGATGCCCTGAAGTTGGAGTTATAGGAGACTGCATGCTGAGAGCCAGTCTCTGGAAAAATACTACACACACTTAACTGCTGTTCCATCTCTCCAGCCCCAGTACTGTCTACTTAAGATGAGAAAAAAAATTAACCTTCAAAAGACAATTTTTCTTTTTCTTTTAAAAATAACTACTCACTTTGTATTCTATGTTGGCCTTGAACACATGATTCATTTACTTCAGCCTCCCAAGTACTAGGATAAGAGGTCTGAGCTACCATGATAAGCTCCAGGATGATTTTTCTAGAAGATTTTGATTATTAATATGCCTCTAAAAGAGCATATTTTGACTTTTGAGTTCCTTGATTAAAACAAACTCCCAAATAAGAAAAGAAGAGATATTTGCTTTCTAAGATTTGCTAATTTTGTGGCAGAAAGGATGTGGTTGAATGTTTGGTAGCTAAAAAAAATGACAGCAGAGATACAAGAATAAGCATTGAACCCAAAGCCTTGCAAAGGAATTAAATCACTCATACAGCTATTTGTCTGGGGGTCCAGGGAAAAGAAGCTAAGTGCACATTGCTGATTTTTCCCTTAACACCTTGGTTTACTCATCTAAAAGATACTGTGGATAGTTGTGAGAAACAGCTAATCTAACATGCTGTAACTGTGATTATTATTATTATTATTATTATTATTATTATTATTATTATTATTAGCCTATGCTTATTGTGGTATGCATGTGTGATGTGTGTGTACATACACACATATAGGTTCATATACATGACTGCAAGTGTGAGTATGTAGGCCTGAAGCTGATATGGGATGTCTTCCTTAATCATTTTACACATTATTGAGGCAGGATATCTTGCTGAACCCAGAGTTTATCTCTTTTGTCTAGTCAGTCTAGCCAACATGCTGTGGAGATTGCTTGCCTCTGTCTCCTGTGACCTGCAAATACAAGTGGGCCGCTCTGCCTACCTGGCATTTCTGCAGGTATTGGTGATCTGAACCTTGTTCCTCATGCTTGCCCAGCACCTACTTTACTCACTGAGCCATTTCACCAGTCTCCAATTTAATTCTTGTTTCAACAAGAAAGCTTAGATGTAAGCTTTATTTAGATGTAACCCCTTAGTGTTTTTGCGGCGATAACCCGGCCATGATAAGCTAAATAAACCCTTTCTTTATGAAGATGCTTTCTGTCAGAATGTTTTAGCACAGCCACAGAATTGAAACTTCAACAGTGGACATCTTGCTTTCTTCCCTCTTTTGGAGATTGCAGTGAACATAGGATTGTAAATATGCCTGTGATTATTATATGAATTGTATTCCTTTGGCTAGATATATCCAGGAGTGGGACAGCAGGTTCCTATATTTCTATTCTATCTCAGATCACTGTGAACTTCCAGGGAGACTCCGGCACCCAGTTTGCCAGGTAGGCAACTGAAATGAATGTATTTGTGTTGGTCAGAGTGTTAGATTGTCTCTGGCCTGTCACTTCATTGAGTATGCTCTGGGTTTAATTAACTGTGGCTCCCAATGACAAAAGCACTGTCTATCATAATGCTTTCTAAAAGCAACACACCAGCATGCAAAAAATCCAAGATCTGTGTTTTAATTTCAGTTTATGATTTTGCAAACTGAAATGGCTTTTGAGTCTTTGTTTCAGATCAGGCTTGAGTTTGGGCAAAATTGCAAATGATGGAAGTCTTTACTGTTCCTTTCATTGGCATCATGCTTTATTGTTATTTTATTTTTGCTTTGACCCATATTCCATGTTCAGTCATCTTCACCATCTCTGCTGAAGCTAGGCCTACCAAGGGTATCAACATACATTATATGGATGCTACTGCTAACTCTAGCTAGCCATTATTTGGTTTCTCCTGTGCTTAAATCTTAAGTTCTTGTCTTGTACTGGACACTGAGGCAGTTGCTAAGGATAGCTTGGTTTTAGGCATTGCAGTAGTGGTAGCTTCATCCTTATACCTATTAACTCTGATCATAAAACCATAATCAATGCCCTTAAAAAAATCCTAGTCTATTTTTTCCTGCCCATCAGGAGGTGGTTCTGTCAGCAGTCAAACATGGGGTTCTAAAGACAGATATCAGCTTAATGTGAGAGCCTGACCTTCCCATTAATGATCAGGTTTATATCTCTTATTAATACTTTATTTATAGGACTACAATGAGTATTAAATGATTAATGACATGCAAAGCAATTAGTTCATTGACTGAAACATGGTAGCTCATATCAATACTGATATAACATCTCCCTCCAGCCACGTGTTTTGGGTCTTATCTTTAACTACCTTGCTAACCCAGAGAATCTTATGGAAAAATTCTCCATCTAGCCTGGGTATTTTTATAAGAAGGAAAGAAGATCTGTGCCATTCAGTACAGATTTATAGACGTAACACCAAATAAAACATGCAACTGTCAACCCTGTAAATAGGGTTGACATGTCACCATTAGCAAGGCTTATATGGTAGCCTACAGATCCAGAAAGAAGTCATCAAGGCCAGGCCAGGTGGCTGAATCATTCTTGAAAACAGTTGCATAGGTCAACAGATGAGGAATTTGTGGGAGGAAGGTCTTTTTCTCTTCTGCAAATGTAGAAGGAGCTGGACTGCAGCGAGTTCGGTGCAGGGCTGGTCTCTGTGATGTGAAGGCGTCCAGTGTGACTGAAGTGGGAGAGACAAGAGGCCCAGAGGACCAGAAGGGTATGTGCAAGAGGCCTGGTGGGCAACGTTATCAGCATTGTATGTTGGCCCAGTGGAGAATTGAGGGAGGACTTCAGAAGAGGGAGGCATTCTTAAGAAATACCAGTGTGGCAGCGAGGTGGGGGATGGGTAGATAGAGTGGCAAGAAAGGTCAGGGAAATCACTCACAGACTAGATGCAGAAAGCTAAGTAGGGATTAGAAGCTGAGCATTTATGTGTATGTCTCCTTTTCCTTTCTTCATGCCTCGGACTTCATTCTTCCCCAGCTTCCTCTTCTACTTCACTGTATCTAGTTGCTACCTCTCTTCACGTAGTTCAAGATCAGTAGGGAGTCTGGTAAGTGGATTCCCCCACCCTGACATCCTCCAGTGATTTAAGAAGCAAAGAAATATATAGATGGGCTCTTCATCAAACCCTTGGAACCAAAGTTCCCTTTTAAATCTCAAAAGATGAGTCAGACAAACATTCATAGTAGTGCTGGCTACATAAGTGGCAGAACCTAGTGGGAAACAGACAACGGAAAGCCCTTTCGAAAAACAGAACTGCAAGACAGTGGTAAGGAGTGAGGATCCAACCAAGGGCCGATGTGAACAGAGGCCCTTTGCACCGTTTCCATACACATAGTGTGAGCCCTGAAAACTGACATCTGTGAATTTCCAGACTCCACCTTCCACAGCCTACCAAGCTTTAGTCAGATTTCTGCATCTTCAGATGCAATCTAAGCAACCGAATAGACACTCTGGCCTGTGGACCACAGGGATGCTCCTTCCCAGAAATGGACATGCCACTTGGTGTCCCCAGCATTCCATTTCCTTGAGGCTGTGTTCTGATGAGCTGAACTGGGTTGTTGCCCTTGTTTGGGTGGGTCCTCCCAAGCACCACTTCAAATTCTATGACGACTGCAACAATAAAATGCTATGGGAGATGCATTGCTTCTTGTGTGGCAAGCAGTGTTTGTTCAAAAGCCTATGAGAAACCTTCTGACATATACAGCCCTCAAGCCCAGGACCCCGCAAGTCAGATTAACTGTGACCACAGGGTACATGAGTTGTTATGAGTAACTCTGGGAGAAAGCCACATTTGTTTAAAGTGGGAAATGAGTGGATTCAAATGCTTCTTAAGACAACTGTGATGGCCAGATTGCCATTTCAATTGCCCGTTGCTTGCCTGAAGTGTTGTGTGCATGAACGTTTCTGCTAGCAAGCAGAAAATATTTGAGTTCCCAATTTAGACTCTTGTCTTCTGTGAGTTCAAAGAATTGGAGCTTCTACATCTCAGCAGGCTCATGTTTGTGTTTCTTTGTGTCCTCAGAGGACTGGGGCTCCATGTCACTTTGCTCTCAGAGGAATTTTGTTGTTGGTAAAGGGTATTTTTGATCATTAGCATCTTTGAAAAATCTAGGAAAATGAGACAATAATAAAAATGAACACAGGCTCTTTTAACTCTCCATTCTACATCTTCCTGCTTTGACTTTCATTCTTGTGTTCTGTCATGAGATCATGAGTATGTCATGAAATTCACCAAAATATACAGTCTGTTCAGTTCTTAGAAATGTACATGCCCAGTACTCAGACTAGGATGCAAAACATTTTCATCACTCTATAAAGTTCTCTGTGTGCTCTTTCCTTTAGTATTGCTATCACCATTTTGGTTTCTAACCATGTAGAATAGTATTGCCTGTGTCTGAAGTCCTTCTAAATGGTATCGATCATACTGTGAGTCCTCTTTTTGAATTTATTATTCTTATATTGTGTATGAATATAGACATGCATGTATCTGGGTACACGTATGTAGGTTAGAGGATAATTTTCTATAGACAATGTTCTCCTATCTGGTGACTGAACTCAGGTTGTTAGACTTGCACAACAAGTGTTTGTTTTGTTTTGCTAACCCATCTCTCTGACCCTATGTGTACTCTGTTTTTGGTTTCTTTATTACATTTTTAAATCATATTTTTTCCTTATTCTTGATAACATCATACATGTATAAAAAGAAATTCGATCATATCCACCCTGTATTTTTCTTCTTCTAACTTCCCCTATGTTTTAGTCACTGTCATATTACTGTGAAGGGACACCATGCTCATTGGAGATCAGAAAGCAAGCTCAGATGGTGTTGATTCTCATCTTCCACCTCATTTAAAGCACCTTGTTTGCCTCTCTTGATAAGTCATCACACATCTTCCATATTTTTTTATTTCAGTATTTATTATTTTAATAATTAATAAATATTTTGCTAATTTTAAAATGCTGGTTTCTTATTATCTAATTTTTAGCTGTAAGATTCCTATGTATCCTAAGAATAAGCCAGATTTAATTATTTTGTAAGCTTCATTTGAAAGCTTTTTAAATAACTTCCAAACATTGCGAGTTTTAAATTTGAGTCCAATTCATGGTATTTTCACTTCTGTTTATTTATTTTTGTATTCTAAGACATATTTTTCTGTCACAAACTTGTCATGGCTTTCTTCAAAATGTTTTATAATTTAAATAATTGAATTTGGATCCATGATTCAATTTCAAAATTAATGTTATCTATGTCATGAGGCACCTCATTTAAAAAACAGCAAGTTGTTTCAGTGTCACCTCTTGAAGAATTATTCTTTTTTAAACATTTTCTTAAATTATTTATTTTATGTGTATGTGTATTTACCTTCTGGTATGGTTGTGTACCACATATGGCTGGTGCCCACAGAGGCAGCATGAGGGCGTTGTATCCCTTGGAACTGGTTGTGAGCTGCTATGTGCATGCTGGAGACTGAACTTAAGCATGCTGCAGGAGCAACAAGTGCTCTTAAACATCGAGCCATCTCTCCATCCATAACACTTTATTTTCAACAACCTAAATTACTTCAAACTGTAACATGAGGGGTCAGCTTGTTGGGGTTTCTGTCCCGCTCAGTACCCCACAGTCGGCAATTCCCAAAGAAAATCACACACAAGACTCCATAAGATTATAAACTGATTGGCCCATTAGGTCAGGCTACTTATTAGTTCTTATAACTTATGTTACCCCATTATCCTTATCTACGTTAGCCACATGGCTCAGTACCTTTCTCAGCGTGGCAGCTTACATCTTTCCTCTCCAATGGTCTGGGCAGAACTGTGGAGGAGCTTCCTGCTTCCCAGAATACTCCCAGTCTCTTTGCTCCACCCCTACTTCCTGTCTGGCTTTCCCGCCTACTCTGCCTGCCTGACCAATCAGTGTTTTATTAAAATATGATTGACAGAATACAGACAATTCTCCCACACCATTTCCCTCTTTTTTTTTTAAACAAAGGAAAATACCCATAGTCCATTTGTTGGGAATGTGGGCATAGTATTTCAGGCTACTTCCTGCTGGTTGGGGGTGCTGATGATCTTATGGGGACCTAAAGAAAATTTAGAGTTATAATCAAGTCCTGACTGGAGTATCCTGTGAGTCTTGATCATCTCAGGCAGCAGTCTTGAATCTGTTCTGGATGTAGAACTCAGACTCCAGGTCATCTGTTCCTATCGGAGATTTCTCAGGTGGTGTTCCTTGTTCAAACTGGATTTTTCTTAACTCTGAATAAATCCACAGCCTCTCATTTCCTGTGGAAACAAAAGCACAATCTCTTCTCCAAAGTACCATACCTTTTGACTTCAAATTTGAAGCCAAGGTATTTTCAAAATACCTAGCTTAGGTTAGTTCAGCAGTATTTATAAAGTCTTTTAGCAGCTGTTGCTCCTTCCTCAGCATTCAAACAATTCAAAGAGAGCATAATAGCATACAGTATCAAGATTCTCTGTGTATTTTCCATCTTTTTGCGGCTTTATTTTAACCTCTATTTCTTTTAATTTTACTTTTACTTTTTGAGACAAGTTCTCTGAATATCTTTGTTCTGGCATAACTCTGTAGACTAGGCTGTCCTTGAACTCACAGAGATCCACTGTCTCTGCCTCCCCAGTGCTAGGATTAAAGGCGTGTGCTACCACACCACAACTTGAACTCACAGAGATCTATCTGTCTCTGCCTCCCAGGTATTGGGATTAAAGGTGTGTGCTACCACACCTTGAAATCACAGAGGTCAATCTCTACCTCTGTCCCTTGAAGTCACAGAGGTCAATATGCCTCTGCCTCCCAGGCATTGGGATTAAAGGTGTGTACCACCACACCCTATATCTCCCTTTCTTTCTTTTATATTTTTAATGACTTTAACATTTTAGCCTCCATATATTTTTAACACACTGTTATACATTTAGAGGTTTTCTTTGTCTTTGAATCTCTTTTTACTGTATATCTCTCTTTTTCTGACCACATGAGTCTTTAATTTACCAAGCAATATCGGTAGGACTAAAGCCGTGGCTTTGACAGCTAGATCCAGCCCATTACTTAGCTTTCCAGCCTCGTGGCTGAGGTATCAGCCAGAGCTGTGTTCACTGCCACAACTCTATGGCGTTTCAAGGTCCCTGCCAACAAGCAAGCTGCAGCATTCTGCTTACAGACCACACTCAGTCGGACTGCCTGCCTGAAAGAGTCAGAGTTTGCCCTGGCAGGACGGCCCAGAAAACCGGCATTTTAAAACAGCACAGCTTTTTTCCTGCTATGACTGAAAACCGAAAAGCATGCATTCAGCTTTTCATCAACACAGTTTAAGTGTTTCGTGGCAGGACCTCTTAAAAGAGCTGCAGGGTTTTGCAGCTAAAGCTGAGTCAGGAAGCCTCTCTTAGATGAGAGTGCTTGCTTGCCTCTAGCAAGCAGTGCAGACCTGAGAAATTGCTGCTACCAAGAAAATATGCTTTTCTCTATTCTTTCCCAAGCTTTGTCAGGCTTTCTGTGGATCCAGTTATCCACGTGGGCGCCATATGTAACACGAGGGGCCGGCTTGTTGGGGTTTCTGTCCCGCCCAATACCCCACACCCGGCAAACCCCAAAGAAAATCACAGATGGGACTCCATAAGATTATAAACTGATTAGTCCATTAGGTCAGGCTACTTATTAGTTCTTATAACTTATGTTACCCCATTATCCTTATCTACGTTAGCCACACGGCTCAGTACCTTTTTCAGCGTGGCAGCTTACATCTTTCCTCTCCGATGGTCTCGGCAGAACTGTGGAGGAGCTTCCTGCTTCCCAGAATACTCCCAGTCTCTTTGCTCCACCCATACTTCCTGTCTGGCTTTCCTGCCTATACTGCCTGCCTGGCCAATCAGTGTTTTATTAAAATATGATTGACAGAATACAGACAATTCTCCCACACCACAAACAATGGTTTAAATTGGTTTACTTTATTATAGGAGTTGGTGTAGTCTTTGTTGTATTTAACTACTCCATGTCATTTTCTATCAAAAATAATAAAAAAATAAAGTCTATGCGTGTGTGTGTGTGTGTGTGTGTGTGTTACATGTATGCACACACTCTCACATGTGAATGCAGATGCCTTCAGAGGTCAGAAGAAGGACTAGATTCCTCTGGAGCTAGAGTTAAATGGTTGTAAATTGCCAGACATTGGATCTAGGAACCAACCTCAGGTCCTTTGAAAGGGTAGTTTGTTCTTCTAACCATTGAATAATCTGTCCAGCTCCCATATTCTAGGTCTCTTAACATGGAAATATTACCTCATTTTGACTACCGCTGCTTCATAGTAAATATTGAAGTCAGATAGTATAAGTAAGTCCTATAACCTTCATTTTCTTTCTCAAGAAGTGTTGGCTAATATGCATTCTTACATTTTGATGAATTTAGAAAATGTTGTTTTCTGCAATATTGATGGTAGAATTTTAGTTGTAGTTGTAGCTTGATTGTCTTCTTTCTCCTGTGATATATATTTTTTTCAGTTTGGAGGTTAGATATATTTGGCTAAATCTATCTCTGAGTGATCTATATGCTTTGACTAGATTATAGATTTTATTATTTTCCTGATGTCTTCTCCCACTTCATTTATAGTAAATAAAGGGCGATTGTTTTTATAGATATTACCAAATTCATTTATATCAAAGTTTGAGCGTACATTTATACATTTTCTTCATACATAGTTAGTAATTAGTTGTGGTTGGAGGGGTCAATTTTGTCTATTGTCTTTGGTTCTGGTGTACATATCCTTTTTATGTTTTGCTTGCCATATAATATTGCCTTAAATTAGGGTTTTGAGGTTGCTAGGGAAATGCTCTACCACTGACCAAACCCCAATCCCCATTATGGACTTCTTTTTTTTTTAATTGCTGTTGCCTAAATGTGCATGGTTCTTTGAATTTTCTCTTTTTGAATGAAAATTCATACATCATAGTCTGATCAAAGTTTTCCCTTCCCAAATTTCTTTTTCTTTTCTTTATCGTTCTCCTCATCCTCTTCTGCTCCTCTCCCTCTTGTTTTTTTTTTTCTCTGAGAAAGAGTTTGCATTATAGCTCTGGCTGTCCTAGAACTCTCTATGTAAATCAGACTGTCTTTGAACTCACAGGGATGCACCTGTATCCATCTGTCAAGTGCTGGGATTAAAGGTGGGCATCATTATACCTGGCTTCCAATATGGACTTTTATTGAGCAACTTTTGGAAGTTTGCAATCATTTAGTATTTGATGTTGAAAACTTGTTAGCCCTTTTAGCCCTTTTCTCCATTGCTGTTGGTATCTCTATCATTATTTGCAGGAATGTTAAGAATATGTCTGACTACAAATCTTGTTGGCTCCATGTTGGCTTTGAAATATTTCTCCAGTTTGTGTCACCCTCACCCCCTTTTCACTTCAGCGATGATAGTTTTTCCTAAGAGACAGCTGTTGACTTCTTAATAGCCACAGGAAGTCACGTTTATCAGATTTTATGTTCAAAGTCATCAAGATAGATTTCTCTGTTTTCTTTTAGAATTGTCTTAAGCTTTCGCTCTTACAATTAGATTTATGAACATTTCAAAAGCTTTATACACACATGTATACATACTGTTTCTTTAATTCACAAGCCCTGTTCCAGTTTTCATGGGTACATTTAGCAGCAATGTAAATGTATAATTAATTTGTAGTTCTGGTGTTTTGATTGGGTGGGAAACAGATATGCCACTGCAGATCCCCGTGCATACTGCCTTTTGGCTTGGGTGGTGGGGAAACACAACAGTAGAAGTCCAAGCAGTAGCTATTGGAAGCTTTAAAAAGAATTCCTGAGGTCCCTTGGGGACACATTTCAAAAGTTATTCCATGGAAATAATATCAGTTCTGTGCCAAATTCAGCTTCAAGGATATGCTACCACTGCCTTCCGTTTTTCTTTTAAATAAAAGGAAATGAAAATAGAAATAGTGTGTACGAGTGAATTGGTTAAATTAGAAAATAGCACTGACATGAAAAACTAATCACTGAAGATAATGTTGTAGAGTAGTCATTAGTATAGTGTCCATGGATATTTTTGAAAGGCAAATTATAAAATCTAACTTTAAAGTTGATTGTCTTTTGACCTCTCTCCAGACACAAGAAGGGTTATAATTTATCCCAGGTAAGAACACTTATTTATATTTGTTTAGTTTCGTACAATGAGCTTGTTTTCCAAGAAAAAACACACAAAATCCCTGCCTTCAGAAGAATGAAAAGTGTGAGGGAACAGGAAGCCTCGAGGTAAATCACCAGCAGATGTGCCTGCGTAACAAGCGAGGACCTTTATGTCTTTGTGGATGACAGAAGACGCAATCAAATATGTCACAAAGTTTAAAAAAAATCACAGTTCTTTTACATTAAACAATTGTCAATTGGATTTCATTTGTCTGTTTTGCAGTATGACTAAGCAAATGAACATGTAGCACCGAAACAACTGTGCTCAGCGTGCTGTTGCTTGCCTATCAACCTGTGAGCCCAATACTGAGAGGTAGAAGAAGAGGGTCAGGAGTTCAAGATCATTCTCAGCTACATCCCCAGCTCAAGGCCAACCTCAGCTCTCTGAGACACCATCTTAAAGAGATCAGAAAAGAAATTAGAAGTTGGAAAAATGACAGAGAAGTGGCACTATGCAGAATAGTTCTCTCACTGTCCAGCGCCAGTGGTTTGAGTCACTTATTAAATGAACATGCAGATGGATAATATTTCTTGCCTCTCATGTAGGTGTGCAGACTTAAAGAAGCACCCATAGGCAAGACTCCAGTTGAACTGGGGAATTTGACCATTGTATACTTCCTGGCATTTTATAGACGCAGACTCAGATTATGACAGGAAAAGACTTTTCTAGGTCTTTTTAGATCCGTGCATACCTGTCATGCAAAGAGAAGCCTGCAATGATTCTGTCAGGTATTTCTGTGCCTCCAAGGCCACTGTCCTTGGGATTTAAGAAGCAGAGACTACATGTGAATCTTCAGTGAGCTAAGAACCCAACAGGAGAGTTTAAGTCCTAGGAACTTTGGTCTGTTGGATCCGTTGAGAAGCAAAAGGAAGTGCTGAGAAGGCAACAAAGTCAGAATTGATGTCACTGGAACAAACCCTATTCTGAAGGTCAAACTGGTATTCTCTCTCTACATCATTCAAGTTCTTCATTCTACAGCTTTAAACAGAACCTTCATATCAAAAGTAATATGTTTGCATTAGGCTAAACCATCCAAATGAATATAATTTTTTAATTAATTAATTTATTTATTAAAAATTTCCATCTCTTCCCCACCTCCCTTTTCCCTCCCCCTCCCCACCTCCCCCTCCCTCCCTCTCCAGTCCTAAGAACAGTCAGGGTTCCCTGCCCCGTGGGAAGTCCAAGGTCCTCCCCCTCCATACAGGTCTATAAAGGTGAGCATTCAAACAAACCAGGCTCCCACAAAGTTAGTCCATGCAGTAGATTCAAAACCCAGTGCCATTGTCCTTGGCTTCTCAGTCAGCCCTCATTGCCAGACACGTTCAGAGTGTCCATTTTGATCACATCACTCCCAGTCCAGCTGGCCTTAGTGAGCTCCCATTAGATCAGTCCCACCGTCTCAGTGGGTGGACGCACCCCTTGTGGTCCTGACTTCCTTGCTCATGTTCTCCCTCCTTCTGCTCCTCATTTGGACCTAGGGAGCTAAGTCCAGTGCTCCAATGTGGGTCTCTGTCTCTATCTCCATCCATCGCCAGATGAAGGTTCTATGGTGATATGCAAGATATTCATCAGTAATTTTCTAGGGATTCAAAAACAAATGACCACAAACTGTTGGATCTAGAAAAAGAGAATATATGCTTTTTGACTATAGAGACTAAATATAATGGTTGTCTGAGTTAGACCATGCTCCATCTGAAGTCCAAAGTAAAGACTCCTTCCCACCATTTCCTAGCTTTTAGTAGCTCTTTGCCATCCTTGATAGTCCTTGACTACTCTAGTCTCTGCCTCCATTGTCACACATGTTTCTTTCCTCTTGTACTTAGGGCCGTTTATGTTCATTTCATCTGTTTGAACGGTATCAGTCAGTGGACAAGACCATCTTAATTGCATTTGCAAAGACCCTACTTCAAAATAAGGTCATGTGAACAGGTACAAGGAGTTTGGTCTTGAACATTTCCTTTGGGCAGTCACAATGCAACTTCTTGCAAGCATACATTCTCCAAAAAAAAGTTCGCTGTTTAAGTATTCTTCCTTGGGCTATTTCACTAGCCTCAGACTTAGTCACTTCTGCACTTCTGAGACATCTATATTGTATTTTGTTCATAAGACATCTCTGAGAACCCCTTAGGCCTGTTCTCTAGAATTCATAATGGAGATACTGGTTTACTACTTTCATAAAAACAGGATGTTCAATTCCAGTTTCCAAAGGAGGCAGAATTCTGACAATGCTCGGAGGGAAAGAGGATGAGAGGGGACGGTAGAGAGATTGAAGGAAGATGGAGCTACTGGTCATGGAGCTCACTAGGACAGAGGTCAGATGACCTAGTAGAAGATGAGGGTATAAAGGGGACCAAAAATTTGAGTTTGAGTGTAAACTGAAATGTGGCAAGTCTGTCCTAGGGGTAGACCAGGCTAGATTTCCAGCAGGATCTGAAAAACAGGACCTATCTTGGTGGGAAAAGAAACTTACCCAGTCCCCATCTGCTAACTTCCTATCACTATGAGGTAAATTTGTTCAAAATCTCCCCATTTCTTCTACTAATACCCATTCCAGCTCTCATGATGTCTTTTATGAACTACTAAACCTCCTTTTATCCCTCCCCTCACACCACCCTCCTCTTTCACCTCTACAATTAAAAACCCCAGATTACCGTGTGATCCAGCCTCTCCCCACACACTCTGTGTCATCACACCTCAAGCATCCTGCTTTCGTCACGACCTTCTTACACATCCAACTCCTTGGCACCTCTAGGCCTTTTCACGTATTGTTTACACAACCTGGAACTCTTTCCCCCACGTACCAATGCATGCCTCTGGACCTTCCATCTTTGAAACAATCATGCTGCAATGCTCCAGTCTAAATTGGTATTTTTCCATTTTTTACCTCTCATGCAGTTTTATTTTCTTCATTTAACTAATTACTACCTGAAATAATTGAACTCGTTTATTTCAACGATTCTCAAGTGATCTCTGTTACCTTTGTTCTTTAGGGCACGTTTATGCATTCCTGGACACCTTGTTATTATAAGTAAGACAAAAAGTGCTACTGACATCAAGTGGGAAAAAAGACCAAGGATACTGATAAACATCCTATAGTACACAGAACAGTCCCTATAAGATGGAACTCTTCTGCCCTGAGTACCAATAGTGTCAAGGTTGTGGAGTCTTGATTAATTGATTGATTTTGTATTCTCTGTCTTCACTATTATACTTCTCTTTTTGATGTACATCCTAAGAAAGCGGAGGCTTGGTCTGGCTTGCATTATGCTCACCCCTTTCTCTTGTTACTAGAAAAAAAAAAGTCCCAACAAGGATTGGTGCTCACAAAGTAATAGTTTAATAGATTCATTAAATCATTTAGTAGTGTAGTCTAAAAATAAAACGCTAAAATTATAGTCTCATGATTAGAATTTCTATTTTAAAACTTATTTTATTCGGTGATTTTTAAATAATATGACTTCCTTTTTATTTTTAATTTTTAAATATGCAGAACTTATTTTAACTTTTGGTTATCTTGCAATTGTCTCTTTAAAGAACCTATTTTATTTTTTTCAATTGAGGATGAATTGGTTTCTTCACCTAGTCTATTAATATTTTTTTATTTATTAAAAGGCTGCAAAGATTATAGAGAGACTATTCCTGTATATCTCTGTGGTGTTTTGAATAATAATGGCCCCCATAGGCTCATATATATGTGGACTTGTTAGAGTATATATCTGTGTCCTTGTTAGAGGAAATGAGTCACTGAGAGTAAGCTTTGAAGGTTTAAATGCCCATGCTAGTCTTAATCAATCTCTCTCTCTCTCTCTCTCTCTCTCTCTCTCTCTCTCTCTCTCTCCCTCTCTCTCTCCCATTCTTCTTATGGATCATGAAGTAGCTCTCAGCTATTTCTTCAGCACCATACTTGCCCACTTCCATGCTCTCCACCATGCTGATAATGAACTAACCTTCATCTATAAGGAAGCCCCCAATTATATGCTTTTTTTTTAAAGGAGTTGCCTTGGTCATGGTGTCCCTTTATTGAAATACAACAGTTGCTAAATCGATCTCACACTTGGTTTATTTCTTCTTATGTTATCATTTTTGAAACATTTTCTTATCCTTTTTGTTGGCAACACCTTCCAAAAAGACTCAGTTCCTACAAGATAAAATTATAATCTGATAAGATTAGAGAATCCCATATTTGCAAATGACGAGAACGGAAGACGTCTTGGGGTTAGATAGAAATATAGACACTTTGATGTTTCCTGAGTTGATACGTAACACATGAGGTTCGTTGCAAAATGAAGCATGAAGATCTTTGTTGGAGATTATTAAGAATTTCAAGATTGTGGCAGCATCACATTGAACTCAGCATGGAGCCCTTTGAGTGTAACATCCTGGGAGATTAATTTCACAGCTGCTTGCCTGTGAAGTAAACCCTTGCTGTTCCTACCTATGGTTCAACTTCCTCTATGGTACAAATACTCTGTAAGCTAAGAGAAAGTCTCTGCACAACTGAGCAAGATGTACTCTTCCGTGAGTTTTTTTTTTTTTTTTGAGAGCATTCAAAGTCACAAACTCTGCAACTTCCCTCCTTCTAAATATTAATTCATAAGACTTTGAATTGGGGACAATCGTGTTAGCCACCCTGAAATGGCAGCAGATCTAATTCTAAAATAATATCCACATTAGCTCATACAGGCTGATATTTTCTTTGCAAACATAGTGTTTGTTTTGAGCATCTTCCAGTAATACTTACAAGTAGCCAAGAATACTTGAGCTCTTATAATCTGTACCTTATGCCCAGAGGCTTTTGGTGACTATATTTTCTTAACCAAGTTTACCCATTTAACTTGTCCAAATGGGGCACTTTCACAGGGGAATTCATCAGCTGGTCACTTCTGGGGAAATTATAAAAAGTTCTGTGAGGAAATCAGTTGTGACAAATCTTGGTAAATTGGAACTTTGAAAGTATATGAAAAATACACAACTGGGAATTGATTTACCTTCATTCATTGCTTACTTATCAAACTGCAACAGACTGCATGTTGAAAGTTGATACCACAGTGTTCATTCAGAGTATTTTCTTGGCTGTTCTAACCAGATAGCTATGCATTTAGGGCCTATGATATACAGAACCCACTTTCTCTTCTGTACTGGATCTGATAATGGATCCTTCTGTATATACAATAATAGACACTGGCTCAACTATGGGACAGCATCGGATCAGATAGAAGAAATGCACTCAGCTTCTTCTCTAGGCTCTTTTGAGTCATAGTTGTTTCTCCACTGACATCTAGGAACTGACGTTCATTGATAGCAAATGGGTAGGTGACCGATGAGAATGTCACTGGGACAGCCTTCTTTCGCACTTACTTTGTTCCCTGAATATGGTTGTTGTGTGCAATTGTGTGAATACCTATTACTTTACACCTGCTACTCTTGACTTTAGTCCCTGAGTTTCAAAGAAGTAATTGTCCTTTGGAGTTTTAGGCTATGTTTTAGTGGATTCATGTTGTTAGATGTCAACAATAGATTTGAGTTGAGAAACCCTTGAGATTATTATTTCAACATTTTATGGATGGTTATACAGGTAAAAATGCATTTCAAAATATTATAACATTTGTATTTTTATCAAATTGGTTTGAATTTTGTAGAATTCAGAAGAGCAAAAATAAAAAGTTTTTAAGATATAAAATTGCTTTAAAATTACATTGAATTGTTTATCCTTAACATCAACACATTTTAATATTTTTTTCTGAAGAATAAGACCATATGTTTTGGAGACATCCAGATACTCTTCAAAGAATGACGATGTGGTCACATAAAAGATATTACTTTCTAGACTTGATTGTTCTTGTGTCTCAGACAATTCCAACTCCTATACCTCCACTGCAGTTGCCTACATTTATTACACTTCTGGAGGCTGGGAATTCCAGGAGTCCAAGAGAGAAGTTTCAACAGTTTGGGTGTCTAGACTGTAACACCATCCATGAGGCTGCATCCATGTGGTCCAGCCACCTCCCAAAGGCCCCAATAGAAATACCATCATGTTGTATATTGTGTGTATAATGAATATTCTATAACACTGTGATATAATTAGTATCAGGTCTGTGTTTGAGATTTTGTTGGGAAGATATAGTCTCAAATTGAAAAATAAATGCTGATTTGAAAATGTTTACTATGGTCATTTAAGATTTTGAGTGTTTCTGCTATTAAATATGAACAGTTTTATTAGTAGTTTTTTTAACAAAACCTGCTGATCCCAGATCAATGTCTTTTCAAAGTACTACTTTTACTAAATATTTAGGAAGTAACAAGTGAAATTCATGGCTAAGAAAAGAAGAAGGCATAAGTAGGGCCTGAGAAGACACACAGATTCAAGAACCAGTGGGTTGGGAGTCAATGAAAGGAGGAAGGCTGCAGAATGTTGGAAGATTGATGTGAAATACAACAGCAGAAACTGAGCTGTATTTTTCATCATTTCTTCAAATCATCCTTCAGGTGACTGATTTAGCTATACTTCATTTGCTTTCTAAGTTGTTTAGTGTCTCTTTGCTTTTATTTTGTATTATTACCACAATAGATCATATGCAATACAAATGCATAAATATTATGTGAACAACTTCACAAATTTTCATCAAGTAGCACCATTCATGTGACTACCACCCTGATGAATTCAATTCTGGTACCCTATAAGCTTCTTCAGAGTCTAATACTGAAGCATAAATCTCTCCCTTCCAAGGCAAACTATTATGCCAACATCTATCACTATAGATTAGTTTTGCTCATTTTTGTACTTTACATAAATAGTTACTCTGTTTTGCTTCTTTTGTTTATCATACTGAGGAAATATAAGCCCAATGCTTTACACACACACTCTCTCTCTCTCTCTCTCTCTCTCTCTCTCTCTCACACACACACACACACACACACACACATTCTTGTTGCAATGTGGTATTTAGGCTACTGTGTAACCCATAACCTACCCACTCTGCTGTGGGGGAGGATTAGAGTTGTTTCCACAGTCAGGATTTGAGGGAAGAAATTTTCTGGACTTTGGTTGGAGTGTGGGTTGTTCATCGTTACGAGAGTGATGTATGTCTCAGTATTAAGGGAAGGGATGTCCTATTCAGCTTGTCAATATGGATAATCTTGACATTTGTATTTTGTCCTCACTAATCCTGTTATGCCAGGAAAGCTCTACTCCAGGTCACTAGGTGCAATAAATGACCGCAAAGCAAGCATTGGCTGCAGGGCTACAATGTCCTCTCTGAATATTTTGAGACCTAAGTGTTTCTTAGTTCTCTTATCCACTCATGCGTAACTTCAACTGAGTTGTAAAATATGTTATTTAACATTCCTAGTTGTTTTCCATTGACGATTAGTCTGGTTATTTATTCTGTCTTTCTGAAAGAAACATATGTGAGCATGTAATTTTAATAAGATACTCATTCATCTGTGAGATTGATGTGTCTATTGTACAACTTATCAAAATAAGACATGTTAATATTTATCCCTCCATATTATTTCTTTATGTTCTTTGAATTTCATATGTGAGTACTGAATTTCATAATTTTCATCCAACCCTGTATTCCCTCCGACTCCTTCCCCACAGCTTTCTTACAAACTCATGACCTCGTCTATAAATAAGTACTGTTGTTCCAACAAACTAAAACCTTTTGGCATTGCTTGTATGCACATGTGTTTGAGGCTGACCACTTGGGATTGACTATCCTACCAGGTGAATCATTCCTTAGAGGGAACTGATTCTCTCTCAGAAGCCATCGATTGCCTGGTACCCTTCATCTGAAGATTGTTTTCACAATCTACATTGGCATGCCATTGTGCAGGTCATGTTCAAGCAACCATATTGTTGAAATTTCACATTCCTTAAAAATTTCTATACGGATATGAAAGATGATAATTTTACAAAAATTGTTTTCTTCTTGTTTTGTTTGTGGAGAGTCAATAGTTTATTTGAAATGCTTGGACTTGACTCGTTTTAATTCTTCTGGTCCCAGAAATCATCTTGGGCAATTCAGATGAAATATTTTTCAGGAACCACTTTTTAATACACAGTTGAGGTAGGCCTTTATAGCTTTTCAACAATAGAGGTGGAGGAGAAGGTGGAGAGAATGAAATTTTGATGAAAGAAACTGTCTATTATACCGAGGAAAAGATGATTGCTTGCATTCGGGAGATCGAGAGAAAGTGAGGCACAAGCTGCAGAAACTGCCTTCCTTTAGCACGGATATGAGAAAGCTCAGTGTGCAGAAACAGGTCTGATATGGTTCTTGACAGGTGGGCAGGGACCAGCTGTTTTATGGAGAATGAAGAAGAACCACGCACATTGTGTGAGTTCATATAAGTGGCTGAGTCTGTTTGCAAGCTCCATTCATAGATACCGACTTTTACCATTAAATATGCCTGTCACTGACTCCATGTGACCATGGAACACTTGGCTCCTGAATTGCAGCTGCTGGGCTTATTTTAGTTCTATACAATTGTAATAAAGGGAAATTTAAATGTGGAAACTGATACTATGCTCCCTTTTCGGAAATCATTGGCCATGGGAATCTATGTTTTCAACCATACATTTTTGCGAAATAAAAATCAAGATCACATATTTGTACGCTTGCTCTTAGCCAAGAAAGATGAGATGAAGTATTTCTAATGAAAATTGATTGTCTCAATTGAAATGTGCTGGACCAATGTAAAATATATCCCCAGTGCGTAGTGTTTTTTATATATTGATTTCATGTCAAAATGATACTGTTTGGGATATTTGAGTTAAATGAAATATACACCTTATTTTTGCATTTTCATTATGGCTGTGGGAACATTTTAAATTGTACATGTAGATTGTATCACACTGCTATTGGACAGTGCTACCCTAGAGACAAATTTGGAGCATACAGGGAAATTTTTGCTAGTTATTTTATTTCTCTCAGCTAGAAATTCTGTACTTCCTATGGCTCTTACTCCATCCTGGTGTTGGCAGGGCAATATTAGAGTTGCATGTAAAGTTCCTGCTAGTTCAATAACAAATAGCTCAATGACTACATATTGATACTTGTATTGAAAGACATAAATACAGCTGTGCAGAAAAGGGACAGAGACTGTATGTCTGGTTGACTTATACAACAATAATAGCAAATAAATAGCAAAGATGACTACAGAGCTATCAATCGGTGAACTTGTAAAGAAGGTTCTGTGGTGCACTGGCAAGCAGGAATGAAAAAGGAGAGAGAAGACAGGTGAAGACTAGGAGTATTCAGCCAGAGAGTTGACCTAGGCTTGGCAGGTTGTTCTTACTGTGCTGTGTTCTCAAACACTGACTTCAGATGTGAAGCCAGGTTACTGTTTAGACTCTTTCCTGCATTTGGCAGAATCACATACCTGAAAGAGATGGCTGCTCCAATTCTTTCTCAGCCAATTTTGGGGCTAGATAGAAAGAAGTAGAAGAGAAATTACTCATAAATGTTGGTGTTTTTCTGTACAAAATCCTTTTTGTGGTTACAGGAAAAGGGGCAGTTTTCTAAAGGTAAGTCTAAGGAGCTCCTAAAGAAATATTGAAGAAAATGAACAGTAAATAAAAAGAGAACCAGGATTGGGGGACAGACTGGAAAATTCTTTGACTTTGCAGTTGAACTTGTTTGACAATTACTGTAGATAAGAAATGAGGAGTCTTTGGCCAAGAGTTGTTCATTTTATAAACAGGTAAGAACAGCCTGTGCCTTTTCCTCGCTAATTAGAGTTTGTGGGTATTTGCTTGAGGCTTCAGACATCTGTTTCTTTTGCCTTTTGGTATGTTGCTATGTGTACATCTTATTTACTTGTGATTCAATTTCCGTTTTCATGTCTGTGTCTGTGTGCTTTAGACTGGCAGTAAAATTAATCCCATGATCTTAATATGCTAAACAGGAAAGGCTCAGCAAGATGCATTTGTATTGGATGCACAGCAATTTGTTTTAAAATAAAGAGAAGTTAATACTTCCTGCTGGCTTGGAGCTTTGCAAATATCTGCTTTGGGATGAAATTCCCTCCTTTTCCTAGAACACACCTTTCTCATTCAAGATGCTTGTTGCTCTGACAGCCATTACAGCCATATTAGAGGCAATGGAGGAATGTCTGTGTTGCTAGATTTCTGAGAAGCTTCCTTAAAGGTTTACCATTGCATCCTTTTTAGAAATCTGCTCACATTGCTGTCCGGGATTTACTGACCAGAATCTACTGACATTTTATTAACTGGGTGTGCTGAATAGTTTTATGCAAACTTGAAACAAATTAAAGTCACCTGAGAGGAGAGAACCTCATTTAAGAAAATGCCTCCATACCATGGGCTGTACTCTAGGCTGCAGAACATTTTATTACTTAGTGATCCATCAGGGAGGGCCTAGCCCACTGTAGGTGATAGGGAAGTGAAAGTCAAATAAGCCCTTTCCTCCCCAAGTTGCTTTTGGTCATGGTGTTTAATCACAGTAATAGAAACATTAACTAAGACATCAGAGGAAAGAGAATTTACAAAATGATTATATGTTGACAAAACATAATGTCTTCCCCAAATGACAGTGGGATTCTCTAAAGTCGAAACAAATAGGGACAAGTAAATAAACAAGAGTCCTGTAAACCTAGCACAGGCAGCGGATCACCTTGAATACGTACTCTGCCCACAGGGCTGCTGGTCATTTTAGTTTTCTGAGCAACTGCTCAGTTTCATTTGAACCCAAAAGTTAGGTGTTGAGTCCGCTTACAGCTTACTCCTGTTCTGCCCAGCTATGATGGGATTATCCATTTCCTGTCCTTCCCAACACTCCATTAGTTTATTGTGTGTCCATGGAGCTAAGCTCGGGTCTTTGTGTCAGCACTGCATGAATGGTTATCCATGTTGTTTGAGAAAAGGGTTGACTTTGAATAGCAAATTCAGTTCAGCTTGAGAGAGGATGCTTTGTGGGAGGAACATAGAGCCAGAAACAGAGTAAACAGGATCCATCCATTGTACTAATGGAACAGTGGTATGTAGACTTCTGTAACTCCTCACCTTTGGGGCAGAGATCCACTGAAATCCAGAGGGGGGCTGATGGCATACAACTTATATTGTGGAATTGATATTTAAGCTATGCTTGTACTTTTACATAGGATGTCTCTGCACCTTTTGGGGATCCCCTTTCCCCCTTTCATGCACCTGCTCACCTGCTTCCTTTTCCTGAGCACCCATAAATAAATTCAAGGTAGACATATTTGCATGTTACATAACTCTCTTGCTGCTTAGACCATTGAACTCCACAATGCTACTTTCCACTCTACTCAGGTCCTATGTATAGGATTTAGGTCCTATAGATAATACAGTCATGAACTAAATACAGGAAGACCAATGCCACAGATGGTAGGCTCTCACATTGCCACCATCATTCCATATAAAGATGGGTGTCCAGATTTCAGGCTGAGACAGATGATGCATTGTCGACTACTCTAGTTGGCAGTGTGAACCTGGGAAAGTGGAGCCCCAAACTGAGGCCAACTAAAGTCTCATGCAATCGCAAATGTATTCAACAATTTGTACTCCACAGGTTAAGAGTCATATGAGTGAAGTATCCAGTCCCAAGGATAAGCCACATGACTTGGGCAAGCTGCAAGTGGCAGAAACACGTTTTTCCATAGAAGCATGTAAACAAGTAACAATAGTCAGATGTAATGAATAATCTAAAGTAAACTCACTTCTATCTGCTACACCTGGGAGGGGCACAAAAGTACATTCCAAGAACAATTCTGTGTTTTTGAAGAAACTGAGGTCACAAGGCTCTCCTCTTGTTTTTTTGGGAGTTTCCTCAGAAGCTCTCAGAATTCCTTTCACAGGACTCCATTCTTGAACTGTATTCCAATGATGCATTCATTCTTCCTTAATTTGAGAGTTTTGTTCTTTTCAAGAGAGGGACTCGCTTTGTAGGTCCGACTGTCCTGGAACTCACTCTGCAGACCAGGCTAACCTTGAACTCACAGAGACTTGCCTACCTCTGCCTCTCACGTGCTGGGATTGAGTGTGGATCATTATGTCCAATTCACTTTTTTCTTTTTTTAAAGACCTGTTTATTTGTATTTTTATGTGTCTGTATGTCTGTGCACCACTTGTTGTGTGTTTATAGTCCACAGAGGCCAAGAAAGAGGGCATCCGATCCTGGGCAACTAGAGTTATTTTTAAATTTAAATGTATTTTGATCATCTTCTCCCCCTCCCTCAAGTCCTTCCAGATCTTCATCCTATCCCTACCCTATCAATTTTAGGTTCTTTCTCAAAATAAACCACCAAAACCCCAAACCAAACAACAACAAAAAATCAATACAACAAAACCCTCCAAAATGAAAAAGAAAAAAAAAAAAACAACATGAAACAACACCTGAAATGAAAGAAAAATAAAAACACCAAACTATAACCAAATAAAAGCTCTCTCTCTCTTTCTCTCTCTCTCTCTCTCTCTCTCTCTCTCTCTCTCTCTCTCTCTCACACACACACACACACACACACACACACACACACACACACACACACACAAACAAAAACAAACCCCACCCCTGGCCCCACCCCTGGAGTACATTATATACTGATCCACTACTCCTGAACATGAGGCCTGCCCTGGAGTCGCTGCTATACCCAGTGTCACTCTATTGGAGACAACTGATTTTCCCTCTACCAGCTGGTATAAGTGAGAACCTTTTCTGTACTGGCTATGTTTTCACAATTCATTAATAAGATATATCTGTTCCTTCTACTCCTTTATGCTATACTTATCCTCTGTGTTTTTATGGTTTGTAGCTTGATTATTACTGACTTAACAGCTAATACCCACATATAAGCTAATATATACCATATTTGTCTTTCTGAGTCTCAGATAGATCATCATGATCTCTTTCTGGTTCTACCCATTTGCCTGCAAATGTTATGGTGTCACTTTTTAAAGGAGTGAATAACACTCCGTTGTGCAAATGTACCACATTGACTTTATCCATCACTTACGTTGTTTCTAATCATGAATTGAGCACCAGTGAACACAGTTGAACAGCTGTCTCTGTGGTTACGATGAAGCATCCTTTGGGGATGCACCCAAGTGTTGTACAGCTGGGTCTTGTGGTAGGTCAATTTCCAATTTTCTGAGGAATTGTCCTATTGATTTCCATAGTGGTTGTGAAAGTTTTTACTCCTACCAGCAGTGGAAGAGTGTTCCCCTTGTTCCACATCATCATCAGCATGGGCTGTCTCTTGTGTTATTGATCTCAGCCATTCTGAGAGGTATAAGATGGAAACTCAGAGTTGTTTTGATTTGCATTTCCCTGATGGCCCAGGATGGTAAGCAATTCTTTAAGTGCTTCTTAGCCATTTGAGAGTCCTCTTTTGAGAATTGTCTGTTTAGATCTATACCCCATTTTTAACTGGGTTATTTGCTTTCATAATATCTAGTTTCTTGAGTTCTTTATATATATATATTGGATATTAGCCCTTTATTAGATGTTGAATTGGTGAAAATCGTTCCCATTCTGTAGGCTATCACTTTGTCTGATAGACAGTGCACTTTGCCTTACAGAAGCTTCTCAGTTTTATGGGGTCCCATTTATTAAATGACTTTAGTGCCTGTGCTAATGGCAAAGACAGAGCAGAGGAAAACAGTGGAAAAGCAGGCTCATAAATTGCCATGGATGTCTCTTCTGCACTGAGAGTGTGGTTTCAACCATCCAGGACTTTAGTGGAAGTACTTAGGAGAGTCTAGCAAAACACTCAGAGGGATCTAACTTTTTCTGATGCTATCCATGATACCATACATATTTTGCTTTAAAAAATTGGAAGCAACACCACCTCTCATTATGTACAAAAATCAATTAAAAATGTGTCAAAGATCTCAGTTTAAGTACTTAAATACAGAAGCTATTTAAGGAAAGCATAGAGAAACACTGAAAGATGTAGGTACAGATTAGTTCTTTCTGAAAAGGACTGCAGTAGCTGAAAAAATAGTACTAAGAATTAACAAATGATATTACATGAAGTTAAAATGCTTCTGCACAGCAAAGGAAGCTATCAATGAATGAATTGAAAGCCTACAGTAGGGGAGAGAATCTTTATATTGGACACAGGTTAATATCTAGAATATACAAGATAACAAAATCCCAATTACTCAAAGAAATAATAAAGCCAATGCATGTGCTGATGAAATGAACAATTTCTAAAAGATAAAGTACTGATAAACAAGAAGCATATGGAAAATGTGTAACATCCTTAGCTATCTGGGAAGTGCAAATTAAAACTATTTTGAGATTCTATCTTAGCCATAATTAGAGTGGCTATCATTGGAGAAATAAATAACAAATTCTGGTGAGGGGAAAGAGGAATCCTATAAACAGTTGGTTGGAATGCATCATGGAGGTTTCTCAGAAAAAAAATTGAAACAAAAGCTATCATATGGCCCAGCTATATCACTCCTGACCTGAAGGACTCCAAGTCAGCACATGACAGAGATACATGCATGTTTAATGTAGCATGCTTCACAATAGCCAAGATTCAAAACCACCAGCGTAGGTGTCCATCAGCCGATGAATGGATAGAGAAAATGTGGCATAGACGTTCTATGCAAACAGAAAAAAGAATATATCATTTTCTGGTAAATGGGTGAAACTTAGCATTACTACATTAATACAAGCAAATCAGACTTAAAAAAGACAAACTACTTATTTTCTCTCATTTATGGGTCTTTGAATATATATATATATATATATATATATGCAAATAACGTGTATTTGTGCTGAAATCAGAAGTGAGATTGTTTAGTAGGAAGGAAAGAATCTAGTAGGTGAGGGAGAATTTCTAGAGTACAGGATGGCAAGTAAGGTCAAAGAATATGCATTTGAATAAAAAGGCCTTAGTGAAATTTATTGTTATGTGCAGTGAATGCACATCAGTCAAAATGTAAAACTTGAGAGTAAATGCATTACAGAGCTCTTTCCACATGGCTTGTAAATATGAATCCCATAGCATTGAAAACTTTGTAGTTGATTTGAGACCTGTGCATCTCATATCTCATTAGAAAAACTCAATTGATTCATTTGTCCCAAATCATCGAACAGCACAGCTGCAATATTTTCTTCTTAATTAAGTCACTACACTACAGAATCACTGCTACCATTCCTCTTGTTTTGGTTCTTTATCACAACCGAGATAAATTTGGAAAGTGATTTCAGAGGTTGGGAAGAATGAAACACAAGGACGCCATTACTACTCTGTACAAATAAAGCAAAGGTCATTTTCCCACATCATCCTGAGGCTTGATGTTAATCTGGGACAAGCTCAGTTGGAGATTTGTTGTGAAGAAAGCACTGCTGTGGAGGGCCGAGAGATGCAGCAGCACCCTTTGACCCAGATGTGACTCAGCTCAGGTCATCCCTCTTTTCTTCAAACCTCAGAAAGAATTAGATGTGTGCAATTTTCAAAGTTGGGGCATCTTTAAAAGCAAATAACAGCTGTTTTCTAAAAGAGCAAGAAGGAAATGTTCCACCTCCCATGCGCTAAAAGGCCAGGAGACACGGTGATTTTCTGTGTGACTCTAGTTCCTTTTGTGTATCATAAATAAAATATTTCTAGGAAAATATGAAAAAATATTCACCCTAAATTAAGAAAGTAGCTTTGTGTTAATTTCCATCTTGGCAAGTTGGCAACTGAGTAGAGAAAATATTTTGACACCCAGAGGTGCTATTGTCTCACCTCCAACTGCCCTCCTGACCCTGGGCTGTTCCCTGTCTGAAGGGTGTCATTCCTGGCTCTTCCTGGTCAGACCTGATCTATTTCTCTTTGACAGTGGTTTCTGGTTCTTGTCCAACAGAGCCTGCATCAAAAAAAGCTTTGGTGGCTGCAGGAATCTAAACTCTAATCACATCTTTCAGCTTCATCCCTCACCTATGAGACTGGAATGTTGTTTCTTTTGATAAGGTTCTGCTGAGCTGTCGTGGACACAAGATACTTCGGTTGTTTCATCATCCTTGAAATGTACTTCCACGGCCTGACTGTGATATTAAAGAAGCAATCTGTATTTTGGGAAAGTCTGGGGAAAAGAATATTTAGTGAGACAAGTCTGCCCACCCCATCGCCTCATTAATACAGCAGCCATTTAATAAGCAAGGCATCTTTGAGCTGCTCCTATGAGCCTGGAAAATGTGCTGCTCATTCAGGATAAAGATGTTGAAAGCACAGGTATGCCCTACATTCACCTAGGTAATAGGCAGAGAACAGCCCAGACAGTAATTTCTGTCACTCTCATTTCATGACCATGCCCCATTTTACTTCTCTGATATTGTTTTCTACAACTCTAATACTTAATCATTCCCAGATATTTTACTTGACTTCTTACTCTTCCTTGACTATGTTGGTTTTTTTCTTCCTCAGAGTCTGACGACCTGGAACTGGGACGACTCCCCACATAGCAGTCTCCTCTCTGTGTGTGTGTTTCCTGACTCATATGATCTAGATCGGATCATGTGATCAGTTTTGCACCACCGTGTTTAAGAGGCAGTTAATGCATATTCTTCCTTGGCCAAGGTGATAAATGACTTTCTGGCTTTGTTTAAATCTTCTCTGAGACATTGTCATTTGAACTGTTCTCTACCGGTGGCAGTGCATGAGCAACCAAAAAAACCAGAATTCCCCCCAAATCCAGATAAAATCTGCAGTAACTCTGAAAATTAGTTCCTCTGGATTAAGCCACTAAACTTCCATGGTCAAATCATCACTCCAGTAGAACTTAACTGACTGTGATTAAAAGACTCGTCTTTAGACTCATTTGTATTGAGTCGAAACTATTGTCATCATTTCAGAACTGAGGGCACAGAGGCACATAGAAGCAATGACTTGATCATAAAATATTGATGTAAAATACTTGGATTAAACCAAAGGAAGTACAGTGAAAACTTTGAGTATGGAGAAGCTTCTCTGCGGTGATACATATAGCATAATCTCAATAAAAATTAGCATATATTCAGTTTCCATAGCTGTGCAACAGTACCACAGCCAGTGAAAGAAAATGGCATGCATGTGGTATTCCACAGTTTCTTTGTCAGGAATTCAGACATACCCAACTGGATCTACTCAGCATCTTAAAGATGGCATCACTGAGAACCTGAACTCAGAATCCTGTTGTAAGAATTGTACCACTGGCTGAATTTAGTTCTTTGCCATTGAGAACTTGAGCTAAGGTGCCTTATCCTAAGGCCCCTGTCCTACTAACTGAACTAGGGACTTTACTTAGCGCTTGGAGGACCTCAAAGTTCATTGTCATGTGGTTTCCTCACAGTTGCTCTCACAATATGGAACTTTACTTCTCCCAACCAAGTAAGCAAATCAGGTCAATTGTCATTTTTTTTTTTGGTATAATATGACATCTTTATAGGAATAGAATCCCAGAACGTTAGCCATATAAGATAACTCAGTCAAGGGAGAGTCTGTCCTGCTTAGGTCATGACCTATCCCCATTTTAGAAAAGAGATAATAACAGTGTACTAAGGGAATAGGATCTTGGGAGACATAATTCTGAACACAACAACAGAATTCTGAACACAACCAGAGAACAGAAAAGAAGCTGTTCTACCTTGTAGTTAGTCAAATTCATTGACTGTTCACTCATATAATTTAGAATCAAGACTCAAAGTCCATGGAGGGACAAATTGAATGTTCTATATAAGTTGGGTGTCCAGTAAAAGTGAGAAACTTAAGACAAATAACAAAAATTGCGGTTACCATGAATTTGGAACATGACTAAGTATAAATAGATGTGCAGATTAAAAGTAGGTTCATGACACTTCCTTTATTGTTCTTATCAATCTATCTATCTATCTATCTATCTATCTATCTATCTATCTATCTATCTATCTGGTTTTTTGGAGAGAGGGTTTCTCTGTAGTTTTGGAGTCTTTCCTGGAACTCACTTTGTAGATCAGGCTGGCCTCAAACTCACAGAGATTCACCTGCCTCTGCCTCCAGAGTGCTGGGATTAAAGGCATGCGACACCCCCCTCCCAGCTCTTCTTTCCTCATTTTTTGCTTTTTGCATTGCTCTTTTTATTTGGGGTTGTTTAGCATATTTGACGTCTTTGTATTTCCATCTGAAATTTAGGATTCTTTTCTTACTTCTGTGAGAATTGTCACTGAAATTTTTATGGGGACTGCATTGATTATGTAGATAACTTTAGATAATATAGTTATTTTCCTAATATTAATACTGTCAGTTTATGAGCATGGGACAACTCCATATTCTAGTGTCTCCTTTAGCCTTTTAAGGTTTTCATTGTAAAGGTCTTTGGTTTCTTAATTAGGTTTATTCCAATGGGTTTGACTTTTTGAAGTTCTTGGGAATGTGATTGTTTTTTGATCACTTTTTCAACATGTTCATTATTAGTATATAGAAAAGTTATTGATTTTTGTTTATGCTAGCCCAAGAAAAAACATGAAGAACTCTGGGATAAAAGATTAAAAAATAAACCAACACCGGTAGAGGCCTTTGATTTTCAATAAAGGTATGAGTAACATACATTAGAGAAAAGACAATATTTTTAACAAATGATGTTGGGAAAACTGAATACCCACATGTTAAAGAATGAAAGTAGATACCTGGTTCTTACCTCATACAAAAACCATTTGAAACTGAATCAATGACTTTAACTTTAGGCCTGAAACTTTAAAATTGCTCCAGGAAGACATACAGAAGCACTTCAAGATATAGGTACAGGCGAGAACCCTCTGGAAATATTTCCAGCAGCTAGGGAAATAAGAATTGATAAATGGGATTGCACGAAACAAAAAGGTTTTGAACAGTAAATGTAGCCACAGAGAGTAAAAAGGCAGCCAGCAGAATGAAAGGAAATTTTTATTAGGTATATATCTGACAGGGGATTAATATCTAGACTACATGAAGAATTTGATCCACAAAAATACAAATACTGCAATCATTAAATGAGCAAAGGAAATGAACAGTGTTCTCACAAGATGAAATAGAAATGGTCACTATCTGAAAATGTGCTCAATACCATTAGCCATCAGGGAACTACAAACCCAAACTGCTTTGAGATTCCGTCTCACTTTGGCCAGAATGCCTATAATTAAGAAAACAAGCAAAATGCAGGAGGAGAAGCTTTGTCCTGCCTCAACTGGATATACCATCCTTTGCTGACTGCCATGGGAGGTCTGCCCCTTTCTAAATGGAGATGAAGGAGAAGTGGATGGGGGGGGGCAATAGAAGGCAGGTGGAGGAGTGAATGAGAGGAGAGGGAGGGGAAACGTTGGTCAGTATGTAAAATCAATTGGATTCTCTGAATGTGGCTGGCCCGGAGTCTTTCTGAAAAGCCATTGACAATGGCACTGGGACTTGTTTCCTCTGCATATACTGGATTTTGCAGATCCAGTCCGTCTGGACACTCACCTTCCTGGACCTGGAGGGAAGCGGGAGGAACTTGAACTTCCCACTGGGCAGGAAACCCTGACTGCTCTTAGGGATGGAGAGGGAGGAGGAGAGGGAGTGGGGGGAGTGGGAGGGTGGTGGGAGGAGGGGCTGAAATGGAAACTTTTATAATTTAATAAAATTACAAAAAAAGTTTAATAAATAAACAAAACAAGCAAAACAAACAAAAACAAAAACATTTTAAAATGAAGATTGGGGTAAGGGGAGGATTTCGCATACTGCTGGTGGGAATGCAAAGTAGTTCAATCACTAGTGTGGAGGTTTCAGAAAACTAAAACTAGACAAGAAGTAGAAGAAAGTCCTGTCATTTTTAAAAAAAATGAATGGAACTGGAGATCAGCATTCTAAGCAAAATAAGCCATACCTAGAGTTTTAAAAAAATCATATTGTCTCTTGTATAAAGAATCTGTATTTAAATGTAAAAATCAATATTATATGTAAATAGAAGGAGGCTAATGAAGGAAGAGGTCTAAAGGGAGGTGACTGAGGAGACTTGGGAGAAGAAGACAAAGATCCAAAATCTTAACCTATATATAGAACCTATGTGACTTTTCTAAGCATGCATGTGTGCAGACACATGTGACATGAAATCAGAACAGGAATGATTTAGAGGAGAGAATGGAAACTAATGAGGGGAGATTGGGGAAGGTGCAATGACGAAATTTTACAGCAAACCCATTATTTTGTATGTTAACACCCCCACTAATATATAATTAAAGCAGAAGGACAAATACAGCATGTAATTTCATTATACACAATGCAACATGCAAAATAGCAGGTTGATTATTTACTTCAGTTTTATTTCAAAAACAAGAGAGAATAGAATATATCTCAAAATGTCTCTGAAATTCAATTTTGTTAATATGCAATAAACCTAGGATCTGGAGAGATGGTTCAATGGTTATGGGAGCTTATTGCTTTAACCAGAGGCCCCAAGTTCACTTCCCATCCAAGATGTTAATTGGCTCATAACAGTCTGTAACTCCAAATCCAGGAGATATGTTGCCTCTGACCTCCACAGGCACCTCCACTCATGTACACATACCCACATGCAAACATACATACCTACACATAATTTCAAATAATGAAAAATATATTTTACAAAAATAGGCCTAAATGGTGCTTGACACATCTTTTTTTAATGATTAGTGTAATTTAATCAAATTATAAAGCAACTACATTTTTGAAGATGGTTACTTGGAGATACTTAATGTATATGAAACTATATTGGTGTCTCTGCATCTATGGCTTATTTTTTTCTTAATCTTGCTTTGAATATACGGTTTCTTTTCTTTTTCAAATTGAAGGATTGTGGCAATCTAAGGTTGAACTATTATCATTTCTCCCACAGCTCAGATTGTCATTGTCATTTGGGTTTTTTTTGTTTTGTTTTGTTTTGTTTACCGATAACACCCTTTCATTTTAGATATGTACATTGTGGTTTTATGCATAATGCTATTGACCCCATAATAGACTAGACTGTATTACAACTCAAAGTTTTATGTGCACTGAGAAATTTTGAAAAATCACAATTGACTTTACCATTATATTTCCTTTATTTCAGTGGGGAACCAATGATACCTCTCAGATATGTCTATATGCTCCTCAGTCTCCATCTCATTGGGACCCGCTCTCATGACTTCATTTGGTGTCACTTGCTTCGATTCTCCTCATCCCGCTTTTTCCCCTCCTGATGCTTCAATATCCTGCTCCACTTTTCATTTTTCTCTTAGTATATCAATGTCTGACATCCAAAATATTTGCATATCACGCTTACTCTTAATCATCTACTTCCTATTATCCTCAAGCAACCTCCATGGGGCTAGGAATTGTTCTGGAATTTTATGGTTGTATCTTGAACTCTTAGAACAAAGTATAGCATATAAACAATGATACAGCCAGTGCTCAGTAAATACTTGCTTAAAAGAAGAAATCTCTTGCACAAGATATATATATATATATGTGTGTGTGTGTATGTATGTGTATATATATATATATATATATATATATATATATGACTATACATAATCCTTACACCAAAATCATGATATGGATATCACTGTCATTCAGTAAAGGAAGGAAGACAGCAAATATTAGATAAATTGTAGTTTGCCAAAAGATACATAGATAGTTGACACAACTCCAAAACATACACTTTTGTCTATAGGATGCTATATGGGACCTTCTTTGGCCAGATTTTCTGAGCCAGGCTTTATTGTCCAGCACTAGAAACCCACAGTAATTTGTATGCTTACCTACATTGGGTTTTTGATTTATTTTCTTATGCCAAGCAAATTCCTTATTTTTGCCCTGTTGCATTTCAAAGTATGAAGGTGTCAGGATGCCGAGGTATATTTCTGAAGGATGAGCTCATTTCCTGGCCTGTAGCCTTGCTAAAGTCTTCAGTAAATCTATTGAATGTATTGCAGAAGGTTGGACTCCATCAACTTTATGATTATCCTCTTTTAAGCCACCAAAAAAAAAACCCAGAAGAATTAAGATTTGTGTCATCAAAATAACACAGAAACAGAAACCATTCTGTTAGAGGAAAGATTGTTTTTACTTTTTCATTAACATTTTTAAGTTAAAATTTAGTTATTTACTGCATGGTGTGTCTCTGTGTGTCTGTGGGAATGCACACTCGGAGGTCAGATAACGGTTTGCAAAGTCAGTTCTTTCCTCCACTATGTCTGTTTTAGGGACTGAACTCAGATCTCCAGGCTTGGCAACAGTTTTGTCACCTTCTGAGCTGTCTTAAGAGCCCAAGATTATGCTTTCATACTAAGATATTGCATATCAAATATGGTTTTCTTCTACTTTGGAGGCCAGGTCCACCCATCACATAATAAAGTTTTTATTCATAGGCACTGGAAATTCAGCATGGATTCATTTCTTTATCTGTCTTGGTACAGGTTTTCCAAAACTATGCTTGACAACAGGAATTGAAAGCAGGAATTTTCTTTTTTAGAGACAATCCTAGTAACACACTGAAAGAATATGGAGATGAGACAGACACAGGAGGAAAGCCAATATGGGTATTAGTGAGTCAGTGCTCTGTGGCTTACTGGGACTCAGTTCTCCTGAGTCTGCATAAAATGTATGCCGAAAATATATCAGCGAGAAATAATGATCCAGGGGCATTTATGTCACCTTCTGTAATCTTTTCTGTGCCCTGCACTTCTAGCCTACTCTGTGCAGAGGATCCAGCACACACCTTTGGCCAGACACACTGAGGAAGACTTGAGGTAAGTTTGTTCGCTATCCAGTTTAATAAAAGAGAATGTCTCCCTTGGGGACAAAGGTTAAGCAGGGTTGCCACCTGTTATAAGATTTCAGTTTCCTAACGTCAGGATTCATCACTTGTAATGAAATCCATGAGCATGCGAGCAGCCGATGCTAGATCTTCAGGTCACTTTGTAGCGAATGAAGGAAACGATAAAACTCTGACTTTTGCTATTGCCGTGAACAACTGTCCTTTCGTCTCTGATTCAGGTGTCGCCTGTCTTTTGCTGGTATCTGTGAAACCATAACAGGATGACTTATTGACTCACAAGTAGGGTGAAATCTCAGCCCTTTCTCAGCTTTGGGAGATATTGAGGGCGTACCCAGAGCCTGTGGAGGGGTTTCTAGCAGTACTTCCATTGTTTCGCCCTCTTAATAACGGTATTAGTGTCAAATTTCTATTTCCTCCTATCTGTTTGTTTGAACACCAAAGCTTATCACTGCATTCCTCTACGGACTACCAGTCCCGTTTTAAGAATAAGAAGAACAAAATTTGGGGGGAGGAGTAGCCTATGTGCACATACCCATTTATCGCTCATTGAATACTCATTCGGTCTTCGATTTTTCAAGTTCCAGAAAACTTTTCCATTTTGAAATGTAACATTTATATTAGATGTTGAACATAGGTATTATTTTTTATTAAATTATGCCGAATAGTTAAGAAATGTTTAGGGTTGTAATTTGTAACTAGAGTTTGATGTTTGTGTTTTCATACTAAAAGGTTTTATAGCAAATATTATTTCCTGCCTTTGTTGGGGCAAAGTCTATCGATCACATAGTAAAAATGTCAGTCCTGAACACGAGAAATGCTGAGTGACTGAGCATGGATCCATTTGTTTGACTTGGTATAGGTTTTCCAAAGTATACCATGGCAATAAGTATGTTTCCATTTTCAAGCAGAGCTCTTAGGCTCTCTGGCATGCAACAAAAGGTCATTTGGCTCTAGGTGCCTGAACTCTTTCTGCCCTAGACTCTGCCCTAGTCAACTTAATTGGGTAGTTGAAATTCTTCATTCCAAGATGTCAAGGTCTATAACAAAAGTCTGATCTGCTTTGAAGTTTCCTTTGTCCTTCCCAGTGTCCTTGTTACAGTTCCTTAACACCACGAGGTAGTACAATTCTCTCTGCCTGTCTTTATTTTTTCTTTCAAGGAAATCTTGGCCATTCGTGATCATTTTCTAATTAACTTCCACAGCCAATAATCAATAGGGAATTTGATTACAACGTTAGCAAATTCATAAAAATTAAGAAAAATTGACATCCTTATTATTTTTTGGTATTCATGTACAGGAACATAGTATTTTTTCTCCCTTTTTTTCTGGGTATCTCTTGTTTTGGTTTTGGTTTTTCAAGAAAGAGTTTCTCTGTAAAACCCTGGCTTTCCTGAAACTTTCTATGTATTCCAGGCTGGCTTTGAATTCTGAGATTTGCTTGCCTCTGCCTCTGTCTCCCTAGCGCTGGTATTAAAGGCCTGTACCACCCGTGCTCTGCCTGGGTATCTTTTAATATCCAGAAATATCTAAATCTCCTACTTAAAAGTCTTGTATATTTTGATAATTTAAAAATTACACATGATTCTAAAGTTATAAAAGGCACGATTTCTAATATTATAGTTTACCACTGGTGGCTGAAAGATTATAGAAATTCCATTTGGTTTTTTCTATTGAGATGCTGAACTTTGATACTAACTTCAGTACTGTCTGGAGACCATGACGACAGGTCAGAATTTTCAAAGAGTTTCCTGTATCTCATGCCTTCTGATTCTTCCATAACAGGCAGTAGCCACATCGTAAGAAGCTAGAAAATAGATGCCAAGATTTTAAGTGACCTGCCATACATGCTGAATGATTAATGTAGAAAAATCTTGGTTTTCTTATTTTTAATTCATGTAGCCTTCTGTCTCCTAAAATCACCATCCTTAAAAAGGAGTTGAAAGCTATAGCTAGAGAGATGCCAGTATCATGAGGGTAGATGGAAAAGAAGAAAATAATTCCAGTTGCTATGTGAACATCAAAATAGCACAAATAAGCCAAGTCTTGATTTATTAGCAATAGGGACTTAAAAATGCTTCCCCCTCCCCCAGTTTTTTTCCAGGTCACAAGGTTCCATATCATTGCTATGTTTATTAACTTTACCATCTCAGTTTTGTCGCAATGCTACTAAAATAAAGAAGTCGTTGGCTATATTGATATGAGTGTGATCAGACCACCTGCTACTGTTCCGGGTGGTTACTTTGTAAGTTGTAGGGACTGTATTAGCAGCCATCCTGTCTCACAATGCTTTACAGGATGACAAATTGGTCACCAAAGAGTCTAGTCCTATTATAGCAGCCATTATTTCCAGTGGAAGAGCACGATTTCTTTTGTCTTCTTTCTGCAGAATCTGCTAAAGTACTTTAGATTTTGGAACCGGGAAGAGTATATCCCATTTCTTTCTGTGGTTATTTTCAAAAGACGACCTGGAAAGCAAGTGATGGAATTTCCATTTGGTAAACATAGGAGTTTCTTCCACCACCTTGGAGAATGTGTTTCATCTTCCATGTCCAGTCGATACATTGGATTTTGCCTAGCTGACAATCAGGGAATATAGTCCAGGAAACTCATGTGAAAACAAGCGTTGTTTTCCATGTTTATAATAAAGATTTGACAAATCTCCACGTGTACTGGAAAAAAAATGTGTATAAGACAATCTAAGTATTCCAACTAAGGTAATTCACTATTGACCCATGAGCTGAGATGGCTCCAATCATGAGAAAAAACTGCATTGAGGGCTGCATTCTGAATAATTTTTTTTCACATAATTTCTGGCCTGTGTCATGAGGTCCTTCCCATGGCAAGGTAGACTAAGAAATTCTCACTTCCCAGATTACTCCTCCTTAGAACCATCTGTTTCACAGGGAAATGGAAACCGAGGATTTGCAAGTAGGATTTCCAGCTGTGCGTGGCTATCCCATCAGTAAATGAAACAGCATAAGCCTAATCAACTCCAAAACCTGAAAACCACATTCCGTGATTCTTGCCAGTGCAAGCCCACGTGGAAATTCACTATAGGGAAGCCTCTAATGAATTCAAATACCAGATTGTCGGAAAGCCGCCTCAAGGGGGAAACATGCTATTTTTCTTATTCAGGTAGTTATTTTCTTTAGAAAAAAAAGAGAAAAGATCCTCTCTGCTTATTTGAAGTAAAAAGAAAATGAGATGTCCCTTGTCTTCTTGCTCTGCTGCTGCTGCTCCAAGGAAAGTGTTTCAAAGCTTCTATTTCACAAGTGCTTTTATACAAAATGAGCTTCATTCTGGCAGGCTCCACGTGAAACTGGTAATTCCCGAAATGAACTTTCAAGACTGGACTCTTTAGTTTCTGGGACAGCATGAAACAGAGCTGATGAGCGAAGATGAAATAACACCTGGGGTGCAAACAGCCCCAAGCTTTCTCAGAAGATATACTATTAACCTGTCTTGACATATGAACATTCCCCAAAATAAGAGCTGACATATAACTTTGCTTACTCTTCTCTGAAATATACAAAGCAAGTAGATTTCTGAGCAGTAGACTTTAAACGGGATTGGAGTCAATCATGTAACTCCTGCGGCTTAGTTTTGAAGAGCTGAAAACTACCGTCGGCTCCACCAGAAGCAATTTTTGAAACAAGTAAAGCCTTCTACATGAACTTCTTCAGGATAGCAAAATGTTCAAAAAAAAAGAAATGCTACATACAGTGTTCTCTTTCTCCATCCATCTACTACACCCAAACTTCATGACCGGATCCCAAGTATGTCTCAAGTACTCAGAAATCTCAAGAACCAGTTTTGCATGGTTGAGTTCCCCATGGAAGTCAGAGCATACAGAAGCCGAGTCAGCTAAGAGGATATGTTTGTTATTCAGAAAGGGAAATATCTAGGGGCGGCCTTAAAATTTGTGACACACACACACACACACACACACACACACACACACACACACACACACACAGAGGTGCTGCAAATCGACATGAACTTGGAGCTCTCCTACTTCTGTGGCCAACATGGCCCAAATGTAACTTGTTCCCAGCCTTTAAAAACACAACTGGTGCAAACTTATTTTGTACAGAGGCTTTGTCAGGGCTTAGAAGCATCTTTAACCTAACCTTTGGAGTGCACCAGTGAGGAGTAACTTTAGAGATCTTGGCAGTGACAACTTTGCAAAGAAGTAATTGTCAGACTCGCTTAGCTTCTGTGTGGTTTGCTTTGCTGTTTCTCTTAACAACTCGGTGGGCTTCCTGGCTTGGACAGGCCCCAAAAGACTAGTCATGGGGGGAAGTTCTTATGTGGAGATGCCTGCTTCCATGACAGAATCTCCCTAGAGCAAAACTCTGATTCACTAGCATGCTTCTTGGATGAGTGCAACATTGAACATTTAAAAACTGAAATTTTAAATAGTTTGTTGTTTAGAGGCACGCACCCTTCTGAGGTATCTTTCTGAATGGAAGTGGCTGTAAAATATCCATGAATATCACACCTGGAATAAAAGTATAATCTGTCACTTTTCTATCTTAGGACATTTGACCCCTGAACAAATTTCTGGATATTTCTTTTTGTTAGGTTATATATATATGAAATTGTTGAATAGACTGTCAAACATTACAGAAACATGATGTGCTCTTCTAGGATACCATATGCCTAGCACAGAGCAGACAGTATTTCTTTAGTGGATGAATGGCATAGGCATTTTAAACATATCAATGGAACATGTAGGACTTCAGACCTTGTTTATACCAACTTTTAATATCCTCCCAGAAAGTCGGGGCTTGGAGATAATTTATATTTTCTTCCTTTTCTAATTCTTTGTGCGAGTTTCTTCTATTATGCTTTGATTTTCTTCTTTTAAGTGAAAAAGAAAACTTCTTTTAAGTCAGGTGAAAAGGTCCTCTCAATTCAACTGGAAGTGCTTTTCTCAGTTCAGTTGACTGGAATCTCCAGTCTAGCAACACATTTAGATATGTAAAATAATGCCATTGCAGTGGAGCAAATGATTAATAAGGTGTTTGGGGGGCATAGAGAAAGGAAATCAAAGAGGTAACATGGTCACAAGGTGTAGAAGCTACTTCAGACAGAGACACTTGCAAAAGCTGAGAGTTCAGATGAGTGGAGTTCTAAGTTCCCTGCCTTTCACTTTTTGTAACCTTTCCTTGTATTGGCTTTCATTCTGAAGTGACATGAGAAATCTACAAAGAGCCCCCAGGGTTCTTGTATCTCTGTTGAGATGTTTTTTTTTTTTCAAATACAAAGTCCCCCTTTAGCTTGAAGAGTATGTGTGTATTTGAAACTTATCATCGTTAGTGATCAAGGTTTTCTTTCTTTAACTTCAGTGCTTGGACGCTTGGATTCCTCTGTTCAAGCAATTAGAAAATCAAGTCAGGTGGCACAAGGAGTCTGCACTGTGAACTCACAAGGGTAGAGGAAATACACTCTGGCTCTGTTGCTATGGCAACAAGTGGTTCCAGGATAGTTATGCTTTCCATTTGGGTAATTACGAACAAAAAGGAGAAAGAAACGAAGGCAGTGTCATGGTGTTTGCCCTTCTGGTTGACAGCCTCCTGGAAGGGGTAGCTACTGGGATAAATCTTCTTTGAGACTCCACGTGACTGTGGCTTTAGAACTGCATATTGTGTGGAATACGGGGTGTGTGTGCTGGGTGGGGTAGATGATTTTTACTGGATGAACTCTGTTGGACATATAGGTCCACTAGTGGGGATGCTTGAGTTTCTTGCCTGGGCTTCTAATGAAATGCCATCCTTTGAACCAGTGCTTCTCAACATGGGGTGAAAAGGTGGAGGGGGATTTTTGTCTCCCGAGAGGGCATCTGTAAAGCTTTTAGATGTTTTTAGTTGTCACAACTGGAATGGGGAGTGCAAATGACATTGAGCGGGGAGAGGTCAGGTATGCCACTAACCTTGCAATGCCTAGAATGAGCCCCACCAATGAGCTGTTCAGCCCCAAATATTTATAATGCTGAGACTGAGAAAAACTCATGGAGCATGATTTCATGTTTTGGAATGGCTGACATTCAGGAAGCAGTAATAGAGTTGTGTAGGAATACGATGCTGTAAAGGGGATTTCTTCAGGTTTTTCTTTCTTTCTTTCTTTCCTTCTATTTTTTTTTTAGTTTTCTGTTGTAATTTCTGAGGGATTTTCAAAGACAGTTGATCTTGGAAAAATGTGGTTTCTAAAGGGCTCATGGGGGCAAGATCTTGCCAGGATGGGATCATTTTGCAAGTATGATGAGTTAGAAACTTGACAAGGCTAGAGCCTTAATTTCAGGAAGAAATATCTCTTGCTCCACTATACGTTCTTAGTATTTAGCCCTGGTTACCAGAGTACATCTAAATGGTATTCTTGTATTTAGTTTGAGAATCATATGTTAACAAGACTGCTAGACCAGTAAATCTTTTTTTTTTAAAGAGTAGAATTCTGTCCTTCTCATAAGCTTGGGATTAAACACACAAGAGATAGCAAAAGAAAACACACACACACACACACACACACACACTTAGTATTTGTTCTAGAAGGTGTATTTTAACCATAAATCACTTACCATTTTCAATGTATATTGACACACTTTTATTATTCTAGATAGATCTCTTACAAAGAAACAGAATGGTATCTGGAGGCCATTCTGATGACAACTGTGAGATTGCACAGGTCTGGAATACCCTCATTCATCAGCTATCACTGTCAGGGTGAATTCCTCACCTGTCACAAGGAAATGATACCACAATTGCGTACACGTCTTCCAATGTTTCCCAGTGACACTGTGCACCTTGACAATCTGTCAGTCTTTTCCTCTCTAAGCCAAGGCTTCATGCCGTGTTGGCCTACCAATGTTTTCTCACATATCTTCCCAAGGCACCAGTGTTCACTCATGCCAGCCAGAGGGCTGGACTTTCATGCGCCCATCATGAAGACATGTTCCCCATACTGCCTGCTGTGTGCTCTGCCCTAAGGCAATAGCTGTAGTGCTACAATTCAGAAAGTTGCTTCTCCTGCTTTAAGAACCAAGTGAAAGGATTTTTATCCATGTACAGATACATCCGGAGGCGATCCAAGGATGGCAGGGCACAAGGAATGTTAGGGTAGGCATCACCAGAAGAAATGCCACTTCAGTACTCACCCATAAAAGCAAACATGGCAAAGAAAGCAAAAGAAGAGGGATTTACACATGCAAACACTGGTTAATGTGGGGACTTCGAGGCACTCACAAACAACACCCAGTGGCTGTCAGGCTGTCCTCATTCCACCTCTAATGAACTGTAGCTAACTGAAACATGCCTAGGGAGCGGGTAGTTCTATTATGGAAAGAGAAGGCATGGATTGTGCTTGGGTATGGTGGAGTAGGGAGGCCAGTATGGCCAGTGAAGAGATGGTTTGTAATGGCAAAATGGAAGTGATGGATCTGATGGACTTCTGGCACAGACCCATTGATGTTGGACCATTTTGGACTAGGTTACAATGCTGATATACTGATTGACAGAAGCAAATGCGGGCTCGTGAAGGATCTGATTTAACAAAAATTTCATAAGCATCTTGTACCTCATCCCCCAAGATAAGCATAGAAAGTAACTCAAAATTAATCTGTTCCCTAGTTTCCTGTCTCTAAAGGACTATGTCAAGTTCTGGAATCATTAGGTGGCTTCTGGATTAGAAATTTCGATAAAGGTTTACATTTCAGTGAACAGGGCACTACAGGTAGTAAAATGATGGTATAGGCAGCCTTTGTTTTTTTTTTCACATGGCAAATTTGGGAAACTCATAGACTTCCTTTGTGAATTAAACTCCCATTGGCCTGTAGAACAATAGCATCTGCTGTAGTTAGGCAGATAAAGAAGAATTCCTGGGAACCTGAGCTGGTTCTCCTGTGGGAAAGGAGGTAGCATAAAGTGGTGCAAATACAAAAGGGGATTTAGGAAGATGAGAGGAACCTAAGCTAAAAGCTGGAGCTCCTGAAAGTTTCTCTGTGATTGTGTATCGTCCGCATATTTGTGCACATTTTTTGCCAATGCACTTCACATCCATCACAAGGAAGGGGAGTGTGGTCTGATGTTGATTAGCAATAAACTTCGTTGAGTCATTGAAACAACAGATGGTTAGAATGGTTTCTGTAGTTAACCTTGGCATCCAGGCTAGAGAGGAAGGTGTAAGATTCAAGACAGTGCTGATTATCTGGAAGATAATCAAGACAGGAAAGGCTGAAAGTTATATTCATAGACTAGACTATTTGAATTGAAGGTTTCAAAAGGAAAGTAGACACATGGGAAAGACTGGCCAAGTTGGCTTGAAGATCAAAGGCATTCCAATTGATCTGTAAGAATAAATGCAGAGAAACAGGTATTCCTTCTTCTTGTATTACTTTCTTCTGGCAGCCTACTTTGGTTATAGACAGTTTCTTTGACATAAAGGCTGTCTTACAGCAATGTTAAGTATTTGATCATAGCTATATAGTATATTTTATCTCCATTGTTTACAACACTAACCATAGCAGATCAAAATATTCTTGCATCATGAAGTGTATATACTATCTGAATAAACTTTTTATAGAAAATGCAGGTTATTTATGCAAATTGTAGTGAATTAAGCTAATGCTTTGTAGAGTAAGAATCTTTTAGAAAGAGTTTTTGCTAGAACCATGATTTCTTCCCTTTCGATTGTTTTCAGATTTTGTTGCTAAATATGCAAAAAGCATTCTTTCTTTCTAATTATTAACTATATATACAAATGCTCCTGTGTAAAAATGTCCAGTAGAAGAGGTCCAGGGATCTAAGGCAAGGGTCAGTAAACTGTTTCTATAAAGGTTCAAAGAGTAAATAGTTTCAACTTTTCAGACTGGAGAATTTGCCATAGCTACTCAACTCTACTTTTATAGGTTGAAAGCAGATAGACAATACATGAATGAGTTGTGGCTGTGTGCCAATAAAACTTTAATTATCAAAAAAAGGTAATGATTGGATTTGGCCCAAAGGGCAATAATAAAATTCTCTAGTGGATTGTATAATTTTGCACAAAAATCAAGTTCACATTTTAATAAATTTGCTTTTTCAATTTTGGCTTTTAAGCAACATGTAAATGACGATGACACATAGATGTTTCCAATTCCTGATGGGTTTATGTACACCTAAGTGGTCTGAAATCATAAGTATTGGCTTGCCATCTAAACTTACTCCCTGATGATCTACATACTTCCTCTCTATTCTAGGATCAAGGCAGAGTATCTTCCATTGCAGTATCATTTTCTTCAGGCTTATTTAGTGCATTCTAGGAAAAGTAATAGTGCTTTGAAAAATTTGTCCTCAGATTTTAATTAGTATGTAACTCTTTATGATAAAAATATGCCCTGACCAGAATAATCTCTGATGAGATGTCAAGAATCTATGTTGTTTTTATGATTTAGATGACATACTGAAGTGGGAAGATATCCACCAATAAAATATGCCCTAAAATGTCAAATCAAAATTATATGGGTTTTGATGTATCCTGATTTATGTATTTATGATCAAGACCTATTCAATGTATACTCTCTAAACTGTTACTCTGAGGTGGTTTGATGCTTCCTTCAGGGATGAGAGAGGGTTTTTTATTTTTAATTCACCAGTCATTTTTTGGAGTTAAATGTGTGTACATTGGTCAAACAGGAACAGAATGGAATGTTAGCTTTCTGCCAACAACTCTTCTGGCTGCAAGAAAGTTTCTCAATTTTTTCTCTCTTCAACCTGAGTCACATAGACAATTTATCTGAAAAAAAAAGGATCAAGGGAAAACCAACTGTGGAGAATAAACAAAGCTTTTTGCATCCGTGTGAGTGCATATTTGAAAGTAGGCTGTAAGTAGCGTTACCACTCATCTTTCTGTTCACTGGAGAGGCAAGTTGCTAAACTTTTCCTTTGAAATGTGTCTGGATGGGATCAGCTTTATTTGGGTCATGCTTTGTGTGTAGAGACCAGAAGTCATGACTTGCTTTTCTCACCCTGAATGTAGAAATGATTTCTTGAGTTATCAAATAGGGTGACATTAAGAAGTAATGTCCAAAGGTTCTTTCTCTTCCAGACTTACATCAATAACTTGGAGTTTGTTGAGAGCAATGACCCACAGAATGAAATCATCTAGACCATTTAGAAATATAAATTGAACATATACAGTAATAAGAGCCCGATATTAACTTCTGTTCCCTCTGTATGTAGCAACCATGGTGTGATGGAACATTAACTTTGCCCAACCTGTGAGACTGAATCTCTTTTGATTCACTCATCAAGTATAGGTGCCACACAAATGTACTTTGGAATTTGTATGAACCAAACCACCAATTACTATATTTTCTGCTTGTTCTCATCCAGGGTTTCTCAGCTCTAGATTTGTGGCTAGGAAATTCGTGGGTTTGAGGATTGTCCTCATGGTAGAATAGTTAGCAATATCCCTGAGCTATATGCACTGGATGCCAATAGTGTCTCTTTCCCTAACTCAGTCACAAGAACCAAAATTCCTACAGATGTTGCCCCTGGACAGAATCACCTTAGTTGACGCTAGTTCTTTAGCTACTTAAGTATTAGGTTTGATGGCATGTAACTGGTGGCCTGAAAAAAATGTTGGCTATAATCACATGACTCCCCTCTAGGATTCTCTCTACATTCTTTATCTCTTTATTTATATAGCTTTGTGTTCAGTGTGGAGAGGAAGAGGTAACGTGTAGAGTGCCCACACTTTTAGGTATGCCTAGAACAATCATGTTTGTGCCTAGAATCCTGATAAGTAGAACAACCCTGAAAAGTGTCCAGGGAAGGATGGATTTTATCTGGCCCACTTTTGGCTTTGGGAAATAGGCAAGAATTTGAAGGAATCTTACAATCTCAGTGAGCCCTTCTTTTACTCAGCGGAAGTTTTAGACACCATCCTCTCTTGCAATCAAAGCCTGGAAATATTCCAGCCCTGTAGGGATTACGTACACGAATTCTGAGCCTTGACACTTTCCAGGAGGTTTTAGGTTTTGTTCAAAGTAGGCAGAGTGAACTTAGCGAAAAAAGAAAATAACAGTGTTTTTGAGTAAATGATGTTTGCCCAATTAAGACAAAAAGATTCAGAAGTTCTGAGCAAGAAGAAATTACGTTATTACTGGGCTCAGGCCTCCTGCTTGGAAAAATTTTAAATGTTTAGAACAGACTAGGCTGCATGACAAGTGAGCTGAAGAAACCAGGTGGTAGTCTGAAAAACAATCATTTTATTTTGTTCTTAAGAATAGGGGAAAAATGTTTTGCCTTCCCATTAAATCCTGTCATATGTTGTAAAGGCTGCTCATTAAGGCTTGGAGTGGACATTTGCATTGTGTTGCACACTGGCATGTGCCTTTATGAAAATCTTCAAACAAAAAAATCTCCAGGTAGTAATGTGCACTTGAACCTGTAATCAAAATTGGCTTCTCCCTTGGAAGTGTGAAGGCAAGATGTTGTGCAGTCTGGAGAAAAGCTAAGATAATCAAAAGATCTACCCTGTACAAAGAACTGGAGTTAATTACTATATTTGCACTCAGTGACTGTCTCATATTTGGCTTTTAAAGTGATAGTAACTTGTGGAATCCATTTGAAGCTGTTGAGCATGCAATCTGCCCTCTTCGCCACCATTTTCTTTGCTGGCAGCTGTGAGCCTTTCCCCGATCTTTAACTCTGACAAAGCCCTGGTCTTGAGAACTGTAGTTGAAGATTCCTTTCAGAAAAATCAAGACCAGCTGGCTGCCTCCACTGATAAGTCTTTGCCCAGATCTCTTTCCCTTCACAGTGTCCTGTTTTCTCCCTGCAGGCCCTTGGGGTGGTGCTTGTAACACGTGTGCTCTCTAAAACCCTCCTCGAGGTCATGCATTTGCCATCACGTGGTTTTAGAGGATCTTCCAGGTCTTGCTTGTTTTCTCTTTACTCATATCCATCCCCTACCACCTCTCTTACCATGCTCCTCCTTTTGCTGGCCCTCTTTCCAAATAATACCAATTAATCTCTATATCACACATATGTACAACAATATGTTTGATCTAGATTTCCACATATGAGAGACAATATATGGCATTTCTCTGTGAATCTGGTTTATCTCACTTAACTTAAAATATCCAGTTCTATCCATTTCCCTGCACATGACATAATTTTGCTCTCCTTTATGATGGATTCTCTCTCTCTCTCTCTCTCTCTCTCTCTCTCTCTCTCTCTGTGTGTGTGTGTGTGTGTGTGTGTGTGTGTGTGTGTATGTGTGTGTGAGTGAAATTTTCTTTGTATGTAATTTTCTTTGTCTAGTCATCTGGTGGTAGACATCTAGGCTGGTTCTATTTCCTGGTTGTTACGAATATTGCAGCAATGCGTGTGAATGTGCAAGCATCTCTGTGCCGTGCTTCCATAGGTGCATATACAATAGTGAAATGGCTGGGTCATATGTATGATAGCTCTGTTTTGCTTTTTGTAGAACCTCCATACTAATTTCCACAGTGATTAATTTACATTCCTGCCAATTGTGTGTAGTGAGTGTTTCCTACCCCCAACGCTATATCCTCACCAGAATCCGTCATCGTCTATTTCTTACTGCTAACCATTCTGATAGGACTCAGGTGGAAATGTTCCCAGAAAATCCAGCTGTTGAATATTTTCCTTATTGATGACTAATGAGTGAGGGCCCAGTATATTGTGGATGAAGCCATAATGGGCTGATGATTCTGGGTTCTATACGAAAGCAGACGGAGAAAGTCATGATCAACAAACCAGGAAGTAGTACTTCTCCATGGCCTCTGCACCAGCTCCTGCCTCTAGCTTCCTGCCTTGTTTGAGTTCTCGCCCCGACTTCCTTCAGTAATAAACAGTGATATGAATGTGTAAGCTAATTAACTCTCCAAGTTGATTTTGTCATAGTGTTTCATCACTAGAAACCCTAACTAGGAAGGAAGAAGTGGAGATTTCCTCGCCTTCTGCCTGCTGTCTTCTACACACTTATTAATTGTTTGGGTTTCTTTGCTAGCCAGAAACCTTTTTTAATATTAAGCTTTTAATTAATTCTCTGAGAATTTCATATTCCAGATACATTCCCCTACATGACCCACCAAACTTTGTGTACTCCTTCTCTCTCCCCGACCCACCAAATCCATTTTTTAACTTATCAAATCCATATACTTGTAGATGTGTGGGCATTCATTTACTGGAGTGTGGTCGGCAGGTCCACCTCCCTCTCCCTGCAGCAGTAAATTGCCAATAGTAGACCTAGTTTAACTTCAGCGGATTTTAGTGGTGAATTATTGGCAGTATTTCTTTAGATATTCAGAACATGATTGCCTAAACCTGCATCTTGAAATGTTTTCTCCAGGCCATTCTCATTTCTGGGTGCTCTTTCATACAGATTTGCATTAGGAGTGAGCCAGTGCGCTATTTCCCGATGGTCCCTGTTCAAGTTTTTCCTAATTAAATAATGGATTGCAAAATTGTCATTGGCTCAAAAATTAGCAGGCAAGCTATGGATAATATCTAAAAAGTGGATGTTTTAAAATTATTAAGTTGTATCCTGCTTTGGGAAGCATGATATTTCATAGTTTTCAGCTATTTAGAATAGTATCTTGATAAGACATTTGCTGAAGGCGGAGGGCCAATTCTGTGTAACTGCAAGAAATCAAGAAACATTATCCCTTTACTCTGTTTTGTAAGAGAGAGCATTCTAAATGCCACCTAAAGCTTAATCATAAACATATTCAAAATGTCAGATCAATCAGTATCTCATTAGTGTGCCAAAATTTGTAAGGATTCTTGATTCTCCTGGGCATACAATTCCAATATTTAAAGTAATGGTTTTGCATTACTCTCCTGAAGATGTTGGCCAGTTTCATCTTTTGCCTATATACCCCTACTCTAATGTTGCTGTTTTTTAACTGTCTTTCGAGTCTAAAATATGATGTCATCTTTGCTCAAAGAAAGATGTTCTTCACTATTTACATTTTTACTTATTTGTGTTTGTTTATTATACGTGCATATGTTGGTAGCTGTGTAGGTCGGTTTAACGATATGGAAATCTGTTTGTCAGTACCTACTAAGGAGGGATATTGGGATTCTCTGTAGAGGAATGTCTCTACTCTCAGCTATACATCCAACAGAAAGGCTGCAAATGCTCACCAACAGGCATGCGCTAGAATGTTCATCACAAACTGGTAACAACCCGATATCTATCAACAGGCAGAAAGAAAAAGAGCCATGTTTTATTCATGCAATAGAAAACTTCTCAGCAGCAAAAATGAAGTATGCATATATGCCACAACATGTAGTATGGGTGAAAAAAGCCTTGGTAAGAAGATTGTCTAGTGTGTACTGTGTGAATCTATTGAATTAAAGCTCAGAATCAGACCAGCAAATCAATGAGACTGTAAATCAGGAGACAGTAACATTTGGGGATTGAGAATTGGAAGAGACCTGCATGACCCAGATGGACATTGGACAGTTGTGGGTACTTCAGGAAAATACATTTATATGTGAGCTTATTACTTCAGCACATCTGCTTATATACTATTTTGCAAAGCTTTAAATATAGAACTAAAGGCAAGGAAAAGCACTCCCTTCGTTTTTCTTTTTCCTTTTTTTTTCATTTTTCTTTCCTCCCCCCATCTCTTTCTCTCTTTTTGATTTTCGAGACAGGGTTTTTCTGTGTAACAGCCCTAGCAGTCCTGGATCTAACTCTGTAGACCAGCCTGGCCTCGAACTCACAGAGATCTACCTGTCTCTGCCTTCTGAGTGATGGGATTAAAGGTGCACACCACCACCTCCCAACAGAACATCCATCTTTATAATGATGGAGAACTAGTAACCCTGCACTCAGTTTACTACAAATGTTACTTCTGGCATATAGTTCATAATAACCATGTAGAGCTACACAGCACAACAGTGGGCCTGAATCTGTGCTTGGGACTGTGTTTTGGCAAATAGAATACTTATTTGCATTAGATTGTCTCCACCATTTAAGTATGGAAGACCAGGTCTTTCCACCTCAAGTATCCATCATGGGCAAATCTTAGAAAGTGGAGTTCTAACTACAGGTGATGCATTACCTGAGCACACATCATGCCTCTAGGCTTGCTAGCCCAAAGGAGACACTGAAGACTCAAGGAAGGGCTGCATGGTGGGACTGATTGAGCCAGAGAGGGAAATTTGTAAGGATAGCATCTCTCTACTTCTGTTTAGTCTTAATTTGGTGAAATTTTCCAGAGATAGTGGCGACTGGGGGAGCTGTTTATACACAGAATGTTGTCTGCCTCAATTGCACACTTGAATTTTGGCTGATTGCCCAGTCTTTTGTGGGAGTCCAAATAGAATGTGTGTGCTTCTCAAAAAAAAAAGTCAGTTTTAGATTTTACAAAAGGATTTAAGTGTTATTACTCCCCAAGGAGAAATTTGAGGCAGGTTTTTCTTTTTAAAGGCGAAGGCCAGAAGAAATGGCTTGAAGGTTAAAAAGAGTTGCTCATATAATTGGCTGACATATTGAGTTAAATTCATCTCCTCCCATAGATGCAAGTTAGAAATTATAAAAGAAAGAACTACATTAAATTCTTAAAATGAATACGAGGAATGTAATAACCCAGGCATTAGAGTGATTGATGGCCATTCTTAAAATAACATTGCCATAAACTAAAATTAAGTAACTGTAAATAAATCTAGATACACAATATAAAAGTTTGTATATATATGTAATATGTACTAACATTTTGATTTTTCAAAACCCTTCATTTAAAAACATAACACAATTTTCTTACTGAGACTATGTATATTACAGTGCATTCCTACACACCTTATCCATATGCACACAGTATTTGTATATGTATATACACACATATATAGATACATACGTGTATAAATAATGTGTATATGTAGACACGCGTGTTGTTTTTAGAATTGCTATCTCCTAAGCTACCTGAAAAGTGATAAGAAGGAACTGGAGTTGATTGTTTCTTAGACTCTCAGAAGATTTATGGTCTTCATTCATCCTCTCAGATCAGTTGCAACACCTCAAAGAACCATGTAGTCAAAGAAATGCAATTGCTTTAGGAGAAAACTACATGGTGTTAGCTTTGTGAGTACTGAGCTCTAGGAGGAGAAGATGAAGTGATGGCTTTTCCGCTGCTTAGGTCACAGTGTCTGGGTTTCTGTTGTTTCCAAGGACATCTCGTTAGGAAAAATATATCCAGGTTCCTTTACTTTCCATCCTGGTCGTGAAAATAGAATGGATTTGGTGGAATTGAGGCTATTGGAACAAGATCCAATTGCCAAGTTCTTATGCTGGAAAGCTAAGTGAAATTCTTGTTTTGTGGACCAGAACATTTGGATAATGGTATCTTAAGTTACTCTGCGTGTTTGTGGCCCCATGGAGCGGAATTGAAGAGATTTACATTTTAATTACTGATGACAGAGTTGCATAGGGCAGATTGTACAAATGAGACTCACAAATACCAAAAGACAGAGCTCAGATTTGTCAAGTGCCCTTTGGAAAAGCGTTTCATAGATTATAATGTTTCAGTGGGCAGTCAAATTAAGGAGTCTTGACTCCTGAACTCTGCAGAGATTAGCATGCAAGCAGCACCCATTGAATTCCTTTGCGGGAGACCCTTTAACACATTTCATAACCAAAAATAGTGCCTTGTGATACCAAGGCCCTGTGATTTCCTTTTTTGAACAAGTGCTTCATTATTTCTAAAGGGACATAATTTTGATTTTAGAAGATTTTTCTTTTGAAGCAACATGTCCCAGTGTCTGAAAGAGAGTTGCTAGGCTATCTGTAATGATCAAACCATATGTGTGTTCATCAAGTCTGGGCCCAAGGAATGCTTCTGTTGTAACCATCACCAGGCTACTCCAAGGAACAATTGCTGTAGTTGCAGTTAATTCTGGTCCAGATTCATTATAGATTCATTGGAGCTGTAAACACTCATGGCATTTGTTCTCATCTTCTGTAGTCATAGTTTAACAAATATTATTCAAGTCATTGCTATACTGGAGGAAGGGGATCAGACTTCTGGATAAAAGAAGATTAATGTGACAGTTCTGTTTTTGAGGAGAACATTGTTTGAAAAGATATATCAAACAAAACAAATAAGGTCAGTATTCTAGCAGAGATGCCAGTAGGAAGGCTGCGGAGACCCTTTTAGGAGCATGGTAATGTGAGTCGGGAATTGTCCTCTGGAACTCCAGAGAAGCCATTAGGGGTTTTGGTAGCTAATGGGAAATGGAAGATGTGGAAGGGAAGAGAGGTGATAGATGCGATGGAGAAAGAAGGCCATATAACGCAGAGAACTTTCCTCTTGTAAACAAGGAATCTTGTTTAATATGTGACCGTAAATTGTAGAGTATAAAAATACCAAAAAGACGCATGGCTGCATTATGGAATATTTAGACCATAGTGAGGATGCTATGTACACTTAGTTATGGAAAGTGAGCTGGATTTCTGAATAGCCCCCAGAATCTTTACTAGTCTGAACTTTTGAACATAGATACGCATATATGTATATGTATGTATGTACACATATACATTATATGTGTGTGTATACATGCAGTGTGACCTTCCTCTAAAGTCACAGTCTGTTAAAAAACTTTATGCCTTAAAAATTCAACTTAGAAAATGAATTTGATTCTTGTAAGTGTCCTAGGGTTTAAATGACAAGGTAGAATCATAGGACTCTGGGGGCTAAGTGAGGATCTGTGTGCTTTCCAATCTTCTGCTTTTCTAGTCTCCAAGCACATGGCTCATTGTACTTCAGTCCAGCACAAATAAGTAGCAAGCTTGGTTCAACATCAAGGGACCAACATGTGTTCCAAAGTAGAATGAGTTTCAAGGAACAAAAAGGGCACGAACAAAGCTTAAACACCGTCCAGTGAGGAGAAGACTGTCAATTGGTTGAGATTGACATAAATACAAGGAGCAATGAAATGTTTGTTTTGTGTTGTTGGTTGTATGTTTGTGATTTGTATTGTTTGGGAAGAAATGGAGCTTGAGGTGCTTTCTTTGATTATGTCTGATATAAATAATTTGCATGTTCATAGAAATGAATATATGGAAGATAGAATCTTTTAGGGGGATTTGTAAAGTCCCAGGAGGGAGAAGATGAAAGCTCTAAGTATGAAAAAGAGAGAAAGATAGTGCCATTTCACTTTTTAAATCTAAGGATCAGTGAACATGGTCGGTGAAGGGCCAGACCCTGTATGTTTTCTGGGATATTCAATGATTCCCTGTAACAGCTGCTCAGCATTCCCAGTTTAAGGAGAAAGTAACATATACAAATACTTCAATGGATGGGCAGGATTGCGCTCTAAGTAGTCTTTATTTACAGGGGCAAGAATCTGAATTTCAAATACTTTTCACACATCATGTAATAACAGTTCTTTGATTTCTCCCAAACGGTTTGAAAAATGAATTCATTCCTGTGCTAAATTTGAGACAAACATCTCCTCGCAAGTTTGTCCTTTCAGAGACTCCCAGCTGAAAAGCAACATCCTTGCCCTTTTAAGTTTAGGAGAATTTATTGAATGATGACTTTTCCCCCCTTTGGTATTTTCCTAGGTTTCTCTCAGATGCTTTTGGTGCCTGTGACAGTTTCCAACACTAGTCGTCATGCATTTATGAAGCACTCACCATGAACTGAAAAGCTGAGGACAGACGTCAGAGGAAAAGAAAATATTAGCAATAGGACGTGGTACAGAAGCTCCTCTATTTATGGAATTTCAACTCGTGCACTTTCATAGATACAAACAAAAGCAGGCTCTGGAGCAAAGCCCTCTGGCTCACTCCTTACCACCCAAATATGCGTCAAGAGCTTCTGGGAGCTCTTTTTATTTCTACTCCCTCCTGTCTTTGATTTTTCGTTTACTCAATCCATCAGATATTTACTGCATTTCTGCTTAAACCTCATCTTGTGTGATAGCCTCATGGGACATAAGAAAGGGAAAACATGCAGGAAGTGGTAACCGAACATAGAAACAGCTTGTAAAAAATTGAGATTTCTCAGAGAAACCTGTCAAGATTGTTGACAGAACAATTTTCAGGGCGAAGATGCTGTCATGCCTATTGTGAGAAGGTACATGCTTCTAATAAAAGGTCTTCTAGAGAGTACTTATATTACCTGACAGTGTTTGAAATATATAAAGGCATATTGTTCCTTGAATTATAGTGAGCTTACATCCCAATAAACCCATCAGAGATTGAAAATGTCACAAGTCAAATATGCATTTATGCATCCAATATCCTTAACCTGCTAGCTCCCGTATCTAAGGAGCATGCTACACTGTGCGGTATTTTGTGTTTTTTCCATGAGCACAAGATTGACCAGAAGCTGTTGCTGACTGCTGCTGACTGACTTTCAGAATTTTTTGTACTGTATATTTCAAGTCAAGGGAAAAAAAAAACTTTGTAGTTCAATGGGTCATTTCTACTTAATGAATATCACTTTCTTCTTTTATTTCTGAGATTATAATATAATTATATCACTTATCCTTCCTTTTCCTCCCTCCAAACCTTTTCATATCCCCCTCCTCGCTCTCTCTGTCAAATGCATGGCCTCTTTTTCCACTAACTGTTATTACATGAACCGTCTCCCACCCCCCACTCCTAAGTACAACCCGTTCAGTCTGTATAATGCTACTTATATGTATGCTTTCAGGGCTGACCCTTTGGCATTGCACCACCAATTGGGATGCGCTTCCCTGAGGACGACTATTTCTCCTACTCTCAGCATTTCTTAGTTATGCGTAGTTCTTCGTGTAGGGTAGAGGTCTCATAGGCTTTCCCCTGTCCACATTGGCATGGCTATTGGTGTCATCCCTGTTCACTTTTGAACCATAATGAAGTGGGGAAATGGCACATTCACACCATTGTAAATCAAGGCCCATCTGTACCTATACAACATATACCATATACCCACACCCCCACCACACCCACCAATTCTGCTTCTGTGCCATTGTGCAGCTTCTGTGAATAGCATTTGAACTTTTGGAAAGGATGTCCTATGGTGTTCTGAAACAGTTTTCCTGTACACAGAAGGAGCAGGAAATGTGTGGGAGTTTCTAGATATACATACAGCAAACACTATCCTAAACACTACCAAAATATTGTTAGGCCAGGAATATAGCTCTCTGGTGGAGTGCTTGCCTGGCATGCTTGAAGCTCTAAGTTAAATTCTCAGTACTCCCTAAATGTGATGATTGGCAAATTGATGAATCAGAGAGTCTTTGTGTGCGTGGTAGATCAGTATATTGGGCCAATTTGTGTTAATTCGGGAGAACTCAATCCAGTCATAGGTGTTTCCGTGGGTTTGCAGCTTTGGAATTTGTCTGACCTTAAACTAAGTGGTGAAATAGTAAATAAGGTTGATGAAGCTGGTGAGAAATGCCTGCAGTGTGAGCCAGCAGCTCTGATACTTCAGAAGATTTCCAGCCTCTGAAATGGAACAAGTGTGATGTGGGCAAAGATGCCAGATAAAGCATTCATCAGCAAGGATGGCAGAAATGCAGAGGCCATGCCCGAGAAGCTTGAGCCACAGAATCTGAAAGTGTATCTAGATGCTTCAAGCTTCTACCATGTTCAGGGCCTGGTAGAGACCCAGAATAATAAACAGATTTTCTATTTTTTTTGAACAGCTTAAATATTTCAGGCCATCTTGTACTGATTCCTTTTGGAGTTCTGCTCAGAGCATCTCAGATCTTTTTATTTGAACCAACTCCTTCCTTCCTTTTTACATTGGTTTTGATGTATAAGCATAAAGACTTGAGTTCAGGTACCCGGCACCCATGTAAAAAAAAAAAAAAGCCAGGTTTTACTGTGTATGCCTGCAATTCTGGTGCTGGGGAGGCAGAGACAGTCAGATCATTAGAGTTCTTTGGCCAGCGCTTAGCTGAACTGGTGAGCTACAGGATTAGCCAAAGACCTGGTGTCAAAAACCAAGTCAGTGGGCAAGTCAGGAAGACAGGGGATGTTAGTGAGCTCTGGCTTCTATATACACATGAACATATGTGCCTATATCACCAAACACATATATACCCTTAGAAATAAACACAACACCACACACACACACACACACACCCCAATTCTCTGTGTCATTCCTTAGCTTCTAATGAGCAACCCTTGAATGTCTCCAAAGGATTTCCTATTGGTTCTGGAGCAGTTTTTCTGTACCCACAAGGAACAGGAAATTCCTGGGAGTTTCTGTCATCCTGGGACATCCCGTAGATCATGCCTGGTGGGAGGAAAACTATGAAGTCAGAGGTCCCTTGGCTTAAAGAGGAACAAACTCTGGGATTTCTTTATACTCCACATCTCTCCCATAAGAGTCAGACTGAGGCTGGAGTAACACTAGACCCTGTTCCCAGAATTGAATTCTTCCATTTCCCGGCCCTTTATCTATCCTTACAAGTTTCTCTTGGGAGCACATTCGTTGAAAATCACCCCGGTGTCAGTCATTGTCCTATCATATTTCTGGGGAACTCTACCTAAGTCAGTAAGCAATCACATAGGTAAGACAAACAAAGAGCTCGAGATCTTGCCTTCAGTTATCACGAGAAGAGTAAATAAAAGAATGGCCTCAGAGAAAAAAAAAATAGAAGCCAGTCTTCAGCCTTAGTCCACCCAGGTCGGGCTAGAAAAACAGGGAATGGGTAAAGAATTGAGAGACCTTAAAGCCGGCAAGCCTAGGGAGAAATTGTGGTGTAGTGCAATATCTCCAGCTACAGGATTTCCAAGCTCAGTTTAAATATTACCAGGGAAAAAGATAACAGTTCACCCTGCCTTCCTTCCCTCTGTCCACCTTCTTTCCTTCCTTCCGTTGAATTCATATGCCACACAGCTCACTCATTTAAAGTAAACAACAATCTCTACAGCCCATTTTATAACATTTTTATGAGCACTAAGAGAAGCATGATACTTTTTAGCTTATTAACTTATTAACCACTCGAGTGCCTAGTCCTCAGCAGCCACAAATGAACTCTTGGTCTGTGTTGATGTACTTGTTTGCATATTTCATATAAATAGAATCATACAGTATGTGATCTTTTCTGATGGGCTTCTTTCATTCACGATCAATATCTTAAGGTGAATTCAGATTATATAATGTAACTACACTTGACGTTTTATGGTCAAGTAACCTATCGAGTAGACAGATTTTGTCTGTTCATCAGCTGATGAACATTTGAGTTGTTCTGACTATTGTGAATAGTTCTGCTATGACAACTTTTGTACAAGCTTTTATGTGGATATGCATTTTCATTTCTCTTGGTTATCCACTTAGAGCTGATAGTGCAAACACAGAGATTTCTTTCTTATCTATAGCCAAAACCCGAGTCTTCATAACTTCAACCCTCAATTTTTGTCCAAGCTTCTCTAGCAAAATGGATAAAGACTTTCCTTTCTTACACATAACATCCCTTCAAATCATTCATCATTGTCTTCCTCTCCTTCTTCAACCTTTACAGATTGACTCTCTTCTGTCCTTTTAATCACTGCAGTTCAGCGATGGTACTTACAGGGGTGAAAACAGAGAGTTGGAAGTTGTTGCAATATCTGTTATGATGTACAAAGCAGCTTGCTTTTGTTCCGAAGCTAACGCTTTCCCATCAACAACAGTGAACCAGTAGTGGGCTATTTTTAATTTTCCAACATCAGAGGAAAAAAATCACTTTATGGGTAAGAAAACTCTTCAGTAGACGCTAACAGGGGTTTCCCTTTGGAAAATCGTAAGGACTGGTCAATTCATACGTACATTGTCACTTTTTAACCTGTTAATATGAAAGATTCTTTGTTTGTGAAAAAGAAAAATAGCATATCTTGAGAACTTCAAAGAAATCATGTGGCCTGAAGACAGTAGGCAGAAAATTTGATGATGTCGCAGGAAAATGAAGCCATTTATTCAGTAGACTCAGAGTTCTACTGAACTGGGTAAAATGTAATGTTCATTCTTTTTCAGTAGCTACCAGTGTATCTGATTCTTACTGTTTAGTCATATATCTCGATATATTTTTGCATATACCTTTTAAAATACAATATCTAGGGCTTAGGATAGCGTCCGGTATTGTCTTGTATTGCCTGTTTGACCTTGGACAAATCTCTTGACCAAGGACAAGCCTTTGTAAGCATCGTTTTCTGCATCTCCTGACCATTTCTGTGATTCTCAAATTGTGTTGTACATAGAGATCCTTTTGAAAATGTCAGCTCTGAGCTGATGCTTAAAGCGATTCTGACCAGTGTGTTTTAAGGACGTTCTTCCTGATAATAATTTAAAAACCTACATTCAAATGTGTGCTGATGCCCGTAGCTCTGAAGATCATTCTTTTGATTACTAATTAGCCATTTATGCTTGGACCCTTTCATCTTGTATCATCTTCTGCTGATAAGGAAGAAAATTTTATATCTTCGTGTAATACTTTTTCATCTTTCTGTGTGTGCACGCAAAGAAAGATGACAACCAAAATGAAAATAAAGAAGAAATTCTCGTGTAGATCCTGCTTAGTTCCCTTTACCAGAACAATTTCTATATGAACTAGAATTTCTCAACCTTTGTGCGATGGACATTTGTGGCCGGACCATCTTTTGCTGTATGTGAAGCTGTCTCATGTAGTCACAATAGGATACTGAACAACATTCCTGGCCTCTGCACACTAGATGTTGGTAGCAGCTCTCCCTGCTTTCAGGTTGCAGCAACCCTAGCTGCTTCTCCTTATTACCAAATGTGCCCAGGGGCTGTCTACTAATTCGCTTCAGTTGAGATCCATGCTCATAAAATGTGGTCCCCAAGAAAAGAATTTAAGAAACCCTTTTTTCCTTTGTTTGGTTTTTGTTGTGCTACAAGGCAAGAAGCTGCTAAACTGTTGGTGTTCTGACCTTGTGTGTTAAACATTCCTCAGGATTCTGGAATGCTCTGGCTCATGGTATTTGTTGGATTAATGGGCTCCAGATAGGTTAAGTGTCTTGGCAGGAGAGGGGCATTTTGTTTCATTCTCTTCGTTTTATTAGATGCCTGACAACAAAATTTTAATGTTGGCCTTATATGTTCTCCTTGTTTTCATAAAAATGGATCTATCACAAGATAGATTTATTGGGGGAGTACCATTGCATGTGAAAATGTTTTGAAAACTATAGTCACCACAGTAACACAGGGTCACCCTTTGTATTACTGCTGTGCCTAGAAACTAAGGCATTTTGAGGTTACAAAATTCGTTTATTTGGACAAAAAAAAAAAAAAAACAAGTGCTAGAAAAGGATGCCACAAATGGCCAACCAATCTACTGGCATTCCAACAACCTGCCATGTTGTGTGGTTCCCAGGTGTCAGCTTAGCTATACTCTTTTGCAATGTGTATATTTATCCTTTGTTGGTACAACATGCATACTTTACTAGCAGGGACAATGTTTTCGATAGGAGATATACTATTCTTATGTAGAAATTCTTAAAGAGTGACTTTCCTATGGCTACTAAAGATTTCACAACCTCAGTAATCTTGGTATTATGGGTCATATCATTCTTATGATGAGGGTTATCTTCTATTCGACCTTTCTTCCAAATTTTAATAGGCCATGGTAGCTCTAGGCATTGCCAACTGTCCCTTTGTGAGCAAAATCATCTTCACTTGGAAATTGCTGACCAAAGAGATATGGAGAGAGATACTGGTAAAATAAATAAATGAGTATAACTAATTATAAAATACGACTATTATGTTGAAACCTCCTTGATTCCTGTGAAAACTGGTTTATGTTCAAATTTCTATTTACATTTAAACTGCACCATATATTATGCGTATACAGCAACTCTCCTATTGAATAAAAATGAAAGTAATCATGTTTTCCTCACATCAATATAATGAAGATACTATTTGTTGTTTCTACAGAACCCCTGATTTAGGTGCTCAATAAACAGTGAAATCATTATTATTTAGAATAATCATTCTATTACTTGCAGTGGTGTCACAGTCTTGAGCCACCATGAAGACGAAGAAAGTTTAGAATTATAGAAAGGAATATAATACCCTTGATTGTGGGTATAAATGAAAAGTTGTTTTTCTTTTCATCAGCTTATATTAATTGTATATAAGAGCAGGTTTTATTGTGCCCTTTTGAGAAAGTACTTAAAGCATTTTCTTCATATTCACCCTGCTGTTGCCTCCTCCCATTCCTACTCATCTCTTATGTCTTTCTACTTCTACTTTCATATCTGTTTTTATTCCTATTGGATATTCTTTTTATTCTCTCTTCATCTTCCTGCTCTTATTCCTCTTCTTCCCTCTTCTCTTCTTCTTCTTAGTGGTAACCTAACAGTCTTAATTATAATTTTTTATTTGAGTGTGGATGAAGTACTATTTAAAAGAGCATGATAACACAGTAGGGTCACAAGACATCAACCTTAGACAAAGAACTACAGTCAACAAGGATTGTTGAGAGTGGGAGAAATAATCTTCTTCAGGGAAGAGCACACCATAACCAATACTAACTAGTCGGGACTGTACATATAAGTAATATTACCAAGACTGAGCTGGTTATATTTATGCATTTAGGAATAATAATGATAATCAATTAAAGAGAGACAAGCCATGGTTTTGAGAATGTGCAAGGGGTGCTACACCGTAGGTTTTGGAGGTGGGAAAGCAAAGGGGGAATTGATGTAATTTTATTATAATTTAAAAACTAAAATATTATAGAAGAAGAAAAATAAGTAAACGAGCATGGCCACCTTATCAGTGACTATGCCACTAAAGAAAATATCTCTCCCTCTTCCAGAAGCCATTAACTGCCTCCAAATCCTCAAGGAGGGCATGGCCCTCATGAGTCCCTCCCCTCTCCATGATAGGTGTTGGCAGACACAGTCTTGTGCACCTCATGGTCAGTTAATTGAAGTTGCTGTTAGTTCAAGAGTGAATTGGCCAAGTCATTTCTTGATTCTCAAGCAGCAGTTTGGAAATTCATAGCTGGAGGGATTGTGTCCTCTCCTTTTTTGATTAATGACCCTTGAATAGAACATTTATTTTAGAACCATCTCTCTGTGGGTTCTTTTAAAGGGCATTCTCCCGGGATCCTTGGCACTGAGTAGCAATTCTTCAGTGAACATATCAGATAGCAAGTACAGTAGAACCAATGGTACCTTAATGGAAATCTAACATAATAGTTGCTTTACCCCAATCCTCCCTTGCTCGCCTTCTCCCCTGCATTCTCAGGTCATCACGTTTCTGTTCATAATTGATACATAACTCTGTGATGTTCTTTATGCTGGTGATTGAGACCACAGACAGCACCATGAGGCTATACCAAAGCCTTGTCCCTCTCTCTAATCTCTTCCGTGTGATTGCAGTTTCAGGCAATATCCTTGGGATTATCAGGAATTCTTCAGGCACTAGTCTTGGTCCCAGATCTGCTTTCAGGCAGAGAGTTATATTTTTAACTGAGTTGGAGAAAGGGAACAAGGGCCTTTTGTTCTTCCTTGGATCCCTCCTAGGGATTTAGCAAGTGAAGTAAGGAATTGTGGCTACCAAGCAAACTGATCATTCCTGAAGAGGCACATAGGTTTACAATTTGCTCTTTGAGATTGTCACCCCCCCCACACACACAAGCAGGTTGAACTTCTCCCAGATGAAATGCCCTCCACCTAAAACATACCAAGTGTCTCATTTGTTCCCACTTGTGAATGGGTGAAATCAGCAATGACATCGTTGATGCCAGGGCCCCAGCAGAGCTGGAAGGCCCTCCTTTAATTACAGGAGACATGGTATTGAAAAGGGGGAGGGACAAGGAGCTACTTCCTAGCTCTTCTTCTTTATCCTGGGATTTGGTTCTTTAATTTTTGTAGCTCTGTGAGAAAGCCTAAAAGAGAGTCAACTCTAAACTATGTTCAGCCTTTATATAAACTATGTTCAGTCTATTTATATGGTAGAGTAAATAAAGCTTTTAATTAATACAATCCATTTGGGAAACTGTGGGGCACTATCCAGTAACATTAAACTCAGGCATGCTTATAGCCCTGCAACTCCATTTCTAGTTCCTTACCCTGTAAAAAGGCATGCATGTGTGCACATGGGGATATGTATAGAGATACTCAAGATATGTGATTTTCACTAGTTCTAAATTGGAATGACCATAAATGCAGTAAAAAAAATGTAAACAATGGTACCACATGCAATGGAATACCACACAGCAATGGAAATGACAATCTACAGTGACATTCAACAATACAGATGAACTTTCAAATATAGTATTGATGAAAAGGGGCTGGATATAATAAAAGCATATTTATGCATGTGTATAATGTGTATATGTATACATAAAGTTAGGAAATGACTAACAATTTTGGGTGCTTAGCTTTCTAAAATGTGGTTACTTTCCACCAAGTGTGATTTTTCATCCTTTTGCGCCAAGGAACATTTGGCAATATTTGTAATTGGAGGAGAACAAATACTACTGGCATCTAGTGTTAAAGATAAGTGGTACTTCTAAACATACTATAGGACACAGGGCTGCTCCACAACAAAGAATTATGAGTGTCACGTGATTTGAGGAACTATAGTGTAAAAAGGAAGACAGGAAATGAAACCAATCAAAAATAGGATGCTGTTGGGAGTAGAGAGATGGCTCAATGGTTAAGAACACTTGTTTTGCAGTACCCACATGGCAAATAACAACTGCCTGGAACTCCAGTTCCAGAGTATCATACAACTTCTGGCCTCCAAAAACCCTGTACGCAAATGTTGTACAGACATACATGCAGGCAAAACACCTATACACATAAAATAAAAATAAACAAATCAAAAAAAAATAGATGTCTTACACTTCAGGATGAGGCCATGGCTATGAATAGAAAGGGATGGGGACCTGGAATTAAGAGCACTCCTTTCCTTAACGTGGCTGAAACGTAGATGCAGAAATGTTCTGTAAAACATTAGTTGTGTTGCCCCTAAATTGGTGTCTCTTTCTGTTTCAAAACGATAAACTACTTTAAAGGGCTGGGCTATCAGGATAATTGGATGGAGGAGTGGAAACACTGGACTTGGAGTAGGAATACACTGCTCAAGCAGCTCCCATGGCCATTGCAATAACATTGATGGAGCTAAGCACTCTCAGGTGTGTTCTTGGCGCCTTCGAAACTCCGCAGTTTAATTTGCTTTCACAAATGTAATTAAGGTTTTCCCGAGCAACAGTAAGCAATCACCCTTGAGTTTTCACCAAACATGGAAAATTGCAACTGAACATATAGGCTGGTGGAGTCCATTTTAAGTTGAATGCTCTGGGAGACAAGATTCAGTGTTCATAGTGCCGCAGTGTCTGGGAGCAGGAATGCACAGGCGCTCTACTATTAACGTGGCACACACGCCTTTCTCTTGGCGATGATACTGTTAGAGTAACTCAGAGATTATTTTTGAGTCGCCTCTGGGGAGAATTATAAATATAGAGAAATTTATTTTTAAGTGGAACCAGGCCTAGGGATATAGCTTGGGGGGAAAAAGTACTTGCCCTACCATGCATGAAGCCCTGGGTTCCATTCTAGTGCCACAACAACAGAAGAAAAGCGAGTATTAGCCTCATAGCCCTTAACTAATGAATGGGTAGACGTTTGGATCCAACAGAAAAGTTTCTTGTGTCTCTTGTTTCCTGCAGTATCCCCCATTATCCTAAATGGTCAAATATGAACTTTGAAGCCTCATGCACCATAAGATACAGCTGAGCTCACCCAGAGCACATGGACTGATGCACTGAATGGGTTTGGAAAAGTGAACAATTTGGGAAGACACACCTGGAGATTCAAGAGTAGACCTAGAAATAAATGTACTTAACTAGAAATAATTGGTGAATTTAAATTATTTCCAAGTGCCCAGACCTCTTAGTACTAGGTACAATCTTTAAGGTTCCGTTTTGTGACTCGCGCCTTCAACACATGGGCTGAGATTTGAATGCATAGATGATGTTTTTATGAGGTGTCTTTGCTGGAGAACTAACCATTCATCTTCTTAAATCCTTGTCCTATACCACAAAACCCCTTCTACCATGGGATGTGTGAGACATCACATCGATTTCATGGCAACTTAATAATAGCACTTTAGAAAGAAATATTCTAGAAGACAAAAATCCTGTCTAAAATGTAAGTGCACAGATTGGGAAGCATGAATTCTTCTATTGCTGCATTTTCAAGGATACAATGCAAGCAAATTCTGGGACAACCCAGTTTTAAAAGGTGAATTGCTCAAAAGTAATGATCAAAAGACTCTAATGAAGGGTTTTTTTTATCAAACAGAAACTCAATGTTTCTTGTTTAGATATATTGTTAATGTAGCATTCCTCAAAGAGATGGGTGCTTAATTGAAACTCCAGGCTTCGATGACAAAAGAATTCCTGAAGCCAGAGTTCATCTGGTTTGCTTGTTGGAAACAGGGCCTCACTGTGTGGCCCCAAAGCTAAGTTATCCTCTTCTGCCAGAGAGTTCATCTGGGTCGAAATCGGTGAAGCAAACGTCCCTAAGCCAGGCCTATCATGGTTAGCCCACCTCATATCTCGTTTTCATACACACATCCTCCCTAGGCTGTGGCAGTTGTTCGTCTTTGAAGGGTGGAAGATTACAAAGTGGGCAGTAGTTCTCTATTTTCTTTGAAGACTTCCTTCTAAAGGATATTTTCAGCAACAGATAAGAATGAAAGTAAAAGGAGAGAATTTTAGTGTGTCATTCTCCCAGTCCTGCCTGGACATGTTTGAGCAGGAAAGCCTCAAAAGTGAATGGGTTGATCCTGTCCTCGCTTTATAGCACAGGAGTAGGGGACCTGAGCAATGCAGACTGCAGGGAGAACGAGAGGTACAGGCAAACAACTGAACGGCTTGCTCATAATATAGGCAACATTCTGGCTGCTGATTTCTGTTTGAGAAGAAGCTTGACTTTAAGTTTATTTTGTATGTTTTATGGCAGAGTAAAATACACATAGTAAAGTGGCTCCAGTCTGCTGAACTCTATGGTGCAATGGCTGTTTACACACAAATATGCTCCAGTAACTGTCTCACAGATCAAACTACAGACCGTCTTTAGCACCCCAGAACACAAATTGCTCTCTGCTTCCTTCCTAGTCCCCATTCTCCACCTTGATCATTGCTATTCTGACTTCTGTTACCAGGGATCATATGTGACTTTTTCTGAGCATTATTTTACAATGCACATATCCTGAAGATGACTTCTATGCACCAGTTTACCAATGTTTGGAGTATTCCCATTGTGTGCAACTATGCCTGAAAATATTATGAACATAATTGTATGTGGTGTGATCATTTAAATTATTCCCATGTATGCATGAGTGGAAGGCAGCTATGCTCACCGCTATACCACCAGCGCTGCTCCAAAGTGAATCGTTGCATGAGAAGGCACACATGCAGTCAGCTTCAATATAACTGTCCAGTTTTTCAGACGGTTGGACCATTGTGAAATCAGCTAGGATTCCTGCACCTTGGTGCTCACAATTTCCACTGTTTGTTATGAATATGCTGTCAATTGTTTTCAAATAATTATGTGTCTGTTGGTGAACAGGTCTGTCCACATAAATTTGACAAGGACCAAAGCCTACTTTTTTCTCTTTGCCCCTAATACAGATCTGGCAGAGGGTGTTTCTATAGTTCAATAGACAGGACACTGAAGAACTAGTGTTAAGTCACCCCCAAGTCCACTTCCTTCATCAAAGCTACCAATCTGGGGCCTGAGTTAGTGAATTTCACGTCTCTGGAGCCTCCACTCTATCCCCACTCTACCCCCACCTCCTGCTTTGTCCGCATTTCTCTCTGAGGAAACTTGGTGACTTTTTTAATGAGGTGTTTTAAAGGACAGGTTTCCATGGAGGGAATTTAGAGCAGAAACCAATTGTATGAGTTATTGTGCAGTTCCAGCGTGTGCTAAAAAAACGAGTTGATTTGCCTGGCAGTGTTTGCCAGTAGTGTTCCTCTTTTATTTCGAAATTTTTGCAGCTCTGTTTTCCCTGTTGACACCTAAGGATCAAAGCAGCAGATAGCTCCTTGTTCAGTGCTGCCCCTTACCCTGCAGTGCATGCTCAAATCCAGCCGGGGTGGAAACTCACTCCTGTTCTAACAAATTCTCTACCACTAGCTCTTTGGGCTTTCTTCCCACTTTCTGCCTAGTGCAAACTTCCTTAGCCTTTCTGGTCCAGCCTTCGAAATCATCCTCCTAGCTTCAGCAGGTCCCAGAGGCAGTATTGCTTAGATCCTTCTCCTGTGCCTGAGATTTCTGAGGGTCCCAGCATTTTGAGACTCAGATCAAGGCTTTGCAAGACCCTCAACTCCCTTGAAACTGATGGGAATTGCCTTCTAGCAACAGGCGCCCAGCTCTTTCAAAGTTAATCAAAATTTCTCTTGGAAACCTCAGCTCTTCTCTGCGCAGGTGTTGAAGTCCCAGCCTTGAATGTCAAGACTAGGGGGCCGGGGAGGAGTCAAGTGCTAGGAGGCGGGACATTGACCAACCTGACACCTGTCTTGGGCGACCTCAGTGGCTGCAGCCTCCAACAGCTGGCAGCGGCCACTGCCTCAGCAGGGACTGGCCAGGAGCGGAAGGAATTAAATGCCCGCCCATCTCATCAGACTTGGCCGCTCCCTCCTCCTCCTCGCCCTCCCCCTGCTCACTGCCTCCTCCTCCCGGTCCCCACAGGCTCTGCCTCGGGACTTGGTGCCAGCGACTCCCGGAGCCAAGCTCGGGCTCAGTGCGCTCAGAGCACAGCAGGGCTGACGCCCAGAGCTTACTCTGAGATGGCAGTGAAGTAAGGGAACCTCCGAGAGACACTGTGACCCTAGGCTGAGCAGGAGAGCCTGCTGCTCCTCCAGGCGGGGACATGGGGGACCCGTCCTACAGCGAGAAGCCGCGACTGCACTACGCGGTAAGTGAGTGTCCCGGCAGGCACGGAGACAAAAGGGGGCGCCACTTGGCTGGCGAAGTAGGGGGACTGCGTGGAGGTGATGGGGTCGCTCTCTAGAGGTCTTTTGGCTGGGGAATTGGGTGTGGAGGTACCTCACCCGGGAGGGCCACCTGCTCCAGAACTCAGCCATGCTCCTCGAAATCTATGCGTGAAGCAGTCCGTGCACTCAGTGTCCCTGTTCCTTTCACTTGAGCAGTGGTCACTGAGTCCACTACCTGGGGCTGGACCCCATCACTACCTTGCTGCTTTTGGTCAGATATAATGGAAAGACCAGAATTGAGGTAGATAGAAGTGAAGGCTATCTGCTAATCTGGATGTGCGGCCAGCGGAGTTGCTGGCGAAATGTCGCAGGGAGCTTTAAGTGCACCGAGTTTATTCCTTGGAAGGAGTTTGTACATTTTCCTAGGAGTGTGGAAAGGGACAGGAGGTTACCAATTATCTACTTAATCCAAGGGCTTACCAGGGAGTCCTCTGTTGGATCCTTCCTTACCTCATGGTGACCTCTCCTCTTTCTGTTGACTTCAATGTCCCACAAATATTTATTGGGGATTTATTTTGTGCTGTCGCTGCAGGTACCCACTGAACACAGGCAATATAAGGAAAGCTTATGGAACTTGTGTCCTTTGAAGGAGTCCACCTTTCACATTAATGGCTAACCAAACAAAATTCTAGATTAAGAATTTTTTTTTTTGAGAGAGAGAGAGAGAAAGAAGACAAGAAGGGAGAAAAGAAAGATATTTAAACAATGAGCACTACTTCTGAAGACTGTCGGGAGGGGACAGGCAACAGCTTTTAGACCTTTTATTTTCAACTTTGAAGATGCGTAGTTTTGAGATGAGACGCCACTGTTGTTCTGTCGTCTCCTAGTTTACTGTGCTTTCTCTGACGTGCTTTTCACTGTTGAGATTGAGCATTCTGACTGCCAATTTAAAAGAAAAAAAACTGGAGAGAAACAGACAAGACAAAGAGCTGACAAGAAAAAAAAATCAATATTTATAGTAAGGCAAAGGCTGTCTGGAATTTACATACTCCCAATCTGCTCCCTACATTAAAAGTGTATTTTTTTTATTTCAAGGAAGGCTATGATGCAATCAGAAATGGTAGGCTCCGAGGTTTCAGGAGCTGCCTGGGTTGGTTCTAGACCGGCCACTGGGGCAGACTGAGCATCTCTTATCACGCCTTTCCACTGGAAAGGTGAGGTTGTGAGCTAGGAAACTGTTAAGTTTCTTTCCTAGGATGATCTTCAAGGAACAAGAAACAGCTCTTTCTCTGGTTTAGCATAGTTGTTTGTCCAGAAAAGTCAAGCAAGCGTTCCACAGTTACTGATGCTTGTGCGTTTCTGCGGAGGCACTGGTGGCTATGGGATTGACCTTTTAAAGTGGTCTTAAGGGTAATCAGGTTTCTGCAATGGTTGCTATTCTGTCCTATTTGTGCTCTCTCATCATCTGCCTTCAACATATTGTCCAGAAGCTGTGTCCTGGTGCCTTTTGGCTTGTAATTACAGGTTGTTTTGAGCCCCTCCTTAGCGTGCTGGTGGCCGAGGAGAGGTGATAGCTGGCTCCTTACTTAAAAGCTTATGTGACCATTTAATGAATGGTTATTACTTCCATATACAAATCTATAAATACAACCCAAGTATTTCACATTGTTATTTTAATTTATCTCTCCTAAAATAATAAATTCATGGTCAAGCTCATGCTACTGTATCCTCTTAGGCTCTAAATATTTGACGGTGAGCAGCCCTTTCTACTAATTTGGGCTTCATACACATGTGCTTTGTATTAGGACTGGGAAAGGGGAGATTTTAGAGAGCGTTTCTGAAAGAAATCACCTGGGTGCTCTGATATATATATATATATATATATATATATATATATATATATATATATATATATATCCTCTATAATGATGAAGCAGTTGTGTTCAGCAGCATAGTAGGTGGAATTTGAAGTACAACCTGTTGCTTTTCACAGTAGCAAGACCCTTCTGGGCTGAAGATTCAGTGCTGAACTCTGTCTACCTCAGTCATTTGGGATTTTAATAATTCTGGACTTGTTTTGTCCTTCATCACAAATATTCCGCTTGCTTTGCTCTGTGTGGTTTGACTGCACTATGGTCTTTCTGGGAAAGAATTCCCCTCTATGAGTCTTTTGTACTTCTTTACTCCCCTGAAATAAAACCCAGGGATAAATAGTTAATATTCTTTCCTTGGAGCTTTTTATTTCCTGTCCAAAGCAAGACTATATATACTAAATAAGTGCTTGTCGTTTATTCACTCAAAAAAAAAAAAAACCTTTTGTGGAGTGCCTATTGTGTGATATGTATTTGAACAATTTCCCAGACACAGGACACTTCATTCACCTCTTAAGGTCCACTTTAAACATCACTGAGAAAATGCATAAGTGATAAGAGCATTGGAAATTTATAGTATCAGTTACTTTTTCAAAGTGTGGTACAACGATGCTTTTCTTTATCTTCACTGCAGAATGTATCATAGCAGCTTATGTTCCTGTTCAAAGTGTTCCCTCCGTGGTTTTCTCACATTCAGTTCCTGGCTATTCCATCATCACAACTGGGTGTTGTCCTTGAATATCTCTTGGTGACTTGATCAGATTTGGGGATGCTTGCTCTGGCTCCAAATTGAAGAATAGGTTGTATCTATAATGCGACCTGTCTTCTAACAGAGAGATGGGAGAAGATGACCTGTGTTTTATAATAGCTAGGAAGAACGTAGTAAGCCATTGACGTATTTGAGAGGAGTTTAGGAAATCAAACCTACCAGACTTAGTTTGGATAGGATGTACAGGGAATAGAGTATAAATAGCAAGGATGTTAAGGATGCAATGAGTGAACCAATGGTTTTTGGCCACACTTCTGGAGAACCTACAGGCTATTAAGCATCATCAGATTTCATTCAAATTTCAAAGTGATTGGAAAAAAACTGGGTTTATTTTAGCCTCAGATTCAACTGGTAGACTTGTGGATTATGCAGATTTTTCCATCCTCTGGTTTAAATAAATCAAACGGAAGAGCAGGAGAGATGAAGGTGGTGCAGAAATAGTTCAGTGACAGAACCAAGGACATTACCCAGGTGTCCTGTCTTGACGGAATTCTTCTGTGTTATTTATATGGTTGAAACAGTTAAACCCAATTATTTCTCTTCCAATACCCTCTGTTGTGGAAAACATCTAGCAGCAAAATAAGAGGCTTTTAGTGATTTAATATGGCTTTTAGTGATTTAATATGTTCACCCATATTGTCAAATCACTTGGTCAAATACCTTCTTAATTTGCATAGTAGAGTCCTAATTCTAAATTTCTAAATTTTAAATTTAAATTTTTTAGAATTTTAAATTTCTAAGAAGTTCAATGCCATATCCTCTTGACTTTCCCAAAAAGGCAGTAGAAAAAGATTTAGATTTGAAAATTGGCCCTGTGGTGTCAGTGAGTTCTCTCCAAGTTTTTGCTTTTGAGTCATTGACCTTTGCTCTTCTTGAACTGAACAAAGAAAGGCAAATGAAATGCTCAGTATAGCCCACCTGAAAAGCCACTGGACTGAGAGCATTTATTTCTGTTTGATTGGTAGATAGAAAACTCTGTGGAGAACTGGGTGCATCTTGTCCCTGTCATCATACCAGTATCTAGCAAACTGCTGGGAGCCTAGTAGGTGCTTGTTGAGCATGTCATGATGGCTAGGCTGCATGAATCCTGTAGAGATGAGACCTAATCTTAATCTGTTCACTCTCTTCCCATTTCACTCAGCAGACTTCTTAACAGTTCCGTTGCTGACCTCATTTCCTGTTTGGTGTGCTTGCCCTGTCATCTGTACTTTTGACCAAAACATTGTAATCAGAAGTTGACTCCACCCAGTTCCACTTAACAGTGTTCTAAGGAGCTGACCCAAAAGATTAAGCCTTGGTAGTGAGCCTTGGTAGTGAGCCTTCTCTTAACACAGGATCGAGCGCAGAGGTCTTAGTACAAAACTTTCCCTGTGGTCCCTCTAGAAGCGTTCATTTTCCGTAGACTTTGAAGTCATTAGAGTTGTTTCACGATTCAGTAATGTTGAATACAGGGTGCTCTTTGGTAATTCTGAAGATGTCAAAAGCTGGGCTCTGCTGCAGGGCTGTAGAGATAAAAATCACTTGCCATCCATAAGTGCTGCCAGTGGGGACAGCTAAGTAATGGAGCAAAAAATATTACTGTTTGCTTTGCATTTGTCTCCTTATAAAAGTTAAAAACAAAACAACAACAAAAACTTCAACTTGTGAATAAATGAGAGGTCACTGAATTCCCTTGATGAACACCTCTACTCATTATAAACACCTTTCCTAACCTCCCATCTTCCCAGCATGGTATTTTTCTCTGTTACATTCTTTCTTGGATGAAGCCTCTTTGGTCTAGAAGCCCTATTGTTTAAAGAAGGCATGCCTCCCAACTTCCAAACTATGCAGTAAGCATCACTGTTACTGGATAATCAGATTCCCACTGGATACTGTATAGTAAAGATATCAGCCAATCATTGAAACAGATACTACATGTTGCTTAATTTTATTTTTGCATTTTTCGAATGAACTTCTTCCCCCATCTTGTGATAACCCTTCACTGGATGGCTTTGATTTTCAACTTGGTTGTGAGAGTATGGTCCAATCATAAGAATTCTTTGCTGTATTCTTGGTTCCTCATTTCCCCCTTGATAGTTTCTAGACTCTACCATCGCAGAAAACAGGTGGGGGACCATGTATTGAGAAGAATCCTTTAATAATAAAAGGATACAGGGAAATGTAGTGCTTTTAGCCCTTTGGTTTGTTTCTATTGCAAGTAGAATAATATTCGTTCTTGACCTTAACCCTTTAAGCCCTCTTACATGATCTTCTCTAGTCTTGTCACAGTATTTTATGATCTATAAAATTGACCACTGTCTCCTTGAGGAGCCTTTGTATCTGTCCTTTAAGCCGAGAACAATTTTTGTAGGGCACACTCTTCTGCAGCCTTCACATTATAGGCAGGGAAAGAGTCTCCTTCCTTGAAGGCTTTCTTCAAAGTGTTTCTGACCCCTCTCAGTTCCTATCGATCATACCTCATGAGTCTCTGCTTTAATTGGGTTTCTTATCATATTTTATATTCAGGGCTCATTTCTCTAAACTGAAGTGGAGGCTTGTTCAGAACAAGCCTTCACCAATATATTTCCATCTTATCTCCACTGCCTAGACTAGGCAGTGGAACAAATTAGCTTCTGGTTTTCACAACGACTATAATGGGAGTTTTCAAAGTTTACTTGTCGTTCATTATTTAGTGAGTTACAGATAGAGTGGGTACTGTTAAGATGTTGCCTTCATCTTTTTACACAATTTCTACTAAATGAGCATCCAAAGACCAGACTGGAAATCAATAATCTGAAAAACCTTTGTGGGTCATTCTGATATCAGTCACATTTAGAAACAGTAGATACTGACTTACTTAGCTCAGAACTTACTGCTGAAGGAGCAAAAGCTCCAATCTATTGAAATCTAGGAATCAACAATAAAGCAGTACTTGATAGCACAACGTTATACTTTATGTGACACCAAAGTGGTAGAGTACAAAGCTTCAGAGAGCTCCCTGGTTTTAAAGGCTAGTGTTCATTTAAGTGAAACTGTCTCAGGATATTGGAGACTTAGAAATGCTTCTTGGTCTACATATTGTGGGCTGCCAATATGCGCCCCAATTTTCGTTTTTAATTTAAGTTAGTAGTTCTCTATGAGGGGACATTTGACAAGGTCTCAGGGCAGTTTTTTTAAAGTCACTAATGGAAGGAGCTGTGCCTGTCATCTACTTTTTAGATACTGGAGGACAGGTATGCATCCTACAATATATAACAATACGCAGCGAGGAATTGTCCACTTCCAAGTGTCAATTGTGCTGAGCACCCAAAGCCCCACCTGAGATGTATTTACATAGAAATCAAAATCTTTACTGTTTGGAGAACCATTTTGTATGATGTACCTCAAAACAATTCATGTATATTTCTCAGCTTTTTAGAAGATGGTTTTGATAAAATGAAAAATGCACTGTGATGGATGTGAATCCCAACTATACAACATATTGCATGCCTTGAAGTACTGATACTGCGAAGGGTGTCGTCATTATAGAAGTCTTGACACTTTGGGACTTTGCCTCTTGTTTTCTCAGTCCCAATGTTCTTCCAAATCCTGGGATTAAGAACTGTTTCCTTCTCTATGCATTAACGGCTATTAGCCATACCTGGTGTGCTTCCTTTCTCTTTTAGGACTCAGCAGGCATGACGGTTGCTCAAATCTGGTAAGTCTATGTCTAAAACCTTAAGGTATAGTTCTGAAAAGAGGATGTGAATCGTTCTCAGAAAACCTTCATGGATGGACAACAGACCTTCAACAGCCTGAGAGCAAGACGTGTGGGCGTGTTCTTTTGTTCTATTGCCTAGGGATGTGGCATAGATTTTTTGCACTGAAAGGAAAAGTGAGAAAGGAGGGAGGCTGTGGCTTTAAACTCTTCATCCTCAATCCCACCTGGACAAGCACAGGGGAGCCTGTTGTTGGTGAGTGATCTTCTCTACTGGTGACATGATTGTAAGCGTCTTTTCTAAACCTCAGGCCATCTCACTTAATGATCTGTTTTAAGAATGTTTTAGAATGTAGGCTCCCAAATGATGGACAAGGAGCAGATAGAGTTACTAGCAACTTGCTAGATTTTGGACAGCAGTCACCAGCTCTCTCAGACACACGTGTTCTCTTTTAAACAAAGGATAAAAGGAACAAGGGTTGAGGGAAAAAAGGGGCTGTCATCACCACCGACATAGTACTGGTTTCTTTATGTAGAGGCAGGTTACTTTGCTGTGAATACAGCACGCTAGCCTGGTACTCCGTCCACGGAGTTACATGCATAGTATTTGATATGAACAAAGGATATGAGGCACACTAGGAATTTGATCATAAGTTTAAATATGATCATTGTTCACTTAAATATGGTTTTACTTCTGCTTTCCTTAAAAGATGTTGTGACCCTTTGAAGTGAAAATCCATTAGGTTTTCCTTTCCATCTTGGCTGATATATTCTTAGCACTTTCTAATTAAAAAATTATAATAAAATGTGAGCATTTGGGGTGTCAACTAAACTAGATTTCTGAAAAGATTTTTTCAGAAGAATTTGGAGGAAAGTTGCTATGGGAACACCAACTTTTGAAGATTAACTTTAACAATATGTTTTTAGATGGTCCCTTTATCCAGCTGACTGAAGTATCTGGTAAAGAAATTGTGTGAGTCAGTACAAGTTTTAAACAAACTGAAGGCATCTTTTGGCATGGAGAGTGGCCTGTTCTGCATTTCCTGAGCAACCTTATGTTGGGTGGGTGCTGCTTCATACAGGCACAAATCCCTGGATAATATTGTAGATCTCTACTATAGTGGTATCACTTTAGTTACACCCACAGAACAATAGAACTGTACTAAAGGGATTGTAACTTAAGTTTTCAGAATAATTTGAAATGGTAGCGCTCAGTGTTATTTCTGTATATATGCATATGACTTTCATGCTCTACCCGATGCTATGATGTTGGTCTTAATGGTCTAAACAAAATTTAAAATGACTATCTGAACAAAAATCATTTCACTTTTGTCTCAAAACATAGGCCATTCTCTTGCTTTAAGTTATTGAATCATAGCGGAAATCGTAGTGTTAAGATCTAAACAGAAAAGGCACTCAAAATGCTTAACTTGAAGAAAGAGCTATTTCTGACATGTTGACAGATGTAAGGAAAGCAATGAAGGGTGGCAAAGGACTCAGTGATTAGCTATGTGGAACTCTGGTCATGGAAGGAGCAATGGTATGACAACCCAATGACTCTCAGCATGACTGGAAGGGATACTAGCAATGTGTCCAGAGAGCAAAATCTGGAGATGAAACAGTAGGCTGCAACAATCCATCCCTTGGCATCTTGGCCTTTTGTTTTCCCATCTCCTTGAACAAAGCCCAGACATTCTAGTGAGATATGTGCGGTAAGGCAGAGCCCAGAACATAGAAGGGCAGATGCTTTGTTTCCTTTCACTGTGTGTGTGGAGGGGAAGATGCTGGCAGAGAGTACCAACCTGAGTTGAAGGCATTGGCGAACAGAGAGTTCAACCTCAGTGCATGCAGTCTTGAGCTCATTTACTAATGAAAGAGCCTATATTCTTTTAGAGGGGTCCCAAATTGCTTAAAGTATGTAACTGGCATATTTAAACTATTCATGTATTGTTCAAATTCCACCTGTAGCATGATTAATAAAAACCCAGAGACAGATATTAGGGTTCAATCTGAAGGTCAGAAAAACAAAACAGCCAGCCACTGACTCTTACCTCTACCTCAGTTCATAATGGCGATTCTGCCTCCAGGAATACTTAGAATGACTGTTGAGAGCTGTCTCCTCCCATCTTATATTCCTCTCTATGGCTGGGACTAAAGGCATGCACCACTACCACCCAGTTTCTCTGACAAACTAGTGTGACTGCTGGAATTAAAGGTGTGTGTCACCTCTGCCTGGTCTATAAGACTGACCAGTGGGGCTGTTTTACTCTCTGATCATCAGACAAACTTTATTTATTAAAATACAAAAGAAATATCACTACATTTCCCCTTTTTGTCTAAAAGGAAAAGGAAGGCTATAGCTAATATAAGAAAGCTATATACAATAAGTACAATGACTATATGCAATATATACAGGCAATAAATACATCAACAGTGTCTAGTTCATTTGCATTTGACAATGTCAGAGAAAATATTTCCTATCTATCCTATCTTGATGAGTCCAAAGTCTTGTACCTAATTTATTTTCTATCATAACTTGCTTTCTGGTAACTTGCATAAGGTAAATAAGGAAAACTATAACTATCTAGTCTTCAACTCCCTCACAGACCCAAGAAGGAAATAATATTAACTGAGTAAGCAGGAAGTGTGAGCAAATGACTTCCAAAAAATGTGAGAAATGACAGAAACAGCTGGCTGCCTGGACAATCACCCAAAGTTCCTTTGCAGCGTTGGAGCCTCTATCTTTGGACTACAGGCCTAGCATATTCAACAGACTTTTCTGTGAAGCAAGATATTCTGAAGTGCTGTAAAGAGCCCTTTGCTGGATGTTTTGCTTTTCTGACCTTCAGATTGAACCCCAATATCTGTTTCTGGGTTTTTATTAACTGTGCTACATCCACCAATGTGTTCTATATATCCCAGTAGGGATAGTCATATGCTCATTAAAGGATATAATCTTCACTACCATTATGACATATGTATATGTAAACATATAATTATATACATAGCTAGGTGGTGGTGGCACATGCCTTTAATCCCAGTACTTGAGAGGCAGAGAGGCAGATGAGTCTTTGTGAGTGCAAGGCCAGCCTGGTCTACAAGAGCTAGTTCCAAGACAGCTAGGGATGTTACACAGAGAAACCCTGTCTCAAAAAAAATAATAATTACATATGTAACTTAGAAGAACACTATTGAGTGCTCTGATCAAAATTTATTACCATAAATAAAAACTGCGAGGGATAATTTTCCCTCTAAGCTCATGATTACTCTAATGTATTTTCTTTTCTAAACAGTGAAAAACAAAGAATTCATTTAGCTTTTCCCTGATTGATAAGTATGGTTTCAGCTTTTAGCATAAAAGTATTGTTATTTATTTCTTCTGGTTGCAACCTAAGACTGCAATGGAACCTCCTTGTAACCCAGTTAATTTGGCAAAGAGAAAATGACCATTTCCGAGATCTTTTACTCCATTCTGTGAGCTGGTTCTTTGCTGGTGGTTATTTCTTTTATAATGCATGATGTTTTGATAACTATGTATCAAACAGGGTGCTGATATTCAGCTTGCATGAGTACTGTAAAATCACCCACCAAATCATCCAGTCAGTAAAATGAAGTCAATAGTTCTCAGAAGAAAAAAATATGAATGGCCAATAAATGCTCAAAAAGGGAAGGAATGTCAAGATCTTCAGCTATCAGGGAAGTTGTTTTGAAATTCTATCTTGCCATATAAAAAATTGCTATCATCATAAAAACAAACAATAGAGAGAACACATGCCAGCAAATGGTGGTGAGGATGTGAGGAAAGAGCAATCCTTATATACTGCTGGTGGGAACATAAGCTGTTGCAGCCACTGTTTAAATCTATACAGAGCTTTCTTTAAAAAATAAAGCTACTATATTTCCCAGCTGTGCTACTCTTAGGAATAAACCTAAGGAGTCTAAGTCGATGGCATATCAAAGAGACACTTGCACATCTATGTTTATTCTTGTACTATTCACAATAGCTTGAGAGTGGATTTGCCATAGTTGCCCAGAAGTAGAAAAAAATTGATAAAGAAAATGAGGTACACAAACACACTAGAATTTTATGCAGCCACAAAAAGCAAACAGTAATATTCTCAAGAAAATGGCTATATATGTGTCAGAGCATTTTAGAAAACAGCCTAAAACACATGTACATCTACTGTCACCGTGTCTGTCTAATTGTTTCTAATTGTTTCTTTGAAGACAATATGCAGAAAACATTGGAAAATATTAAAAGACAGAGGCCAAAACCATGGACCAATGACTGTCTAGCTGGCAACTTGTAGCATGTGCCTGATACATGCTTGGTCCATGCACTACTGGCAAAGGATTAATTAATGATTTAATGCACTTGACCTTTTAGAAACATTTAGTTTGACAGTAGTAATAATAATATTCAATATTTGTTGAGCATTTTTCATGAGGATATGAATAGCCTACATATATCATTTTACTTAATCTTTTAAAAAGATGCTTCTATAATCTAAGTATTCTCTTCATCCTTCCCACACTGGGAAGGTCTCTGACCGCATTGAACATTGAACATAAACAGCGAGAGAAAATTATAAAATTATAAAGAGATGAGCAGGATTTTAGTGTTGTTTTCTTAACAACATCAGCATCACACACACACACACACACACACACACACACACAGACACACACACACACACACACACACACACACACACCACCACCACCACCACCACCACCACTACCAATGATCTTCCTGTTTGATACTTTTAATTGACTGTTGTGATTTTATAATTTTCATTATTAAAGTGATTTTGAATAAAACATGGCAGAATTTAATGCTGCTTGAATGCTTCTCTTGTCTTTTTTACATGACTGTCCTAATGGAATATCCATTTCAGGAATGACCTGGAACTTTAATGGTTAAACCTGGAAAAGGTACACGTGAACTTGCCGTCTTCCTTCATCAATGTTTTCCAAAAATGTTTATAAACAAGGATAAACACAAGCACCTCATGTATTTGCAGTGGCTCTGGTCAGTACAGTGGTTATGTAAACCCTGGCATTTGTGGTACACACGCATTCTTACTCATTCATTCTAAAGGGAGCGGCAGTTCATAGACCTCTCTTGGGGAAAAGATTGGCCCTTATCAAGATTAGCTGGTTTAAAACACCCGTAATTGCTGGGGTTTTTTTTCTTTCAGGATGGCTGCAGAGTAAAACCTTATCATTAGGACACAGCTACAAAGACTTCCTGCATTTATTTAGTTCCCACCATTTAGAAAAAAACATAAGGTATCACAAGTGTTGATATTGTCCGATTGTGCAAACATAAGCACAATTTTTACTGTGTGCCTCACTCAGTGGTGCTTCATTATATGATTATATTGGAAAGGGAGACTATTTTTACAACTTAGACATATGGAACCCAGCTCTTCCTTTCAGTAAGTTAGGCAACTAGCATTCCATTACTAGAACTCTCTATTATCATTCATCGCAAACATTTGTTAAAAAAAAAGCCTCGATTCTTCTAGAGAGCCCAAGGACAGCTTTGATTTGAAGAATTATGGGATTTTTTTTAGGATATTGATTTTCAGCCTTTCTAATGTTGCAGCCCTTTAGTACGGTTTTTCATGTTATGGTGACCCTCAACCATAAAATTTTGTTGCTACTTAATAACTGTAATTTTGCTACTGTTATGAATCATAATGTAAACACCTGTGTTCTCCGATGGTCTTTGGCAACCCGTGTGCATGGGTCACTTAGCTTCAAAGGGATTGTCACCCAAAGGTGGAGAACCACTGTTCTAGGTGATATCTGTGCTGAGATGCGCTTTTCTATTTAATGCATCATCATCATAAAGTATTGGAACATGGAACTAATGCTTACTTTATAGTGTGCTGTATGAATATAGAGTTGTGTTTGTATCGGTTAGCTATTGTCAGACTAATGTTATGTGACAGACTACTCTGGCTCATAGGATGCTTCATATATAGTTAGGAGCGCAATAATGTAAATAGAATCAATAAAGTACTCCCAGGGTATAAACAGGAATCTAGCACATTGCTGTTTCCTCTTACCTGCCATTGGCCAGAGCAAATCACATTTACATAGCTATTGTCTTGGGTAAGGAAATGCTTTCCTTTCAAGATGAAGATGCAGAAAAGGGGAGTGGAAAAAGAAGTTAAGAAGTGCAGAAATGCACTGACTACACACACACACACACACACACACACACACACACACACACACAATGTTTAATCATATTGCTGAGTGCACTAATGTTTTTAAGAAGACAGAAATTTATCTATTTCATTTTTCTTGCAATTTGGTCAATGAATTTGTTCTATACTGAAAATCTATATATTTCATCATATACAACAGATGTAAAATTTGGGTGTCCTTTCACTGATATTCCAAGAACATAGTAATAGGATAATAATTTTCTTTTAAAATATTATATAAATAATGTTTATGTTTAATCAGAATTGCCACAGTCTTCCCTAGTTTATTCTTCAGTAGCTCTTGTTCCTCAAACTAGCAAATGGAGGCATTCATAATTTCTTTAAAGACTTCAAAAAAAACCAATCAGTCTATCTTTTTATATTTCTGTTTCTCTACTCATTTGTAATACTTCCATGATTTGGAAAAAAACTCAGTCTGTAGCCTAAACAGCCCTGGATTTCACTACCTGTCCTAGGCTGCTCTCAAACTCTTGCCAATCCTCTTCTAACTCTTGTGTACTGAAATAGATGTGCACCAACACAACTGTCTCAAGGTTTCTTCTTTTTTATACATAGACTTATGTTTACTTTCTGTGTGTTTGTGATTTGCATGCGTACATGTCTGTGCAGCATATGCACAGTGGCCATGAAAGCCAGGAGAGGGCATCAGATCCCCTGGAACTGGAGTTAGAGGTTATTATGAGCCATCATATGGGTGCTGGAAATTGAACCTGGGTCCTCCAGAAGAACTCTTTTTTTATTATAAATTTTCATTTCTTCCTTGTGTCTTTCATAGCATGCACATCAGTTCCATTCATTTCTCTGTCCCTTTGCATTCTGAAGAGCTCTTAACCACTGAGCCATTTCCCCAGTACCTCAAAGTTTATTCTTGGTTGCACAAAAATATGTTTGTGTTTATGATATGCAATAAATTTTTAAGCATGTATGCATTCTGGAATGCATAAATAAAGGTAGCTAACAGAATTATAGCCTCCTACGCTTGTTTTGTGGTAAGAACACTGCATCTTATGTTAGCAGTTCTCAAATAAATAAAAATTTTCTTAACTATAGTCATCACTTAGTACTAACAATAAAAATTTAAACTCTCCTCTTGTTTACCTGAAAATTTGTGTCCTTTGACCAACAACTCCCTGAAGATTTTTATATTTACTTCTATTTATGAGTCTCACTTAACAGTTTTTATACCCTTGGTGCTTGTTTTAAAATCAGAAGCAATTACAAATGAGGTGATTTACAGTTGGAAAAAATAATTTTAAAATGACTAATTTATTATCTATCCTGACATGTAAATAAATGGGGTAAATTAAAAATAAAATAGATACATGAAATCTCTTGTATCTGAAGTGTAAAAATTTTGCTTCATTTTCCTTCATTATATCAACTTAATTGCACAGCTGCCATTTCCTGCCTTTTCTTCTACTTTGTTCAGACAAATACCCGAAACTGTAGTGTTAGTTATTAAATGAAGGGTCAGCAAACTGTGGCCCATGGGTCAGTCCAGACCCCTGCCTCCTTCGTAAGTGTCTTGCAAACTAAGAATAATGTTTGCATTGTGTTTATTTACCATTTTGTATGTATGTGTGTTTTGCGTGAATGTGTATCTGCGCACCATGTCTGTGCCTGGTGCTCAAGATAGTAAGGAGATGGTGGCAGATAACCTTGGAACAGCGTTACAGATGGTTCTGAGCTTCCATGCAGATGCTGGGCATTCAACCTGGGTCCTCTATAGGAGTAGCCAGTGTTCTTAACCATTGAATTATCTCTCCAGCACAAGTTTTACATTTTTAGATGGTTGAAAAAAATCTGAATATTTCAGGTCATGTGAAAATTATAGTGAATAATATTTTGGGTCTATATATAAAGTTTTATTAAAGCACATCCACATCCATTCATTTACATATTAGCTGTGGATACAATGTCAAAATCAAATATTTGCAAAAGACTGTATAGCTTTGCTATCTGGCCCTTTACTGCAAGAGTTTATTTCTAGTCTAAAATGAGTCTCAAACTACCATAGTTTCTTTAGACAGGTCTAGTGTTATGTAAGTACAAGGTACAAAATAAAGCCAGCTCTTGCACAAAAAGTAATGCATATATGTATATAGGTTGAAGTGTGTGAAGCTGATCTTCTTTTCCCAGTTTCTACTTCACTGGAAAATCCTTTGGATTTAAGGTATAAATAGTAATTAAAAAAAATAAAATCAAGGCCTGCCATGGTAGTACACACATTTAATTTCAGCACTCAGGAGGGTGAGGCAGGCAAATCTCTGAGTTTCAAGGCCAGCCTGATCTACACTGAGAGTTCAAGGCCAGTCAGTGCTACACAGTGATACATCGTCTCAAGAAAAACAAAACCCCTTAACTTTGGGGGCCAGGGCAGATGACTCAGTGGTTAAGAGTGCATCTGCTCTCCCAGAGGACCTGAATTGAGTTTCTGGCACCCAAATTGGCTCAGAACTGCCTGTAAATCTTGATCCAGGGGCTCCAGTGCCTTCTGGCCCCTGTGTACAACTGTATTGATGTGCAAACATCCACACAGAAACACACATATACACTTAATTAAGGAGGAAAATTAAAATTGCAAAAGATACATTATAACATTAAAAACATATAAAACTTTATAAATCTTTAGGTACTAAAACATGCAACTCTTGGATTGAAATCCTAGAGATGCAGAATTTTATAAATACCATACTTGAATTATGTACATTATAGCTATAATGGTCGGTTTACAATACTATATACTAAAGACTCCTTAACAGTGATGTTTCTGGAAGTTTAAACCAGATTTGATTCATAAAGAAACTTACTAGCAGGTCAATGTGTTTGCTGATCTTAGGATACTTTCACTGTCCTTTTAGGATAACATGTTACAATAAGTGTTGTCAAATTAAAAAGAAGTACAACTTCACATAAACGGAATTGATGTTAAAAATAAATGGGTGAGTTAGGAGCAAGGGGGCAGAAGGTAGAAGGAAGGGGAGAAGGAGGGTTGAAGAAAACTTGAGGGAATGGGATATTCGAGATGGCGGAAGGACTGATAGGAGAGCACGGAAAGATATCTTGATTGAGGGAGGCATTATGGAGTTAGCAAGAAACTTGGCTCTAGAATAATGTCCAAGAACCCACAGGGATGACCCCAGCTAGGTCCCTAAGCAATAGAGGAGAGGGTGTCTGAACCGGCCTTACCCTGTAGTCAGACTGATGATTATCTTTAATATCACCCACATTAGAGCACTGGACTGAGCTCCCAAGGTCCAGTTGAAGAGAGGAAGGAATGAGAGTGTGAGCAGGGAATCCAAGACCGTGAAGGGTTCATCCATTGAGACAGTTTGCTTGAACTAATGGTAGCTCACCAACTCCAACTGGACTGAGAGTCTACTCTGAAAGGGGTTGACAATTGAGGCAGACTGGGATTTGTCTCTATGGCATGTACTGGCTTCTTGGAATCCTATTCTCTTTGGATGTAAACTTTGTTTGGCCTGGATGTAGTAGTGAGGGCCCTGGGCTTTTGACAGGGCAGGGTGCATAGCCCTCTCTTGGGATTGGAGTGGGGTGGGGTGGAAGGGTCTGTGGAAGGTGTGGGAGGGGAGAAGGAGGAGGGGAGGGAGTGGGAATTTGGATTGATAATTTTTTAAGTAATAAAATAAAAAAAATAAAAATAAATAAATGGGTGGCATGCGCCTTTAATCCCAGCCCTCGGGAGAGAGAGGCAGGCGGATCTCTGTGAGTTCAAGGCTAGCCTCAGCTTCAGAACACATTTCAAGACAGTCTCCGAAGCTACATAGGGAAACTCTACCTTGAAAAAAGAAACAAAACAAAACAAAACAATACCCAAGTAAATGGGAGTATAGGGTAAAACAATGGGGGTTTTCATGACTTATTAGGTAAGTACTGTAAGGAGAATAACATTTTAAAGGTTGTTGTGTTTATCTTGTCAAAGAGGAGAATTAGACTGTGAACACTGTCATTCTTTTATTGATTTAGAATTGCGGGTCTTCTTGTTTATACACTGAGGTTTAACATCACTGCATCCAGAGCTCCTGTAAAGGAGAGACTGTAAAGAAAGGCTCACTATAAACATACAACTGTTCCGTGCTTTCAACCCTGCATAGTAAGCTTACAGAGTAACTCTGCCGCAGAGCTGGATGAGTGTGTAAGTGAGCTTGCTGTCTTGCCAGTGCAGCCGTATTTTGCCAAGGGATGTGGCCTGGTCTTCCACTCTCTGGTGTTTCTTTTGGCTGACTTGTTCACATTCCTGTGACCCCTTTGAATGGAGATGCCTTAACAGCTTTTGCTCTACGACATGGCCTCCTGCTATCATTTCCTGCAGGTCTTGCCTTAGATCTCAGCAGCTTCCTGAGTAAATGTCACCTTGGTGTCTTTCTTCATCGCCATAGGCTCACTGTGTTAGCTCCCCCAAGAGTTTAAGCATAACCATGAGTCTTACCGTTGCACTGTACAGGAGTCTGAGCTTGGAATTCTCTTTGATTCCAAAGCAAGGGGCTAGGTGGGGTGGGAACAGGGAACTAGAAAAATGTCCCTGAGGGTGGGGATCAAATGACCCTAGAGGAGGAAATTCCAGTTGAAAATAGAAATCAGGTCAGCACCCTTGTGAGAACCATAGCATGCTTCACTTAGAAACTGGCAACCTGTGACTTGTAGAGACCTCTGTCAAAAAAGTTTGTGGCTTGGTCTACATAGGGGGTTTGGTTTTAGGAAAGTAATTGGGCGGTGCAAATCCAAACTCAGACACACTTACCTCCTTTCACAGTTGTGCTGTGTTGCACAGGGATGTGGAAATGACTCGGTTCTGTGTAGTGTCATGCTGATCAATGCTTTGTTCTTTAATATAGAAAGACAATTCAAAACCAGTATTTTCTTTTCTTGGGGGGGAGAGCGATAAGGAGGAAAGGAGAGAGAGAGAGAGAGAGAGAGAGAGAGAGAGAGAGAGAGAGAGAGAGAGAGAGAATATGGTTTGGTGAATAACTTCCTATATACCTTCACAAGAATTTTCTCCCCTGTTAGGTGGCAAAATAAGTTATTTTGTGGAAGCTACATACTCTTCTCTCATTAATTCAATGAAAAGATCTTAGTTAATCGCTGTTCCTTAAAAATAAAAGCTTTTAATATTTTTATCCTTTACTAAAGTTGTTAAATATAGTTGAAAATGTACATTAGTATGAGGTTGCTAGGAAGACTGGTGGTTTTTTTTTTTTTTACTAATATTGGGACACAGTTCCAGGGTACATTTAAAGACTGTTTGCTATGTAGGGTATTTTCTAGGGCCCTTGAAAGGCTGTGGAACAGAATGTCGTAGTGAGAAATTTCTTTTGTTCAATTTAGCCTGTGGTACAAATTTAAGGGACATTAAACCTATCTGGAATTTTCAATGCACAAAGAAGGAATATGTACACTAATACATATTTTGTGGGAGTGGTCAGTTATATCAGCTGAGAAAGTTTAGTGTACTTTTGCCTTCTTCAAAGTAACTCCATATTATTAGCAGTCTTTCTTCATTCATCTCCATGGCGACTGGCACTTTAGGCCATGGAAAGCTAATACTTTGCTTTCTGCCTCTCGACTACTTAATATGGATTTTTTTTTAATATAAATGAGCCCACGTAATGTAGGATCCTTTCCCGTTGACTCCTTTCAGTTAGCATGCTTTCAAGTTATATATATGTTGAAGCATGTTATCAGGAAGAAGTTCCTTCTTACAACCAGGTAATTCTCTATCAAATGACTATATATGTATATGTATATATATAGTCATCAAATAACTATATACATACACATGTATATATATGTATATTTATGTTCATCTTGAACTCACTATGTAGTTGATAATGACCTTGAAATTCTGATCATTTTGCTTCTGTGTCCTGAGTGTTGGGATTAAAGATGTGTGCCATCATGCCTGGTTTTATGTGGCACTGAGGATGGATCTCAGGGCTTAAGTGCAAGCCAGGCAAGCATTCTATAGACTGAGTCACATCTTTAACCCTGATCTTTCATCTTACAGATAGGACTCATTTTGTTTATTCTTTAATCAGGGAACATATGTTTGTCTTGCTTTCACTTGCTTTCTTGCTGCTATGAACAGTTACGTGTTTTGTGTAGATGCATGCTTTCATTGCTCAGGAAGATTCCCTCTGGAGTGTAGTTTCTGGGTCATCATGGGGACTCCATTCTCTCTTCTGGGGAGCTGTTTTCTGAAACTGACTAAATACTTTTACACATCCTCAACAGGTCCAGTTTTTTTTTTTTTTTTTTCACATCCTCGGGAGCAGGAGCTGCCTCTTCAGCGTTTTGGTCCTAGCCATCCTAGTTGCTTATGAACAACTTTTTTTTGTCTCATCTTTTTTCTCTTTGGAAGCAAAGACACATTAGAAGGAGGTCATATAGTTTCATTTCCTGTGGTGCTCTTTTTAAAAATTGTTAAACCACCCGTGTATTTATAAACAGAATCCTTCTCTTAAAAATAGATCCCTGAAGTTTGCACGTATTCTAACAGTAACCATTTCACAAAGTAAATGGCACACCCTTCTTATTTCCCCCTGTTCAGCTCTGGAAATGTAACCCTGAACATGGATTCCCTGGTGTACCTTCATATCTCTTATGGAATAGTGGCAAAGGCCCCTGGGTTAAGAGTTCTGTTCCAATGCTTAGCAGCAGCACTCTGAAAGGTCAGAGGGCACGTGGCCACAGGTTCTGACTTAACATTTGACATATATATCACGGGATACATCCTGAGACAAACTCTGCCCACTTCCCTGCAGGCCATAGAGTCAGTTCAACTTTACTGTATCTGTTATGCTTAGAAAAGTGATGTCTCTGCCTGATCTATAGGCTAAAGGGATAGTAGATGGTTGAAGACAAGGAATGTTCTTTAGGAAGACATTGGTAAGAAAAACTCATGGAGCCAAAAGACATAGAAGATGGAAGAAAGTAAGTACAAAAAGTGAGTGAGTGAAGCAGTAGGTATTCTGAGAGGCCTTACCAGGTGGGTTGGGATAGTAAGAAGAATGATAGTCTTGGATGAATCACAGTATGAAGATTGAGATCTAGGAAAAAAGGGAAGATGAAATATGTAAAGTATGGAGTGTGTTTGTGTTGATCAATTTTCTCATAGTATTAAAAGACAATGAAATTAAAGACAGTTAGCATACAGTGCCTTTATATTGCTGGGATAGCCATAGCTTCTCCAAATTTGGTTATCTTCTCAACCATCATCATAAAAATTGATGGATACATATTGTGAGATTCTAATTCCTGTAAATATGCTTTCTCCTGGTCTTAGCTGCCTCTGAACAGCAATTTTTCCATGCCAATTAACTAGCAAAAAGAGGATCCTAGTATTTCAATTTGAATAGCAGCATCCCTGCTGACCAAATTTTGTCATCATATCTCCTTATAGAACCCTGTCAGTCCAGTCGGGGACTACTGGATGTCTTTTGAACCATCCCCAGTACAATTATCCAACACTAGAGATGGTTTTATAACAGCAGGGTGGAGTTTTCTGTTTAAGGACTCTCCATGGCTGCTAACCATAACAGAAGGTGACCATGGCTGTGAAAAGGACTTGGTTTCCTTTCTCTGTTGCAGAAAAACAAATTCCCACCAAGAACAGTAATAATAAAAGACCCTTGAAGGATTATGAAGAGACTGGTAGATATTTTAACTGAGAATTACACAATTCTTGCTGTTTACAACAAACTTGTCACATATTATACATTGAGAAGTTGGTTGCCATTTTTGTTATCAAACCATCCCCTTCTCCTTGTTTCCAGCCACCTACAAATATGCGCACATCATATCTGCTTAGTGGGCTGCCAGAATGGGTTCTTAATTTTTGACTCAGAAGTCATGGATAAGACCTTTGGCCAGTGAACACATAGCTTATAGTTCTATTTTCAGTGTTTTGCTGAAGATAATTCTATCATATTTTAGGTAAGCGACTGATAGCTCACAAAGTCCACTCTCAATATTAAAACTATTCAAAAGTCCCTTAGGGTGTTAAGTGTGCTAGCAGAAGAAAAAATATTCAGCTGTAGAATGTTATTTCTATATCTGATTCATTCACTACTCTGTTGAATTCTACAACTCTGTAGCATGAGGGCCAGCTCGTTGGGGTTTCTGTCCCACCCAGTACCCCAACAAGCCAGCAAGTCCCAAGGAAAATCAATCACAGGACTCCATAAGGTTATAAACTGATTGGCCCATTTGGTCAGGCTACTTATTAGCTCTTGTAACTTATGTTACCCCATTATCCTTATCTACGTTACCCACGTGGGCTCAGTACCTTTCTCAGTGTGACAGCTTACATGTTGCCTCTTCGGTGGTCTGCACAGGAGTGGCAGAGGAACTTCCCTGCTTCCCAGAATTCTCCTGTTCTCATTGCTCCACCCCTACTTCCTGTCTGGCTTTCCCGCCTATACTGCCTGCCTGGCCAATCAGCATTTTATTAAAATATGATTGACAGAATACAATTCTCCCGCACCATTTCCCTCTTTTTTTTTTAAACAAAGAAAAATACCCATAGTCCATTTGTTGGGAATGTGGGCGTAGTATTTCAGGCTACTTCCTGCTGGATGGGGGCGCTGATGATCTTATGGGGACCTAAAGAAAATTTAGAGTTATAATCAAGTCCTGACTGGAGTATCTTGTGAGTCTTGATCATCTCAGGCAGTAGTCTTGAATCTGTTCTGGATGTAAAACAGACATCTGGGCCATCTATTCCTGTCGGAGATTTTTCAGGTGGCCTCCCTTGGTCAAAGGTGATTTTTCTTAACTCTGAATAAATCCAGAGCCTCTCGTTTTCTGTGGAAACAAAAGCAGAATCTCTTCTCCAAAGTAACATACCTTTTGCCTTCAATTTTGAAGCCAAGGTATTTTCAAAATACCTAGCTTGGGTTAGTTCAGCAGCATTTATAAACAAAAGTCTTTTAGCAGCTGTTGCTCCTTCCTCAGCATTCAAACAATTCAAAGAGAGCATAATAACACACAGTATCAAGATTCTCTGTGTATTTTCCATCTTTATGCGGCTTTATTTCAACCTCTATTTCTTTTAATTTTACTGTTAACTTTTGGCTTTTTGAGACAGGTTCTCTGTATATATCTTTGTATTGGAATAACTCTGTAGACCAGGCTGTCCTTGAACTCACAGAGATCCCTTTGCCTCTGCCTCCCCAGTACTGGGCTCAAAGGTGTTTGCTACCACACCTTGAACTCACAGAGATCCATGCGTCTCTGCTTCCCCAGTGCTAGGATTAAAGGTATGTGCTACCACACCTTGAACTCAGAGATCCTTCTGTCTCTACCTCCCAGGCATTGGGATTAAAGGTGTGTGCTACCACACCTTGAAGTCACAGAGGTCAATCTGCCTCTACCCCTTGAAGTCACAGAAGTCAATATGCCTCTACCTTCCGGGCATTGGGATTAAAGGTGTGTACCACCACACATAACTACTCTCTTTTTACTTTAAGAACTTTAACTTTTATCCTGCATTTATTTGTAACACACTATAAACCATTTAGAGGTTTTTTTTTTTTTGTCTTTGAATCTCTCTTTACTGTATATCTCTCCTTTTTTCTGACCACATGAGCCTAAAACCATGGCTTTGACAGCTGGATCTAGGCCATTTCTTAGCTTTCCAGTCTCATGGTAGAGGTACTGCTGAAGCCATTTTTATTGCCACAGCTCTGTGGCATTTCAAGGTCCCTGCTAGCAAGCAAGCTGCAGCATTCTGCTCACAGACCACACTCAGTCGGACTGCCTGCCTGAAAGAGTTAGAGTTTGCTCTGGCAGGACAGTCCAGAAAGCCAACATTTTAAAACAGCGCAGCTTTTTTCCTGCTACTGCTGAAAACCGAAAAGCATGCATTCAGCTTTTCATCAACACAGTTTAAGTGTTTCGTGGCAGGACCTCTTAATGAGCTACAAAGTTTTGCAGCTAAAGCTGAGTCAGGAAGCCTCCCTTAGACGAGAGCACTTGCTTGCTCTAGCAAACAGAGCAGACCTGAGAAATTGCTGCTACCAACAAAACATGCTTTACTCTATTCGTTCCCAAGCTTTCTCAAGCTTTCTGTGGATTCAGTTATCCACGTTGGCGCCATCTGTAGCATGAGGGCCAGCTCGTTGGGGTTTCTGTCCCACCCAGTACCCCAACAAGCCAGCAAGTCCCAAGGAAAATCAATCACAGGACTCCATAAGGTTATAAACTGATTGGCCCATTTGGTCAGGCTACTTATTAGCTCTTATAACTTATGTTACCCCATTATCCTTATCTACGTTACCCACGTGGGCTCAGTACCTTTCTCAGTGTGACAGCTTACATGTTGCCTCTTCGGTGGTCTGCACAGGAGTGGCAGAGGAACTTCCCTGCTTCCCAGAATTCTCCTGTTCTCATTGCTCCACCCCTACTTCCTGTCTGGCTTTCCCGCCTATACTGCCTGCCTGGCCAATCAGCATTTTATTAAAATATGATTGACAGAATACAATTCTCCCGCACCACAACTCCTCACTATTTTTCTCCAATAAGCCCTTGAAAACATAAAGCTCACCAACAGGGCATGAAAACACACACAAAATCAAATGATTATTCACTTGGAAATAAAAATGAAAATCACAGGAAATGCTAGTTTATAACCACTAAGCTGGCAACAATGAAAAAGATAATAAAAAGTGATGCCTAGGATTTGAAAAAAATTAGAACCCTCACAAACTGCTGGTGAGACTTTAAAATGATGTAGCCAGTTTGAAAAAAGAGCTTGTCAGTTCTACAATAACTTAAACATGCAGTTACTATGTGAGCTCATGGTACTACTCTTAGGGCCATAAACAAGAGAAATATGTATTTGAGTATATATATACTACTCATAATAGTAAAAAAAAATGAAAAAAAGCCTAAGTCTCCATCAACTGGTAAATTGATAAAGTGCTGTCTAATCCTAAAAGGGAACAGTATTCATTGACACAATAACTGAAGTAGTAGTAGATTCTTCATCATGGACAAGCCTCGAAAATTTTATGCTAAGTAAAAGAAGTGAATTGATATCATACGAAAAGTTACATGACATAAAATCCTGTTTTTATAGTATGTCCAGAATAGACAAATCCAACTGATTTGTTGGTGCTTCCCCAGGACTGAGGCAAGGGGTAAGGTGGGAGAAAATAAAGAATACCTGTTTATGAATGGATACAGAGCTTTTTTCAAGTTGAAAAATAGATTCTGAAATTGGTTGTGGTGGAAGTTGCACAATACTGAATATATAAGCATCCAGTGAACTGCACCTGAAATGTGTGAATTTTATAGTAGATGAATTATGTATCAATAAAATAGTTATAAAAAATAAATTTAACCAATGAGAAAGTTAGATGCTCTCTTTTTATATCTGACTATCCACATTAGCTTATGAGACAAAAGCTCCCTAGTTATCTTGTTATGTGATGCTTTGCCATATTTGTACCTAAGAAAATTTTTAGTTTACTTACAATATGGATTTGACAGCCAGTTTATCTTATGTCCTGCAAAACAGAAATGAATGAGCAATGGTCATTTAAGTGAGTATAGTCTAGTCTTTTTCTTGACTCTGGGATATATTTTAATGCCCCCAAACCCACACATCCCACACATTAATCAGGGCCAGTATGCTAGGAACAACCACAACTGCCAACCACAGGAAACAAGGATGCATTTTGCATAGACTTTTGTAAGCAAGTGTACCATGGTCTATTTATCTAGCTGGTAGTCATGGTGGCTGCTGTGGTGATTTTATTCCTAGTAGTGGTGGTTGTGTGGCATGGCTTTCTCTTTCTCTCTCTCTCTCTCTCTCTCTCTCTCTCTCTCTCTCTCTCTCTCTCTCTGTGTGTGTGTGTGTGTGTGTGTGTGTGTGTGTGTGTGTGTCTACTGCTAGATCAATCAGATTGCTTTAGGCAAAATAATACTAAGAACTTCAAAAAGGAAAAAAAGATCAATATCTTGGAAAATGAATTCTTGAATTCTTTCAATTATTCAAAGACGGCTTTACCTAGAGAAAGCTCAATATATTTTTCTCTTGAGAGAAGATCAGGAACTTGGGTAAAAGAAGTTCTCTCACTCACTATGTAGCAAATTATTTTACTCAATGCCTTGCATGCATACTAGCTAGTAAGGATTTACAGCAACTTTCTAGTAGATTCTATCCATTCAATTCTGTTGAAACCGAGGCTTGTAGAGGCTAAGCAACTTCCCTAAGTTCACAGTGATCTTATGTGTTGGAATTGTGTTTGGAACTCATGATATCTGATTCCGAACACTGTCTTCAGGCTTCATCATGTTAAGCTTTTTGTCTTCTTCCCAAGGATGAAATTGCCAACTTTTCTCTTGGCTATGATTTAAATTTTTTATTACTTTATTAATACTAGGAATCAAAATTTCCACTTCCTCCCATCCTCTCACTTCCCTTCCACTCCCCCACGCACCCTTCTCTCTTTCCTCTTCAGTCCTGAGAGAGAGCAGGTCACCCTGCCCTGTGTAAAGTCCTAGGCCCTCCCACCTCCATCCAGGCTTAGGAAGGTATGTATCCAAATAGACTAGGATCCCAAAAAGCCAGTACATGTGGTAGAGACAAATCCCAGTACCATTATCACTGGCTTCTCGATCTGCCCCAATTGTCAGCCACATTCAGAGGGTCCAGTTTGATCCCATGCTTGTTCAGTCCCATTCCAGCTGGCTTTGGTGAGCCCCCATTAGATCAGGCACACTGTCTCTGTGGGTGGATCAACCCCTCGTGGTCCGGACTTCCTTGGTCATATTCTCTCTTCTTCTTCTCTTCAACTGGACCTTGGGAGCTCAGTCCAGTACTCCCAAGTGGGACTCTGTCTCTATTTCCATCTGTCGCCAGACGAACGTTCTATGGTGATATTTAAGATAGTCATTAGTCTGACTATGGGACAAGGCCAGTTCAGACACCCTCTCCTCCACTGCCCAGGGTCCTAGCTGGGGATATCCCTGAGGACTTCTGGAACCCCCTCTAGAGTCAAGCCTCTTTCCAAACCCACAATACCCCCCTAAATTAAGATATCTTCTTCCCTGCTCCCATATCTGTCCTTCCTCCATCTCAACCATCCCAATCCTCCAAGCTCTCCCCAACCCTCCTCTGCTCCTTCTCTCTCTCCCTGTACCCTACCCCCACCCCACCTCCACACACATGCTCCCACCTTTCGCCTGGCAATCTTGTCTGCTTCCAATTTCCAGGAGGATATATATATATATATATATATATATATATATATATATATATATATATATATATATATTTGGATTCACCTTATTACTTAGGTTCTGTAGGATCGTGAACTATAGACTCAATGTCCTTTGTTCATGACTAGAATCCACTAATAAGTGAGTACATACCATATTCATATTTTTGGGTCTGGGTTATCTCACTCAGGATAGTGTTTTCTACTTTCATCCATTTGCACGCAAAAATCAAGATGTCATTGTTTTTTACCACTGAGTAGTACTCTAATGTGTAGATGTGCCACACTTTCTTTATCCATTCTTCCATTGAGGGACATCTAGGTTGTTTCCAGGTTCTAACTATTACAAATAGTGCTACTATCAACATAGGTGAACAAATGCTTTTGTAGTATGATTGGGATTCTCTAGGGTATATTCCTAAGAGTGGTATTGCTGGATCTTGAGGTAGGTTGGTTCCCAATTTTCTGAGAAACCGCCATACTGATTTCCAAAGTGGTTGTACAAGTTTGCATTCACACCAGCAATGGATGAATGTTCCTCTTACTCCACATCCTCTCCAGCATAGGCTATCATGGGTGTTTTTGATTTTAGCCATTCTGACAGGTGTAAGAGGGTATCTCAAAGTTGTTTTGATTTGCATTTCCCTGATAACTAAGGAAGTTGAACATGTCCTTAACTATCTTTTGACCATATGAACTTTCTGTTGAGAATTCTCTGTTCAGTTCAGTACCCCATTATTTCATTGGGTTATTTAGAATTTTAATGTCTAGTTTCTTGAGTTCTTTATATATTTTGGAGATCTTAAATATGATGTGGGGTTGGTGAAGATCTTCTCCCATTCAGCAGGTTGCCTTTTTGTCTTAATGACTGTGTCCTTTGCTTTACAGAAGCTTCTCAGTTTCAGGAGGTCCCATTTATTCACTGTTGCTCTTATTGTCTGTGCTACTGGGGTTATACGTAGTAAGTGGTCTCCTGTGCCTATGTCTTGTAGACTACTTCCCACTTTCTCTTCTATCAGGTTCAGTGTGCTCGAATTTATATTGAGGTCTTTAACCCATTTGGACTTGAGTTTTGTGCAAGGTGATAGATATGGATCGATTTTCATTCTTCTACAGGTTGACATCCAGTTATGCCAGCATCATTTGTTAAAGATACTTCCTTTCTTCCATTGTATAATTTTAGCCTCTTTGTCAAAAATCAGACATTCATAGGCTTGGGTCTTTGATTCAATTCCATTGGTCAACATCATAAAAACATCTCTGTTTTTATGCCAGTACCAAGCTGTTTTCATTACTGTGGCTCTGTAATGGAGTTTGAAGTCAGGGATGATAATGCCTCCGGAAGTTCCTTTATTGTATAGGATTGTTTTGGCTATCCTGGGTTTTTTGTTTTTTCATATAATGTTGATTATTGTTCTCTCAAGGTCTGTGAAGAATTTTGTTGGGATTTTGATAGGGATTGCATTGAATCTATAGATTGTCTTTGGTAGAATTGCCATTTTTACTATGTTGATCCTACCAACCCAAGAGCATCAGAGATACTTCCATTTTCTGGTGTCCTCTTCAATTTCTTTTTTCAAAGCCTTAAAGTTATTGTCAAATAGATCTTTCACTTGCTTGGTTAGAGTTACCCCAAGATACTTTATGCTATTTGTGGCTATGGTGAAAGGTGATGTTTCTCTGATTTCCCTCTCTGCTTTTATCAGGGCTACTGATAAAAAAAAATCCGGGCTACTGATTTTTTTTTTTTGAGTTGATCTTGTATCCTGCCACATCACTGAAGGTATTTATCAGTTGTAGAAGTTCTCTAATAGTGTTTTTGGGGTCACTTATTTACACTATCATATCATCAGCAAATAATGAAAGTTTGACTTCTTCCTTTCCAATTCGAATCCCCTTGATCTCCTTGTGTTGTCTTATTGCTAATGCTAGAACTTCAAGAACTATGTGGAAGAGATATGAAGAGAGTGGATAGCCTTGTCTTTTTCCTGATTTTAGTGAGATGACTTTGAGTTTCTCTCCATTTAATTTAGTGTTAGCTGCCAGATTGCTGTATATTGCTTTTATTATATCTAGATATGAACATTGTATCCATAATCTCTCTAAGACCTTTATCAAAAAGGGGTGTCAAATTTTGTTAAATGTTTTTTCAGCATCTAATGAAATGATCGTCTGTTTTTTTTTCTCTTTCAGTTTATTTATATGATGGATTACATTGATAGATTTTCATATGTTGAACCAGTCCTGCCTCTCTGGGATGAACCCTATTTGAGCAAAATGGATGATTTTTTTGATGTGTTCTTGGATTTGGTTTGCCAGTATTTTATTGAGAATTTTGGTATTGATGTTCATGAGTGAGACTGATCTGTAATTCTCTTTCTTGGTTGAGTCTTTGTGTGGTTTTGGTATCAGGGTAACTATAGCTTCATAAAAAGAATTTGGCAATGACTCTTCTGTTTCTATTATGTGGAACATATTAAGGAGTATAGGTATTAGCTCTTCTTCAAAGGTCTGGTAAAATTCTGCACTAAACCATCTGGTCCTGACCTTTTTTGGTTGGAAGGTTTTTGACGACAGCTTCTATTTCCCCGTGGATTATAGGTCTATTTTAATTGTTCACCTGGTATTGATTTAATTTTGGTATATGGTATTTATCTAAAATATGTCCATTTCATTTACATTTTCCAATTTTGTGAAGTACAGGCTTTTGTAGTAAGACCTAATGATTCTCTGAATTTCCTCAGTGTCCGTTGTTGTGTCCCCCTTTTCATTTCTGATCTTGTTATTTTGAGTGTTCTCTCTCTGCCTTTTGATTAGTTTGGATAGGGGTTTGTCGATCTTGTTGATTTTCTCCAAGAACCAACTTTTTGTTTCATTGATTCTTTGAATTGTTTTCTGTGTTTCTATTTTGTTGATTTCAGCGCTCAGTTTATTTCCCGTCTTCTACTTCTCCTGGTTGAGTCTGCTTCTTTTTTTTTTTTTTATAGATCTTTTAGGTGTGCTGTAAAGTCTCTAATGTAAGCTTTCTCCATTTTCTTTATTTGGGCACTTAGTGCTATGAACTTTCCTCTTAGCACTGCTTTCATAGTGTCCCATAGGTTTGAGTAAGTTGTGTCTTTATTTTCGTTGAATTCAAGGAAGGCTTTAATTTTTTTATTTTTTTTTCCTTGACCCAGGGGTGATTCAGTAGTTGACTGTTCAGTTTCCATGAGTTTGTAGGCTTTCTGGGGGTGGAATTGTTGTTAAATTCTAGCTTTACTCCATGATAATCCCATAAGACACAGGTGGTCATTCCATTTTTTATTTTTTGTATCTGTGGATGTTTGCTTTGTTACCGAGTATGTGATCAATTTTCGAGAAGGTTCCATGAGGTGCTGAGAAGAAGGTATATTCTTTTTTGTTTGGGTGGAATGTTCTATAGATGTCTGTTAAGTCCATTTGATTCATTACATCTGCTAGTTCTCTTATTTCTCTGTTAAGTTTCTGTTAAGTTTTTGTCTGGTTGACCTGTCCATTGGCAAGAGAGAAGTGTTGAAATCCCCTACTATTAGTGTGTGGGGTTTGATGTGTGATTTGAGTTCTAGTAAAGTTTTTTTAACATGTGTGGGTGCTTTTTTATTAGGGGCATAGGTATTCAGGATTGAGACTTCATCTTGATGAATTGTTCCTATTATGAGTATAAAGTGTCCTTCTCCATCTCTACTGACCGATTTTAGTTTCAAATCAATTTTGTTAGATATTAGGATAGCCACACCCACTTGTTTCTTAGGTCCATTTGTTTGGAAAACCTTTTCTCTGCCCTTTACTCTGAGGTAGTGTCTGTCTTTGTGGATGATGTGTGTTTCTTGTAAACAGAAGAATTTTGGGTCCTGTTTTTTTATCCATTCTCTTAATCTGTGCCTTTTTATAGGTGAATTGAGTCGATTAATATTAAGCGATATTAATGACCAGTTGTTGTTAACTCTGGTTATTTTTTTTGATGGTAGTGTTTGTGTGTTTCCTTTCTTTGAGTTGTGCTGGTGGAGGGTTGTCAGAAGTCTTTGCTATTGTGGGTGTTGTTGGCTTCCTTAGGTTGAGGTTTTCCATCTAGTGCTTTCTGTAAGGCAGGGTTTGTGGATATGTATTGTTCAAATCTATTTTTGTCATGGAATATCTTGTGTTCTCTGTAACATGATGGGGCCTGCTTGTTGGGGTTTTCTGTCCTTCCCGGTTCCCACAGCTGTTTAGCCTTCCAAAAAAATAACACAGAGGCTCCATAAGTTATAAGCTGATTGGCCCATTAGGTCAGGCTACTTATTAGTTCTTATGACTTCTCTTAACCCATTATTCTGATCTATTTTAGCCATGTGGCTCAGTACCTTTTTCAGTGGGGCAGATCATATTCTGCTGCTTCAGTGATCTGGGCAGGAGAGGGAGGAATCAGGTTCCTCCTTCCCAGAATTCTCCTGCTCTCCTTGCATCATTTCCACTTCCTGTCTGGTTTTCCAACCTACACTTCCTGCCTGGCCAATCAGCATTTATTTAAAGCATGATTGACAGATTACAGACCATTCTCCCACACCATTTCTCCATTGATGGTGAAAGAAAGCTTTGCTGGGTATAGTAGTCTGGGCTTGCATCCATGGTCTCTTAGTGTCTGCAGCACATCTATCCAAGACCTTCTGGCTTTCATGGTTTTTATTGAAAAGTCGTGTCATTCTGATAGGTTTACCTTTATATGTTACTTGACCTTTTTACTTTGCAGCTCTCAATATTCTTTCTTTATCCTGTATGTTTTGTGTTTTGATTATTATATGTTGAGGGGATTTTTTTTGATCCAGTCTATTTGGTGTTCTTTAAGTTTCTTGTACCTTCATAGGAATATCCTTCTTTAGGTTGGGAAAGTTTTCTTCTATAATTTTGTTGAATATATTTTCTGGGCCTTTGAGCTGTAATTCTTCTTCTTCTACCCCTATTAGTTTTAGGTTTGGTCTTTTCATGGTGTCCCAGATTTCCTGGATGTTTGGTGATAAGAATTTGTTGGATTTGCTGTTTTCTTTGATCAATGAGTCTATTTCCTCTATTGTATCTTCAATGCCTGAGATTCTTTCTTCTATCTCTTGAATCCTGTTGGTTATACTTGTCTCTGTAGTTCCTGTTCGTTTACCCAGATTTTCCATATCCAGCCATCTCTCAGTTTGTGTTTTCTTCATTACCTCCATTTCAGTTTTCAAGTCTGGAACTGTTTCCTTTGCCTGTTTGATTGTTTTTTCCTAGTTTTCTTGAGTATCTTTGAAGGATTTATTAATTTCTTCTAACTTTTTGTTTGTCTTCTCTTCCATTTCTTTAAGGGAGTTCTCACTTCCTGTTTAATGGCCTCAATCATTTTCATAAGGTTACCTTTAAAGCCAATTTCTTCTACTTCTTCTGTTTTAGGGTGTTCAAGACCTTCTGTTGTAAGATCGCTGGGTTCTGGTGTTATCATGTTGCTTTTCAGGTTGTTGGAAGAATTCTTGCATTGGCATCTGCCCATCTCTTCCTTCAAATGAGGCCAACAGAGTCTTAGCATCTTGGTCCAGTCTTTGCTGTGGCTGACTGTGTACTTGGGAGTTTTTCTTGGTCTGCCCTCTCCTAGGTCACCTCAGCACTCGAGCTGGCTCTCAGATCTTCTCTGCCCTGGAGCAGGCTGAGTTGGGTGATTCAATGACCTTGCAGAAGAAAAGGATTGCTTGGGGGTACCCTGGAATGTGCTAAAGAGAACCAGCAGCTGTCAAACACCCAGCTGGATACCCAGAATAGCTTAGGGAGTTTGATGGGGCCTGTACTCAATTCCCCAGGACTGTCTGGCCACAGGGCCACTTACTCACCTGTCTGGATTCTCTCAGGACAGGAACAGGGATGTCTTGCCTGGCTCCAAGGTCCTCACAGATAAAAAGGCTGCTGTGATTTAAATTTATTCGTCAATGAAAAGGAAGTAGACATTCTTATTTGACTAGAATTACTGTACAACAATTCAGCAACCAATGATTTCTGATTTCTGTGTCAGTGATTCAGCATTTAAAACTTAAAAAACATTGTTTATATATTTGTGATAACATAATAACCATATGGTAGAAACTTAAGAATTCAGAATTATAACTGATAGGAATGACTATGGGTTTCTTTATTACTATTATTATTATTGAAAAGGGGGAATTCTCTTTAAAAGCAGACTTGGAATCCAGATAAGCTTTTCATCCAGGTCTTTCTTTCATCACAGGTGTGTCTTATAAAAGGAGACAGGTGACAGATACACGAGCTCGTTTGGAGAACAAGAACACGTGTGGAAAGCACAAAAGAGCAGAATGGCAGTGGAAGCAGCATTTGCATGTTCTGGGACTTTGGGATTTGGTAGTAGAGGTTATAATCTACAGAGGAATAGTGATCTATTCATACTGTTGGAAGTGGAAAAGAGAACGCTAAGAATCAGGAACTCCTTTAACTTTTTCTGGAGAGGTAGCCAGAGGCGTCTCACAGCTCGACCATCAGTACTCCGAGTACCTTATGGAAAAGGCATATCAGTGCTAATAAAATGTCAGTGTCACTGTGCCGAGACCAATCAACTTCATGTGGTAAGACTGTGAAACTCACTCAGATCTTCATTTGATCTGCGTTTCAACCACATTTGTAGCTGTAATACATATTGCTTCAGCAGTTTCCAAAAAAGTCTTGGATGGGTCTCTGTTAAAGAGATGAAACTCTTATAAAAAATAAGGTTAGAGGATTCATCCTGGGCTGAGCAGGATGTATGCTTATCTAGAGTGACTCATTCCCAAATGGTGGAGGATTTACTGGACTGAACCTGCCTTAAGAGGAATGACCTTCTCTTTTCTTTTTAATATTTTTGTAGACATTTTTCTTTCCTGAGGTTACCCACAGCAGTATTCTTTGACCTTATTTTCTTTGAGCTCTACATCATAAAAAATCCATAACCACCCACAAATAACAACACTTCTTAAGATGAGGCATGGCGGGGGCAGGGCACGAAGCTTATCTTAACTGGAAAGAAAACTTGGTCTTTATTGGCAGACATTGTTACTTCCTTTGAGTTCTAAGGGCATGGAATAAGTTTTAGGTAGATAAAGCAAAGCAATGGAAAAGATTAGCTTTATAGTTCCTAATTTCTTTTTAATTTGTTTATCTTTTTTTAAGCCCAGTCTCGACTTCTGTTTTTAAGCGTTTAATTTGTGTATTGCAATGTGACGACTGAGCGTTGACTTGAAGAACTTGGCAGAGCTGATCACAGATAATTCTCATCCTCATCTGTGAACTTGATTGCCTACCTGCCATAGGTAGAGTCGAATCCTTAAACTTTAATGTAAGGCAAATCGGAAGGCTGCTTACTGCTGTGACACATTTTGAGTCAGACTCTGGGAAGGAGTTTCAGTGGTAAGGTCTAAGACAAATTAGCAATTGGAGAGGCAAAGAATGCAGACTCTGCAGAGTGCTGAGAAGAGTAGCGTAGGCCTTGTGACCCAGGTGTGAATCAGTTACATGACAGTAGGGAAAATAGAGAAGAAATATGAAAGCCAGGAAGCCAATAGTAGAATCAGGAAAGCACTGAGTGATCAAACTTAGGGATCTGTAGCATGTGTGTGTTCTTATAGGCAACACTTTCTCTCCCATCATGAACAGTCCTGGCCTTTCTCCATCCCTGATTTTTTTCTACATCATTACAGAATTGTAGACCTCAGCACCTAATTATGAGTCCATTTCAATATTAGAGCCTGTTTCATCTTGACTTTAACATGGTTTAAAAAAATCTGCAAAGGGAGAAAATATAGTTACTTTTTCATGTCTCAAAAGCACAGAAGACTTGTTTTTCTAACAGATTTTGCCAAGAAGGCAGTGAATGAAATTTCAGTTTTCAAGTATGTTTGAAGTTAACATTTGTAGTGCCAGAGCCAAGTTCAGTCAAACAACACTTTTGCCTGGAAGTGCCTTCAAGTTCGAAATAAATCATGCCCTAAAATAACTTTCAGTCTTCACAACAGGGTTGTCCAGTAGAAATGTGAATCAAATAACATATATAATTTAAAATTTTCGTATAGCCATGCTTAAATGATATTAAAACTATAAAAAGTAAGATAATGTTTAATTTTACTTGATACAGCTGAAATATAATTTTGATACCCCAGCACTAGAAAATTTAGTAAAAAAGACACATTACATATATTAATTGCCAAGTATTTGAAGTACAAGCACGTATTTTGCTTTTATAATAGGTCTCAATTTCAACTTGCTATATGCTGGTACACAATAGCTATGTGGGATTTGACACCAGGGCTTTAGAGGAGTGAATTAGGAACAAAGCAAAAAGACCTTATTTTATATACTAGGGGGTTTCCATGTCACTTAGTGAAATACTTCGTGAGATCCAGTCTATCTATATATTCACGCTAGGCACCAAGAACCACTTTTCTGTTTCCTTCTGAAATACACTGCTAAATCTTCATACATCGGTTAAGTGTGGGGCCACGTGTTCACATTGTATGCATAATCACTGCTATTCTCTGTTGATGTTCTACTCCTTTTTAAATTTCCAAACCTTTGGCTGTCCCACAGTTAGCAGCTAATACACACTATTGTTTGCAATGCTATCTGTTCCTGTCTAAGATGAAGGAACTAATCAGGCTTGTACTTAGTACAAGGTGTTCAAGTGAAATTATCCACTTGTTTTGGTGCTCTCCCCCTCCCAAATTGCTGGGGTGTATCTTCATCTGAGGTGATATAAATAGGAATTGCCCACCTCCTAAATAAAGTGTGTAATAATGGAGGTAACTAAGGATCCTCCCACACCCTGCCACACTTGATGCCCAATTATTCCCCAGAACACCTAAACCTTTATGTAACAGGGCTCAGGGAAAAGAGAGACGTGGAAGGCAAATGTGGAGTAGATATTTCAAACATTGCTCTTGTGCATTTAGAGAGAAGGTTCTTTGTGCTTCTAAATGCAAAGTTTGTTGCATCAGAAACATGCTTTGATGCTCTCACCACAGGGCCGTGCTTAAGTGCAAGAAGTAGACATCTGTAGACTTCTCTATACAAGCAAAATTCTAGCCAAGGCCAGCCTTGAAGATTAGTGACTCTTGGATGACGAAGCCTGTCAACACAAGCTACTATACTGTTCTCCATGTGAAACACAGGGCAACTTTCTCCTTTGCTAATTAACCTGTGATGCAGTTTTGCTTAAATTAGGCTTCGGCTCAAAGGGTGACTCACTCACAGTCTTTCGTGTTTTGAAAATATTCACTGAAGGCGGATCCAAAATGGATGAGAATAATTTTCTGTGTATTTCAGTTGTTCTCATTCATATTTATAATTTTTTAAGATGAGACAGACTTAAAATAATCATGTACAATATACTCCTTTGGCTAAGGGCTTGGTGATCAAGTCCTCAGTTTCCAGGAACTGCTGTATTTTGCTTTTGGAATCGAACAGGGTCTCCTGACTTGGCTACTAATTAACAGAGAAACTTTCACCCAATCCTTTGTGAGTCTCAATGTCATCATCTCATAATCACATCAGCAAACCTACCTCACTGAACTGAAGTCAGAGTGAAGTAGGACAGTGTAGATAAAGTGCTTGTAATCAAAGAAAGCCTGCCTAAATGGTATTACTCTGTTCTAGAATTTAACATGTTTCTTGATGCCTTTCAGTTACATGCTGGTGTATTATATATTTTCACTATATATACTCTATTCACTACATATAGTGGGGAAAGTAATACTTAAGTTAATTGTTCTCATTCTAAAACAGGAAATAGGCGCCATCATCTATTTATTCAACTTGACAAACATTTGATAAATTTAGGTAATAACAAAGAACTTACCGTTGGGGGATGAAGAGTGCATTTTTATCAGTTTACGGTTAAGGGATGCATTTCTTCTTGTTACTCTTAAAATTTTATGCCTCTACTGGAGGAACTCTTTTTCTCCTCCGTACATGTTCCCCAGGGACACTCAGAAATGTCTGGAGAGAATTTTGGTGGACACAACTAGAATAGAGTGCGAGGGGTATTCAGTGGGTGCAGGATGGGAATGGTATTACATATCCTACAGTGAATAAGATACCCCTGTAGCATAGAGCTATCCAGCCCCATATGTTTCTAGTGTTGGGGCAAGAAGTATGCTCTTGATAGTATGCATTTTTTAGGGTTTCTGATGTCTGTTCTCACTTGTGGTTTTGGCCAAACAATGAGAACTGTTGAGATAAAAACTGTCCAGTCATAAGCTACTTGGACATAAAGCTGGAAGTGTAAGTCCTAGTAAGGAACGTCAGACGGAATTTGATCAGCAGGTGGGCGGGTAGATTACTCACTCTTAGATGTCCTGCTAATTCCAGGAAGTCTGTTCTTTCCTTCTTTTTCATTAAAACAGCATTTCAACAAAGATCCCCTCAAAATATCTACCACAGCCAGCCTTTTCTCAGACCCTACCATCATAGCCAAGCAGAGTATTCTTGGAATGCTGATGAATGTGCTGAAAGTGGTATTTTAAAATAGCATTCTGCTGTGCAACGTCATGAAACCATCTCCTGAATGGAGCTGGTGCCAAATGGAGACATGAGGTATAGCATCACATAGTGAGCTATTGAAACCTTAACCAGAGAATCATCACTAGTGAGTTCCAGACAAGTCACATGGCTAGAAGCTTCCTATTCCTGCAGATACACAGACAACCCCGTCTTGAAATTCATAGAATCCCAGAAAATGCTACCTGGTCATAGGATAAATATCGCTCTCTGTACAGTGGAGATCAAGTCTCTCGATAAATTGATGACCTATGTGGGATTTCTTTCGGTGTTGTCTGGTGGGATGGAACTCAGAAAGCTGGTACTTTAAGGAGAAACTGGTAAGTCATTGATGGGAAAGAATGCAATCTTGGATGATTTGCAGTTCGGTTGCTTGCTCTTTAGCTGTGAATTCTACATGAGGTGGAGGCAGATAAGCGTGCTTTGTAAGCGTCAGAGAGTACAAGTTAACCGACAATCTCACCTCAGCTTAGGTGGGTCCTCTGTGTGACTGGAACTGCAAGCCCACTCACTTTGTCACCTTTCTTACGGCAGAAACCCTTTCTCTCCCCATGAATAAACCCAGCGCAGCCCCGCAAATCTACTGCAGTTCTCACCTCTTTTTGGAAGTCTCTAAATGCCTTCTAAATTTATTAGTACTTAATAATTCTCTTTCTACTGACCCACTGAAAAGACTACTCTCTGGTGTGTGACTTTAACTGAGATGCAATTCACATACGTTAGTTTTTCCATTTTAAAGTGGACGATTGAGTGGTTTTAATATACTCACGGGGTAATTGCAGCTATCACCACAGAATCTAAAAGAAAGCCATCTCATCTCAAATGAAATGTTTTCATTAGCAGGCATCCCGTCATTTCTCTCCAGTACACCTGCCAATCATTAATTACTTTCTGTCTCCATGGGCTTGCCTTTAATGGATAGTTAATTTATTTTGTGACACTTTGTTCTATTTCTATTTTTCACTTTATAAAACTATTTCAAGGTTAATCTACATTGCAGCCACCATTAGGGCTTCCTTCTTCTTCTTCTTCTTCTTCTTCTTCTTCTTCTTCTTCTTCTTCTTCTTCTTCTTCTTCTTCTTCTTCTTCTTCTTCTTCTTCTTCTTCTTCTTCTTCTGTTTCCTTTGATGGCCTAATAATTTTTCATGTATACAATGCCATATTTGGGTGATGCACTCTTTGGCTATTTGACATCTAGGCTTCTACATGTCTTTGAGCTTTGTGAGCTACTGTGAACATTCATATATGAATTTCTATATGAACCTATTTTCTCATCAAACAAAGTATACCTGAGACTAGATTGATGGCTTACATAGAAACTTCTTTCCAAAGTTGTTTGCCATTTTGCGTTTATCCAAGTGGTATACAAAGGTTTCAGTTTTTCCACATCTTCTTCAGACATTTTGTTCTGCATGAGACTGTGGATGTCACCATTATCCTAAAGATTAATTATCCCACATACGTTTATCTTACCACTCAGTTTAGCCTTTAAGCAACATTGGACAATGATCCATTTATTTGCTTTTTATTTTAGTATGTTTTTTTTTTTTGATCGCCTCTCTGAGGCAAGACTTACAAAGTGTCAAGGCTATGAATATGAAAACGCTCCGTTAAGCGGGGGAGGTGCATGCAGTTCTCAGCAGCCTATTTGTGAGTGGCAGGTGCAATAATGACAGCCTATTCAAGGTACAGCCATGGCTTCCCATAATTCATATTGATTGTCTCCCTCCCACAATGCTGTACTTACAAATGCCACCCAAGCCTACTATTTAGTAAATCCTGCTTTAGAGAAAGAACAGATCTCTGTGTGTGTCCTCTTTTCAGTTCAAATGTAGAAGCTCTGATTTTTCTTGATCTTTTGTGTTTTCATACCATTTAGCAAATATTCTTAAAAAAATAAATGGCAGCGATATTTTAAACAGCAGCTTTGGACTTACAACGGGAATTACTCTGAAGCGGTGAGTCACCAAGGATGCTAATCTTTTGATTTGTAGACTGAAAACCTGTTTGAGACTCTAGGCTAACAGAGAACAGGCACCTCTTAAAGTTTTAATTTCAAGTATTCAAAAATAAACTGTTCATATGCTGTACTCATCTGCAGGTGACTTCATTTAATATCTGTCTCTCAGTAACTCCCAGTCAGTGTTGTTGAGAAATTATGCAATGTCGAGAAATAAAAGGAATTGAGCTACAAACTGTTGTAATAAAAGCTTTGCTATACCACATGAAGACATAATCATGTAATTTAAGTATATAATTATTAACACACCTCATGTTTTTCTTTTTGAAGTGATTTAACAATAGCATTAAATTGTTTTCATCTGAGTGCTTAACTGCTTAACATAAAACTGTCAACATTTTCCACCCCAAAGCAGATACGTGCAGGAGTTTCTTGTATTTAGGGAAGAAAATCATTGGTCACCTTATATGGTCAAGGGAAGAGTAGCATTCTTTATTCTAATTTGAAAATCATGTCAATTTTGACAACAACTTGAAAGTTCTTGTACTTTGAAAAGAAGATTAAGTTAAAGATGAACTTAGAATGAGTCGTGTTTACATTAGAGAGGAGGGAAAGCCTTATTACTTTAGTGAATATTTTAACAGGTTGCTCCTGTGTGGTTTCTTTTTCAGAACTTACCCAGAACTTGCTGTTTACTCGACAGTGGGTTTAAAATTTTACGAGTCCTCACTCCTTGAATGTGCACCACTGTCCTAGGGGACCAGGCCAGCTACTATCTTTGTTTTGAAGAATAAGAACCTAAGTGTTACGGTTATTTACCTGAGGTTAACCAGAATGTTAATGTAACCACATGTCATTTGACGACAGAATGACTGCTCTTATCGCTCCCAAAGACAGGCATCTTTGAATTTAGACCATTGTGGAGTTCTGAAGGCCTGATATTATTTCAAATTCCAGAAGAAACTTGACTACAGGGTTTTCTCAAAGCCTAGGACAGCAATGAAATTAAGTGCGGGTAGTGATAGTACACATTGTAACCTACATGCTCTGTTGTCTCTATCAGTGGCTCTCAACCTTCCTAATATTGCTACCATTTAATACAGTTCCTCATGTTGTGGTGACCGACAACCTTAAAATTATTTCATTGTGACTTCATAACTGTAATTTTGCTACTGTTATGAATTGTAAAGTAGATATCTGATATGCAAAATATCTGACATGTGACCCCTGTGAAAGGGTCGTTTAATCCCCATAGAGATTAACCCCCAGATTGAGAACCTCTGGTCTATATAATAGTTTATCTATGTCATAATATTATGTATTATAGACCATATATTAACAAAATGCTTTCATATATTGATAGTAGTACGGTTGTTATGCACACATCTACTTATGTACATATGTTATATATAAATACTTTCTTGTTGGTATTCTTTTCCATAGACTGAGTAATGTGCACACACCATGCCTGTTGCTCCTCTCTCTGATTCTCAGGAACTTCAAAGCTATTAGCTTTCCCGGAAGTTATTATTTTTTCCTTCTTGGTGAGATAGACATTGAAAGGCTAACAGTGTAAAGCTGTCTCCAAATACCATGACTGGTTCATGGAAGAAAGACCCAAAGGCCCCAGACATATCCATAGCTTTGCATCCTGTCACTGGCTTCTCTATTCCAACTCCAGCTTCTGCTTAATGGAATTTCCCATTAAAATTGTTATGGGTAAGGCCATCCCACAATAGTTTCCTTTCTTTTATCTTCCTTTCCTTTCCTTCCCTTCCCTTCTCTTCCTCCCTCCCTCCCTTCCTCACCTCCCCTCTCTCCAAGTTCCCACTGCCTCCCCTCCTCCCATTCCCTCAACCTACCCTCCCATCCCACCCCCATCCATTCGTCAGAGAGGGTAGGGCACATTGCTTTGCAGAAGGTCCAAGACCCTCGCCCCCCTTCTATATCTAGGCTGAGCAAGGTATCCATCCAAAGAGAATGGGTTCCCAAAAAGCCCATACAAACAGTAGGGATAAATCCTGGTGCCACTGTTGGTGGCCCTCTCACTGAATCTAATGCTCTGAAATGCAGCTAACTGGCTGGCTAGCAAACTCCAGGGATCTCCTTGTCTCCATTTCCCCAACACTGATTACAGAGTCCCACCACGGCACATTGTCCGTGTTTTCCTGTAGGTGTGAGAAAGAAAGTCAGGTATGTATGCACAGTAAACACTTTAGCAACTAAACCACCTTCCAAGTATATTGGAGCAGTGACAGTTTTGTATGATACCGTGTGGTTAGTGTGGTGTGCACGTGCATGCTGGAATGTTCTTGTGTGGGTTTATGTGTATGTTTAATGGCATAAAAGAGTGGATGCTATTAAATTTCTAGATGTCAAAAAAATAAATAAATTTCTAGATGTCTCTGTCTAGAGTGTATTAGATTCAGTAGGACATTGCATGTACTTGTACCAGCAAGCTATAAAGTCAGAAAATAGACTGACTTAAAACTAATCTCCAAATAGGCCTTGAGATTATTTTTTAAAAGGATAAACTTACATAAAACAAATGTAACAAGAATAATCAACATTATATAGTATTTATTTAAGATAATATATCTTATCTTGGAATTCATTTTAGATCTTGCTTATAAACAAGCTATGATGACATCACAATATCACCAAGTACTAGGTCAGAATAAGGCTTCATATTGATCAAGAATAATAAAATAGTCTTGGATATAGTAAGAACTTGGTAAATACTTTGGAAAAAATGGAATGGTTGTCTACAGTTTTATCAGGCAGTCCAAAAGATAACTAAATTTTACCTGTTTCAGAGCGGGGAATGAGTGCACAATCATTTCAAATTTCTTTATGTTGCCTCTTGGGTAAAAGATGGATAATTGAAGAGACATTTTGAAATTCATATCATACTGTGTAAACAAGATGTCTGCTACTTTAGAGAACATTCAGAAAGTATCTCGCATAGTGCCATAATCATAGCCAGAATTTGGCTTCACTTTTGAGATTTCAAAATGAGGTGGGAGCTATTCTTTAGGTTAGGGTTCCTCAGCCTCGCCTGTTATGATCGGAAATAATTACATTTTAACATGTATGCTTCCTTCTACGGAAAGCGATAGAGCCTGCACTGAAGGCCTATGCTTCTACTATAAAGGATAAAGTTTCCAGCTCTCTGGGATGATAACACTCCTACAGGATGACTCATAGGCTAAACCATGAGGGAAGGAGAAGGGAAATATTTTTACTTGGCCATGCCTTCCTTTTTAAAAATAAATACTTTTATATAAAAGTGTGTGACTGGCACAATTGTCAGGGTTTTTAATTTTTCATGTTTTTACAATTGGTTGCTGTTTAAGCATGTAGTCTTTAATAGTGAAATCACTCAGAGACAATTCATTTTGGAAGAAAACGAAAAGGGAAATTGTTATGTACTCGGTTTTTGATTATCCAAGATGATTTTTGCCCCTGACATTATTAACTTATTTTAGCAAACAGCAGCAGCTACCTTCTGTCTTTGTTAATCCTTGGGACAAAATGTTTTATAAGAGAATTTTATTCCTGGGCCTCAGGCCTGCCTTGTATTTCCTGTAGTAACTAATGTTTTCCCCATTTTAGCTTGCACTGCCTGGAGAACCAATTGTGTAAATCTCTTCAAAGGCCAATGGTCCATGTCCTATATTGGTACTTCAAAATCTGTCACAATAGGAGTATTTATACCATGGAAATTGACAAATGCTCCAAATTGTGACTTTCCTTTAGAGAGCCATAGTTAAAATATTTTATCAGCTCTCAACTACTTCTTGTAGAGAATAAATGATTATGTGAAGTTCGTGGCCATAGTCAGAAACTTTGTGGCAGTTACTTCCGTTGCCAGTTTTGTGGACAGTTAGCATGTGCAGTTGCTCAGCTATCACCATCCCCAACTTTTTAATTTTGGGGGGCCCAAGGTTCTACCTATTTCTTTTGCTGATGGATCCAATCCCAAGCTCTGTTGCCAATTCTGATTGTTATTCAGATGTCTTTTTTTTCCTTCTGATTTTAGAAAGTTGAATGTTTTGGAAGTCTGGTTTTGAGATCAGTGGGATGCTGCTATATTAACCACAGATGGGTGCTTGCTCAGATCACAGGGAATTCTGAATAGGTACTTGAAAGACGATGTCTTTTCTCATGACTTATATTTTATTTCTTCAAGGAATCAGCATTAGAAGAAAAAGTTATAATATAATGTTAGACATATTTAAGTTCGAATGTATTTCCATCCTGTACTTACAAATAAATAAGGACTTTTTATTGTCTTATGAATGCATACTTTGTTTAGAATTTTGTGGTTCTGGGGACAGAACTCAGGTCCTTACACATATTATGCACTCTACCACTGAGCTACATTCCCAGCTTAATATATGACTTAAAAAGTATGCATCCTATAAATGTGAAGTCTTCAGCAGTAGATCTTATTAGCTAATTCTGATCAGTGCAAGAGTAGTAGTAAGAGTTTGAATTGGTTAAGGCCCTCTGTGACCTCCCTGAACAATAACGTCTATGATGTCATTTCTCACTTGGCATTGGAAATTTTGCGTAGAGAGCCATTGCTTTGTCTAGCCATTAAGGCTGAGGGATCGTTTCAGAAGAGGAGACAGAAAGAATAAAAGAGTCTGAAGTTAGAAGGGCTGTGGCATGCCATCTTCAAAGTAAGACATAGTCATGGCAATCATGAGCTCACAATAATTGTACCTCCTGGCATGGGGCCTACACAAGACTAACCTGGTCAACAGTACTCTGTCTAGAGGAGGGACTCATGGGGCCCTATTGTGTACTGTTTAACCATTGCCGGATAACAGATTCCAGGAGAGGGGGAGGTGAGGTGTTGCATTCTGTATCTGCTTGTGAGCGACTAGGCTCCAATCGATAGTTCCAAGTCAATGGTCACCCAGATGACTAGGGTCAACCTCATTGTGACCTTAAACAAAGCAACAAAATGTCACGAATGTGGGAAAGATATCTGTAGGGAAGAAGTTGTGGATGATAGGGATGGAAGAAAGAGAGAATAGGATGGTGGAAAAGTAATTAGAATGCATTATATAAATATGAAAACATCATAGGACAATTTTAGTAGAATATATTAATTTTTGAAAATTTCATACACTGTATTTTGATGATATTCATCTCCCCTAACACTCCCTAACTCCTCCAAGATTCACCCCACATTCTCATCAGTGCTTTTTCTTTAAATAATGCACTAAATGCATTCTGGGCTGCCCTTATACTCCAGAGAGTAGGCTCATCCACTGGAGTGTGTTCAATCTACCAGGGGCACACTCTTAAAGAAAATTAAGTTTTCGTGTCTTAAATGGCACCATCTATCAATAGCTCCTTGGTGAGGAGTAGGGCCTTACGAACCTGTTCTCCTCACTGCAAGAATATGGACATGTTTTAGCTTGTGTAAGGACAGTAGCAACTGAGCTCATGAGTACAGTGGTTCCTGCCATGTCCAGAAGATGCTGTTCCTCTCCAGACCTCCTTGACCTTTGGTTCTTACAATTCGTTCCACCGTCTTTTCAGCAGTGATCCCCAAGCCTTGTGGAGTATGATAGACATGACTCCTTTCCTGTTCGCATGGAGGGGCTGTTGTCTGGGAGCCGGAAGCGGAGCCGGAAGCCAGAGAGGGAGAGGAGGACAATAGCTGCTTTTTTTAAAGAGAGAGAGAGACCACGCCCCAGTGGGCTGGTAACTCAGTGGTGATTGGCTGAAGGAGCGGAAGGAGCTCCCACAGCAACTGTGTACTCTACTGACACTTATGCTCTGCATTTTGATCAGTTGTGTGTGTCTGCATTAGTCACTGCCCACTACACAAAGAAACTTCTTTGGTGAAGGCAAACTTTTTAAGTAGAAATTATACAAACTAACTTTCATGGCACTACTGTACCAGTGGACAGATCCTGCCGGGCAGGACATTCTTATCCAGCATACAGGGTTCCCAGCTGGGGAAGATTGATGGGTCCTTTTCTCCTCCAGTAATATGCATAGCACCTTCCAGCATTGTGAAAGCTAGCCAGGAAAGATGAAACTGCCAGGTCAATACCAGTTTGATTTTTCCATGATCTATGAGCCAAGTGTTTGATACCTTCTGAACTAGGGTCTAACCATCAAATTTGGGTTGGTAATCAAGAATAGTGGCAATAGAATGAAATATTTAGAAGATCTCTGGGACCTTACTGGCATTCAACTCCAATAGAGGTAAGTCATTGCTGACTTTGATCTTTTTATTTGCTAGCCTGTGGAGTCTGGTAGGGGCACTGTTGCCTCATTATCGGGTAACTCCATCGAAGCTCCTTTTATATGTATATATTCTTATATTTAAACTCCTTTTATATGTGTATACTCTTATATTTAAACTCCTTTTGTATATGTATATTTAAGGGAGCTTCTGCATTAGCAGTTTTTGTCACCAGGTCTTTATTATTTATTCCTCCCAGTATCCCTTCCTTTACCCTGTACCCCCATTCTCTACCCCATGTAACCTCCCTATTCCATTATTCCCTCTTTCCCCTTTGTATCACAGTTTTCTCTCTCCTCCCTTAAAAGCCTTCCTTCTCCATGGCTCTTATTAATTTCCTGACCTCTGTGAACATTCCAAATGACGCACAATTATCTAGTGACTCAAAACTAATGTCCACGAATGAGGGAAAATGTGCCATTCGTCTCACTAGTTATGAATGATTTCTAGCTCCATCCACAAACCTGCAAATTTCATAGTTTTATTTTTCTTAATATCTGTATAATATTTTGTTGTATAAACGTACCAATATTTTTGTTATTCATTTATCCATCGATAGACATCTAGGATATTTTTATTTCCTGATTCTATTCATTTTTCTTAGAATAGCATGATTTCATTCTTTATGGCTGAATACAAATCCACTGTGGATTCCTGTCACATTTTCTATGTAAAAATATTATTTGCAATTTGAAAAATAAAACGTAAATACATCATTCTCCCTGATCCACCTTCCCTCCCTCTAACCCTTCTTTGCATGCTCACCCTGTTACCTCTCATGTTTAGATGACTTTGTGCATACCCAGCTCCCCCAACACCAGCTGCAGTGCTGAAAAAGACACATTTTATCTTATAGAGAGCTTTAGTTTTTATTTATTCATTTATTGCCAAGAATCAGTTGACTGTAGCTGTGCAGTTTTATTTCTGGGTCCTGTGTTCTATTCTATCAGTCTATGTCTCTGTTTGGTGAAAATATTATGCCATTTTATTCTGTCTCTGCAGAAGAATTTGAACTATGCTATTGTTATACTGTTACATATTGTTATATTGTTATACCTCCAGCACTGCTCTTTTTTGCCCAGGATTACTTTGATTATTCAGGGTTTTTGTGATTTTATATTAATTTAAGAATTTTTTTAAGTTCCATGAGAAATTTCATTAGAATTTTGATGGAAATTGCATCATTCATTATCATTATTTTGGGGAATATAATCATCATTGCCACATTACTTCTGCTAGTCCTTGAACATGGAGGTCTTTCAAATGTCTGGTACCTTTGCTTTCTCCTTTACTGTCCTATAGTTTTCACTAGGGAATCATTATCTTCTTTACGTTTTTTCCCTCAGGTGTTTTATTTTTAAAGGATATTATGAATGGGATTGTTGTCATGATTTCTTTTTCAACAAATTGAATGCATGGCTTTTAAATTCCGCTTCTTCACTGATATTATTACTTTGAGATCTTTTGGTCAAGAGTTGAGAATTTTCTAGGTATACATGCAGATGAGGGGAAGGACTTTGTCCTGCCTTACCTGAATCATCCAGTCTTTGTTGACTCCCCATGGGAGGCCTTACCCTTGTGAAGGAGTGGTTGAGGGAAGGTAGGGAATAGGAAGAGGAGGAGAGGGAGAACTGTAGTTGGTATGTTAAAATGAACAAAATAAAATAAAATATAAAAAGGGCAGATTCACCAGGAATAATTAGTGCCATTTTTATCTGTTTTATTTCTTTTTCTTCGAATATAGCACTTCCAATTTTAACTTAATAAAATTGTAATCATTATTAAATAACCTCATAGAATGAAAGACCAATACCTAATGGCTTGTGCGTCCAAAAGAGTGACCAGGTTTACATTTGTTCCTATTAGAAAAACCTGACCTTTTGTCTTCTTGTGGAAGTTAGACAGAGATATGGGGATTGCATGCCAGTGGTTTAGGGTTGAGTAATGGCTTACTTGAGGAATATTTCTTCATATTTTCTATTTTGTTTCTATGCCCACATATCCCCTAACCCCCAAACAGGTGTTCAGACATTGTTGTTTCTCGATGCTAACTGCACGATAGAACCATCTTGTCATTTTTCATACCTCACAGTTCAAATTGTGGTCTTGTGGTCTTTAGACCATCACTGTTGACTTCAGCAATATAGAACACAGGCAAATTCCAGAACTGCTCCATCTGCATCCAAATTTGAGACAAGACCACAAGGTACCCCACCTGCAATTTAAGGCATGTCATATAGCATTGAACCAAGAATCAGGCTTGTTTCTAGAAATTTTTATCTTTTTTTTGTCTTGGAAGAAGCCTAGACATAACTTTGGTGTTTTGTTGTTGTTTGCTTCTGGAAGTCCCAATCACTAATAAGAATGTACAGCCAAGTTTTTTTTTTTTTCAGTAGCTTGCTTGTTCCCATTCTGGTGCGGGAGAATTATCTGTATTCTGTCAATCATGTATTTTAATAAAACGCTGATTGGCCAGGCAGGAAGTATAGGTGGGTCAACCAGACAGGAAGTAGAGGCGGGGCAATGAGAATAGGATAAGGCTAGGGAGGAGAAAACTCCCTTAGTCATTCCTGTCCAGACCACCGAAGAGGCAACATGTAAGCTGTCACACTGAGAAAGGTACTGAGCCCATGTGGCTAACATAGATAAGAATAATGGGGGTAACATAAGGTATAAGAGTTAACAAGAAGCCTGACCTAATGGGCCAATCAGTTTATAACCTTATGGAGTCCTGTGTGTAATTTCTCTTTGGGATTTGCCAGCTGTTGGGGTACCGGGCGGGACAGAAGCCCCAACAAGCCGGCCCCCGTCATGTTACATATGGCGCCCAGACGTGGATAAATGAATCCACAGAAAGCCTGAGAAAGTTTGGGAAAGAATAGAGTAAAGTATGTTTTCTTGGTAGCAGCAATTTTTCGGTTCTGCTCTGCTTGCTAGAGGCAAGCAAATGCTCTCATCTAAGAGATGCTTCTTGACTCAGCCTTAGCTGCAAAACCTTGCAGCTCATTAAGAGGTCCTGCCATGAAACACTTAAATGCTGTTGGTGAAAAGCTGAACGCATGCTTTTCGGTTTTCAGTCGTAGCAGGAAAAAAGCTGTGCTGTTTTAAAATGCCGGCTTTCTGGGCTGTCCTGCCAGGACAAACTCTGACTCTTGCAGGCAGGCAGTCCGACTGAGTGTGGTCTGTGAGCAGAATGCTGCAGCTTGCTTGCTAGCAAGGACATTGAAACACGACAGAGTTGTGGCAGTGAACACAGCTGTGGCTGGTATCTCAGCTATGAGTCTGGAAAGCTAAGGAATGAGCTGGATCTAGCTGTCAAAGCCACGGCTTTCCATATTGCTTTGTAAATTAAAGGCTCATGTGGTCAGAAAAAGAGAGATAAACAGTAAAGAGAGATTCAAAGAGGAAGAAAACCTCTAAATGGTTTACAGTGTGTATATGCAGGCTAAAAGTTAAAGTTCTTAAAGTTAAAAGGAAAGAAAGAGAGTAGTTGGGTGTGGTGGTACACACCTTTAATCCCAATGCCTGGGAGGCAGAGGCATATTGACCTCTGTGACTTCAAGGGGTAGAGGTAGATTGACCTCTGTGACCTCAAGGTGTGGTAGTACACGCCTTTAATCCCAATGCCTGGGAGGCAGAGACAGATCTCTGTGAGTTCAAGGTGTGGTAGCATACACCTTTAATCCCAGCACTGGGGAGGCAGAGACAGGAGGATCTCTGTGAGTTCAAAGACAGCCTGGTCTACAGTGTTATTCCAGGACAAAGATATACAAAGATCCTGTCTCAAAAAGTAAAAGTAAAAATAAAAGAAATAGAGGTTAAAATAAAGCCACATAAAGATGGAAAATACACAGAGAATCTTCATACTGTATGCTATTATGCTCTCTTTAAATTGTTTGATTGCTGAGGAAGGAGCAACAACTGCTAAAAGACTTTTGTTTATAAATACTACTAAACTAACCCAAGATAGGAATTTTAAAAATACCTTGGCTTCAAAACTGAAGTCAAAAGGTATGTTACTTTGGAGAAGAGATTTTGCTTTTGTTTCCACAGAAAACGAGAGGCTTTGGATTTATTCAGAGTTAAGAAAAATCACCTTTGGCCAAGGGAGACCACCTGAGCAATCTCCGGTAGGAACAGATGGCCCAGATGTCTGAGTTCTACATGCAGAACGGATTCAAGGCGCTGCCTGAGATGATCAGGTCTCACAGGATACTCCAGTCAGGACTTGATTATAACTCTAAATTTTCTTTAGGTCCCCTTAAGACTATCAGCGCCCCCAACCAGCAGGAAGTAGCCTGAAATACTACGCCCACATTCCCAACAAATGGATTATGGGTATTTTCCTTTGTTTAAAAAAAAAAAGAGGGAAATGGTGCGGGAGAATTATCTGTATTCTGTCAATCATGTATTTTAATAAAACGCTGATTGGCCAGGCAGGAAGTATAGGTGGGTCAACCAGACAGGAAGTAGAGGCGGGGCAATGAGAATAGGATAAGGCTAGGGAGGAGAAAACTCCCTTAGTCATTCCTGTCCAGACCACCGAAGAGGCAACATGTAAGCTGTCACACTGAGAAAGGTACTGAGCCCATGTGGCTAACATAGATAAGAATAATGGGGGTAACATAAGGTATAAGAGTTAACAAGAAGCCTGACCTAATGGGCCAATCAGTTTATAACCTTATGGAGTCCTGTGTGTAATTTCTCTTTGGGATTTGCCAGCTGTTGGGGTACCGGGCGGGACAGAAGCCCCAACAAGCCGGCCCCCGTCATGTTACACCATTCTTAGGCACTTAGTCACTCTGCTAACTATCAAATACATAGGAAAGAATTGTTTAAATTGCCTCTTTTAGAGCCTCCACTCATATTTCTCTGTTGCCTGTCTTGAAATTAATCATCTCAATAACGTGTAAATATTTCCCTAAAATTGTTCTCTAGTACTTATTTGAGATGACTCATCACAGATCGAGTGTTTAGATGATTAGTTGTCTTTGTCTTTCTAAAGCAGCTAAGACTCTTGATGGAGCCCAAACTCACCCATGCTGTCTTACTGAAAGTTCTATTTTTAATTACATACACTTGCATGACAGTTTTGAAAAACATGTTAAAATCCCACTTTTAATTGGATTTCTCTAAAGTATGAAAACTGAGTGGCTTAGAAGAAATGAATATAATTGGATAATTTGCAAATCCCCCATTATTCCTATTCATTATATCCTAGAACTATATGATTAAGGAAGTTTAAGATATAGTATTAGACATGAATATTTTACTTTAACATTATTTATTAAATATTGATGATAAGGTACTCTTGGATGTCTTCTTTTAATGAATTCTCAATTTATCTTAGATAAACATTGTTCCACCAATTTAATTAAATTTCAAATGCAATTTTCACTGCAGTATGATGGCAGTCCAAGATTCTAATTGTGAAGTCCTCAATTTTGAATTTTTGCAAACCTGCAAGTAAATGTTCTTGTGATTTTGTTTTCAGCAAGAGACGTTTTCATTTTTCCTGAACTCAGCATATAAATTGTACACGCAAAAGCTTATTTTATTCATGTTTCAAATGAAAGGCAGGGAGTAGCTATTATTATCTGCAGAAACATTAACCGTATTATGTAGAGAAAGGTTTATCATTCAAGGTACCATTAACATTTTGAGCTAGATAATTATTTGTTTTGAGGCACAGTCTGTGTATTGTAAGATGTTTATTTAGCATGTCCCTGGACTCTACCCATTAGGCCCCAGTACAAGCTCCCATTTATAACAATAGAAAATGTCTGAGATAATGTCAAGTGCCCTTTGAGAGAACAAAATTGCCTCCAGTTGATTGTCACTGATTTTGAGAATAGATGGAAACAGAAAAAGAATCTGTCCATGTTCTACAGCCTACGTAAGGCACGCTTAGGTTTTGTGTAATTCCTTGTCACCATGACAAAATACCTCACAGAACAACTCGTTTGGGGGGAAAGATTTCTTTCAAATCATGATTTTATGTGATTTTATTTCATCATGGCATGGAAGGCATGGTGACCGAGTAGCTCTATCTATGGCAGTGGGAGCATATGGCCAGGGGGTCTTCCCATGACAAGCACAGCCCAGAAACAGAGGCAGACACAGCTTTCAGTGCCTGTTTTCGTGACCTGCTTCTGCCAGATAGCCCCCCCAGGTGTTCAACAGCCTCTCTAGACAATTCTAACTATGGACCAAGTACTCAAACATGTGACCCTCTAGGGGATATTTCCCATCCAAATGGTGACAGTTTCCTTTGTCACTCAGCTTTCCTTGGTGTCTGTGTGAACTGTAGTAAGTATGAAAAGCATTGGTATATTGGATTTCTATTTAAAGGCAATTCCAAAAGTTTAAAATAATTAATTCTTTACAAGTCACACAAACATAGCCCCCACCCTGCATTTCTTTCTGAGTGAAGAAAGCATTCTTCTTTCTGAATTATAAAGCTCTTTAAGCCAGGTGAAAAAAAAAAGATGAGCCATTTATCTGCCAAGGTCAAATAAGAAAGTCCCTGGCTGTAATGATTGGAAGCTCTTCACGTGCAAGTGGCTGCTTAGGCCTAGTGTTTTACTGATAGGCAATTTCAAGTTCTCCATCTGAATAGTCAAAGCAGTGGGTGATGTGAGGCCCTAGTTGTACAGTGAAATCTTGTGGAGGTATAAGTGACCTTGTGCTTAAGCCCAAGCCCCAGAGATCCCAGATTAATTGTGTGGAGTGAGACACGGGTAAATAAATAAAGAGCTTCAAGGTACAACGAAGCTTGCTCTCCACTGCTGGAGTTCTATCTGGCCTTAGTGCCTTCAGCCTTCATTGATCAGATTCTCCCCTTCACCTTCCGGCTGCTTTCCTCGGCAGCATGCTCCTCCAGCTCTAGACTATCCCTTCTTGGTGGTTGTAATCAAGATGTTTTCTCCGAGTGATTTTCTTTTAGTTAGACGTGTGCTTGTAAGGAAGCTGCTGGTGCAATCTCGTCCAGCTCATGGATGACCTTCTTTCGATTGTTGTCTTCACGACAACTGGTAAGCTCATTCCACCTGAAGAAACCAGGAGATCATTAGCCTCAGTTCCCATCTATGTTTCCCATTGCCACTCGCCTCTATTTTTTCATTATTGCTATTTATAGATTTTCTTTTTCTTTGTGCTTCCTCTTATTGATTTTTCCATCCTTAGATGACATGCTCACATTTTGCGAATTCTTAAGTGTGTTTCAAGATAGTGGGAGAGTCTATTTTATTTCCTTGGTCATGATCTGTTTGCTTCTTTGATCCCCACCTGCCTGTTATTTTTCTCTTCAGAACAGGGCACTTGGTTTGTGTGTTATTTAAAATGCCCCTGTGGCCAAACCTGAGTATTAACATGTGACACCTCATGTCTGCAGGACTCCAAGGTTCCCATTATGGTCAGTGGATCTGGGCGTGGCAAAGAATCCTAGGCCTCAGGTATCTCATCACGTCTGGATTCACCTTTTCCCTTCCCACAAGTTGGGCTACTCACCTGCCCTCTAACTACATAGCTGGCCTCTTCCCAAACTCTGTGTTTCGAGGACCCTTTGACCCCTTGGCATGCTTGTATGTATTTCGTGATGCCACATCAGGGAAGCCTTGTTTCTTCTGGCCAATTTATCCAAGAGAAAATCACTACTCAAGCGTATGCCATTTTCACCCATATTGGGTATTACAATCATTACAAAATGATTTCTGGAGATTCTTTCTTCTCTTTAGTGGAGAAAGTTTTATTTACATCCACACACTTTGGCTGCTTATATGAGAGAAGGGGAGACACATCAGGTTGCTGGTAGTAGAGGAAACTTGGACTCATAAACCTGGCTGCCACATAAGTGTGGAATTTACTAACATAATTTCATGTATCTCTTTGTTCGTCCTATAGATTTTTATCCTTTAAAAATGTGATAATGACCTATTCTTTGCACTTCTTTTAATCATTAACATAGTATTACCTCTTTATTTACTCGTTGCCCCATTCAACTGTGAAATAGGATAACTATATAAAGGCAGTTTATGTATCAATACTTTCTGGTTTATGCTCAAAAGCAAGTGGAAACATCTTGTTCTATTTTTTCAGGTTCCCAACTCTATTTCATTTTGCTATCCTCGAGCCCTCATATTTTTGAAGTGTCATCACTTCTTAGCCTATTTCATCATAAACCATAGCCAACTCAATTTTATACACCAAGTGAACTAAGAGAAAGTGGCTGCTTTGATCCCGTTTGAAAGGAGGCAAAACAGCTTGAAAAGAACCACTCTCCCCACTATTATACTGGTGTTGAAAATTTTTGTGTACGTTTCTGGATCATAAATTGGGATCCGAATAGGAAAGTTACTTGTGGCAGGTAGCATAGGACAAGACTCAAAACAAACTAACAAAAAACCCCTGTGTAATAAAGATTACTCTTCTTGTGTTTTGTGTTTCTCCTCAACCGGTATGCAGAGAAAGGTTATGGATGAGAAGAACAAGACAATGTAGCTAATCAGGAAGTTTTCTTCACAATCCTTTTTAGCTTGATTGTAGATCTCACTCTTCGTAATTAGAGCATCCAATTTAAGACAACGTCAGACCAAAGGGGAAAAAAAAAGAAAAAGAAAGTGTCAGACAAGCCCTGGCAATCCCAGATTGCTACTCTTTGGGGATTGTGAGTTGTTCTTTTTGTTGTTGTTTAATCACTTATTGTTATTATTATTATGTGTGTGTGTGCGCGCAAGTGTATGTGTGTGCTTTCAGTCATGCATGTAGCACAGCAGGCAAGTTAAAGTTCAGAGAACTTTCGGGAGTCCATTGTTTCCTTTGACCATGGGTCATGAGGATGGAAGTCAAGTTGTCAGGCTTGCCTGGCAAATGCCTTTACCCAAAGAGCCAACTTGTTGGCCTTCTCCTGGCCCTTTTAAGTCTCTTCAGATCAAGAATAATATTCCCTTGAGAGTTTACAGATTTTTTTTCTCCACAGGGAACCATGAAGCCTGATGTTTCCTTGTGGGACTCCCAGGCCTGCTCTTTAGAACTTCATTGGTTGATCTAAAGATAGCCTGCAAAAGAGCTCTTAAAATGACATGCCTTATTGATTTTGGAATGTTCTGGTGAATGCCATTCTGATTGATGTCATTTATGTAAAAGAGACTTTGACTCAAAGCTCAGAGCGATTTTCACCAAGAAAACACATGATATCTAATAAACAATGTGGAGTTTACATATCTAGACAGCAACATAATTATTTTTGATAGTAATGTGACTGAAGGCCCCACATACACTTCTCCATTCAAGTTTGTTTCTAGCCAGTGAATGTAGGGGATATGTAGTGTCAATATAAGCTGCTTTGGACTCACTAATTTTTCAGTATATGTACGTTTTCTTTCCTGGATTTTGTTGATGATGATTTCCTTTGTATTTTGATTTGCTTGAGCCAGATCTCAGTCACTCTGATGATTTAGTAGTTCAGGATAGACTCCGTGTTTCAAGCTCATATGTGTGGATGGTATTTAATTTGAGCAGTCACATCTTTTGTTTGAACATTGCTAAGCTAGATTTTTCATCTTGAAAATGTTACAAATATAGAAAGAATTATAAGTCATGAATAATAGTAAGGAAAATACCCTAGTATACGACATGACATAATCCATATAGTATGTGTATTCTTGGCTTATTTTCTCCAGATGTCAATGAAAATGGACTGAAACTCATAAAATGTAGAGGCAACTTTCACAAATATATCTCTTTGGAGTTATATCCAAACATAAAAGCATTCTTTATAAAATAAGCATTAATATCTTGTTAACAAAAACATATCTACTTAACATATTTATCTTTGCCTTTATGAACATTGAAAGGTTTTTGAGACCAATCAGTACATCTAAAATTTCATCTTTGGGATTTAATGAAAACAATATCTATAGCTTCTTCCTACGGTGAAGGTGAGGATCTTGTTAGCTACAACTACAAATAGTGTGACCTAGGATCTATTTTATTACTGTAAGGTTTACCTAAGCTAAACTCTTTGTTCTCCTCACCATCTTCATTATTGCCATCACTTCTCCAAAAAACTTCTAAATTTCATCAACTGTCACTGTCATGGTTATCATTTTTCTTGTCATCATTTAATACTTGGTTTCAGAAGGTAACTAGATACTCCTTTCTATTCTTTCAAGACACTCTTGCCTGCCCTCTTCCTTGTAACGAAAGCCTGTTGGCCACGGGGCATGTAGTTTTGTGGCATCCAAATCTCAGACCATTATCTTACACAGCATTGATTTTTACTTGTCTTATTTCTAATGCCTCATCTTAAAAATCACAGGAAGACAGCACAACAAGACAGTTAGCTTTGTCATTTGTCATCTTCCAAAATCAAATATAGCTGCTGCTACAGTGTTTGGGCTAAAGGAGCTTAAGAGAACTTTGTATCCAGAAGTGATTCGTGCAGCCTTTGCTCCTGAATTCGCGCCAGCAGATATTTTTATCCTGTTAGGAAGTAACTAAAAGGTTTATTCAACTCTGATCGGCCAGCCTCTGTAACTCCCATCTGATACATGCTCTTGCCTGTGTGAGAAAGTTCTGTGCTCCCCCTGGTGGCAAAATGTCCAACAGCCATGCACCTTAAGGAAGGGTATAGATAAGATAGGGGATGAATGTTGCCTTAACCTTTTGACCAGTATCTTGTGAAATTTCATTGTCTCTTTGGTTGCTTTTGTTCTTTGAATAACAGATGATTCTTACTGCCTGGGGTGGTTATGATGAAAGGTCTTTGAAAAATTGCCATAACACATGTCCTTAGGAACAACTGGAGAATACATCTATGTCTTAAAATCAAGGTAGTTTTAGTATAATCATAATCACATGTTAGTCATGGAACTAGGCTTTAGAATCTGTAATAACAGAAATCCGTACTGGGTTTATCTTATTACTTTTGACTAGAATTCTAAATACTATATGTATATACTCATGAGGTTTTTTTTTTTTTAAGCAGCGGTTAGAAACTTACCTGTCTATGGTCACAGAATCTAGACAATATTGACTCAAACAAAGACTTGTTTTGTTTTTTTTTCTTAACACTCACAAATTTTTATCTAGTGCTGATTTGGGGAGGCAGAGACCCTGTTACATGATCAAATACATCTCCACTTAATTCATGCTTCCAATGGCTCTATGTGAAATGAACATTAGCACCCTTACATTACGAACATATTATCCTGCTTCTGAGAATCACATGGGGGAGCAGAATGGTTAAAGCACATTCTGCTGCAGAAGTCTTTTTTAAAATATATTTTTTGAAGCCTGTACTTAGAGTGAGCCAATAGTTCTTGGTGGAAATGATTTGGTTCCCACAGGGCATTTGACCGTGTGTGGAGGCATTTTTAAGGGATATGTCTAAAGCATCTAGTTATTGCAGGATGAGGATTCTATTGAATATCTGTAACGAAGACTTTCCTTGAGTGCACGAGTAAGTAGCTAAGCCTGAAAGGCCAATGCTGTTGCAAATATGTTTGGTCCATGGAGCATCAGCATCTGCAATACATATTGAATCAAAGGCCCCATCAAAACTCCAGTGAACCCACAACTCTGGAAAAGGCCTATTGGGGAGTGAATGGGAACACATGTCTTACAAGCCCCTCTGGTCCTTCGCATCCATGCACACAGGAGAATCTTTAAACACCAGGCTGCTTTGTATCTTATTGATCACTTTCCTGTCTTCCATTATTGCATAGAAGTTTCTCTTCAAGGATCCAAGAGGGGAAAGTCTGACATATATTAGGAGCAAGTGTGACTCATGGGGAAATCAGTGTAATTACACATCCAGGAACCACACCCTACTGAAAATCTAGGAAGACAAATCTTTTTCATCTTGCTTTTTTCTACTGTGTGTCGGGAAGACTTAGAACTCAATCTAGGTTCAAAATTTTAACGAGTACACAGGTTTGGTTTGTATTTTTATCAAAAAATAACCTTAATATTGTAATAAAGTCCCAGAAGAGGAGGACCAAAGAATATTAAATTTGAAAGTCACACTGATTTTCTGATTTATCAACAGCTCCCAAACACGTCTTATATCTTCTGTATTTGTGCAGGCTTTAAAAATTTTATCGTTGGTGGTGTCACACATTTATTTATTAATGTTTAGTCGTTTCACACCGTCTTTGCCCTCTCTCACTCGCTCCTACTTTCATGTCTTCTCTTTGTATGTGGCCCACTCATTGAGTTCAATTGATTCCTTATCTGAGTGTGGAAGATTATTTACTAGAGCAAGGGCAGTCTATGTCTACATCGTTGAAGAAAATGACACCCTCCCTCCACACACAACAACTATTAACATACAATGGTCTCTCAAGAATGGGCCTCACAGCACTGGGATCCCAACTTATTAGGATGCACAGACAGAAATGTTAGTTTTCAGAACTCCAAGATTAGCCCAGTATCAATAACTTTCTTAATATTAGTAAAATAAATGGATGTATCTTAATTATGATGTCACCACTTTATGGCAGAATGTTATGTAAATACTTCATTCTGCTAAGTAATCAGAAGTATGCATCGATTCTATATGCATATATTCTGCTTATTCACCTCTGTACATGGTACTGCGAATTTGTTAGGTGAAATTAAAGGAATCAGATCCCCTCATAGACTGAGAATTTGAAGATAGGAATAATTCACCAAATGGGATCCAGAATGGTTCTCCAGTGAGAAGGGACTACTAGAAAAATGGCCATATCAGTTTTCCTGTTCTTCAGGGCTGTCTTCCATTTTCCTCAAAATTATTAGTATAGAAATCTGAAAGCATACTTCACATGAAGTGAAGTACCGATTTAAGAAAAATGAGTTGCATATGTACCTCAGGGGCCCAGTCAAGGCTGAAGCCTACTTCTAGTATTTGAGAGGGTCATATTCTGCCCATGAGCCTGATCCATAAGCTCTGCAGACTGGAGCCCAGAACTCTCTAGATGAGTTCTAGAACATAGGATCCGCCCCAGCCTTCCTAAGTTCTGGATCCAGATGGAGCCCTCTTTCTCTGTGCATTTCAGTCTCAACTGGAGAGGAGGCTGCTTAGCAAAACTCTGCTGAATGAGGAGTCTTTCAAGAGAACCTAGAGGTGCGAGCCAAGGTTTGCCTAGGCCCAATTACATGCTGACATTCTTCTGTTCCCTATCTATCACAGTCCTCCATCCCAGCTCCCACATTCCTGCTGCTTGGCTCTAACTGAAGGCAAAATTGAAGGCTACCACAGGAAACCAGATAACCAGTTCATTAAGTAACCTTAGTTATAAACACAACTTGAAGCCCGTCAACTGTGGCCTGAGCGGGGGGGGGGGGGTCCCAGAACTTCCCTATCTTGGGAAGAGAGTTCATGAGAAAATGTACATGTTACTTCCGGTTTTATGATCATGTTCTGGATACTTAAATTCTCTCAATAACAGGCAAAAGAGTAAATGGAGGCATTTCTGTCCCAACGTCTAAAAGGCTTGGAAATATAAATATTACCATTTGTTGCTAAAGGATTTGATTTGTGAAATCTGATGGCACATATTTTTATAGCTGGTGTGAGTTCATAGAATTCCACACTCCCGAGAACATAATTTGTTTGCAGATTCCTGCTTGTCATCTTTGAAGGGTAGATTCCAGCTTCTGGAGCACTTCATCTTTCCAAATGCCAAACGCAACAGTGACCAAGAAACAATGGAAGGGAACCCAAAAGGCAAAATAGAGAAAAGTACAGACTATGTCTGTGCAAAAACACATTGAATAGGAGAAATTGTGGTGATGAAATAGTATTTCTCTGTGAAGCAGCTCAATACCTCTTACATTCCCTTTTATGTTCAAAGTCTGCGTGCCACGCAGAATGGAATTTATCTTGAGCACCGTGACAGGACCATTGTTTTCAGGTCATTTCCACTCACGTGGGACATATTTTAAGAAAGATAATTAATGGAAATGCACATTTTAAAAGAATGCTATTTGGATGTTTTCTTATTTCTATAAAAATGATCACTGGCTTTAATTTCTAAAGGGCATATTTTTCCTCTAATAATTCACTGGAGATCAGGAACTCATTCTGTAGTTTAAGGTGCAAGAAAAGCAGTGTTTAATCATAAACAATGGTTATTGGACTATAGTGAAGATCTCTGTCTACAGACAGTGTCTCTGGATAATACAGCTTCAAACCGCTAAGTCTAGCAACCATTTTCCTCACTTCCCATTGTGAGGAGATCAAACTTCTGCATCATGCTTATGGTTTTATTATTTCAGCAGCAGGATATTTTCTTCAGTTTGAGTAGAAGGCCAGTGTCTGAGTTAGACCCAGCGATTAACAGCAAGATTTCACTTTGTACAAGGAAGGGCTGTATAATTTATGTACCCTACTTGTGTGGCACACATATGAGCTATTTCTACTTTGTGATATGGGGGGGACATTTGTAACACTAGTCGGTAAAGGAGATTTTAAGGGTTTATTGAAGTTACACCATCTTGTAGTAAAAACTAATGTAAGAAGAAAGGCGTTTGACTTATTTTTTACCCTCCCTTTCGGAAACCTCAAAAAAATAGGTTTTTTTATTGGTTAATTTTATTGGCAGATGTTAATGGTGTGTGTGTGTGTTTGTGTGTACATGTGCATCCACACATGTCAAAGGTTTGCCTATGTCGTTCCCCCATTTCTCTCCACCCTATTTTTGAGCTATGGATTCTCACTAAACATTGAATGCATGTATTTGGTAAGACTAGGTGGCCCTGGAACTTCAGATATTCTCCTGTTGCTTTTTCCCCAGCACTAGGATCGCAGTTGTGTGCCATCATACCTGGATTTTTACATGGCTTCTGGGGAATTCAAACTCAGATCCTCATGCCTGGCAACACTATTTTTCCAACTAACCACATTTTACTGCTATATTAAAGATTTCGGATTTATATAATGTTTCCCTCTTTTCATTCTTAAACAAGGACAGCCATAACCTTATTTAGTTCTGGGAGTTGAAGAGCTGCATGCGGCAAACATCAAGGTTGAAGGCATCACTGAAATGGGAGATAACATGCATTTAGGGTTTCCAGGTGAATTTAACTTAGAAAGGCATGCAAGTGAATGTAATGCATGAGTATACGCAGGCAGACTGAAAGGAGTGTGGGGTTGATAAGATTCTATGACATGAATGGTTTTATTGAAGTGTCAGTCACTGGGTTACAGTATTTCATTTTGCAATGTCTTCTTTGGTATTCCAATATACCAAATATTGGTATACCAATATGAGTTGGGGCTGGATATATGTAAGTTTATTTTATGTGAAGAAAGAGTAGACCAAAGAGTTGACTGACATGCTAAAGTCAAGAGTGAAATACAGATAGAGATAATGAAGTTTAAAAGTCAGTTCATTCACACCCAAAGCCACTGCTATTATCCATCAGGCTTGGAGCCTTTTTATTGAAGATGGGAGCAGAGGCTATTGACTCCCTGTCAAGTCAATATTCTCTTCACCCTAACTTTAGTGTTCACAGGAACTGTAACCCCAGCACCTACATTCCAGGACCTGATGGATTTCTCCTCCTGCTACAGCTTTCGTTGCCTCCTGCTCCTTGCAAGAGCAACCCTCTACCAGAGATTATATAGAATTGTGGATGAATATCCTAATGGCCATGAGAGGTAAATATGAGCCACTAAATTGTATCATCTCATCTCTCTCTCTCTCTCTCTCTCTCTCTCTCTCTCTCTCTCTCTCTGTATGTGTGTTTCTTGAAATTTTTTTCAAGCAGTTGCTTCATACCCATATCTTTTTTAATGACAAAAGAATGTATTGACACTCACATGTACAAACACAGATACATGCATTTACTTACACAAAAATTTTTTTAAAAATTTGAATAGATGAAAATGCCACCATTATCCAACATGAAGAATGTGCCCTTTTAGTTGCTTTGATTTTCTGATAAAGAATTCCTTTTTGCTGTTTTTGTTCCTCTTTTATTAACCATAGATTGTTTTCTCATACAGTATAATCCGAATACAGTTTCCCCGAACTTTACTTCACCCAGGACCTCTCGATCTTTTCTCCTATCCAGATCCATTCCCTATCAGTCTCTCATTAGAAAAGAGGCTTCAAGAGATAACAACAAAACATAACAAAATAAAATATAAGATAAAATGAGAAGCATCATGTCCAAGTTGGACAAGACAAGGTAATGGAAAAAAATAAAAGGACCTCACGAAAAGGTACAAGAATGAGAGATCCACTCATTCACACACTCAGGAGTCCTGGTGTAGACCTATGTAGACCCTGTGATTGCTGCTTCAGTTTCTGTGAGTTCATGTGAGCTTTGCTTAGTGGTTTGAGAGGGCCTTGTTTACTGCCCCATTCCGTTTGCCTCGTCTTCCACAGGGTTCCCTGAGCTCTGAGGGGAGGGATTTGACGGAGACATCTCATTTAGAGTTGTGTGTTCCAAGAAAGATCTCTCTCTCTCTCTCTCTCTCTCTCTCTCTCTCTCTCTCTCTCTCTCTCTCCTGACTGTAGGTATCTGTATTTGTTCACATCTGCTGGAGGAGGAAGTTTTTCTGATTATGAATGAATAAGATGACAATCTATGAGTATAACAGAGAATCATCAGGAGCCATTTAATTCTTGTTTTTTTTAACCAGTAGTATTTGGCTTTATCTTAGGTGTCTAGGCTCTCTAGACTCTGGTTCACGCTGACCTAAGCAATGTCATGTATGGGTTCCATCTCATAAAGTGAGCCTCAAGTCAAGTTAGACACCAGTTGATTACTCCCACAAGGATTTTTGCCACCATTGCCCTGATGTATTTTTCAGGCAGGACAGATTGTAAATCAAAGGATTTGTGGCTGGGTTGGTGTTTACTTTTCTTGTTTGGTAGCCTGTAGAGTACCTTTCTGTGTCATAGACACTAGAACATGCAGCTTGATCTCTCCATATTCAATGGCTTGTGTGGGTGTTGTCTTCAGCAATGGGGTTTTGCCGTCATTTGGTAGACAGTTACCTTTACAACAGTCTGATACCAATTTCTTTTAATTAAGACTCCAATGCTCACACTTGGCAAGTCAAGGACTTTATCTTCACATCACAGCTAATACTGCTAGATGCTTTGCATACACAGGAGAATGGAAAGAAGGACATGTGAGTGTCTCAGATCTTCTGAATTTTATTTATTCTCAACTCCTCAAATTGTTTCAGGCCTATTTCTGGTCTTGGTGCTAGTCACTTGTATCATTGCAATCTCTTTGCATCTCCCTTTTGAAACTCCTCTCAGGATTCTGTGACTTCATGTTTAAACATAGCCAGTGTTCTGTATTTGTGGAATTCCTCGTCTTCTAATTTCACCCTTCCTGAAAATGTGTTTTTGATCATTGACAGTACATGTATCTTGGGAAAGAAGGAACATAATTGCATCTAACTACTCTGCCTTCTTGACTTCGAAATACAGATTTTCATAACTGATTCACCTTTCAAAAATTTATGACTCATTCAACTGATTTAGTTATCACCACACCGTTGATGCATACTAGTAGCAATAATAAAATTGTATTAACCTTTCTTTGAGATTAGTTGCTTTATCATCTTTATCTTTTATATGTTCTTAATGTCATATTTTAATATAGAAATGCAAAGTGCTTCTCATGATAGCTAAAGAGAATAAGAACACGGTTGCTTGTAAATATTAACTCTAGGAATGTAAAACAGTTGTTTACGGAGTATCTTTAGATACTAGTGTCTAGGAAGCAAGTTTAAGAGAGCACAAGATCACAATGGTGGGAGGAGAGAGATAAGACAACTACTTTTTTGAGGTAAATTAATGTCAAATATGTGACAAATCTTGAAAGAAACACACCAAAAGATTTTTGTTCCCATGAGAATTGTGGAGTTGAAACTTTGTAGATGAATTCTCAACCAATGGCAAAAGAAATCAAAGAAAGCTGAGCTCTATCAATATTATCTATAAGCAACAAGCTTATTTAGCAAGAAGAGTGGTGTGTGTGTGTGTGTGTGTGTGTGTGTGTGTGTGTGTGTGTGTGTGTGTTTGTGTCTGTGTATATACTCAGCCATTGGGCTGCATCTCTCTAGTTCGTTGTGTATTTCTCTCTCTCTGACAGATCCCAGCTGGGGAAATTTCTTTTTTAAAGACTCATTGGATTAGATTGTTCCCACCTGGCTGATTCAGAATATCCTCCCTCTAAGGTTCACACAATAAGTTGCATGTGCAAAGCCTCTCTTACAACACATGGCAACATTTTGATAGGTTCTAGGGATTGGTATGTGAATATCTTTGGGGGCCATTATTGAGTCTAACACACCATGGTTGTCAATACACAAGTTTGAGATGGATGTCCTCCCCAACTGAACCCCACTGTGTTTGTGAGTACATGATCATGTCTGTATTTTCTCTCTTCTAGATTTACAACCCCATTTGTTTTCTATTTTTATGCTATTGCCTGGCTTTGTACCTTTTCTTTTCCTTTTTATCATTATAATACTTTTTTTTCCTCTTTAGCATTTTCTTTGTAATCCACATTAGTTGGCATTTGGGAGCTGTTTTGAACTTTTTATCTTCTTGTTCTTTTCTCTCTAATTGAATTTGCTTATCATTTTCCTTTGAGCCCACTTGAGCGCTGTTTTTTAAGCAGCATTGACCAATGTCTTTTTCTGTCCTTTCCCAGCTAGCTTCGTCCCCTTTTAACCCTCACTCTCATCCAGAATTCTTATCTCTCCAGGCACATATTGTTTAACTTTTGTGGTTCCTTCAGCCTTGACTGTGCAGTTAATAGTTTGGCAAGCAGAGGAGCTGCGGTAGCAGACATAGCAGAACAAAGTCATTGGTGCTGAGTATCACAGCCATTCTTGTACAGGTTCCTCGATGGGGCCTCTGTGCTCCACAGCCAAACTTTAGTTCTTTTGAACCCCCACTAACAGCTCATCAGGAAGTCTTAAAATCTGAATGGTACATGATCATTTATCATGCCTATATAAACTCAGAGGTATCTTCAGTAGCAATGCCTAGAATATAATTTGGAGTAATCTGGATGATCTAGTGTGAATGAAGTCTTTTGGTGTTAATTTTCTGACACACAACAACAGTTACTAATAACCAAGCACTTAAAATGTAAGTACTCTACATCACAGCTTTCTCATATTATATATATGAGAAATATATATTTCTAATAAAGGGGTATTATATCAGAATTTTAATTACCATTACTGCAGAATTTTCATTTAGGAGCTCTGCAGCAATAAGCTTTTTGATAATGAAATGATAATGAGTTATATTTGTGTATACCTTGGGATTTTCATCTTTTTAGGTCACAGACCTAATATGTTCACAATAAAATCTAGTCCGTTTTTCTTCTCAAAGAACATGGAGGCATGTGTGCATGTGTGTGTGTGTGTGTGTAAAATATGGCATCTAGTTTTCGGGTATTTTTTAAATCACTCTAGAAGCATTTACAAAGAATATATAAAGTTAATAAAATGGAAATCCTGTTCTAGAATTTCCATTCTAGACATGGTAGGTGCATTGGCGAATAAAACAAATAGTTCCTTTGAAAGAGATCCTACTGTAAAATGGGAGTATCGCAAACTGATGGATTGATAGGTAGTATTTCTGCTGGCAATAAACAAGATAGGGGGCTATAGTGTTGCAGCAGAGTTAGTTCAATTGTTAGGAAGCTTTCTCAGAGGTGACATTTCATAAGAGATATGACTTAAGCAGGAAGCTGATATTTAAAGGATGAGTCAACTATTGTTAACAGCTTGCTATCACTTAGGTTCCTGTGTGGGAAGTCAATTTAGATAGTCAGACAAAACGCTTTAGTCGGCTAATGTGAAAAGCTGGTTTGATTTTAGTGTAAGTTCTTGTACATAGCCAAAAGGAACTGGAAATTAGCACGCTGTAGGGAATGCAAACTCTTGCAGATTTATTTGTTTCCAATGGGACTAAACAAACATACAATTATCTACTAAAATAGAAGCTCTAAAAGTGGTATTATATTTCCCATACCTAAGGAATTAAAAAAACAAATTATTGCAGATCTACTTTAAAAAAAGAAAATTTTGTAAAATGCTAACACCTTAAATTTTTATAGGGTCTAACTATACAGCATTGTCCAACTAGGCATTTCATGATGGTAAAGATATTTGAGAAGTACTTTGTACTTATTAATCTTCCTTTGAGATTTTTATTTTTTAAAATACTTTTTCCTTTTTATTGAAAATAGATTCTTTTTCTTATGTACTATATCCTGATTATGGTTTCCCCTCCCTCCGTTTCTCCCAGTTCCTCCCCACCTTCCCTCACGTCTTGGTCTATCCCCTTTCTGTCTCACATTGGAAAACAATTGGGCTTCTAAGGAATTTTAATATAATAATATAATATAATATAATATAATATACAATAAGACAAAACATAAACTGACACATTGGAGTAGGACTTAAAAAAAACAGAAGAAAAAGAGGCCAAGGAAAAAGATATAGAAGCAGAGATCCACTCATTTCCATACTCAGGAATTCCACAAAAACAGTAAACTGGAAGACATAATATATACTCAAAGGACATGTAGGATAAAAAGAGATAAGATATATAAATAAAATAAAAATAATTAAAAATAAGATAAGTTTAAAAACAAATAAAAGGAAAATCCCTGATATGACATTATGAGACAAGAAACATCCAAAAATGCTCTTGAGTTTATTTTCTGTTGGCCATGTACTGTTGGAACTGCAGCACACCCTTAAGGGTGGTTTGTTTCCCAGTGAACCTCCCTTGGAGAAAACTAAAATTTTATTTGTAAGTAGTTATCATTTGGAGCTATGTTCTTGGTTAGAATATGTTCTCTTCTTCTTTCAGCTTTAGGACTCCATCTGATGCAGACCTGTACAGTCCTTGTGCATGCTGCCTCAGTCTGAGTTTATCTATTTGACAGTCCTGTTGCTTTATTAGGGCCTTGTTTTCTTTCTTTCTTTCTTTCTTTCTTTCTTTCTTTCTTTCTTTCTTTCTTTCTTTCTTCTTGTTTTCTTCCTTCTTTCCTTCCTTCCTTTTTTCCTTTCTTCCTTTTTCCTTTTTCTTTTCTTTCTTTTTTTCTTCTTTCTTTTTTTTGTCATTGTTGTTTTATTTTGTTTTGTTTTGTTTTGTTTTACGAGACAGGATTTTGCTGTAGCTATCGAGCCTGTCCTGGAACTAGCTCTCGTAGACAAGGCTGGCATCGAGCTCACAGAGATCCATCTGCCTCTACCTCCTAGTGTTGGGATTAAAGGCTTGCGCCACTGCTGCCCAGCTCTAGGGCATTGTTTTCTTGGTGTCCTACACCCCCTCTGGCTTTTATATTCTTTCCACCTACTCTTCTACAGGATTCCCTGAATCCCACAGGGGAGGGATTTGATGGAGATATTTATTGCTTTTAAAACTGTGTGTTCAAGGTCTCTCACTCTCTGTGTAATGTCTGCCTGTGGGTCTCTGTATTTGTTCCCATCTGCTGCAAGAGGAAGCTTCTCTGATGATGGCTGAGCAAGGCACTAACATGCTTCCCTGGCCAGAGTCATGATTTTTCTTTTTGATCACTAAGCCCCTATTGTTTGAATGCTACAAGGATAAAGACAGAATCTCTATCCTAGAACTTATCACAAGTGAAAGAGTGACTGAGGCTTACTTACGATCCAAATTACAGTATGACTACGGCTTAGTGACACTGTGCTTACCTAACATAAACTAGGCCTCAGTTTTATACCCAGAAGTTCAAAACTTGTTTCCATTGTGGCTTTCATGTACTTGGACAAGTAAGGCCTTACTGATTATTATTAAGAATTTTCAAGACCCTCTATGCCAGGACCACTACAGGACTCTCGCAAGAGAAAACACAGCTAAATATCAGTGTTCACTCCAGGAAAGACGGCCCTTTGCTTAATAACTCTAGTCCTTTAATTCAGTAGAACTAGCTATACAGTTGTCTCTTTAGGTTATGTTTGTTTCTTAAAATTATTTCCATATTTTTTTTGTTCCTAACATTGTTATTACATGTTACGTAGCCCAAAAGGGTGATTATTTATATCAATAAGAAATGACTTCCATATTGGAGTGTTAATCAGATGGTTGCTGATACTTGTGTAGAACAATGGTTAAATCCAATTTTAAACACATTTGATTATAGACAACATATCTTCTACTTTTTAGCACCTAGGGTCCCAAAGGGAATAAAATTACAAGTCAAATTTACTTCCCTGACACCTACCGTGCCCATGTTACCTAGATGTTTACACTGAGTCAGTCATTCAAGTCCAGTGAGTCCCACCCAAGTAAGAATAGCTACGTCAGTTTTATTGCTGCTTTGGTTAACTTCCATCCTAAAAGTATGACTTTCAAAGTGTTATTTTTTTTGGATTTGAATCATTTTAAAACCTGAAGACTATAACTAGTCTTTCTCTGTCCCATCAGCCAGTAAATGACATGAAAATTTACTGTTAATCATAAAAATGTGGCTGTTAGCTTAGGCTTGTTACTAACTAGCTCTTACAACTTAAATTAACTTTTTTTTTTTAATCAATCTACATTTTATCTCATGGCTTACTCTCTACTGCCCATGCTGCTTTCTCTGGGTCCTGGCTTCTCCACAGGACTCCACCCTTCTTTTTCCCAGCATTCTCTCTGTCCAGAAAATCTTGTCTAGATATTGGCTGTTCAGCTTTTTGCTAAACCAATCCAAGTGACACATATTCACAGTGTACAAAAATGTTATTCTACAACAGAAGATATTTCCCTTGTGAAATTCAAACCTTCCATTTTTCAAAACCATATAGGCAATGATATTTTAAGTTAGGAAGTTCTATAATTAAAAAATCTGGGTAAATTTTGGCCTCTTCTCCTTATCTGTCCTCTCTTCCCCTTAACTCACTCATTCTCCTTGTTTTGCTCTGCTCTTCCTTGTATTTGTTATCAACTTGAGAGGGTATTTTCCCCCAAAGTAGGGAAAACAAGATTTCTTGTTTCATGTTTTATTTTTCATTGTACTCACCACACAGGACTTTGTTGGTCTTTTATCTCCCATACTTCCATCTGTGTATTCTCAGGTTGACTATTGGCAACCCTAAGCTTTTAAAAAGACTAATAAAGATAGGCAAAATTTTAAATCTGAATGTTTATGAAGAATTGGAAAAAATTACCCTAAACAACATTTAAACAACCTCCTATAAAGGCTCAGGGAATATTGCAGAAGAACAAATTCAAAGAGTCAGAAGATGGGAAGAAGGGCTATGAGATGTTTTCAGGGAAGGATACAGGCATTGCAACTATGGTATAATAGCAACTTCAGTTTCTTGTACTAGGCCTGGAAAGGAGTGGGACTATTAAAAGCTAATCATGGATCTGGAAGAGGCTCAAGAGGGCCCTACTCCTTTCTTTTGAGTTATTGGCTACTGATAGATTTTGAGGGAGGGAAAGTCATAGTCTTCAGTTGTGTACCTACTTCAGTGCCCTCACTTGGCTTTAATGTATAGTTCAGAACTCTGCAGTCACACAGACAGCCTTGGTTAGGAATCAGTGGGTCACAGAACAAAGTAAAAACACGAATGTGGTAAAGGGGACTTATAAGGAGGAAGGGGTGCTAACTGGGGAAGGGAGAAGGTCAGATAGTGGGGTGAGGGCAATAACACACTATGTACAGGTAGGAAATTTTCAAAAATGTTTATTCAGTAAAAATGCATACCAAAAATTAGAAGATTTGAAGATGAAAGTATTACTCAATGGGACTGGCTAATGATAAACCATGTCTCAAAAACTGGAAAAAAAAAGTTGAAGGCATGAACCACCACACCCAGTTTCTATTTTTAAATTAATTAATTAATTAATCTTATTTTGATTAATTACATATACAGTATTCTGTCTGTATATATGCCTGCAGGTCAGAAGAGGGTGCCACATGGTTATGGGTGCTTGCTGTTCTTACAAAGGACTTGAGTTCAATGCCCAGTTCCAATATGGCAGGTCACAACTGTCTTGTAGCTTCAGTTCCAGGGGGATCCATCACTCTCTTCTGGTCTCTGTGCTAACAAGCAGATATAACAATAATATCCATACATGTAAAAAAAAGTTAAATTTTTAATGTTTATATTAAGCATTTCAGGATAATTAGAACCTACAGTTTCATGGCATTTATATAATTTTTAAAAATTTGCATGATAAATATTCCTTTAGTAATACTTTGGCTTTTGAATTTCTAAAATAATTTTTGATTTTTTGGGGGCAGGATTTTTTTCAAGACAGGGTTTCTCTGTATAACAATCCTAGCTGTCCTGGAACTAGGTCTGTAGAGTAGGCTGATCTTGAACTCACAGAGATCTGCCTGCCTCTGTCTCCCTAGTGCTGGGATTAAAGGTCACTACCCAGTCACTTTTAGTATATCAAAAATGGTAAACCATTGTTTCAATTAAGTCACTGATTATTTTTAGCTATTATTTAAAATGTAGAAGAAATGAAGAATGTAAGCTCAAAGTACTAAATGTAATATGAAGTCTTTAAAATGCAATCATTCCTTATCCACTTGATATATACAGAATCACTCATAATCAGAAATATTTATAATGATGAAATGCCTACTTTTACATATTAACATCAAGTAGGGAAATATAGGCATAAATGTTGGAAAATATTATCTCGTTGAATTTGCAATTTGATTATAATTGCATCTGTCAATATGTTCTAGTAATAAATCCAAAGAAGATTCTTAAAAGCCTCTGAAAGAGAAAAGAGGTTCTATTTTAGAAAGTTGCATAACTGGTCCCAACAGATGCTTTATCTCGCCTTTTGTTTTAATAATGTAAATATTCACATCTTAAAATCAACTAGAGCAGAACACAAAGATGAGTCTCTTCTCAATTTAAGCATAATTTTCCTTATCTGATTTAGGTCTTCAAACAACTGCATGTTTTTATTGTTTAAAATATATAATGAGGTATATTAAATCTAAATCAAGACTATAATATACTTTTGTGGAGACATTTCTTATGGGTCACTTCACTTATTCCTAATTATTTGATATTTGAGAGATGAACAGAAGCAGAGGAGCTGCCATTTCCTTTATGATACATGTAGAGAAATACGAAGCAACATTTGGATTCTGCTGGTTTCTAGGAATAAATGGGCTTCCCCTCAACATGCACTTGAGTCAGGGGAAGAGACGTTTTATTCTACAGAAACACTTCTTAAATTCTCCTAGCCAAGGTGGGAAAGGCATTTATCAATTCTAAGACAGTGTCATCAAATTTCAGAAATTATTTATATCCTTGGCAGGGGAACATTTGAGTAGAACCTAATTGTCTCTCTCTTCCTAGGAATGTGCTTATTTTTATACTAAGTTAAGGGGAGTCTGGTGACTTAGTTTATTGGGACTTTGCAGGTTATAAACTTTGTAGTATATTTCCCCAAGGCACAAATGACTAGAGTAACTGGTATCTATTTTCCAGGTTACAGGGGTTGGGAAATACCTTAAAACATTTTTTATCTGTTTAAGTCAACATCTGATTGAACTCATTGCCTATATCAGTTTTGCATGACCTATTTTTTCCTTTTTTTTATAATAAGGGCTGACACACAACTTTGGGCAGGAGGTTATGAGCCATTTACTACTTAGACAGTAAAGTTTGTAAGAATCTTAGTTATCTTTTTAAAAAAGAAATAAGAAGCACAGTATCCCTATGTTTACTTATTGTATCTTTCACCACTTACATGCCAATACATAAAAGTAAGAATTCTATTTCTGATAGCTCATTTTTAATTGATTTATCAGAGGTCAACCATGTATTAAAGAGAATTTGTATAGATATTTTCAATAGTAATCTGTTTATGCCACCTTCACACAGTCACTGTTAAGGTTTATAATAATTCTAAATTATTACAATTTGTGAACATTTCAAAACAGTAAGTTAAATTTCAAAGCAAGTGTATTTTCTTGTTGTTGTTTCTGTGGGGTGGGTTTTGAGTGTATATGTGTGTGTCTGTTTGTGTGCAATTTACATTTTTAATTAATTTTGATTGGATAGTAAAATGTTTTAGGCTTGGTTTCAAATTAGGTGGTTTCTCGCAGAACGCTGCACATAGACATAGATGATGTGTAAATAAAATATGTATGACTGAATCCATTAAAACTATACTTACGCTAACAGGAGAACGGGATTTGTTTTGTGTAGTTTGCTGACCGCTGCCTTAGAGGATAAAGGACTGTGTACTTGTTGAACCAATTTGATGAGAAATCCACATGAGGGAACAGGGTCATTTTAATGCTGCCCGGGTCCTGACTGCCTGTTTTCTAGAAAACAGCACCACTCCAACCATGTGTGCTCTTGGTTTCTCTCCCTTGCAAAGGAATTTTGAGATTTATCTACCAAAGGAGATAAGCCAGTGCCAGAAGCAGCCCTAGTAGAATAAAAGCAATGTTAATTCTATTTTCTCTATAGTCTCTTTTCCCTATTTATATATCAGTAGGGACAATCTTCATTACAATCCTATTTTAGGCATACTTTGAAAATGGCCTGCTGTCTAGTTGACAAGTATTACCATACTTCCGGCAGAGTGGACCCATAGATAGTCATCTGTAGCTCATGATGAGCTTGGGGAGACATTCTCCAATAGCTTCCATGAGCTTTCATTTAAGAGATCCATTTTCTTTTACTCATTGCTGTAAGTACTGCAGTCTAAGCAGGTGCTTACATATAAAACTCACTGGAAGTGTCAATGGAAATTTTAGTCTGTGCTGTGAACTTTGAATTATGCAGATCAACATAAAACACGTTGTCACTTCAAATACAGTATCCAGTTTTATAATGGTTAAGCAGTCAGAGACTGATTATCTCCTTGTGTGTATATGCGGATGTCAAAGATTAACATCAAGTGTCTTATTACTCTCCGCCTTTATTTTGGGGGACAGGGCCTTTCCTCCTAGAATAGGCTAGGCTGGCTGGCCAGAAAACCCCAGGGATTCTCCTGTCTTGCTTCCCTAGAGCTGAGAGTCCAGGTGTGTGTACACCCAGGTATTTGTATGAGTGCTAGAGATCTGTACTTAGGTACTCGTGTTTATAAAGCAAGAACTTTAAAAACTAAATCATTTTCTAGTAAGAAAACTGTCGAAGTTTCTGATCTCACCTTTCCTCTTCTATTAGCTCTACTGAGAGAAACAACTCCTGGAGTCTGACATTGAAACTGACATCACACGAAAGAGCAATATTATAGCTTGAAATCTCCTTTATCACAAGGAAAAAGATTACAGTTTTGTTAGCCATAGTAATGATTTTGACCCTTATAGTTTTAACTCTCACTACTCTTCATAAAAATGCAGCTTCAATACTGTGATTTTATGTGAGTTGAAACGAAGGTACTTCTGAAAGGTTGAAAGAAAGAAATCAAAATTGAAATACATTAAATTGGGAAATGATACATTATTCAGTCTATTTTCCTGATACTTACCCTGATTTTTCTTTAGGTAGCACGGTGTTTTATAATAGTAGATGCAGTTGAGTTACTTTTGGCAATTACGACTGACAAATGCAAAGTATGGAACGCAACCTTGGTCCATAAAATTGAATCTGGGTAAGAGATAATTAAATACCTGTGAACAGCCATTCTTTTGTCCCCAATTCTCAGGCAAAAGGCTTGCCCTTCTTTTGCCCGTGGATCTGCTCCAGTCTTGACAGTCATTTCTACATATACCTAACACTTTACAGTTTAGCACATTCAAGTGCTATTTTAAGGTACTTGTCATAATGTGCCTCTACTCACTTCTCTGTGATGTTTCTATTCAGCTTTAAAGAAAATGGGGGAATGACAGGGACATACTAGATCAAATGGAAAAGAGACGAACTCAAAATGCACTCTGGAGATTAGGATGATGGCAATTTCAACTACCATCATTTTAAAAATATTTACAGTGGATGGGAATAGCATTATTTTATATTTAGCATCTCATTTAACGCGTATGTCATAAATTTGAGATAGATGTTTTATTTCTATGCCTTAAAGTTTGTACTGAAATTACCTGCTGATTGTTTTGACCTCAATGATGAGGCCTCCACTTACTGCTTCAGTAGTAGTACGTACGTCACGATGCGTGGGATCTAAGACATAGCTAAGTAGGAGAACAGACAGACATTACTCAAGGTGTGGCACGGAGACTAACAGCAGTAGTATCTTCATCACAGCCAAGCTGAACAGAAAATGAATTTCTCTTGGTACCATAAGCACATTGAAATATAAAAAGCACAGTTCTAGGCTTTTCTCAACCTTCTGGTAAGTTGTTTGAAGAGTCATAGAAACATGTTTTTGTCACAATGCTCACTGGGAAGCAAGATAAACAGGAACTACCACAATGCTTTGTAGACAAGAAGGATTTCCCTACTCCTGAAATCCATATTTCGAACTTGGTGGGGAGACGTAGACAGGAAGTGATAATGAAGTCCTATTTGGTGAGAATTTATCAAAGAGCAGGATTCAGTAGTCTGTGAAAAGGTCTGAAAACAGATAGGTGGGAACTTGAAAGCTTACAAATTTTAAAGGGTGACAATTACATTTTGTTATTTTACTATGCAAATATTTACTAAAACTTTTACTTCCTTGCTATGTACTTTATAGGTTATATGAGCAGAGATGTAAACAGGATTGAATATAGGAGTATAAGTTCAATCATAGCAACGCAGATTAAGTATGTCTTGTCTGACAGTATAGATTTCAAAAGCTTCCATATTTGGGAGTATTTACATAGACTTTTTAAACTCACAGTATTTTTTTTGATCTAAGATTTTAATAATGGCAATACCCATTGTGTGTTAGGAAACATGACTACAAAATAGTAGTTAACCTAATGGAAGACATACATCTTGTGAGCATCTGGGTTGTATTTGTATCTTGTAGCATTGGAAATGATACAATATTTTAAAATGTAGAAACTTTCTGAAATGAATAATTTTGTCTATATTCGTTTGTATCAAGTTTTAATGTCTAAGACTTTGAGGAAATTATTTGTTTCAAAATGTGTACACTTGAACTGAGAACTAGCTACCCAGTTGTTATTTTACATTATTGAAATAATTCCAAGATCGGTAGGCAATATCATATTAATAAAAGCAAGGACAAATGCATAAATCTTAGGGTTGGTTTACATTATTGTAGACAATTTACTTCTTCTGCTTTCCAGTAGTTTGCAAAATCTGTGTATGTTGTTGTTTTTAATATAACACATTTAAAAAATAAGGCAAAAAAGGAATGTGTACATGCAAGCTACAGAAAACTGTTTAATCCATGTGCCTCAGAGATATTTAAAGTTTATCATGGAAAATCAAGTGTTGTATATCTTGTCTGTAATATGTTGTTCTGTAATTTCCAAAGAAATACCAATGTATTTAGCTAAAAACCCAAAATATTAAAGCCAGTGTGAAGAACCATGTTCTTAGGTTCTATTAAAATGTACAAACTTTAAGACAATTTTAAATAAATTCCTAGAAGATTTATCTCTATACGGTAACAAGACACACTGGGAAGTTAATAATGGAGGGATGAGAATGCAAATTTGAGGTGATGTCACAGTATACTTGTCCTCTCTTTATTGCACCTGGATCTTCTGCCAGGTTTGGAAGCCTGAGCAGAGCAGAAATGAGAATACATGTCAGTTTGGGCGCTCATCAGCCTCTGTGAGTTTAGAAGGAAGTATTTATTCAGAGGCTTTGTTTCCTCTGATCTGTACCTCATAGATGAAAAGTACAACATGTGCATCTTCCATGCTGAGAAATAAACAGCAGCTTCGCCCTCTGTAAACAGTAATCCAGTATGCTGGGCAAGATTTACAGATGCATCCGTTTAGATAAACAGTAAGAAGCCTTACTAATGATTAGTCCCTGTGTAAAAACTGTCGCAATTGGTACTACACAAACAAGGTTTTCTGTCACCACTACACTTTCTTCAGAGCCCAGGCAGTGTCAAACACATTGGAGGAGGCCAATTAAGGCTTGTGAGTAAATGCAACAGTGGGCATTCTGCAGGTTTAGAAAGAGGAACTCGCAGTGGCTCCCGATTTAGTTCTTTCTGCGGTGTGCAGAATTGCTACAAGTTAGGTCATGTAGCTCAGGCCAGGTCTGTGCAGGAAGCCAGGAAGAGAGGCCAAGGCTTGACCTTGTGGCTTTGCCAGGCGGCCCTCTATTCTGGCTTTGTTTCCTTCATGTGGAGAAGCAGATGTGCCTGCTTGATAGGGCAGATGCCTGGAAGCCCCATGGTCTGGAGGAGGTAATATCCTGGTCTCCCATGCTTCCTGGGTGATTCATTAACCAGCCATGAGTGCAAGATCTGTCAATCACTTCCAGAAGCTCAGCCCCACAATGCTCTTGTGATAATGGGTTCAAGATCCAGAGAGAGCAAAAACTCATGGCAAATTATAAACAAAATAGTCTCAGTATATATGTGTTTGTAAAGTTAAAGAAAGCTTATTTATAGCCTTACTATTCCATTCTTTTCATTGCATACGAACATACTGGGCGAGCTTATCCTTTTGCTAAAAGATTTATCATACGTGAATCAGTTATAGGCATCACACATATCTTTCCCTCCTATTTCAGGGCAAACCTATCTCTTTTTTTTATCCAAATCCTATATAGTCCTGTTTCTTTGGGGATCACACCAGAGCATGTCATCTGACTACACACATTGCCTCAAATTTGTTTTTCTGTACAGTTATCTCATGTTAAGTCTCTGCCTTGGCAAAAACACTTCTACAAGTCATTCCCGATTACAGCTAAAAATCTAATAAGGATGGTCCTATACTCATCTCTGTCTAGTCCTCAACCCTCTGCTAAGTAGCTTCTATTCTATCTCTCTTCCAAGTCTCCTCTTTTTTTGCAGTTTACATAAGCCATCACCTCCAGATCTATAAGGTGAGTTCTTACTGCATTTAACCTCTGTTCCTTTTTTTTATCTCCATAGTTCCTTTTTACTTCTAATCTTGTCAGTGATTCTCAACCTTCCTAATGTTGCAACCCTTTAATATGGTCCTCATGTTGTCATGTCCCCCAACCGTAAAATTATTTCATTGCAAATTCAAGGCTATCATTTTACTAGCGTTATGAATCATAATGTAAATATCTGATATTTAGGAGATCTGGTATGCAACCCCCACAAGGGGCTGGGGCCCACAGGTTGAAAACCACTGCACTAAACATTATGCCTTGGTCTTCCCTGCAAGCCTTGGATCTCTTACCTGGTCCTGAAGCACATTTACATCACAGATCCACTCTCTTTTCCCTATCAATTCCTTCATTTCACCAACCACACTGGGGTGTGCCAGTGAACAGAGGAAGATGTACATGCCATACTTTCCTTTCTGAGCAGGAGAATTCTGCAAGCTTCTGTAGAATTGGCTGCGGCTGGGTAATAGACTGTGGCAGCGACTGCTACGTGCCTTCTCTTCTCCCTACCTACTGTTTACTGCCTTCTACATTGCTTGAGACAAAATCTCCACCAGTACGTGATTCCTGCTGACTAAAGTACAGATAAGTCACCTGAAGCTTTTAGCAGCAACGTTCTCACCAAGAGTCTCCTGCCTAAGATGGAGGAAGCATAGGCTATTGGAAGCTTTCCCCCTCATGTATCACTATGTCCCAGATTACAGGACACCTTGCTTCTTTATCCAGCAGTGAATTTTACTTGCATCTGAGTTTTAAAAACACTGTTGTGTTTGCTTTATTGCCCTTTTCCTAAATGTCATGCAACTGACCTTAGTCTGAAATACATTTAAAGCATACTTGGCATATTAAATGATGTAACACCAAGTAAAAATTATGCAGCTCTATTTTTGGAGCTAGGATGGATCATCTTCCCTTGACTACAGGGGAAGATTGACTAGCCAGGCATCAGAAATCTGTAAGGAGGATAGAAAGACAAGTAGGCAACTGACTGAGGCTATTCATAAAGTTACTTTTCCTAGAGGTAACAGAGATATTTGTGGCTAGAAAATTATTCCAAGTCAGGTTGTCTGAAAGCAAGATCAGTGGACAAATCTTATGAGGCTTAGTCAACAATTTGATGCTAATAAAATTTATGTATCTGCATGTTAAAAATCCAACTGTCATACATGTATTGCTTCATTAATTCCTTCATCCCAACATGCAAATGGCCAGTAGCTTCTTCTATTTGGCAAGAATCCTTTACATAAATGTTACCCTCACTTTGAATAAAGATTGGAGAGAAAGCCATCTCAAAGTTATATTTGGCTATGGGTAATGATGTGAGAAAATTTGTTTTGCTAATGTTTGTCTGAGCTAAAAATTGACATAGCATGCATTTTTCCCAACAGGGGCCAATCTCCTAAACAAGCCATAGTGCAGCATGCATGTGGGTTTTCTTCTTAACACCATATGTGTGCTGACCCTAGAAATTTCACTTCCCTTTACATACTGTGGCTCCCTTAGAAGATAGACCTCTTCACATTGGTTTCAAAATACTTTGTTTCAAGCATTTTGATTGTCCTTATTATTGTAGAACTCAGTAGCCTTTTCAGAAAAGCAAACAATGGGCTTCAGAGATGGCTTATTAATTAGTAGGACATACTGATCTTCCAGAGGACATGAGCTGAACTCTCAGCACCCATGTCAGGTAATTTACAATGACCTGTAACTCCAGCTCCAAGGAGTTAAACAGCCTCTTCTGCCCCCCCACCCCTCCCATGGGCACTGTGCTCACACGCATATACCAAGTCATACACACACATGCACATAACTTTACATAAGTAAAATATTTTTTAAACAGGAATGGAAAGGTCTCTAATTTTCTTTTATATGGCCTCATTTTTTTTCTTGTTTCACCAAGGTCTTTAAAGGGAGATATCCAAAGGAATCAGTACCTCTATTATCATCAAATATATATAATTGTATAGAATTCAGAGGCAAATAGTATCCATGTGTCTGAATGGTAAATAGCCAACTGAATTTCACAGAACAGTTTCGTGGATGATGAAAGAGGCAAGAGAAAGAAGACAAATCTAAGGCCTATAGTATCTATGGAGGGCCATATTAGAGACAAAGATGGGGATGTATTTTTAAGTGTGAAACCAACACAATATATAAATGCACAGTTTAACATAAATTATGCTAATTTAATCAGAACTTCTAAATAGGGATATAATGACAAGAAAATTGGTACTGATATACAAGCTCACAAATATTATTGTAGATTTAATAAGATATTGAAAAAATGTGTAAGCAAAGCAAAACAGTTTAATTCCATCTTTGTAAGTAAGATTGTTGTGTAATTTACAGGATTAACATGCAAGTTAAACATAATTTCCTTTTCCTCTTGTGGTTTAATGAAATCTCTTCTTCTCAAGGGTAAACTGAGTAATTATACATTCTCTGATTGAAAAAAATGTTTTCACAGAAATTTTTTTTTCTGACATCGCTAATTTAGTTATTCTCTTTCATGTAAGATAGGGTTGAGACTACCACATTCTTCTAAATATTTCTAGATGATACAGTCTTTCTCTATTCGAGTCTATATTTTATAGGCCAATTGAAAGATCATTCTCAGGCACTTATTTAAGAATTCTCTCAAATCTTCAATCACTTCATCTCAGATTTCCTGTGGGTCCTGGGCCATTTTATACTTGGAAATGATTTAGGAAGAAAGCCAGAATGCATAACTGCAAGTGTCATTCATTCAGTGCTTGGGTCTCCAGTGATTTTTGTGCTGTCTTTAAATGAAAATGGAAGACTTTGCCCTGCTTCTGCCAAATGCACTGAAGCTTTTTTGCATGTGTTTGGTTCACTATGACCATTGCTTTTTTTGTGTGTTAACAGTGGTGATTTTAGTTTCCTAGGCAGCAGATAGTCATCTCCTACCAAACTATAATCTGCTACTGTAAACATTATTAGTATGGTCTCTGATTCATTTTTATTGTTTGTGTGTGAAAATAATTGGGGTCTGTAGTTCACCATCTTGTACCAAACAACCTATTTGCTATTGATGGGAACAATATCCGTTTTACACATTCGTCCCATACAGTTAGGAAGACTTTTACATTAGTCTCTTAGCTGATTTAAATTGATATTCCTGAGTCCTCAGACCACTGTCGATTGCAACTTTTTCACTTCCTGCCCCATGACTGAACAGCTTCAAATTTTATCAAGTTATTGCACAGATGTTTTTGGAGCCTGAGGAGAACCAGTTGAGAATGTAGCTCAATGAGTAAAAATCAACCCTCAGAAGAGAATAAAAGGGGGCCTGGGTCATAGATGACCTTTTTTTTTTAGCAACAATAAAAGCAATTCTGCATTCATGACAACACATTTGCAAGAAGCATCGTATGATGAAATGTATGTTTGTGCATGGTGTGTGTGTGTGTGTGTGTGTGTGTGTGTCGGTAGGGAGTCAATCTATTGATACATTATCATTGTTAGTGAAATATACTATTCTTTGCCATGGAGCATGTTGTTGTGTGGAGTTTCGGTGTTATTTTGGTGCAACGATTACCCAAACGTTTCCAGAAAAGAAAGGTGAGGATTGATTTGTCAATGCCTGAGGCCCTTCCCAACTTGTGGCTGAAAACCACGTTTGACAGTGAGTTGTTTGGGCCTCTAAAGGAATTTTCCCACAGAAAGGATGTTCTAACTGGCAGGCTCCCAGGACCGCCCACAAATTCATTTAACCATAACAGAGCTGACCAGCACTGTCAGGGCTAGAGTTAGTTTCCAAGTGGGAAGTCAGCCTAGTATTAATAGCACAGTTCCAGCTGAACTGCGGACCCAGTGGACTTCTGATGGGCCGGCCTGGGAACCGAGGCAGTCTTTGTAACACTTGCGGGAAATAGATTCCTTGGTGAGAATGGTGGGAAGTGAATACTGCAGTGGCCCCGAGGACCATGACTTCCCATTTTCCGTTTCCACTCTAATCATTACCAACTCCAGTATCCATTGCGGAGAGATCAGGATGACTCCTAAGGGACTCCTTCTCTCACCTTGAAGTCTAGAGAGCCTACTCTGTTGCTGATCTCATTGTGTTGGATTGACTGTTCCCATGTACAGGATATTTGTAAGTTGAGCGTTTGTAGGTCACCTGTATTTAATTATGTGGTATGGATGTTTCCTTTACAATAATATCTCTTTGTTTAGACAAAAAAAAATAGAATTTAAATCTGGTAGTGTTTTATATTTTTAAACTTCATTTTGACTTATTTCAGCTTAAATTGTTCGTGTGCTTCTTTAATGGTTTAACAGTATTATTCCTGTGCAAATAGAAAAAGGGTATGCACAGTTGCGCAAAAGGAACCATTCGCCTTATGTGGGAGGAACTTGGACAAGTGGCTGGTGTTCTCTCTCTCTCTCTCTCTCTCTCTCTCTCTCTTTCTCTCGCTCGCTCTGGTGTGTTGTTCATATTCAACATATGCTTTTAGAAACTAAAAGTTGTGTTTGTTCTTGGGACGCACTGTTTTACCTACTCATCTATAAATATTTTAGCTCATGTATAAAGGAGTATGAGAATTAAAAGCCTTTTTTTTCAAGGAGCGCTTCATTTTTATTTTGACTTTAGTAGTGCTGGGGACTGACACATGCTAGGCGAGTACTCTACCACTATGCCACATCCCTACCCTCAGTAGGTCTTTGACTTGTACTTAAATAATCAGCAGAATTATTTTTAAAGTGGCAACTGGTAAATCATTTTTATACGAGTTACAAGTAAATCCCTTTGTAATATAAGACTTGCATTAAAGTTGCTTTATAGGGTTCATGATAATGAAATATTTTTCCTTTTTTTCATGGTTGATGCATTGTGGAATTAATCCTGTCTGGGGAAATAAAAATGCATGAATTAATAAATGAATAATGAATTTAAAATATACATCACCTAAAGTGCTAAATTGTTGAGACTTCTCTTCGTGTTTCTAAAATACACATTTTTTTTTCTAGGACTCTATTTTGGGACATAGTCATAAACACAAAAGGACCATTTCAGCATGAAATTAAATTTGCCTTTAAAATATTTTATTTCTGAGCTCTGCCTCCCACACCATTCTTTTGAGGCCCGTGTTATCCCTATTTTACAAAACAAAACAGGAATACTAGGAGTTCTACAAGGATCTAAGGGCAATAAAGTTAGAGCACCAAACAATCAAAGCACTTGGCCTGTTCTTTCCAAATAGTTCATCCAGAGGAGGTGATGAAGTGTCAGAAATACTAAATTATCACCAAGACTCATAGGCTTGTTATGTCATTGGTTCAGTAAATGGTATATTATGTTCCTATGCTGAATCAGGTTACCGAGCTGGATCAAAGACTCTGCAGAACCTCTCATGGCATGATTTCTGGCTTGGAAACTTCCAGAAGAAACTACTACAGAGTCTTTGCCTCCAAGTCAGCATTTATTCCCCTTTCCCATGACTGGTGATGGGGTCTTTTCCCTTTTCCAGAATCTCAGACGGTTGAGAATGTAGTTCTCCTTTATATTTATGCTTCCCATCTTGGTGCGCCATGTTTTTGTTTCTGTGGGAAAATGTGTGTGGACTCACCACTTTGAAACCATCTTATACAGTTACAGAACTGAGGAGTGCCTGGGTTAGAAAATAGGAGTAGAAATCATTTAGGGCTCCTCCCAATCTCCATGATATTGACTAATCCCTGTGGTTGGGATAAGGGGAAATCCCTTCAGTCCTGAAGGCATTATGAAATAAGATACGAATTAATGAAGATGCATCTTCAAATGTGTATGGAAAATGGTCTTTTCTTCAGGTCATAAATATTCACCATTTCATTCACAAAAATGATGTTTCATAGAGTGTGCATCCTAAATTCTTTGTTTTTATTATGAGGCGAAATCTTTATCAGAGGAGGGCAGTCCATTTAACCTGTTTTCACGGCATGATATCTGGGCAGAATTCATTAATACTATAGTCAACACAGTTGTCATAAAAACAGGTATCAATTTCTTCTTGGAGCCCTGAGGGCAAGTGAAGTAGAAGTGAGGGAACTATTTTCTTGGCATCCCAAATTCTAACAAGTATTGTTTCCCCATTTCTCTTCTGTAATCTGAGTGTTGTGAGTACTGCTCTTTCACCTCTATGTTCACCTGCTCGATCGGGTGATACTGGTGTGTACAATAGGGGCGTTGAACATATATAAAGAAACGTGAACTTGAATTGAACTGCAGTAGCTGTTTCACCACAGTTTAAAGAAAATATGATTATGGTTACCTTAGCAACCGTAGCTCTGCACTTGCTTTGTTTTCTTACTTACTATTTTCTTATTTTAGTATCATTTGGAGGAGAAACAAGGGAAAATATCATTTAAAGTATCACTTTCAAATTATGATGTATTGAAGCAGCAAGAAATGATAAAATTTATATAGCTATAAAACTATCTCCTTTTCTTCAAATTTCCTGAAATGCTGGAACATGCAGATATACGAAGTGAAGGAAAAATGGACTATTAGTAAGTCAAAGGCTAAATACCCTTGCTCTCTATAGAGTTAATTAGTTTTAAAAGACTATGAAAAGAATTTATTTCATTGTATTTTTCTTGGGCATACAAGTATGGAATTTATTTTTCTTGGATGTGAGAAAGATTTTTGGTCAGTAAATTTTGTAATTACTTTTGCTTGTTATTCAGTACAAATGTATGTATACCCAAAATTGGTTTACTGTAGAAAAGTACCAGGTTGAAAGATTGTCAGTGATATTTAAATATTATTTTCTATGTTAGTTACTTTTCTCATCACTGGGACCAAAATACCTGATATAAACAACTTAAGAGAGGAAAGGGTTATTTTTATTTATTTATTTATTTAGTTAGTTAGTTAGTTAGTTCTTAGAGACAGGGTTTCTCTGTATAACATCCTTGACTGTCCTGGCACTCTGTTGACCAGGTTTTAGTAGACATTAGTTCTATTTGTCCGTGTTCAATGGCTTGTGTAGGTATTGTTTTTAGCAATGGTGCCTTGCCATCAGTTTCTGGAACGCAACCTATGGTTTTGGAAATCCCCTAAATTGTTTGAGGATTCCTCAGGGACCCTTTGGCCAACAACTCGATTAGATGTAACCCAATCCTGGAACTACAAGCTTCATGTAGTGAGAAGAGACTAGTTTGGGCTCAGTTAGCTCCCATTATCTCATGATTTCATTTAGATCGCCTCCATTTATGTACATATTTTAGAAAGCTTCTACTGTATTAGGTTTCCATACTACCCCTCAAATGGCCCTTAATTCATCCTCCTATCCCAACCTAACCCCATCAAACTATAGCTTATCTGTTCTATTTTCCTTTCCTAAAGAGACATATCTGTCTTCCCCAGTGCCTTACTCTATACCTAACTTTTGTGCTTCTATGGAATGTAGCTTGGTTGTCAATGACTTAACAGCTAATATCCACACATAAGTGAATACATCCCGTATTTCTCTTTCTGGGTCAGGGCGACCTCTCTTGGGATATTCTTTTTCTAGGTCCATCCATTTACCTGTGAATTTCATGATTTCATTTTTTTTAGCAGCTGAGTAGTACTCCATTGTTTAAATGCACGATATTTTCTGTGTCCATTCTCCTGCTGAGGGACATTTAGGTTCTTTGGAATTTCTATTATTAATGTAGGAGCAATGTACATGGTTGAGCAAATACCTTAATGTTAGAATGAAACATACTTTGGTTATATGACCGATGGTGGCATCACTGGACACTTCAGATTCAAAAAGTGATTTTGAACTATTAGTAATATGGGATGTCTTAGGGTTTCCTTTAGACTACATCTGCTTTTGTAAGGTAAAAGGTAATATTGGTTGTTTCTTATTCTTTATATTAAAAGCAAAATAAAGTTTAAATGTGTATAGCAGTTTGAAAGGTTATGACAAACCTGTATAGGCCCCTAAAGCCTTGGTCTTGTTACCAAACTGTTTCCTAATTCTTCTTACATATTAATATATCAAACTTTGCTATTTAATCTTCAAAGTTAGTTGAAAAAAATCATTTCTTGATTTTACGCACCACAGGCATGTGGTGATGACCAGGTTATTTTCAATCATTCCCAGACATTGACTAGAAATGTAGTCAGTGGGTCACAGTTGGGCAGCTCCTAATCAAGGAGAAAAGGGTTTTGGTGTGCTTAATCAGCCCACACCCCTTCCCCCCATAGAAGTATAGAGCTTCAGGCAAATGGATGGTTTGAAAACTTGTGCCTGAAAGGCTAGCCTCTCCCATTGCTTTTCGTGGAAAATGTTCCATTTGCTACCATACCTACTTGCTATTGGAGAAAATGCAGAGGCTGTGCAATTTCTTGACTTATTATATAGAAAGGCAGATTATTTTGCAATAAGATTCTTCATTTAACAACTGTTAGAATATATGAAAAAAATATAATTCTAAGATTTCTTTTAAGGATGGGAAAGTTAGAACAGTTCTTCGGTGTCAAAGACCCAGTGCCCTTCCTACATAAACCCACAACATAAATTGAGGAAGATAATATGAGATGAAACAACTTTGCCCCTATGAATTGTTCATTCCTATGGGGACCTATAGTCACTTTAAACCAATGAGGATAATTCCTTCTCCCTGTCGTATTTTCTTTTGAGTTTTATTCAAGCTAATTTCAATATTCTAAGTTTTAATCCAATATTATAATAAAAGAAGAAAAATAAAGGAAAACTAATAAAAAATCTGTGAATTTGTTATTCAGATTGAATAACAACTAACATTTGTTATTGTTTGCCTTGGGTATTTTTATGCTTTATTTTTAAAAAATATAGACACAGATGAAACCTTTGATAAGAAGTTTTCCTGTTGTGATAATTTATTCGGAGTCTGTTTTTTGTCTTTTCCACTTACCAACATTAATTGTTGAAAGCCAAAAGATGATAATTAATTATATTTCATATTTTTATATATTCAGAGTATCTTTGTTATTTAGTGTAACTGATTTGATATTACTTTGTATGACATTTTTCATCAAGGTCTAAATATTACCATGACCACCATGACCTCACACGCAAGGAAGCCTTTGAAAGCGCCCTGTATTTCCTCCATATTGGGGATGGCATGTTCCTTTATGACAGCGTGAATACTAATCATCCTAATTCATAATAAAGGGCTAAATGCAGCTTTTTCAAAATTTCCATGGCAACTTTAAAAAGATGCATTCTTTTCTTTGCTGCCTTTAACACAGTCATTAGTTTGTTGTTCGGATGCTTTCCAGAATGCTGTCTCTATTCATCCTGCGTGGCAGTTAAAATAAGTGGTATTACAACTATCTCCCACATAAGAAAATTGAGAGCACTATGGTGTCAGTACAGTTCTTGTCAATCTTAAATTCACCTTTGCACTTTTAACCAAGCTTTACAAAAGTACTATTCCTAAGCTCCACAGAGCTGATAAAAATCAACTGTGCTGAGCTAGATCATGAGCATCAGTATTTTTAAATGATTCTACTGCGAGACCAAGGTTGAAACCCCCAATGAATCGGTGGACCCTTGTCCACATCACTGAACCCTACAGTTCTCAACTAAAGGCCATTTTATCCCAGAAATATAAATTAATTGGACATTTTAATGTGGAAGGGAGATATAGACATCTATTAGGGAGAAGCCAGGGATGCTGCTAAGTATTCTCTTGTAGCACGCTTTTTCTTTTTGGCCACCAACAAGCTTCTACATCATGACATGAAGTCTTATTACTAGTTTTGCATGCTTGGCCTAGCTTAAACTCCTTTATGCCTACCTCTTTTAAATTAACCTTTTTCTCTTTATTCATCTTTCAGCTTTGGCTTTTTGCTTTTCTTTACTTCTGTAAATCTTACCTTCACTTCTTCCTCCAGTGTCTGTCTGTCTGGCAACTACCTGGCTTCTGGCCCCAGGTATGTCTCTCTCTCTCTCTCTCTCTCTCTCTCTCTCTCTCTCTCTCTCTCTCTCTATCTCTCTCTTTCTCCTCTTGTTCTTTTTTTCATTCTTCTACATTCCTCCTTCTATTCGTTCTCTCTGCCTGACAGCCCCACGTATTTTTTCTCTTGCCTAGCTATTGGCTGTTCAGCTGTGTATTAGAGCAATCAGGTGCTTTAGGCAGGAAAAGTGAAACAAATGCAACTCATCTTTACATAATTAAACACACATTCTTACACCATTAAACAAATGTAACACATCTTTGCCCAGTTAAAATAATATTCCACAACACCTTGAACATCATTGAATTATTTGGCCCCAAGACACTAGGATGCTGTGGCTGAGGAACTCTAATTTGGCTGATAGGTGATGGATTGAATTTTTCTAACTCTATATACAAATTAGTCATGATCTTATTGATGCTGCTAATGAAATGAATTTTAAACAGGCTACTCTTCAAATCTAAAATGTTTGCAATGACTGTGACTGTTCAGTTTATCAGGATTCATGTGATCTTATGTTATAGCCATGCAAGGATTATCATACATTTGCTTATTAAATTTTTGTTACCCTTGTCCAACTATCAAAAGTAACATAAAACAATAAAATAGACAAAGGCAGCAATATTAAGAACAAGGGTTTTCATTCTCAACACACACACACACACACACACATACACACAAATATGATTCTTTTAAAAGCTCCATTGAAAGCTCCTGTAGGTTTTGTAGAAACCACTGACTACTGGTCCTATTCTGAACATCCAGCCAGTGAATCTGGGTTGGATTTCAAAGATGTGTATTTCTACACTTTCTAGATAGGTATACACTCCAGGCTTAGAGACCAAACCTTGAGAATAAGTAATATAGAGAATGTATCACTATTAGATTTTTATGGGAATAATAATGCCAGGAAGCATTTGTGAACACTGAAAGTTAATGCAACACAAAACTCAGTTTATCAAAGTACACGAATGACTTGAAATATGATTCTTTAAAGGGAGTACAAAGGGCTCTGAAATGATAGGATTGTAATCCGAAAAAATCCTTTAGTATCAAGTGTTTGGCTCTGATTCTAAGAACAACTTGGGTTGCCTCATAAGTTTGGTGAAGAACAAATCTAGTATTGAAAATGGATGGCTTCCTGCCTTATGAAAAATGGAACAATGCTAGCTTAATGAGACACTTGCATTTCATTGTAAAAAATGTTACTTTCTATCATATTGAACGAGATTTGTACATATTATAAGTACTTCTTTAATTAAAAAATGATCCATGCAAAACCTCCCTAAGCTTTGAACTGATTAACATGTTACTTGTTAAAGGATATATGGTATAATTAAATTTCAAGGAAATGTTTTATTTCTTTTAAAAATCAAATATTAAATTTTTAATTAATTGAATTATTGGCTACAGTGGATGAATAATAGTAAAACATGAAGTCGGAAACGTGTATCCAGAATTTCAAAAACAAGTCAATGGGCCAATCACAATTAACGGACAACAGTGACTGTGAACGTTCTGTGAATGTGAGTTAGTGTCCTCAGATATCAGTCGTTGCATCGGCGACTTTTCTCGTTACTGAGACAAGGCACCCCATAAAAGACCATTTAGAAAGGAATGGCTTCCTTTCTCTCACAGTTTTGAGGTTACACTTTTTCATGGTGGAGAGGACACGGTGGTAAGTGTGGCTTTAGGTGAGGTGGCAGGAGTATGAAGTGACTGGTCACATTTTACTATTTGTTTAATCTGAGACTCCAGAATATGGCATGGGACCACCTGCATCCAGGGCTGCTCGTCTGTCCTCAGTTAAACCTTTCTTGAAGCAGACTTATAGACATAGGTGGAGGTAGCTTCTAGGTGATTATTCAGTAAATTAGTGCCCACCCATTATTCCTAAAGCAAGAAGAGTATGGAGGATGCTATAGTTTATTTTTATCTCTGATTCTGAATGCTTTATAAATCCCCCAATAATGATAGTTTTGTCACTTCTTTTTACAATTTTGCATTTCTTCGTCAATATCAAGTAACAGTTATGTTTTGTCAGATCTTATTTATACAACTGCGATGGTTGAGTCCTATAAAAGTTCATATATTAGAAGTTTAATTCCTACATTTGCATATCAATGATATTTGGAGCTAGACTACCATAGCATTAATGTCTTTAAAGAAGAAAATGAAAGACCTCAGATGAACCAAATCTCTTGCAATGGTAACCATGAGTGAAGTAAATCTGATTCTTTATAACTTACCCCGTTTCAGGTGCTGTATCATAGAAACAGAAAAGGCACTAACTATAGGTAATTAAGAAGTCTATGTATTTCTACAGTTCATTAATTTGAAATTATACATTACAATCTAATTTAAAGTTAGGATCAGGAGCAAAAGAGGTAGTTCGGGGATTAAGAGCATTTGTTGTTCTTGCTGAGGGCCTGGATTTAACTCTCAGCACCCATGTGTTAGTTCACAATCATCCTTAGCTTCAGTTACGGAGTACCTAGCACTGTTTTTGACCTTTACAGGCATCAGACATACACATGATGCACATTTATACCTGCTGACAAAACACTCATATATGTAAAATAAATAAAAAAAGGATCAGTGGACCTCAACCCTACACAAAGAACTACAGACAACTAAAAAATGCTGAAAGTAGGAAAAATAATCTTTCCCAGGAGAAAACACAGCAATTGGCATCCAATACTAAATTCTCAGCCCTGAAAACATTGCGTGTGTGCACGCACGTGAGCGTGTGTGTGTGTGTGTGTGTGTGTGTGTAATGCTTACTGACAAAGTATGTTATATTTAGGAATAAATAAGCATATACATATATACATATAACAACAATTAGTGGAAAAAGAGGCCATGAATTTAAAAGAGAGCAAGGAGAAGTGTATGGGAGAGTTGGAAGGGGAAAAAAGTGAAGATATATTGAAATTATATTCTCAAAAAAATAAAAGAAGTAATAAAAAAGAAACACACAGAAATAAATCTTTAAAAATTAATAAAACTAAAGTTAGTATCATTGTAGAGATGACCCAAATTATACTGCCCACTGTGAAAACTTTTAGCCATAAGTTTAGGAGTTGACAATAAATCAACTACCAAAAGAATTTTGACACCTAACTGAGCCTTTCTGCTGTGTTGATGCTGACATAAATGACAGTCGTCAAGAAGACTCCCAAAGAAGAAGTAAATGACACTGTATTTCAAAATATGGTGTAAAATTTGAACTGCTCGGAGAAGTTAAATATTAGAATTAAAAAAAAAAAAAGCAAGTGCCTGTGAGTGCCGTTCTACTCCTGTGTGTTTAAGAGCAAGCCCAGAGGTTGCTATGACATTACTTGTGCGTGCATGGCAACGGAGTGAACTGAGTGATTCAGCTTGATAAAAGAGGAAATTAGCTCACCATTTCCCTTTCCCTAAATCAGAGTCAGATACCCAAATATTTCATTCTGAAATGGTATATCCATCAACATGTTCTAATGGATGAAAGTCAGTCGTGGGGGTGGGTGGGAGAAAATCATAAGATGAAATGTGTATATCATGTGCTTGCCACAGACAATGCAACTTGTGTTTAAAGAATCTAATACCTCCACATCCTTCTTTTCCCTGATAGGATGGGGTTTCTCAGTGGCATATGTTGGGTGAATATACAGGGATGAGTAATACTTTGGCAAAAGACAGCAATCTATCAGCCCATATAACTTTGTTCTAATGAAAGTTGATCGTAATGAAAAAAAAAACCCACTGTTCGGCTATGAAACTCTAATTCCCTGTGTGTAACAGCCCTCCGGGGAAAGGGTAGATTTTGCCAGCATAATATGTGAAGTTTAGTCATTAGCAACCACACAAAGCAGAGGTCAGCTGTGGGTGTATCTGTGGGAGGCACCGTTATGAAATCAACCAACAGCCACTGCAGCAGTGAGGTGATCCAACACACAGAGCCAAATGTCACAAATAAATGCTGACATTTTATCACATGACAATTTTCAATATTATTTTTACCACTGTGCCTTTTCTTACAATGTTTATCTTCCACGTCTTTATTTTGTTTCCCATTTCCTTTCTTTTGAATAATAAATGAAAAATGGGGAAGTAAGGTTTGAGTCAGTACTCGACCATGAACACAGGAAGTTAACTAAATCCACCCCCATACCCTTCTCCCCCACAAAACATGCAAAAACAAAACCGATGAACCTAGATTTGTTTGGGGTTGACGTTGACATGAGTTTGAAAATCATAACAGTTTTATTTGTTTTTAAAATTGAGCTTTTTGAAGAGTACAATTCCATGATTTTTAAAGAAAATTTTACTACATTCTCTTTGTGTGTGTGTGTGTGTGTGTGTGTGTGTGTGTGTGTGTGTGTGCATGTGTGTGTATACATTGGGTTGATGTGGAAGGTTAAAAAACAACTTGTGTGATATGGTTCTCTACTTCTACCACATAGGTTCCATAGAGTCATCTCAGCTCAGTTCATCTAGCTTGGAGGCAATTGCTGAACCATCTAACTAGCCCATTCTATGATTTTAATAAATACGTAAAATTGGTACTGCTCACTACCAATACCAATCAGGGGGCTCTATCATAGAATCCAGATTTCCTCATGATGCCTCTATTATCAACCCTTACCCTTTTAGGGCCCCTGGCAATCACTGAGATGCTAGAATGATCTTAAAATATCCTTCACTGGGGCTGGAGAGATGGTGGAGCTGTTAAGAACACTGCCTGCTCTTCCCAAGGTCCTGAGTTTCATTCCCAGCAACTACGTGGTGGCTCATAACCATCTGTATTGAGATCTTGTGCCCTCTTCTGACCTCAAGGGGCATATGCAGGCAGAACACTGTATACATAGCAAATAAATCTTAAAAAAAGGGGTGGAGTGCTAGAGAGATTGTTCAGAGATTAAAAGTACTGGCTGCTGACTGCTCTTCCAGAGGTCCTGAGTTCAGTTCCCCAAAACCACATGGTGGCTCACAACCAATCTATAATAAGATCTGGTGCATACTTGCAGACAGAACACTGTATACATAATAAATAAATAAATCTTAAAAATATTTTTAAAATAGCTTTAACTATCTTCCTTATGTGATAGCTGTTCACTCTGCTATATGCAGGTCTAGAGAAGAAAATAAAATCAAGAAATAAGACACAAACCAAATTAAATCAGTAGTTTCACATTGTAGTAAAAGGTGTATAAAAATCAGGCAGATTTCTATGATAACATATTAGAAGGCAAACTCTAATTTAGATAGTATTAGAAATGGTTCCTCTAGAGTGTCCTTTAATTGGAGAACCAAAGGATGGCAAAGAGTCAACATGAAAAGTTGACAGCATGAAACAGTCATTGCAGGTAGAGGAAACAGAAAGCCAAACAGAGTTAGTGTTCTCCTGAGAGATGATAACAATGGCATCGGGTGTTGTGGACAAACAGGCACAGAATACATAAAGTGTATACAACATTATGCTGTTGCAGGAAGATCATTTTGTTGAATTCAGATGAGCATCTGATTGGGATGGTTTGATAGGTATTTTTACGTATTTGTATACATTAGTTTTGAAACATTGTCATAAAATACATGATACAGGCTAGTTAAGGTAGCGAGTCTTAATTTGGTTCTTGGTTCTGGGGGTTCAAGTGCAAAAATGGTTTGCCTATTTCTTTCGCCTACCCAAGCTAGCACACAATGACAAGAGTATGCAACAAAGCAAACTACTCACATCTGCAATTGGAGCACAAAAGAAACAGATTTCGGTCTGGCAATCCCTCTTGAAGACGTATCCCCAATGACCAAATGACTTTCACCTCTTAAAGGTTCTTTGCACTCTCCAGCTAGGATATGAATCTTTTCTTAATAGGTTTTGGGAACAGTATCCATACCCAATATACATTAGTGTAGAAAACTCTAATATAGGGAATCCAGAATGAATACAAACCTTTGAATTCAGTATGAATAGAGGATTGGATTTGAACAACTGTGGAGCTGGCGAAGAAACAACTTTTAAATGTTATTTTAAAAGTAGAAAACTACAAGCCAAGCATGATGCACAATCCTTCCCCAATTGGCCACACACCCTGAAAGTCTTATCCAGCAGGGGTAAGGACTTCTCAGTAGCATAAATGAAATATCAGCTTTAGTCTTCTCTTGCCTATGTGTATGTACCCTAGCCCTTCCCCCAGACCATGTGCAGAGTTGCCAGGTGGTAAGGAGCAGCTGGATACTCAGAAGGCAATATCATGCCCAATCCATCCTTCTATGCAAGAATAAACTGTAAACAAGCCCAGCTAGGGTGATATTTTGAAAGGAAGCACAACCCTAAAATGGCAGTAGCTTGGCTCACCTGAGGACAGTCACTCATGACAATCAATGTTGTAGCTCAGATGAATGCTGCCTGGCTGGAAACTGAAATAGCAAAATTGAAACAAACTACCGCAAATATCCGTCCTAATTCTCTTGGGTGGAATCATTTGAGGCTCCCATTTTTTATCTGCTAAAAAAATGATCATAGTAAGCATTTCACTCCATTCAAAAAAAAAAAAAAGTATGTCCGCCTATCTGCCTTTTCAGAAAAAATGGCTAGTGGCATAATTTCCTGGTGGTTTGCAACTTGAAAAGTCTGCAGAAGACAGGGGATATCCTTTAAGCCCTCTTAATTTTGTGACTGATCAAAATATTCTTATTTCTGTCTGTGCTTGAACAATATCTTGGACAAGAGAGTGCCAACATCATCTAATTTTCTTCTCCTATGTTCGGTGACTATTGAAAGAGAAAGGAAAATACCTTTGAAGTTGGGGTAATTGTCTAGACAGTCCTAAAATATCTACTCCCAGGTGCACAGGAAGCTGTAAAATGCAGACAAAGCATTAGAGTCCTTTGCCAAAAATTCACTTTAATTCTTGCACAAATTTTAAAGGAGATAATATCCAAAAGGTAGAATTCTAATAATTATGATCAGCGGTTACATTCAGTTATCACCACTTTCTTCACATGGAAGTATTCTGTGTTCTAAATGAAACTGTAAAATTATTTTTTAGATAATTGTCATCTTTCCTTGGACTTTAAATAGTCCAGAGTTGAACATTTAGCTGGATGACAGACTCATAAGCAGTTACAAGGATCGAAGCTCTCCCCAGTGTTGCCCCAAGTCCAGCCACACAGACTATCAGTGACTTCCTGCTGCTGGTCCATCCTCCACTCATAAGCTACTTGCGGTGTAATTCTATATTGTCTACATTTTGTTCTCTTGCCTTATGTTTGCTAGCAGCAGGGAAATGTTGCACATTGAGATGAATAAATATATCCTTACATCTAAGACTCCTGAGTACTAAAATAAATGTCATGGAAAGCTGTGAATGGAATATATAAAAAGGGAACTGGATAATTTGAGTTTATTCGAAGAAGGCCTGTTTCTGAGAGAGGGATCTGAGAGGAGCATTTTCATGAGAATGGAAGCCGCATAATAAGGGTCACTGGGTATGAACATGGAGTTTCATTCTTGAAAAGCGCTGAAGCTAAGTTTTTAAATTTTACTAAAGGAAGTAAAGGGAAAAGATTAGGGTGAGACAGTAATTGCATCACTTGAATTATTTTTAGGTATTCCCTAAAAATTGCTCATTTTTAGGTACTCCTCCTCCATTGGTTGAGCAATTTGCTCAGTTTTATTGGTTGTTTGCACGTAGCTTCATAGTTAACTTTTAAATATGTAAAGGAAGTTAAGGCTATGATTTCTCTATTCAGTTCCACTTACCTAAGGAAGCCAAATCAACAAATAATTTATGAGCTGTCTTAACCCATGGGACCGTTGGATGAAGTGAGATGCCAGTATTAGACTGAAAGAGCCTCTTTAGTCTAACTTTGGGTCTTGCAAGCTAACAGAGCAGAAGAGTAACATGCAGTAAATATGTACAGTAACATACATTAAATCAGTAGCAGAAATACTGACTTCACACAGAGGATTTTAGTTATCCATATGCCATCAGTGTAAAGCAAAAATGCTGGACAAAACCCAACTGTTTTATAGGAAGAGGAATTTATTTTGGTTCATGATTTGAAGAGATCTAGTTCTGTATGGCTGAGAAGTCATGGTAGCTAGAGGGGCTTCTAGCTATGGCAGGAGAAGTATGGAGCTACCTGCTCACACCTCGGTGGATTAGGAAGCAAAGCGCAAAGAGGTGAATGTGAAAACACATTAGTTTTCTCTTTTTTTTTCCATTTTATTCATTCAGGACTTCAGCTCATTTATGTGACTTTCTCCCTTCAGTTAATGCTCTACACACACACACACACACACACACACACACACACACACACACACACACACACGGGGGGGGGAGGAGTCTACGTCAGTCCAATCAATTTGACTATGAAAATTAACCATCACAGTACTTGACTCAATGCCTTGATACTGCAGCTTCTAGAGTCATGGGTTTCTTTTGCATATCTTAAGCATGGATTGCTCATTTATTCTGAACAGTCAATTCATTATTCATTTCTTTTACTTGTTTTATTTAACAAACTTATAAATTCAGAACAAGTGCCAGAAATTATTCTAAGAGCTGCATACTGGAGCTTTTGTGTTAGCTCATTTTTATCCTCAGAACAAATCTGTATTAATTATAGATTACAGGTCAGGAATCAAAGACTCAGAAAGCATGGGCTCCTTTCTCAAAGTCCTTTCAAGATCAGTTTGCGGATGGCAGGTTTTCTGACCATATATTCCTGTGTGTTTGACTAGAGCCCTAAGGCAGACTGCCTGGCAAAGCTGAGTCAGGAAACAAAAGCGATGCTTCTGACATACTGACAGTATCCACTGGTTTCATGCCTTCTCTGTGTCCTTTTAGAAAACATTCTTTAGGTGAAAACCATGCTTAACACATCATGACAGAAGATGCAAGCATGTTCATGGTATGTGAAAAAATGAGAACTGTTCACAAAGGAGGCAAATGGGCCCAAACTGGCACAGATGAAGCATTTAGGGAAGAGCAAACAAAGGAGGGCTTTTCTCCAGCTGGGGAAATGACAAGAGGACTGGGGAATGCTGTCTTCGAGGGATAGTGTTGGAATTGGTGTTGGAATAGACTCAAGAGAGGCAGCGCTGAGATGTGGGAGGAAGTCACAGCTAGTTGGCCTAATTGGTTCCTCTTCCTGCAAGCGTTTGTGTGATCTACAGTGGGAGAGTAGGGCAGTGGATGAAATGGGAACAAGTTATGTTGGGGGAGAGCCTTGGGAAAAGAGATAAATCCTAAGAGAGATCATGCTAAATCCATGGTACTCTGTGAAACACTGAGTTTTCCTTTCCTTTCCTTTCCTTTCTTTCCTTTCCTTTCTTTCCTTTCCTTTCTTTTTTCTTTTTTTAAATTAAACATTACATTTTATTTTATTTTATTATTAAAAATTTCCACCTCCTCCCACTTCCCTCCCCCTCCCCCACTTCTCCTCCTCCTCCCTCTCCAGTCCAAAGAGCAGTCAGGGTTCCCTGCCCTGTGGGAAGTCCAAGGTCCTCCCCCCTCCATCCAGGTCTAGGAAGGTGAGCATCCAAACAAACTAGGCTCCCACAAAGCCAGTACATGCAGTAGAATCAAAACCCAGTACCATTGTCCTTGGCTTCTCAGTCAGCCCTCATTGTCAGCCATGTTCAGAGAGTCCGGTTTGGTTACATGCTCCATCAGTCCCAGTCCAGCTGGCCTTGGTGAGTTCCCATTAGACCAGCCCAGCCGTCTCAGTGGGTGGGTGCACCCTCCTGGTCCTGACTTCCTTGCTCATGTTCTCCCTCCTTCTGCTCCTCATTTGGACCTTGGGAGCTCAGTCCAGTGCTCCAATGTGGGTCTCTATCTCTATCTCCATCCATCGCCCGATGAAGGTTCTATGGTGATATGCAAGATATTCATCAGTGTGGCTATGGGACAAGGCCAGTTCAGGGGCCCTCTTTTCAGCTGCCCAAGGAACAAAGTGGGGACCTCTCCTTGGACCTGGGATCCCCTCTAGAGTCAAGTCTCTTGCCAACCTTAAAATGGCTTTCTTAATTAAAATATATACTTCCCTGCTCCCATATACACCCTTCTTCCATCCCAACTGTCCCTTCTTTTTTTATTTTTTCTTCCTTCCTTTCTTTCTTTTTTTTTGAGTGTCCTTGTATACCCTGAAGAACTGCTGCAAATTTATAAGTAGAGAAATGGCCCCATGAAAATTCTGATGCAAAAAGATGATCTTGGCAGGGAACAGTAGTGAAATAGACAAGGGGAGACCTTTGTCAGGAAATGTGCTTGCTACATGGGTTTTGGAAAACCTTTCAAAGCTTTTTCTTTGAAAAATAAGTATATGTCTAAAGGTGTAAATCAATGATAGGGTGTCTGCCTAGTGCGCATGAGGTCCTGGAGTTCATCTATCACCCCCCCACACACACACAAATGACACATTAAGTTATCACATAGCCCAACAATCTCACTGCTCAGCATATACGTAAAATAAGGAATTCTCCCCCTTGGTACATCTTTCAAAAACACTAGAAAGCAGGTAATCAGAAGGTGCTTCTATGTGAATACTCATTTCTTGTCTTTGTTGGTTATAAGTTAGAAATTGAAAACAGCTTACATGCCCACCAGTGGAATAATGCCTATCCATACAGTGAACTATTACTTGGCAATAATAAGGGAGTTGAGCACTGTACATCATATAACTTGCACAGACCCCTGAATACATTCTGCTAACTGAAAGAAGTCAGACAGTAAAGGTCACTTGCTCCATTTGTAAGAAACATCCAGAACAGGCAAATTGCTAGAGACAAAAAGAAAGTTAGTGATTACCAGGAACTGGGGTTAGAGACTGGGTAAAACCTTATTAATGGGAACTAGGATCTCCTTTTTTTTGAGACAGGGTTTCTCTGTAGCTTTGGAGCCTGTCCTAGAACTAGATCTTGTAGACCAGGATGGCCTTGAACTCACAGAGATCTGCCTGCCTCTGCCTCTCAAGTGCTGGGATTAAAGGTGTGTGCCACCACTACCCAGAAGATGATAAACAATTCTGTAAAAATGACGATCTTACCAAAAGCAGTCTAGAGATTCAATGCAATGCCCATCAAAATCCCAGCAAATTTTTTCACAGACCTCAAAAGAACAATACTCAACTTCATATGGAAAAACAAAAACAAAAACAAAAAACCCAGGATAGCTAAAACAATCCTGTACAATAAAAGAATTTCTGGAAGCATCACAATCCCTGACTTCAAACTACTGAGCTACAGTACTGAAAAGAGTCTGGTATTGGCATAAAAACAGACAGGAGGACCAATGGAACTGAATAGAAGACCCAAATATTAATCCACACACTTTCAAACACCTGATTTTTGGCAAAGGAGCAAAAAATATCAAATGGAAAAAAGCATATTTGACAAATGGTGCTGGCATAACTGGAAATCAACATGTAGAAGAATGAAAATAGATCCATGTCTATCACCATGCACAAAAATCAACTCCAAATGGGTCAAACACCTCAACATAAAGCCAGCCACACTGAACCTTTTAGAGGAGAAAGTGGGAAATACACTTAAACACATTGACACAGGAGACCACTTCCTAAATAGAACCTCAGGAGCACAGACACTGAGAAAAACAATTAATAAATGGGACTTCCTGAAACTGAGAAGCTTCTGTAAAGCAAAAGACATGTTCAACAAGAGAAAACAATAGCCTAGAGAATGGGAAAAGATCTTCACCAGCCCCACATCAGACAGAGGTCTGATCTCCAAAACATACGAAGAACTCAAGAAATTAGTCATCAAAAGAACAAATAATCCAATAAAAATGGAGTACAGACCTAAATAGAGAACTCTCAACAGAGGAATCTAAAATGGCTGAAAGACACTTAAGGAAATACTCATCATCCTTAGTCATCAGAGAAATGCAAATCAAAACAACTCTGAGATTCCATCTTACACCTGTAAGAATGGCCAAGATCAAATACACACTGATGACAGGAGAGGTTGTGAGGTAAAGGGAACACTCCTGCATTGCTGGTGGGAGTGCAAGCTGGGACAACCCCTTTGGATATCAGTGTGGCGATTTCTCAGGAAATTAGGAAACAACCTTCCTCAAGACCCAACAATACCACTTTTGGGTATATTTCCAAAGGATGCTCAATTATACAGCAAGGACATATGCTAAACTATGTTTATAGCAGCATTGTTTGTCATAGCCAGAAACTGAAAACAACCTAAATGCCCCTTGACCAAAGAATGGAAAAGGAAAATGTGGTACATTTACACAATGGAGTACTACACAGCAGAAAAAAATAATGACGTTTTGAAATTTGCAGGCAAATGGATAGAGCTAGAAAATATCATTTTGAGTGAGGTAATTCATACCCAGAAAGATAATTATCACATGTACTCACTTATAAGTGTTTTTTTTAAAAGCAAAGAAAACCAGCCTACAAATCACAATCCCTGAGAACCTAGTCAACAATGTTTTAAGTCCCTTAAAGAGACTTACATGGATCTAACCTACATGGGAAGTAGAAAAAGACAAGATCTCCTGAGTAAATTTGGAGCATGGGCACCATGGAAGAGGGTTGAAGGGGAGGGGAAAGACTGGGATGGGCGCAGACAAGAATATATAATGAATAAATGCCTACATTCTTAAAAAAAAGCTCATAAACTATTCTGAAACTAGATGAAAGCACTGGTTGCATAAAAATGGGGTTGAACTAAGCACCGCTGACTTCCATTCTTAAAATGGTTAGTTTATGTTAGGTGAATTTGATTCATGCAATGTACTTTTAAAGCTTATGTGGGTTAATCCAAGGCAAGGCTATGAAACTAGAGAAAAATAAGGAAAATCCCTTCAAGAGAGTTGGACAGGACTACAGAGGGAAGCAGAGGGGTAGGCTTTTGTAGCTTTCTTGTTAGATGCCTGGATAGTGCCACTGTTTTTTTTTTTTCATGAATCAGAATGATTGCCTAAGTCTCAAGTCTCCATTTTTATTTCTGCCATTTTGCTATGAGTCTGTAAGCAGATTTCGCCACCTTCTTCATTGTCAAATGGAAATGTCAGTGTTGCTATGAAGATGCAATTAATAGGTACATATAGAACACAGAACTCTACTTGATACCAAGCCCTCCTCATTAGTATTTGAAGATCACATAAAAGACCAGGTTTATTTGGTTTTCAATTTGCGGTCACCCTTTTCAGAGATGTGAAGAGAGCAAGCATTCTAAGACTCATAAGTATCTCTTTAACCATTAAGAAATCTGCTATCTGTTTTGTGATGCTTAATTATTATTGTCATCTGGACTGGATTTAGGATCACCTAGGAGATTGGGGCACACTTCTCAGAATGTCATGAGGGTGCTTCAGAGAGGGTTGACTGAGAAGAAAGACCCACCTTGAATGTGACATCACTACATGGGCTTAGTGCTTGGATGCTATGTAGGCCTAGTATCAGCATTCATCTCTCCCTCTGCTTCCAGCTCCATTGAAACATAAGCAAGGCATTGCACACTCCTGAGTTCACTTAATCCCCTACTGTAATGCCTCCCATATTATGATGGGCTTTATCCCTTTAAACTGTGAGCCAAAATACTGCCCACCTCACATTGTTTCTTCTTAGATATTTGGAGCATAGAGATGAGAAAAGTAGCTAATATATTCAGTGAGAGTTTTTCTAAAAAAAACACACATTGGTCAATTATAGTTGGATACATGTATGGTACATAAGTTGATGTAACAAGTTTGGATACAGTGGAGAATAATGAAATTAAGGTAGTGAACATGCTGATCACCTCAAATATTTGCCATTTTGTGACAAAAACACTGACAATCACTCTTACTGGTTTGGAAATGCACGCTATTTTGTCATTAGCTATATTCGCAACAGATCTGTAAATCTCGGACACGCTTCTGCTTGACTGCACTATCCTCTTCTAGCCTCTCTCTAAGCAGAGCAGTGGAGCACTCTGGGATGTCTAGAACAATAGTTGGTGCTTAAGAAGTTCCAAATAATTGCCACCTTTCATTTTGGAGATTGTGGTTGAGGTTGCTACTGTTACTACAAAATCATGCTCAGGCTCTGCGTGTGAATACCCTTTAACAGAAATGTGGCTCTTGAGCAACTTGTTGGAAGGAATTGGGCCTTGGTGACAGAGATTAGAGTTGGCTAGTTTGATTAATCACTAAAGAGTTAACTTACTAGCTACCCTGTTTTTACTTCTTAATTTTACCTCATTGAGGGGAAAATTGGCTTGACATTTTCTAGTCCTCTCTTATGTGTTTTTCTGTGCTAAAAAGTTGTTCCTGATACTAATCATGATTAATTATGCAACACTCCACTCAAACATTCCAACTATCAAAAGATAACTGCTTTCGGGTCAAGCCATACAATTTTTACCATCCTGCAGAGAGCAAATGAATCACTCCTCGCCATCAGCTCCAGGAACTTCCTGTAATGACCTCATAATCCTGGGGCTCACAAGTCTCAGGTTTCTCAGCCTCCATGAAGTTCATTACTTACTAAAGTTGGGGCTCTGTTCCCACGTAGGTGTAACGGGATCAGCAGAGTGATAAGGATGATGGAACTGGCATTTAGAGAGAAAGCTCATTTCTAACAATTGCCTCTTCTAATGAGTCACTGGAATGCTTCTATGATTATCAAATTGTCCTTCATGAAATTTGCTATTTCATAACGCTAATAATTTTAAATCTTTACACTTAGCTCTCAGATGATCAGCATATGGAAGATAATGTTCTTAGGACTGAGTGTGTTGAAAATTGAATTGAAGTTAGAATTGCATACGCCAATGTGTCAGGTACTAATATTCCTCTAGACTAGCAGCTCATACCCTGTGGATCATGACTACTTTGGGGGCTGAAAGACACTTTTGCAAGGTTTACATATCAAATATCCTGCATATCATATTTTTACATTATGACTCATAACAGTAGCAAAATTACAGTTATGAAGTAGCAATTAAAATAATTTTATGCTTAGGGTCAGCACAACATGAAGAACTAAAAAGGGTTGCAGCCTTAGGAAGGCTGAGAACCACAGCTCTAAGCCTAGAAATTAGTTTGTTAAAAATGTTTGAGAGGTAAAGAAATAAAATATCTCAAAATGAGCTATAGAAATGAAGATTTTCTCAGAAGTACTCAAAAATTATGAAGATAGATTTGGAGTTTTATGGATCAGGGACTTGCATGTCATTAACCTTTAAATGAAATATTGAGCATCCCTTAGATTTAAGCCAATAACTCAGAACACCCTGACACTTCATAAAAAAGAGTGGTGGTTCACAGATACCAACATCCAGTTATGCACTGTTATTTGATTCTAAGAACTAGGCACACATTCACATATAGCTTAGTCCTCGCAAAAATCAGAGCTATTGTAAAAATTATACTTTCACCAAACAGCTTGCTCCCATACATTATTTAATGAATAATGTAACTGGATTAGAATTTGAGTTTTGGTCAAGTGTCTGTGCCTTTAATCCCTGCACTCAGGAGGCAGAAGAGACAGAATTTAGGGAGTTGCATGTTAGCCAGAAAGAGGGAGGGAGGGAGAGAGGGAGAGAGGGAGGGAAGGAGGGAGGGAGGGATAGAATGAAGGGAAGAAAAGAAGGAAGGGAAGGGAAAATCTGAGATCTGAGTCTGGCTGTCCCACCTGTAAGTGTGCCCCACTATAAAAATTTGACATTTCTCTTCTGATATGTTGATAGTACATAATGTAAAGAAAATCATGGATAGACATTCGGAGAATTAAATACACATGAAACGTTTTTTTTTTCTTTCCTAGCATGAAGTTTTTTACTTTACTTTCAGATTTAGTAAAACAAGAGCAATTTGCACAGTGCTAGTCCCTTATTAAAAATACAATGTGATTTATATTGAGTAATATAGGTTTTCCCTGATGTGTAATTACCATGTGATCCGCGTGTTATTGGTCAATGACTACAATGATTTTGATTTGTTTATTTGGTTTTTTGTTTTGTTTTGTTTTTTGAGGCAGGGTTTCTCTGTGCTGCTTTAGAGCCAGTTTTGAACTAGCTCTTGTAGACCAAGTTGGCCTCAAACTCACAGATATCCTGACTACAATTATTATAAATAAATAAAGTGATCTACTATGGCTTTATTTAATAACATATGCAAAAAGTCATATTTGAAAGAAAACTGTAAGTCACTAAAGGGAAATCTAATTCTAATTTAACAACTCTGTTAATTGAAAAAAAGGGGGACATTTGCAAGTGCTCATTACCCTGCCGTTACTCAGTTTTATGGAAAATGAAAGTGTTTACTCAATTTCCTTTTAGAACTCTGATTTTAATAGTGACTCCTAAGCAATAGAGACTATCCTTTGTGTTTGATATCAAAAGGAAAAAAGAGAATTAGTCAACCTTGTAGCTCTAACTTTAGCTGTATTGATTCCTATGATGGGTTTTTCATAGCATGTCAAGTGATTGCTGTTTTGCAGTAAAGGTGTTACTTTGACTCAATATCAAAGCAACGTATTATGCTTCAGCCTTCCATTGTATTTCTTGTTCAGTGAACTGCCAAAAAGAACAAGAGGGAGTGCTTTTAAATTCCACTTGCCATGGAAGAAGAAACATCTCTCAGATAAAAAAGCTTTCTAAATGGATGATTTTTCTGTACTATTTGGAATTGAATGCTTCTTGGCTTGTTGTATATGTTTAACTGGGATGCAATTCTTTTAACCTATAGGAAGTTTTCTCAGCATCATCTCTATTGACATTTTGATCCTGATCATTCTTTCTGCCCTGGAGATTGCAGGACAGTTAGTTAACCACAGTTCTAGCCATAGTCATCAACAACTCAATGCCAGTAATGACCAATCAAAGTATCTCCAGGCATCTCTAAGCTTCCCACTGGGTGGAAAGTCACCCCTAGCTGTGAAGAATAATCTATCAAGAAAAGCATAACTTTTAGGACTTTGATGTAGATTTCATTTTTCTTTCAAATGATGCATATTTTAGATAATTATATTTTAAATAATGACTGTCAATTAATCTCCAGAAGACAAAAATCTTAGATATCATATCATATAGCTATTTGCATAAGAGTGTAAATACCATAGTGACATTAAGTTCTGAAACAATGATTTGTATAATTCATAAATTAGCAAGATATTTTTATGATTTGTATGTTTAGTTCTATGAAATGTCTCTTAGTGATATGATAATATGATTATATTTAGCGATAAACGAATCATCTTTATTAGACAGTTACATAAAAGAATGAGCAATTCAGAAAAAATAATAATAGTTTTCATATTTGATTTGTATTATTCAAGCAAAAATGTTGCTCCCATTTGACTTACCCAATAATTAGTCTTAAAATTTACCAACATTTCTTGGGTAATTTGAGTAATTCTTCTGAATTGTCAGTAAATGCCCTGTAATTTTCATAGTTATTTGTGAGCACTTGATCTCCAGTTTTATTTTCATTAAACAATATAGTCACATTTCAAAACAGACAACAGAGAAAATGCACCAATTTCCCTTATTTGGAGTTTTAATGTTTTAGATATCAAAATTGTAAGTGTTCCCACATGGAAGTGCACACTAGTTATACCACCAGCCCAAAGTCTTTGTCAGCTGGATGATGAATTCTTGTTCTGTAGACCAGGTTGGCATCAAATTCAGAGAGCTGTCTGCCTCTGCCTCCCAAGTACTGGGATTAAAGGCGTATCCTACCAGTGCCCATGGATGGTAAGTTCTAAGTCACCCTAGGCTACAAAAAGGGAACTGCCTCAAAAATTCAAAATTGTAAGTCCACATCCACTTCTGTGCTTTTCACACTTTATCTTGGTTCTGTTTGCTAGCAAGTTCTCCTAAATTGGTATTATTGTTGTAAGGTTACCTAGGTGTGCCAATGAGAGATTTTTCTCAATTGATTAATTGAGGTGGAAAGACCCACCGTGAATGTGGTCAGCATTATTTCCGTGACTGGGTCCTGAAGACTGGGCAAAGTAAACTCAGTAGTAGTCAGCATGCACATATTCATTGTTTTCTGCCCTTGACAGAGGATGTGATGTGACTAGCAACTTCAAGTTCCTGCCATTGACTTCCCCTCTATAGTGGGGTAGTGAACTAAAATAAACTTGTTCCCATAAGTGGCCTTTTGTCAAGGTATTTTATCACGAAAACAGATAAGAAATAAGAAATTAGAATACCCCACAAAGAAGTCTTCCAGTTACTTCCTGAGTAATTAGTATAAAATACCAATATTTAGCTACATAATTCAGAAAGCTAATATCATACTTCAGAATTTGAGAGCAAACTGTGCTTAGCAATATTACTCAAAGATTTCATTTAAATAACATGAACTGGTTGTTCTTGTCCTTTTGAAATATAATGTGTATAACATTACAAAAAACAGTAATAACAATTTAAGTTACAAATCATAAATTACATAGAGGAATGACGATTTCTGGGTCCCTCCCATATGTCTCTTGCAGTCTGACCTCATGCTCATCTCTTTCCCTCCGTGACTCAGTGTCCTCCTCTCAGCAAGGACTTCTGAAAACAGGGAACTTGGTATAAAATTATGGGGACCTTTTAAAGAGTTCTCTCACCACTGTGTGCCAGTGAGGTGTGTAACTTGGTGGGGTTCACCACATTTTCAAGTATTGCCCAGAGACTTTAGGTATTTTTTTTATTAAAATTACATGAATAGTCCCTGGAAGCTTTTAAGAACATGTATAGTGGTTTGAAAGAAAATGGCCCCCAAAGGGAGTGGCACTATTAGGAAGTGTGGCCTTGTTGGAGTAGGTGTGGCCTTTGAGGAAGTGTGTCACTGTGGAGGTGGGCTGTGAGGTTTCAAATATGCTCAAGACACACCCAGTGTGACAGTTCACTTCCTGTTTCCTGCATATCAATATGTAGCAGCATCCTGTCGGGCACCATGTCTGCCTGCATGCTGCCATGTCCCACCATGATGATAATGAACTGAACCTCTGGACTGTAAGCCATTCAGTTAAATGTTTTCCTTGTAAGAGTTATGGTCATGGTGTCTCTTCACAGCAATAGAAACCTCTACTAATACATATTAGTGGGATTCAAAAGCTGCCAAGCAGTGGTGGAACATGCCTTTAATCCCAGCACTTGGGAGGCAGAATCAGGCAGACCTCTGAGTTTGAGGAGAGCCCTCTCTATAGAGTGAGTTCCAGTGCAGCCAGGGGTACATATGGAAAACTTGTCTCAGAAAAAAAAAGTTTTTATACCTAAGAAACAGTCATTTAGATTTGTCAAAATGTTGCTTTTAGACATAAGAATTGTATGTAACATTTGGACGAAGCTCACAGAATCAATTCTATATGAGCATAAGAGTGTGGCCAGTTTGGTGATGTTTATCACAACAAATGCAATATTTTTAAAGTAATAACTGATTTTTACATACCAATCACATGTTTCCTTCCCTCCTCCCACCTGCTTTCTATATCCCCCGAATCTACTCTTCAGAAATGGTAAGGCCTCCTATGGGGAGTCAACAAAGCCTGGCATATCAAACTGAGGCAGGACCAAGCTCCTACCCATGCATTAAAACTGATCAAGGCATCCCACCATAGGGAATAGTTTCCAAAAAGTCAGCTCATGTACTAGTGGCAGATCCTAGTCTCACTCCTAGTGACCCCACAAGTATACCAAGCTACATAACTGTCACCCACATGCAAAAGACCTAGGTCTATCCCATGTATGCTCCCTGGCTGTTGGTCTAGAGTCCATGAGTACCCACGAGCTTGGGTTAGCTGTCTCTGTGGGTTTCCCCATCCTAATCTTGACACCCCTTGCTCGTATAATCCCTCCCTCTTCTCTTCAACTGGACTCACAGAGTTTGGCTCAGTGCTACACCAAATGATATAGAATTGTGTGTTATCAATGTTTTTCATTGGTGGAATATTGACATATACCAATTGATATATGACAATACCAGAAAGGTGTACATGGTCACATTTGGAAGAAGGTGCCTTTTTACTGGGATCTAGTTAGTAGAGGCCAGAGATGATGCTAAATATACCATAGAGTGTAGTACAACCCCTGCAACCAAGAATGGTCTTATTCCAAATACCAAGAATGCCAAAGCTAAGATATCCTTTACTACAGAGAAGATTCACGAAAATCTTTTCTTTAGTCTACTGTTCTTGGGATATTTCTCGGACCTAGGCCGTTTTGCAACTGTAATGTTATGTGATATGTCATGTTAGTGGTATGTCAACCATATTACTCTTGTATATGTCTTACCATAGCACAAAGAAAAGTATGGTCTCATAATTGGCCCCTTATCTCAGCATCTAGAGCTGTCAGTTCAGGTATAATTTATTTTTAAAAATTTCTCTAGGATATCAGGACCCAGATATTTACGGTCATTTTATTTATTTATTTAGGTTTTTCAAGGCAAGGTTTCTCTGTAGCTTTGGAGTCTGGAACTAGCTCTTGTAGCTGAGGCTGGTCTTGAACTCACAGAGGTCCTTCTTCCTCTGCCTCCCGAGTACTGGGATTAAAGGCATGTGCTACCACTGCCTGGCAGTCAATTTTGATTAACAATGAAAGTAAAAAGTTATGCTTCACTCCTGTGGTATTCCTGTTTCTGATTTTTATGCAAATATTTTCAAATGACTGCTTCTGCCTTTATTTGTTCTTTTGATTTATGATGAACATTATAGAAAGTACTATTCTGGCTACAGTTAGACGATCTACTTTAGGCATGATAGAGTGCTATGACTTCTTTTCACAGGATTCTATTGAATTTGAGAATGCACATATGAATTTATGTATATACATGCATGTAGTATCCACTCAAATTCTGGCACCTAACAGATTTAAATGTATAAACATCATTTTATCAAGAGGTTACTAGTGAGTTGTATTACACTTTTCTTTGTGTCTAACATTTTTTAAAAAGGATATATATTTATTTTGAGTTTACTTTTTCTACCTTTGTACCACTGTACATCAGATTTCAATTTTTCAATTGAATTTTTGCCCAGATAAACATTTTTCTCTTCTTCTTCTTCCTCCTCCTCCTTCTCCATTTCTTACACTTTTTTAAACATGCCTCACCCTTCATCCCAGGCCAGTTTGGCAATTACTATGTAGCTCAGTTGACCTCAAACTCATAGCCATGTCTTACCTTCCCAGTCCTTAGGATTACAGATTTGAGACACCATACCTAACTCTAATTAAATAAAACCTTAAACTGCTTAGAATCACAGGCTAAAGTGCTCATTTACCCTATTATATTGTTTTACAATAAGTTCTCTTCGTGGCTCAATTTGAAAAAACTTGATAAATATTAAATGTCTACCTAACACAAAAACCACAACAGGCATGCACATATGGCTATGGCCATATGCCTATATTTAAATATTAAATATTGAAATTTCTATATATGTTTAAGTGAAGATGCGTTTAAATGATGGCAACGTATTTTTCTGTTCTGTGAATCTTTAATGGGAAAGCCTTATTTCAACATATGCCAACTATATCTTTCATTCAATGTCATTAGCTGAAATGTTTTCACTGAAATGTTTGTATATTTTAATGTTGCTGTGAACAAGGGGACTTTAATTGAAATTATTCCATGAACTCATCCATGTTCTCTGTGAATGTAGAATTCATTGCAAAGGACAAAGGAGATATTTTCTTTGAATTGATCAAAACATGTAATTTCCCTTTCTCCGGTAGGGAACAAATAGGGTTGGTTTTTGTTGTGTTGTTTCGTTTTTGTTCTTTCTATAGCCCTTGCTCTTCAGTTCTGATACAATGAAGGCAATTGGCTTCACAACGGGTTGCAGAACACTATAATTCATAATCACTTCGGTAATGCAGTTGATAATCCATGAACATTATTCCTTTTCTAGTCTCACATTCACGTTTCAAATAGTCTTTGTTTTCACCTCATTTGTAAAAATATCTTTGACTTCAGTGTCTACTCTTTGCTTTCTAGAGAACCAATTTTAGTTCTTCAAGGTTTGAACAAATGGACTATGATGCTTTCTCTAATTGCACCATGCAGCTGATTCCTTTTACCCCCTCCCCAGTAGTCTAGCTGTTTATCCATTAAAATCACAGATAACATCCCCTTGTGTTCATGTCTTGTCTGTCACTGATCAGAACCCACTAAGGTCTGAGACAGTACAGCCCATATTCGTTAACTTGAGTCTAGCTTTTTATTTAGGTTGATGTCACCATCTGTGGAACTGTTTTCCTATTACACACTGCAAATATGAACCAGCACAGTCTTTAAATCAAGAGCTGTCAAACTAACATGAGAAAACAAGCCCCAGAACTGTCTCTGAGAAGCTTTGTTCTCTGACCTGGATTCCCCAGATGGGTAATGTGGTTGAAATATAGAAAAGCTAACATTCCCATGAAGTGATGCAGTGAATACAGCGCTGTAGACAATGAGTTCAGACCCCAAACTTAGATGGTAGAAGACTAACATCTGCTTTTCTGTGTGATATCCCCCACAGCTGTTTAGAGAATCATAAATTGCTCTGTCAAAAGCTTGTTTACAAAAGCCTAGCCAATTTCAAAATGAAGCTGCCTTTGAGTCGTCCCTGTTTCATGTTAGTGTTTGAAAAATAAATCTGAGTGGTTAAGACATAAATGCACCAACTCAAAAGCAAATGGCAATGAAAACCAAGTAAAATCAAAAGATGTTCCAAAATTTAACTTATTGTACTGAATGAAAACTGCATGGTTACAATTTTTGATCTTATAATTAGTATTATTAAGAGCGGAGAACATTTAAGCAGCTGCAAGATGGATTTTGTGTACCATGTGACACTATGGTACATAACATAATATCAATAGATGATGTGATGGAGGCATGTCTTATTCAAAGAGAAATGGCAATCTGTGATAAAGGTGCAGATACAGGTAAAAGCAATGGTTTTCAAAGAGTAATTCCTGAAAGAGCAGCATGTGTATGACTTGCAAATACATTTAAAATGCTTGGGTCATTTGAGAAACCTATTGAATCAGAAATTCTGGCATAGATCTTACGTTTTAAAAAGCTCTCTAGGGAATTTAGATGCACATTCCTATTTGAGAATTGCTTCAATATGAATAAATGGATGAACAGGTGAATAGGTGAGAGAGTGGGTGAAAGAATAGATGGTCAGGTAGAGGTGTGTGCGTAGGAACAGTTATATATATATATATATAATATATATACAATATATATATAAATACAGATATAGATATGAATATGTATGCAGCTAGATAGATATTTGGAATTGCTACTGCAGGATTTTTGTAGTGGAGCAAATTACTTTGTGAACTTATTGTATGATTAGATAAAACCTATTATTTTTCTCTAGGCAACTTAGACCATAAAGTCCAATATGAACAAGTTCAATAGAACCACTATATATGGGCTGCCAATACATGCTTCATCATTGTCAGGGCATACATTTCATTCATTCATTTCATTTCAGTGACTTTAATGACTCATAAACAGAGAAGACAGGTTTAGAAGTTATTTGTTGACTGCCTCCCAATTTAGCTCATCTAAAGTGTTTGCCCATCAAGTTGCTACTGGGACAGTTTCTGTTACCAAAAGACTGGGCACTTCGTTTAGTTTTGTCCCAGCTGGTGATGCTGTTCTCTGTCCTTGTTCCACCTGTTGATAGTTCTGGCGGTTTTGATGACTGGATATATGAGATTCTGAAGCAATGTCTTACTGTTTGGTTCATGCTGTCTGAATGTCTTTGTGTTGGTTTCTCCCACCCCTTTATTGTTCATTTTTTTAAAACATTTATTTATTTATTATGTACACACTCTTCTGCCTGCTTGTATACCTGCATGACAAAAGAGGGCACCTGATTTCACTATACATGGTTGCGAACCACCATGTGGTTGCTGGGAATTGAACTTGGGACCTCTGGAAGGGTAGCCAGTGCTCTTAACCTCTGGGCCATCTCTCGAGTCCCATAATGTTCATTTTTAAGCATGTATAATTTACTTCCAGCCTACTAGTCATACAACATTATATATAATGGAGATGAATAAGACACTGCTAAATACCTAGTGTGAGGCACATTTAAATACAGCATATTATAGTTCATCACAAAGTAATATGATATTATTTGAAAAAATTCAAAACTCAAGAAAATATTCAGCTTGATTCTGAGAATAAGACTTGTCTTGATATCATTCATTTTGCTTACGTCGTTCTTACAATAACCAAAGACAGTACAAAGTAAGAACTACAAAATGATAAAAACAATAAAAAAATGGATTATAAATTACTTTCTCCATTTTCACACTGCATCCTGAACTTACTTGTTTACCTGTTGTGATGGTTTTCTTTTCATCAGTTTTCACATTAAAAGCAATATTTTTTGGTGATAAAATTCAATGGTGGCTTTCCCCTTTGGAGGGTGAGCAAGCCTGTTACAAACAGACGATTGACATTAAACTATGGAGAATTCCTATTTAGGGATGAGGGACTGTTAAGAGTTTATAGCTTTAAGGAAATGTTTCTCTTTATTTTAACCCAAGATTATGGTAATCTATTGTGTTCAGGAAGTGTTTAAGGGTGGATAATGGCAGTTTCCCTAGCATTTAGAGGCATGAGGCTTGAAGCTCTTTTGAAGACCTCTTTGTTTTGCAAGATAAACATAGTCAGTGACTTTAGTTTTTTTCCACACATTTCCTTCTAGCTCTAAAATTCTGAATATTCTAAACAAATGTAGATCAATAATTATCAAACAAAAAAGAACTTCTTTTTTGATCTCTCTTATGTAAAACTTTCTTTAATATGGTCTTGAGAGGCCCCTGGCATTAGAACCACGATCCTGTTGAGCTAGCTTGTTAGAGCCCATTCCTCATGGGAGCCCTTACCCATTGAGAGGAGTGGACAAGGAGTCAAATGGGGAAGGTGATGGGGGCGGGAGGAGGGGTGCAGGGGGAGACTTGTGGAAGGAATGTAAAATGAAATTAAAAACAAAGAAATAAAAAGGATAGTGTTCCTCAATCATTTCTCTCTAAGATGTGGAATGCTCAGATGCTGTGGGGTGTGGAGATATGCCCTGGGTCACCTTGATACCCCTGACTGATAATAACAAAAATAAAAATGAAACTAGCTTAATTATGGATTTACAGGCTGATGTTTTTGAAAACACATACCCATTTTCCCCCACTTTTTAAAATGTTCTTCTAAATGTTGTTTCTAGGCTAGTAGCAAGAGAAGGTGAGGCAATTCCACCATAAGCGTGTCAATGTCCAGATCAGCAATTGCACACTGTGGTAATTCTTACATGAGATAACTAGCAAATATTGGAAGATAGTTTTCGTTTCATAACTAATGGAGATGTTAATGTAATCTGGTAGTTGAGTACAGAGCTCCTCGTAAACCTTCTACAAGTTTTAGGAGAACTCTCAAATTACAAACGTGCATAGTAGTGAGGTTGGCGAATACTGGTAGAGAGAAAGAAATGTGTCATTTTCTGTATTTATTGCTTAAGTTTAAGGAAACATTTTCTAGAAACCTCTAACCATGATTTCCCTGTGAACTGGCGGCTCCAAGGGAGTCAGGGGAGGTCTGATGGCATTAAGCCTGGGTTTGAGGATTAGTTGTGGGCAGAAGAGGCAATATTTCCAAGCTTAGCTTACTTAGTTCCCAAATGCCTGGGGTGTAGCTACTCTATACTCTGTCAACAAGAAAAGCAAATAACCATTTTATACTCATACTACTTTCTTTATGAGAGAGAAAGGAGAATTGGGGAATCATTAACAGTGTTTTGAACCACTGAAGAATAAACATTCCCTTGATTAGCATTTTCAGTCCTTCCTGTGGGATTTTTGAGTAGCCCCTCTGCTCCGGTATTTTTCTGTTTTGTCTGCCTCAAGACCTTCACAGATTTAAAAAAAAATGTTGACTCATGGGCCTATTAACAATCAGATAGTTTTTGACAAAAACAATCATATTCAAACAGGTGAAATGGCAACTTTTAAATAAAGCATTAATCAAGCTTCTCTATATTGACTTATCTGGTGATTATATTACTAATTGGGGTGAGAAATAGTATTAGCTTGGATCAGGATGAAACAAAGAACCAGGCCAAAAAAGGTCAGATGTAGGTATGGCTTGAAGGTAGCACAATGGAATTTATTGACAGATTGCCTAGGAATATGATATAGAAACACGATGACATGGAAACCAAGTTGTAAGACATTGGAAGGTTTGAGTTGCCACTGAATGAAATAAAGTAAAGGAGATCCAAAAACATGAAGAAAAACGGACACTGTATTACATTCGGGGGCTTGAAGTCAGGAGAGCAGAGAGAGAACGCGTGGCAGTGAGTTCAGAAAGCCAAGTGATGACAGTGTTTTAAAGGGAGTGGGCAATTCCCCATCATCTGTATGAGCTTCCAGTGGGTAGGTGAAAATATGCATCAGTTGGCCAGATACAGTCCTGGATAATGCATAATTGCCAATCAATATAATTATCAATAGCACTCCTTGCATTCTTTGAAGAGTTCTGGTTTGCATAAATCATGTGGTTACCCTGCTGCTCTGTCAAGTAGGAGGCAGCTTGAGGGTTGCTTGGATTTCGTCACGTGGAGGTTATTGGGTACCCTTAATCAGGTGAGTGGTGGGGCTGAGGGTGTAGCTTAGTGGTAAAGGGTTTGTCCATATGCATGAGGTCAAAAGTTCGGTCCCCCTTATTGCAAAAAGAAAAAAAAAAAGTTGAAGCAAAAGAATCATTGAAGTTTGAAGTGGGCTCAAGAAATGGACATTAAGGAAGAGTGGACATGGAAGATTGTGTGTGTGTGCGCGCGTGCGCACGTACATGCGTGCATGTGCGTTAAGCTTTTTAAAAGGATTTTTACTGTGAGATGGTGGCACTGGAAGTGTCAGCAAGAAGTTTTGTATGATGGGACATATCATGGCGTAGGCTGATGAGCCAGATCCATTTGAAGTGAGACCATGGATGGTGCATAAGATAATCGCTGGATTGATTTCCCTGATGAAACAAAATGGAATATAAGGTATAGTGAGCTCAATATCTAATATTCGGCATGCTGGTCTATGTTAAACAAGGAGAGAAAGAGAAAAACTCCCAGCTAGAAGATAAGCAGGAAACTTCACAGCTGGAAAGAAAAGAAAGGTAAGACGAAAATCCACAGAATACGGAAATTGTGTTTGGCTGGAATGTAGGGTTTCCTGGAGGAAACCATAGCAAGGCCACAATATTGTACTGAAGGCCATATTTGACCTGCCAAGTGCTGGACAGTTATGGAAGGTACTCGAAGGCAGGAACATCATAACAAACAATAGAAGAACTCGTTCTAGAGGTTCAAGGTGAAAGTTCTGTAGGTGCTAGGGGGCGTAAGGGTAAGTATGGAAGAGATGGAAACATCTTAAGTTCTCATCAGATCTCTTTGTTCTTTGGACAGGAGCATGGCTAAGTGATACATTTATTTACCTGACTACGAAGAGATGGCTACTTGTTTTCTTGTTACGTTTATTTTAACTTAAGGTCTTCTGTCATATTCAGGAATAAGGATTGTTTCCTTAAAAGGGAAAACAAAAACAAAACAGTATCTTTTTATCAATCTGGGAAGAGTTTTCCTGTCTTCACTTCTAATTCATGTAAATGTTTACCTGCATATTTAAAATCATAATATGTATCAATTTCACGATTGCTAATATTTTTGAAATCTATTAATAACATATATATTGTACTATTAGGTAGTATTTCTGCACATGCACACTGGATACTTAAAAGTGACGACCAATTTGGAATCCTATAAATTACTTGTTGCCAAATCATTCATCTCAAAACAAAAATTGTAAAAATATTTGAAGAGAGAAGTGATGGACTTCAGAAGTAAGCTCAGCAACGCAGATCTTTGCCCCGTTGATGGAATCTGATGCTGTATCTACCCTTGGAGAACCTTATAGCGCCCATCACCCAAATATTCTTCTCTTCGTTCAGTTGTTTCTCAAAATTCTCAGCACCTCCTTTTTGTAAAGCAGGATGTTATAGGGTAGAAATAAAACGAGGTGAGACTCTTTTCCACTGTGAAGCTTCCAAGCAATTGGGAAAGCAATAAACAAATGCACAATCATAAAGAGCAATTACAAGTTGAGATAAGCGCTAGGAAGAAATGAACAGAAGGTTGAGATCGAGAAGCCAGGGAGCATTGACTTCAGACTGAGGAGGTCAGGGAATGCTTTCTTGAGCGAATGAGATTTAAGCAGAGACCTAATGAAGGAGGGGCCAGCCATGGGAAAATGCCCTGGATGAGCAGCTCAGGCACCGGAAACGGGGCAAGAGGAAATCCCTAAGCAGGCCAGAGCTTGCCTTGGCCCTAGTGTTTGGAGAATAAGGGGAAAGACGAGCAGGAGAGGAAAGGTTGAAGAAGCTGGCCAGATGATTTCGTCCAGGAGGCTTGGTATGGATGAAGTTTGTTCTAAGGACAATGAAAACCCATTGACTCTTTCCTTTCTTGTCTGTTTTTGTTATAAAATGGCATATTCATTTATGTAGTGGTGGAGCACAGCTCTAAACCCAGATGAACAGGGTGTGAATTCTGTTCGAGTGATCTTCAATATGTGCCAACATTGCTTTTCTTAATTACTCACCTATAAAATGGAAGTGTACCTCTTAGTAATGCGGTTTAGTGTATTTAATATGCACACAACACATGATGTGTATATTATAAAAGGAAGACTTGTCTTTGAGACCATTCTGATTTCTCCTATGAAAACTTAGCTAATCAAGAGCAAGAGTAGATTGTTAAATTGACTTAATGGAGGCTAGAGATGGGGTGATTGTAAAGGAAGAGCGACAGAAGAGGAGTGCCAGGTTCCTGAACTGTTTTAGAGAGAGAGTCAGTAGAACTCTACAATAGATGAAATGTGGGGCACAAGTTCCAGAAAAGAATAAAGAAGTACAGTTTAGTATCTGGCTGAGCAAACTCAGTGGAAAAGATCATTCTCCTTTTACTTTCAGTGATCATCATAATCATTAACGATAATAGTGAAAAATGCTTTATCAACAATCAACACTTCTCAAGATGTGGGAGGGTGAGGTACAAAGAAAGAAAAGTGAGGAGTTTGATACTGGATAGGTGAAGTTTGATATGACCTTGGATGGCAGGTGAGAGGGTCGAAAAGGCATTTGGATAGACAACTCCACAGAAAACTCAGAGACGATTGGCTTAGAGATGATAATATTTGAGAGTCATGAACTTTGCAATGGAATTCATCATCATGTTCTTTTATATAACGGCTTGGGATGTTAAAATAATATTTTTACCTCTTTTGGTTTAATCTTTTCTTCTGAGTTCAAGACCTGCCTCCTAACAACCTAAGTATCAATGGAATTTCCAGCTAGTTCCCCACAATGTAAAATAAAATACTTTATCAACATTTTTGGCTTTAACTTGAACACTATTGAACCTGATGGAGCTATGTCTGTGGTGTCTATGGAACACCATCTCCTAATCAAAGTTCAAAAAGCTTAGTTCAAGTTATGCTTTGAAATCAACAGAGTTTCATTAATTCAGATGGATAAAGAAAATTGTTTGTTGATGGTGTTCAAATGGACATTTAAACAATATTTTTTCCAATCCCACACAGTTAGTGGCATAAGGTCTTGAGAAAGCATGAAGCATTTTTATCAATTTCAAATTTCACAAAGCTTGCCAAACACAGCTCATTTTCCATAGAAATTTGCAAACCCCAAGTACAGGCCAAATTTCCGAGGTGTTGAATGTATGCCAATGAATAAGATTGTTAAACTCTTTGATTTTTTTCCCCTATTTTTCCCTTAAAAAGTAAGAAGCATGTGCCTCAGAGTTTTATTGTTCAGCATCTATTATACAGCTCTCTGGCTTGCTTGAGAAGAAGCCTATATGGTTGCTTCAGTAAAAACAAGGACACAGAGGGACTCCTTTGGAAACATTGTTCGATAGCTTTCCTCAGGGAAAACCTACTTCTCACACCAACCAATATCTTTTAGAATGCAATGGAATCATCTTTTTTTTAAAAAAAAAAGTCAGATAATATGAAGTAATTTTATATTGGAAACATTTAAAACAAACCCAGAAGAGGTGAAAGCTATACATTAGTGCTATTGCACGAACATAAGTGCCAGAAGTTTTGCCTTGTAGTTAACTGAAGTGACTAGCAAACCATTCTTTGGAAGCATTAACCCTATTAGCAGAACACACTATTTTAAACAAAATCTTAAGTCCAAGTTATAATGCACATAGTAGCACTAATAAAGTCATATTTATAGGCAGTGATCCTGCGTGCCCAAGAATCTTTTGAAAAGATGAAGAATAGAAAGCAAACCAGTAATAGTAACATAGTATAATTAATATAATTTTAGTAAGTGTGTCATAAATTCAACTGCATTTGTTCTAGTGGGTGATAAATAATAATGCCCGGGCTTTTCTGAGTTCAGTGACCACTCTCTTCATTGTCAACTCTTGCTAGTTTCTTTTCTATTTATAATTGTGAAAATAGACATTCGCCCCTGGAGGGAATGCTCTAACTTTAAAAACTGCTTGAAAGAATAGATTCTTAGGGTTTGTGAGATAGCTCAGCTGAGAAAGTTGCTTGCTGCCAAGCCTGATGATCTGAGTTTGAGCCAAGGGACCCATGTAGTGGAAGGAAAGAACTGACTTCCATAAGGAGTCCTCTGACTTAAATGCACTCGCACATGTATGTACACTTGCGCATGCACACACACGGTAAATAAATTTACACAATTTTTAAGTAGATTCTTTCCCTTCTAATAAATAAATAAAATGTAAAGGACAACAATGAGGTGCTAAATTTCAATTATGAGGAATACACTGAGCTCTTCTGCTGGCACTATATGACATTTATTCACAGAGTAAGTGGAATTCAAGAACAAGTGTATGTTCTAAAGGGCTGTCATAGAGGAGGTCATGAGCATGCAGAGATGGGAGCTGCTAGCAGGTCAGAATTGGAAGCATTAGAGAGCAGCGTGACTGTACCATGGTGCTTGAGGAGAATCCTTCCTCTCAGCGACTGAGAAGAAGGCCCCCAACCCTACTTCTAGGGGACAGTGGTCCTAGTTCCATTCTCAAATAGAAGCCCGATTACATTGCGGTCCTTAAATTGGCAGGAGTAATGAAAAATTCAGAAGGGCCTTCCATCATTAGGCAAGGATTCTTGTGAAGGAATAAAAATCAGCATTTCATTCTTTCTTTAATGAAGCAGCTTTATCAAAATAAAGTTCACCTATCATACAATTTGTCCATTTAAACTGAATAACTCAATGGTGTCTCCACGGAGTCATTCCCACACTCTGTTGTCGAACCATTTCATCACTCCGAAAATAGAGTTGCCTCCCTTCATCATCACTGTCTTCTGCCCATCCCCTGAATCCCTGGAAACCACCGACCTGTCGCTCTAAATGTGCCTGTTTTGAACATTTCTTGGAAATGGAATCACACAATCTGGTCTTTTGGGCTTGCTACTTTTCAGTCAGCATTATGTTGTCTGTTCACGCACCTGCACATTTGGATACAAATTTACTCTCAGTTCTGTTGAGTCATAGAACACAGCCCTAACATTTTGAGAAACCACCAAACGGTTTGCCAAAGCATTTTCCATTCCCACTGAACAGTGCAGTCTAAGGGTATCTAGTCCTCACCCTTGCTTTTGGAAGTTATTTCAGTGTGCGATGCTTATCTTCCATGATTTTGATTTGCATATCCCTGATAGCTGGTGTCTTCCTAAGTTTACTGGCTACTCATGCATTTTTACAGTTCAAATCCTTCACCCATTTCTCTTGAGCACTTTTCTTTTTATCATTGAGTTGGAAGAGTGATTTGATATATTCTGTATAGGAACCCCTTACCAGATATGTGTGTGAGCATTCTTCTAAATAGTTTGTCCCTCATCCGACATTCATATTGCATTTCTAGTGTTTTCTCTAAACAGGCATATGTCGATAAAATCACTTATCTCAAGATTTTAACTTTTAAATATTCTTCCCTAAGAGAACACTATGCATCTCTTGACTTGGTATTCCTAGGAAGGCCTTTCAGAGCAGAGAGATCCCCAGGGTTTCTGACTCAGAGAATCACAGTGAGCCAAGGCCTTCTCCCTCCCAGGGCCTCTTGTCATGCATTCCAGCTGGGGAGACTGGCTGGCTGGCTCCTTGGGAGCTCTGTTTGGCGTGTTTGTTGTGGGGGGGATCAGTTGTGTCTGAAGTTGTTGTTGCTACTGAGATATAAGAGCCTCAGAGAGGTAAGATATCATATGTGTTTCAGGGTATGTGTGTTGTACTGCTTGTGAGAAGCAGACTAAGACCAGAGCCAGTGTGATACAGAAAGCTTCAGAAATTAATGACCCCATAGAAGGAAGGGGACACAGTGGGAAAGGAGAGAGGCAGTCATACTGGATGGGTTGTTTTCACTCAGTTCACTCCATTCTGTGTTTGCATCTCCTTTGGATGGCCCTTAAGATGTCTCTCCTCCTGTTACTCTGGAACATCTACATCAGTGATATAGATATGAATAATTTGCATTGGTATGGATTTTGCTTTATTGATATAAATTTAAGGTCAATCTTGTTATATGTATATTTCTGATCTTTATTAAGGGATTGTGATTGTGTAGCTCATTTAAAACTGTAATGTATAATTAAGAAATATATGTTAATAGATAATCATCTATAATAATCAAGTTTGTAGACATGAGATAATGGGCCAGGCAGTGATTAAATTAATACAATTTCTGTGTAGTTATTTCGGGTGTAAGCTAGCCGGGCGGGACAGAACATGGGGCCCCGCTCCCTGTAACACATAAGTGGTTCTCAACCTTCATAATGCTGTAATTTTTAATAGAGTTCTTTATTTGGGGTGACCCCAATCATAAAATTATTTTCATTGCTACTTCATAACTGTAATTTTGTTACTTTTATAAATATAATGTATATATCTGATATGCAGCCCTGTGAAAGGGCCATTTACCCCACCTCCACAAAAAGGGACCGCAACCCACAGGTTGAGAACTGCTGCACTCAAAGAAGGCTTGGGGCCTTCAAGCCAGCCTAACTGAAATGAAATGTCATTGCTGAAACCGTTCGTATTTTTGTTACGAACTAGAAGCATATCTTTAGAAGGATCCATTATCTCTCTTCTGAATTATTTCTTCAGCATTTGAAACTTGACTTTCAAATACACATGGCTTCATAATGTGAGTGCCCCTGTGATCTTCCAGTTTAACATTTTTTTTTGTCTTAACTAAGAAAACAGAGTCCTGGTGGATGAGACTTCGGCAGTGTCACCTGAATAGTCTATAACAGAAGTGATACCGAGTATCATTGCTGCTGAGACGTTTTTGAGTTTCATTCTTTTAGTACTATATATAATGACAACAGGCAACAAGGGAGGGTGCTGCCATAGATGCTGCTGACTTTGAGACATTATGAGCTTTTATTATATACTGGTGTAGAACCCCAAAATGATGCATGTCCCCTTCCTTGTGGCTACTCCATTGAAGGAAAGCAAATAAAACAGCATTGGCTGTTTGCAAATAACAACAGCAGTCTTGGGAACATACCTTACTAGGCCTTTTTTCCATACGTCTTATTCTTCTTACATCATAGAAAATCTCTAAAATTCATATTTTCATAGTTTTGAATGTTACCAAAATGTTCACAAAGCTAAGTTTCTTGATGTTATCCCATATCTATACGTGAAAGTATCTTTGAGTCTCCCATGAAGTACCAGTAAGTATTAGTTTGGTGATTTTTTTTCACACCATTTTGGTGACATCACAAACTTTTCTAAATGTTGGCTCTGTAAAACGTCAAACAGTGTAAGCATTTCAATTTGTTTCTATAGAGTTCCCTTCTCCATCATGTACATAGGCCACTATACTATATACATACTTTAAATATGTACAAAAAGATTATATTATGTAAGTTGTTTCTGAAGAAAATTACTGCCCTTAAATTCTGATCTTTTGCAATTTGTTGAATGTTTCCAAGTGCCAGGGAAGGCTTTCTGTTGTATTTCTGATTACTGATAATAACAGCCATCAACTAAATCAACTTGTCCATTTAGTTTCTTGCTTAACTATTATTATTCATTCGGAACATTTGTTTTCTACCTGAATGAGCCACAAAGGCAGAAAATGTTTTTCTCTCTCAACCATTTCTGTAAATCTTGTGGACAGAAACTGCACCTTTTAGCAGCAATGTTTTATAAGTATTTGAAAACTGGGTGCTGTCTTTTAAGAAAAGGAAATAGATTTTGAAGTTTTCTGTTGTACCTATTTTTGGATGTGAAAAATCATTTGTAGAAACCAGACTGAGGCCAAGTTCCTCATCACAGGCCGAAAATGGGATTTTGTAAACCTGTAGAAACTGGATTTGTTATTGCATGCAGCTGTGCAAATTTGCAAACATTTCCTTCTTTCCTTCTCCAGTCAAAACCCAGTAGAAGGAGCCAGTTTGGACTGTTGCCTCAGTAACTAACATTTGTGGAAGCTGCAAAACAGGAAGCAAAGTCTAAGCCTCTGTGTGTGTGTGTGTGTGCGTGTGCGTGTGCGCGTGTGCGTGCGCGCGTGCACGTGCATGTGCACATGCACATGTTTTCATTAGATCTTTGAACTTTTTCATATATTTTAATCTAGGCACTTAAATTCCATGTAGAGAGAGAATATATAAACCAATTAGTTATGATTAAATATCATACTAGGGACATTTAAATGGTATTTTTATTATAGTCATCTTAGTGAATTTCAGAGAATCACTTAAAGGCCTCTAACTATGAGTTGCATGTGCCTGAAGAAGGAAGTCTGAGGAGAAAGGAAACATTTTTACAATGGCATAAGGATTCCACACTAGAGCTTTCTCAGAACTGACCAATGAAAGAAAGACGATTTCTTTTGTTTCCTCTGAAAATTGTTCTTGCATTTGTTTCAGTTTAACCAATGGAATCAAAAGAGACAGGAGCCTGTCCATAACTCAAGATACTCCGAAAAGTGAAATTACCACTTGTCTCAGTGTACCATGTATCAGGAGAGCATTCATCATTGTGCATCAGCTCATGTGATCTTTTCTAAGGGCCATCTCTCTCTCATCCAAGGGAGCTTTAATTCTCCGTTGAGAGGTTTTCCCAAGATGTGTTGTGAATAGTACTATATCAAACAAATACTATGGTCTTCCCGATAGATGAAAAGATTCTTTGGGTAGACATAGAAAAATGCTTAGAAATTGTTCCCTATGCACACTTGGTAAACTTATAGCTCTGATATCTCTAGGGTGGGAGTGGAGAGTGATGTTGGTATTGGAGGTACATGTTTTAGAGAATCTAGAATATCAGGTAGGAAGTGGTGGATATCATGCAGGATCACAGTGGCAATATGTCAGAAAATTACCGATCTGTAAATACTAAACATGCTCCACATTGGAGCGTTTTGCATAGAAAACTCTTATGATATATAAAAAATTTGGAATCAATTAATTCAACTTCCAACTGCGCAGCATTCCCTTTGAGTTGTACAGTCGAAAGATCCCATTTGTGAATGTAGGAATTGTATATGGTGTCTGGGGAGATGGCTCAGTTTATCAAGTGCTTGCCAGGCACCATTAGAATCTAAATTCAGATACCCAACACCCACATAAAAAGGCATGCGAGTGTGAATCTGGAATCTCGAGCACCGGGGAGGTGGAGACAGGTGGATCACTGGAGCTTGTTGGCCAGCTAGTCTTTAAGAATTGGTGTGCTTCCAGTTTAGTGAGGACCCTGGTCTCAAAGGCAAACGATGTGGAGGGCAGTAGATAAAGACATCAATTCCTGGCCTGCAGATGCAGGAATATACACACATGCATATAAATGTGTAAACATTCAAGCATGTACACGCAGCACACGCAAACACCCACTCACACACACCTCCCCTGTAAACCTACAAATGACTACATCCAGCAGGGATTGTATTTAGAAGCCATTTATGGCTGTTAGCTTGGTGTTTTGTGGTACTCTTAATAGTGAGAGAGGGTGTGTCTCTGACTCTTTTGCCTGCCTTTGGGCCTATTTTCCTCCTATTGGGTTGCCTTGTCTCGTCTAAATATGACGGCATTCTCCTTGTCTTATTGGATCTTGTTTTGTGGTGTTGGTTGTTGTCTCTTAGAGGCCAGCTCATTTCTGAAGAGAAGTAGAGGGAGGGGGAAAGAATCATGGATGGGTGGGGTTTTTGGGGAACAGCAAGAGAGGAGTGGAGGGAGAGGAAACTGTGGTCAGGATGGGTTGTATGAGAGAAGAATCGATTTTTTAATTTAATTTATTTATTTTTAAACAGTGTGTTTTACTTTACATACCAATCTCAGTTCTCTCTCCCTCCCCTCCTTCTGCTCCCCCCCCCAATATCTCCCCACCCCACTCCTCATCCATTCCTCAGAGAGGTGAGGCTTCCCAAGGGGAGTCAACAAAGTCTGTCATATCACATTGAGGCAAGATCAAGGCCTTTCCTCTGTATCTAGACTGAGCTAGGTGTCCTTCCACAGGGAATGGGCTCCAAAAAGCCAGTTCATGAGCTAGGGATAAATACTGGTTCCATGGCCAGTGACCCCATAAACTGCCCAAGCCACAAAACTGTCACTCACATTCAGAGGGCCTAGCTCAGTGCTATGCAGGCTCCCCAGCTGTCAGTCTAGGGTCAGTGAGCTCCCACTAGCTCGGGTCAGCTGTGTCTGTGGGTATCCCTATCATGTTCTTGACTCCTTGGCTCATATTATTGCTCCTCTCTCTCTTTGACTGGACTCAGGGAACTCAGCCCCCTGCTTAGCTGTGGATCTCTGCATCTGCTTCCATCAGTTGCTGGATGAAGGGTCTATGATGACAGTTAAGGTAGTCATCAATCTGATTACAGGGAAAGGGCAATTAAGGCACTTTCTCCACTATTGGGTAGAATCTAACCAATAGAAGAATCTATTTTCAATTTTAAGAACGACTCAAAGAATAATATCACTACATTTTATAGATGAGGAAATTGAGATACAGAGAGGATGAGAGATTTGTAAAACTTTCCACAGCTATGGTCATGATTATGAACCTGAAGCTCTGTTTGTAAAGTCTGAATACCAGGAACCATACTCACAACGCAGGGAAGCATCTTTGAAGTTGTGTAGACACTTGACTGGCCTCAGAGCACCCAAATTCCACACTCAAATACAGGATTTGGATGTTTTATGGTGAAGGAATTGAATATTGTTTGAGATATTTTTGGCTCATAAGGAAAGATTAATACTTAACCCTGTGGTGTTTTCTTCCCTCTCCTTCTCTCTCCATTCTCTCATTTCCTTTCTCTTTTCCTTTAAAGGACAGGGATATGTATAAGGGGGATTTATTGATTTTGATTTTGTAAATAAAGGAGCCAGTTATTATTTACTGTGGTAAATGTTTGGGGGCCAAAGTGACTGTTGTTACCATGTTCTTTACCCCTCACCTCTTCCATCCCACAATTTCCAATTATTATATATCTTTTATAAATGTCAGGTGCTTCATATGAATCTCTTGTGAACTTTTCCCATAAAGTATTTTGAATAATTAAATTTCAGCCAAAGGCCCCTACTGATAAAGCTACCTACATTTTATTGTTTTTCTAAACTAAAGGGGGTGGGATAGGATTAACAAACCTATCACCCCAAAGGAAAACTACAAGTAGCAAGAACTTCACAACAAATATAAGCCGATGAGAATTTTATTAAAGCAATATTGAACACTACTACATGCCATTATGTTCTGGAAAGGTAGGAGACTGGTTGAAATCATTTTTCTGTTGCGGTTTCCATGTTAAGCTGTTAAGAAAAGTAGAACGTTTATTACTTTAAAAACCAACACAATTATTTTTATTTCACATAACTTTTTACATTTGGTGCGCAAGTTCATTCTTGGCATTTCCTGCTATCATTTGCTACCAAGGAGCAAACATCAGGTGTGGGGGGGCGCAGGGAGGGGAGTCTATAGTTTCATTTTGTATGGAGTTAGGAAAGGAGTTGTAAATGTGTTTCTTGAAAAAAAATGAGAAACTTGAAATATTTTTCTTGAATTTTATTTAATGCCATCACTGTATATTCTTTACGTTTTTGGAATGGAGAGTAGGCCTATTTAAGATTTCAAGTTGCTCAAATGGTACATGTCTTCACATGTGTCCTTTTACTATAGGTCAATCTAATGGACTTGTGTATGTACACACATGTATATGCCCTAATAACACTGCAATTTCTGAATCATAAAACAGAAGAGAGTACAGTTTTTCTGTCGTTTACAGTCAATAAGTCTCCATTAAAATTGAGCAAAATAATTTTCTTAGTTTCACTTTTTCATCAGCTCAAACTTTCACCTCTTCCCAGTGAAGCTCTAGGTCCAGGGCCGACCTAACCTACCTCCAGTCCAGATGTGGCTGGCTCAAGGTCTGAGACCATTCCTTTAGTGTCAAAACAATTCTATTACAATCAGGGAAATGAATTTATTTCAATTCCAGATTTGTCTGTTTTGAAAGGGAACTAGAGGAGAAACCGTTGTAGTGTATAATTACTTGACAAAAGAAAGAAACAGATTTCCCAGTTCTTAGAAAACCCTCTTTTAAGATTATTATCTCTGACCTGCTTAGGAAATAGCCTCTTAGGAACAACTTCAGTTTTAACCAGTCAATCTGTTTTGTGTCATCTTTTGTCTCAATCTTGGAATTAATAAATAAGCTGCTTCTGCCTCAGAGAGTATTGTGTAGAGGAACACTGATAAAATTCTCAGTTCTATTAGCAGTGTCTTAGAACTGTGTTGCCCAATATGGGAGTCTTTTGTCCAGTTTGGGTGCTGAACATTTAAAAAATATAAAATATGGCAGAAACTAAGTTTTAAATTTTATTCCTTTTGAATTCATTTATAAATAAATGTCCCAATATGACTAATGTGTTGAATGGTACAGGTATAAAATGTAATTACCAGTTATCTCTCTCTCTCTCTCTCTCTGTCTATGTGTGTGAAGCTTGAAACATCACATTGCATTGTAATTCTATGTATCTACATGTTGATTTGGGTAGTATGGCAGGCATTACATTCTTTAATAAATAATAATTACTTACAGATTTTTTAAAATATCTATCCTCAGTATTTGCTCTTAAACATATTTTTGAATATGTGAACTATGAGCATTTTACTAATAATAGCCATTATTTATTGAAACTGAACTCTTCAATATGGCACAAACCCCATATCATAAAACATTCAAGGAAAAAAATACATAGGCACCCAAAAGTAACATTTGTGAGGTACATGTGAGCAATAGATTAGGCTTTTATTGAAATTAGGATGCTATTTAATATGAAAAATTATTGTAAAACCTCAAGTTTTAAAAATTTATTTTATAAACATTGTAATGTGCCTATGACCTCCATGCCATTTGAAGCCATTTCAACTCCAACAGTATTTCATAAATGCTAGCACTAAATGTACACATTTGAGTGGACATATTTGAATGAAAGAAGAGATTTAAAATGCATGCCTGTTAACTTAAAGTAATAAGAAACAAAATGTCTACATACCGGATGCCTTGACATGCCCTGGTACCACTTCATAGGGTTATACACCTTAAGAGAAGGAGACATTAGAATGCAGTTGTTTTAATTTAGTTTCATATAAACTAAATACTAAACTCACTAATACAGTATGAAATATATACTCACTAATGCAGTCCTGTCAGTATTGATAGCCTGAGAATGTGACTTCTACAAAAGAAAGAAGCTAAATACATGTCCAGTGCTCCTATATCAAGTATTATGTTACTAACAGTCCTGCACATTCTGCAAGTTGTTGTCCATGGTCTGGGCAAGTACAATCACCCTCATCTTTTAGAGATAGTCATGAAGAGTTAGAGTCAATTTATATAACACAGCTAGAAAAATGGTAATTCTGTTTAAGCTCCTTGGCTCATGCTTCTCATTGAAATATCAAAACATATTGCTGTAGGTGGTCCCAGGGATGGGTAATTTCAGGACACATTGGTGCCACCAATATCCTCAGGAGATTTCATTTTTCTACTTCCAACTTTTGATCAAAAGACAGCAGACACAGCTCCATGAATCACAATTTCAGACAAATGATCAAAAGAACAACACCCTTTTTTTTTCCTGGAGTGTATCTATACATCCTTTAAGAAAAGGATTCCTAATCCCTAAGAGTTCTTTCTTCCCAGGAAACTTGTCCTCTGTTCTCATTTATGTTCATGGTTCACTACAACCTTTCCCTCAACTAATAAGAGACAAGCAGTATTAAGCCATGGTAACTGATGCCATAGTTGGTGTAAATGAATGGACCTTCTCTCCCTGGGCAGTAGAGAGGACACGTCGCTCTCACGAGCAGATGGAAGGCCATATGTGGGATCAGTTCCAGCTCTGCCAATGAGGAATGAGTTGCAAGCAAGCTGATGAACAGCTTCTAATTGTGACTGCTATGTGCCATAGAATTTTGACTGTATTTCTGCCATAGGATTAACGCCATTTGGGCATCCTTTTCTGTTGATTAGCTATCTTATTTCATCCCTTTCATAGAACTGTAAGGATAGGGAATTACTATTTTTACTATTACATATAGTATAGTACCTAAACTAGTGAGTGCTTGAGAAATATTTAGTCAATTGATTAAAAGTGGCCTAGGCTAATTAAATGTTTTCTTACCTTTCTTATTGCATTTCAGTTTTTTTAAAAATCAACTTATTTGTCTGCATATTGATACCTTCCCAGTAAAGCTATGTTTATACATTCCAGAAAATGATTAAGGGACCTTAAATCATGAAGGTACTGGAATAAAGTTACTGTGGATGCTGTGTAATATAAACCCTGCAAAGACTGTTTACAATTTTGTGTGGGTGTAAGAGGAAAAAATGATTCAAATATAAATATGAGTGGGAAAGAAAACTTCTTTTAAGTCCATTTTATGCATCTGTTAACGTTTTGAAGACCATGCGGTAGACTTCATCAGCTTAAAGATTATGAAGTGAAAGAAATGACTTGTGTATAAAATCACTGCAATTCTCTGTTTGAAGCTCCATTACTAAATTTTTCTTAGGCAAAATGATTATTTTAATAATTTCAAATTCAGTGAATTACTCTACATATAACATAATTTCACTGAAAATATCTTTTTCTGTAAAATGAGTTCAAAAGATAAAATTTTGATTACTAATGTAGTGTGAAGAATAAAGCTAGAGTTCCAAGTCCTAACTTATTTAGAATATAAGCATTTCTTAAAGTTTTTCTTTTTCAATGTAAAGAATTTTTCTTCTAAACTGGCTTTCATTTGGTTCAGGTTCAATGACTATCCATGCTGAAATTTCTTTAGCTTTCTCAGCTATTGTTAATGATGTACAAATTTCTATTTTAAGAAAAGATTTGAGATACTATAAAGGTTCTCCAAGGAGACATATAGTCATTATTTGCCTGATAAATGGTCAGTTTGTAAAAGTAAATGACCAGTCCCTACATTATTCACAAATAGTCACTTATAAGTTCTCTCAAGTGATAGGAAATTTTAAATTTAATTCAACACAAAGACATGAATGATTTTTAAAACATTTTATTATCTGCTAATGATACTTATTTTTAGTTACAGAATTTACTAAGTGATTGTAGGCACAAATCATTGTGTTCTTGAGTTATTCCTAAAAACAACCGAAGTATCCACTTCGGTTCTCTCATTTTCTGAATTTTTTAATCCTGAAAAAATATAGCAAAAGAACAATTAACATATTTTACAAACAGTCCTAGTGAATACTATTTACAATAATAAGTCATGGCTTCAGTTTTGTAAAACAATGTACAATCATTGAGTTTGATTCTGTAATTTCTGAAGTTCCTCATCTTGCTACTAAATAGAAGTTCCTTATGTTCAAGCCTCTAAGACATATTATTTAATGATATAATAGTAGCTGCCATTTTGCATCAAGTGTTGCCTGCTATAATCTCTTTACTTTATTTCATTTTCCATAAGGCAACTCTAGGCAATCATCATTATTTTTTCTCTAATTTTAAACAGGAAAGTACTGAGTTTAAAAAGTTCATACTACCTCCCCAAAGTCACCTTTCCACAAACAGTTTGGGCAAGATAAAAACTCATGATCACATCCACAGTGTTAATCATTAATAAAGACACAAATAAACCCCCTTTGCATGCAAACAGAGAACATGTACCTTAATCTAGGATAATCACGATAGCTACCAGGTTATTCAATTCTAGTCAATTTCTAAGAGTTCTATCTCATTTCATAAACAGGCTTACAATTGTGAAGACATGCATGTCAGTATTTTTATAAGGAAACTGTGGCAATAATATTTAGAGTTAAAAGTTATCTGTTTTTTCCTTTCCCTGTTTTAAAGAAGGGAATCACCCCCAAAATAGAAGTAACTTGGTACCCTACCACAACTTTCTTTTTTTGATTGAAAAGCTAGGACTAGAATCTAGGTCACTCCTGCCTCACTTCTCTTTGATTCTTAGTAGCAAATCATTAATAGCATTTAGCACATTTGAATCCATGTGCATAGTATAATCACATCATTTCATGTATATAACCAATATTGTGTGCATAAGGATCATTTCATTAACTATTCTCACTTGTTTGTAGGAGCTTTCTGTAACACGGTTGCATTTAATGCTAAATTGTGACAACCTCTTGTCAAACACTCAGTCTGTGGAGTCCTAGTACTGAAGAAGAACCTAATAGTCTCACTAATTTAGCCACTTTCAAGTTGAATGATCACTTTAGACAGGCAATTTTCCTGTATGTCCTGAAAGATAGTTCCCATCTACTTCTTGCAGCTTGTTCAAATATTTGTTCTCTTCCTTCTCAAAAATTACTCCTTTTGTATCCTTCCTGTAGTTTAAGCCTATTCAAACTAGTCAAATGCTAGAAAAATGATATTGACCTGTTCTGTTACTCTTAAATGGTTACATTCAGTAATGCATATTCTGGTGATAATTCAATGATTAGAATTTAAATTTACCACAAAATCCACGGTGTTAATTACCAAGACATGTCAACAAATCATTTGTGAAAAAGAAGGAAAAAGATACAGTGTATGCTTGGACTAACAGAAGCAAAGACCTATAGTGTCTGCAACTCTGGGGTATGATTTGTTTTGAAACTCAGAACTCTGGGGCCAATTCTGTGCAATCGCTTTCCTAGGATTTGTCTTTTTCTGGCTTCAAGGTATACTCACCACTTCTTCCCGCTTGGTCTTGTCTGTCGCTGGCCAAGCTTCCAGAGGCAGCTCAGGAAGAATGGGGGACAGGGGCTGCATGGAGAACAGTGGAGGCAGAGGTGGCTGTGGTGCCAGGGGCTGCATGGGGTGCAGAGGTGACTGGGGCTGCATGGGCTGATGAGACTGGGGTGGGATGGCTTGGGGCTGGAAGGGCTGCTGGAAGGGCTGCTGGGCAGATGGAGGGATGTTTGGCTGATGGTGTTGGGTTGGAGTCATGGAGTGGTGGCCAGGAACTGGCATCATTGGTTGCTGGGGGGCCACTGGCTGTTGAGCTGGCACCACTGGGAGGTGGTGATGAGGCTGAAGGGTGTGACTCGGGGGATGCTGTTGAGACAGCACAGGGATGATTTGGTGGTGCAGCCATCCACCCATGGGTTCGTAACCATAGGAAGGATACTGGTGAAAAACAAAGAGTCAGGTTTACCATTGGCTCAGTTGATTTCTAACTGGAGAAGTAGCAGTAGTGTTTGTTATTATGACCTTATGAATATTTTAGTCATTTTTTCCTTTGCAAGAATTTCTAACAGTGTACACAGATATGACCTTTTACAAACTAAAATTCCCATTAGTGTTTGTAGATGGAGTAGACATGATATTTCAGTTAAAAAGGGAATTAAAATGCATGCGTATTCTCTAAAGGGAATGAAGAACAAAATGTTTACATACCGGCTGCCTTATCATGCTCTGGTACCACTTCAAAGGGGTAAGCACCTTAAGAGAAAGAGACATTAGAATGCATTTGATTACGTTTAACTACATAAGAACTAAATACTAAACTCACTAATGCAGTATGAAATATAGACTCACTAATGCAGTCCTGTCAGTATTGATAGCCTGAGAATGTGACTTCTACAAAAGAAAGAAGAAGGTAAACATTTGTTGGATGTTTCCTATGTGTCAGGTACTGTGTTATATCCATCCCATCCACTTTTCATGTTTTCTCACATGATCTGAGGCAGGTATCACCCTCACTTTTATAGGTAATGTTATGAAAACTCAGGTAGGTTCATTCACTTAGCTGAAGTTACAAAAGTAGTAATTCGATTTAATTCCACAGTTCCTGCTCTTCATTGAAAGAGCAAAACAAACAATTAAAAATTTATGACCCAGCAATATGATATAATATTCATTTGATTCTTTCTTATTTGATATCACAATGGAGAAAGAAGGTGGAAGCCTTGCCTTTCATCCTTAAGGCATAGATTTCTTGATGAAATATATCAACATTTCAAGATAAAACAGTAAAATTTGCCTCAGATTCCTACTAGCAATTTTCTTCAGTTTATGAGTAAACAGATTCATATCTTTATCTGAACCTGTGAGATAAATAAAGGATTTCATCCCTCTCTAGACAGTATTGCCTTATTAGTTAGACTCAGATTCATAACTCTCTTGTATGGCACATCATTTAATCAATACAACAAAAAATTATTAACCTCACCCAAGTTATGAGTGGCATAGCTCTTTCCATGCCCTTTACTATTCTCCAAATCATATTTCTGAAATGTAGTTATCATTGTCTCCCTTCTCTAGATGAAGAAACCAAAGTTCCATGGGGAAAAATATATCTTCCCAAGGTTATAGAATTTGCATGCCTTTGAGGAAACCCCCAAACCCTGTTTTTAGAACTCGTCTGCTTTCCGTCACTCTGAAGAGAGTCTTTGAAACCACTTCTCATTGACCGCTTAGTAGAGCCCATGAGAAATGCACACGGCATGTGGATGTCCTTGAATCAGCAATTCTTTTCCAGCTAGAAAAGATTTTAACATCTTACTTACTCCTCGAATTTTATAGGCTGGCATAGAACAAGACTGTTGAAGCCGAGTTCAGTTTCTGCCCTATCATGGAGCCTTCCTGAGTGGTAGTTCATGGTGGATACATTTAAAACTAGGTTTAAAAGTAGAGGCTGAGTCAGAGTGACCAGGTGGAAGGGTGCTGGGAAATGCAGATTTGAGGCCATCAGTCGGGGCTTAAAGCTGCTGGTGGGAACTGAAAAAGTGTGACCGTTTGAGAAACATCTTGAATGAAGAATCAATACACCACTCTTTACAGATCTCAGGACATCGTTAACTCAAACAATGGTCAAAATTAGTAAATAGAAAAATTACCTCATAGCTTAAGTTGATATAACCAGGGCTCCCGGGATGAGGTGGTAGCTTTTTTAGAAAGGGAAGAGGGCAGATTGAAAGAAAAAAGGGGGGAGAAACAAAGAAAAAGGAGAAAGAGGAAGAGAAAGAAAGAAAGTCAATATTAATTGTTCATATTAAGGTTGTCTAAAGCTTTATTTTTTTTAAAAAAAGTATATATATATATATATATATATATATATATATATATATATATATATATATATATAGTACAGAATGTATTTGAGGTCTACTTCTAGCCTGAGCATGTATACTGTGGTGGAGAAGCCTTCTCATTTTAAAGAGGCTCTGATTAGCTAAATGACTTTCCCAGGGGTCATAGTCTTTTAGTGGGAGACCTGTAAGCAGAAGGCACCACACATTTTTCCTTCAGGAATCTTTGAATTAAGCTCATCAACCATCAAAGAATCCTACCCCTTTCCAGCCACCCATTTACTTGTTGATCAAACTCCCTCTGTGTTAGGAAAAGAAGTGTATTTCTATTACACCACTTAAAAATAGCAACAAGCAAGGAATTGTTTCAGCAAGGGTCCCTTTAAAGGTCAGCTGGTTAATTGTTGAAGTATCAAAGGGATTCCTAGTAATTAACATGCAAAGTAAATAAATAACACCCTAACAATAGTGTTCAATGTGAGAACAAGATGAGAGTAATAAAATATAAATGTCCTAAATCCATCCCCTGAACAATAAAATAATTAATGTATTGAAGATCAAGGCCAACCGTTTTTATTATTTTATAAATGATTTATGACAGAAATTTAGAAGTTCCAAATAAAAAGCAACCTGAACAATTTTCTAAACCAGAACTGTCTGTGCTTCCCAAAGTGGGGTCAACTGACTAGGGAGTTGTGGTTGGTGGTGGGGGCAGAAGACAGAAAGGTGTGAGCATAAAGCAGAAAATCTCCCTCAGACACAAAGCTACTGAAAGGTCAGTTCAAATCTACTCTTCCAAAATGCTTGTGTTTTGCAGCCCAATTTATCCACTCTCATCTGAATGCAAATGAGCATTAGTTAGGTAACTGTCTTCCCTATTTTATCTTGATATAAGCTCTCTGAGACTGGAGTATTAAAGGGGGTGAATTTATAAATGTCAGTTTCTCAGAGAACGAGGAATCATCAAAATGCAGGATTTAAAGAACACAGAAGCACAAAATCTTGGTCTTTTGTGTGAGAGAAGAGAGGCAGGTATACAAGCTTATTGGCTTCTGTAGTATCGAATATTCTTTATACCACCAAAAATCTTTGCTAGTGTATGTTCTTAGCTTTCTGCCATTATGTACCTGTGTCTGGAGAGTGGGCTAGACTTCCTGGTCTTTGGTACATTTGAACAGTAATGTACAGACCTTATACTATAATTGCTTGGTATCTATGCATTTGGCATAGGCAGTATTCCATAAATGTGCTAAGGTCAAGTCCTACTTAAGGAGTAAATCAATGCACCAAAGTGGGAGGTCCTTGGGGAACAGTGAGGTGGTACAAGTGAAAGTATCAAATATAGAAATGTTACCTCCTTAAGGCAAGAAGAAAATTTAAAACTTGTGAGGAATTGAGTCTTAGAGATTGTTTGGATGTCACATTTGCCTAAGGTTGAGTAAACACTTTCTCTGGAAGCCTTTCAAGGATTCCTTCAAGTAAGATGACTCCTTGTAGAGACGGGCAGTGGTGTTTACAAGTTAATTGTTATGGCAGAGTTCTTTGAGGGTAAAATGCTTGTTAAAGTGTTGAGTGCCTGGCCCCATTTCAGCTGTACTGAGTCACAATCTGTGGCGGAGACTTTCATGATTTTCTTTTTTAAAAGTTCCTTAAGGGTTTCTTCAACACTTAGACACTTGGGGATATTAGATCTTGTGCTGTATGAAACCCTGAAATTCACCAACCATGGGGGCAGATTCATATTTCCAAGCTTGTGAAATTGGATACAATCAGTAGCAGGGGTATTTTACTCACGGGCATAGCAAAAGCTGCTCCCAGGAGGCAGGCAAACAAGATCCAGGTCCCCATTTCTTGATGGTTCTGAAATGTAAATCAACACCAGCCATTTAAAATGTATTTTTATAGGAATAAACATAATTATGTTTCATACATTTATATAGTCCACATTAGTGTATTGCTAATAAAACAGATGGGGTCCTTCTTGATAAAGCACTTCATTCATTTGTGATTCTCATTTTGAACCCATATCATTGCTTCTGTTTCACAATAATGCTAAAGAGGCCTTTCAGTTAAGCTAAAAAGTTATAGGAACACAAGTTATCTACTAAAATGATTTTGTACAGCATTTTTCTGTATATATTCAGCCTATAGATTCATAGGAGGTAAATGATCTATAAATAATGATTAAAAGAACCGGATCAAATAGAAAAGTTGGGGAGATAATCAAAGTGAATGTAATTTTATACTTTTGTAAGAAGACATAAAAATGTTCTTGTTGGCTACAGCTCACCCACTTGAACAGTGCTACTGTTAAAAACATAAACTAATTATTTGAGAAAATTTTGAGATTAATGGAAGAGTTGGTTTAGGTCCAGATGTCACCATCTGTAGAATTTTATGCAACAATCTCCCATAACACCTTTGAGTTCCAGGTGGGAATCAAAAGATATGGTTAAACCAAAGGGAGGGCAGAGTGCTACCATTTGCTGCTTCTTTAATGGTTCTAAGTGAATTCTACCTAAAAAATTCTGTCTTCAGTCAGTAACATCATCTTTTTGCTTGTCAACAGTGGAATTCTACATATTAATGTCATTGAGACATGAAACAAGAACTGGCCATCCCATAAAATGTACATTGTTTTATGACAACACCATGAAGTTCATGTTTGATATGAATGTAATGGTGCTGGCTATGAAAAGTACGTTGAGATTTTCTACCTTCTAAATCTATTTTTTAACAGAGGTTAAGTTAATTTAAAAAAGCATTTACACTTGATATAATTAAACAAAGCTTTATAAAGAAGTAGGTCATAGCCTGTTAAAGCACTATCCTAATTTAAAAAAGCAAATAAACATTTTGGTGTGAAATATGGCTTTCTAAAAGCTTTGGAATCCTTGACCTAAAACTTAAAGAAATGATGCATTGCTGTACCACAAAGTTGAAAATCCTTTTCAATGATCAGAGATTATAACTTCATTAGGTAAAGCTAAAGAGCCACATATGGTGTGGATGGCACAAAGTAATAGAAATGTGCAATATATTCACACCTTCGAAAGATAAAATTCAGAGAAAAAAATGACCACAATTAAGATGGTAAATTATGAATAAACTCCACATACCTTTGAATGTGTTCTGAGTGAGTTTCTGTCTGAAGCTCAGGGATGCTTGATCCTTTGACTTCTTCCAACTCTGAGCCCCAATTTATATCATCCAGAGCATCTAGAACAGCCAATCAGGTTTCAAAATGAAAAATGTGCTGAGTCTATTGAAAAATCCCTGTATCATGACTTTTTAGATGCTGTGAGCACTGTTACGGTTGCATGTTGTGATTAGTGCATATAGTCTTTCATTACAGGCAATAATAGGTTTGGGAGACTTCTTCAAGTCAGCAAATGAGTTGACTGCATATGCTGAATATTTGAATTCATTTTTAAGGAAGTTCTATTCCATCATCTACTACTCAGTTCTAGCAGTTAACATTGTCCTTTTTTAGAAACCGCTTAAGGTTCTCCAGACTTTTCATATCAAGATGCATAGATTCATATCTCATTCTGGTAAAAATAAATAAATAAATAAATAGATAGATAGATAGATAAATAAATAAATCCAAAGCTCTCTCAGAATTCTACAGTTTCCAATGTTCTTTTTCTGTTTCTATTAAAAATATTTTCTCTGTCCCTTGTGTCCTTTATCACCACTCTGATGTCCACCGAAAGGAGAGACCAATGTCTTTTTTCTTGGCCCTTTCCAGAAAACCACCTGTCCTGCAAACTACTGTGACCTCAAGACTATTACAGTCACAGTGCTTATTCTAATGCACTCCCTGAGGGACAAAGTAAATATTTATCACATGCCAGAGAATGTTCTTGGAAATATACTTGAATACTTAGAAACATGTGTAACAGGAGATATTGCCCTGGTTCTACTACAGAGCCAGTTGGCATTTCTAGTCCAGTGATTCTCAACCTGTGGGTCGCTACCCCTTCACGATTCAGATGACCTTTTCACAAGGGAAGGATGACAACCACTGCTCTAGACTTTTCCAGTATTTACTAAGTCCAGTTTTTCATATTGAAAACTGAAATTGACATCTCTTTTTAAGTGCTTATTAACTGTCCCTTTAGTGGCATTGCCTCTGGGTTTTCACCAATCTTGCCTTTACTTAAACAGTATTAACCAAGTTAGCTATTAAATTTACGAGCATTTTACTCCACTGCCTTAATAAAGAATGGATTGGCTTTACTTTATTCTACAATATGATCATTTAAGATATAAATTTATAACTAATGACAGGGACTAATGGGGTTTGTATCAGTATTAAATGATGTTCAATAAATTGGTGTTATAATTAGACCTTTCAAATACTTACAGTTTTTAAACTTTCACACATATACATATTTTTCTATAGCCACAAATATGCATAACTTCTAGACCCTCCAAATAGTCATAAGAGTATGTAATATATAGTATTCATGACAGTATTGAAATTAGACAATGTTAATCTTGACTCCTGCTTCACCCCAGACTGAGGGAACATTGAGAAATTACCTGGATATGTGAGTCACAGTTTCCTCATGTGTAGGAAGAATACAATAATACAATCTACCTAAGACAATTAGTGTAAAACATAGAGGAGAGACATACACAGGGAAACTGAAAGTTGTTTGTTGCCCATGCCATTCCTATTACCTGGAAAATGGTAAGTGTTTAAATGATACAAATAATACATAAGATCTAAGGTGGGCTAAGGTAAAAGTTTATCTTTGAGAATAAATTAGTAAAGACAACTGAACATCATGATGAAAGGTAGATCATTCAATTTGGAAGAGAAAAATGGCAGAGTAGTAAGTGGAAGGACATAATAAGCCAAATGTTTACCACATAATGAACACAGAATATGACTCTAAAAGTATGTTCAAGGTTTTCACTTTTTTATGAATATGTTTATTGCTGAATCATATATATATATATATATATATCAGATGCAAGACATAGTCTCTCTGAAGGAAGTTATAAATGATAGAGTAAGGAAATGTAGATCATATATTTTCATTCAATCTCCTACTCATTTTATTTAATTACAAGTATTGGGATGCCTGAAAGGATTTGGAACATATTTTCTTTCACAAAATTGTAGATAATAAGAAAGACCTAATTAATAAAGACATTGATGAATTACTCTTGGCCTTACAGCCACATGCAGTGTATCTCATTACTGTTTTTTATCTTTCAAGAATGAAAAAGTGATAGATTTGGTCACAGTGATCCACAGATGTGTTCTTATTATAACACTTATTTTCTGACTAAAGCAATTACTGTGCATTCACTGTGGGTAGCAGTTGGTCAGACAGTGATGGCCAGTTCCATAGAAATGATACAGTTATTTCTGTATATTCCTCTATGTCATGTCCTAAATTATTGGATATTAAAATATGGATTTTTATCTGGAAGTTCCTCCACTAATTTAGCTACCACTCATATAATTATTAAAAATACCAAGTACAACCATGTGTGGTGGCTCATACTTGTATTCTCAGCATTCTAGGAGTTGAGGCAGGAGAATCATCACTGTTTGTAAACAACTTGGTCTACCAGTAAGTTTCAGTACAATTGGGCTACGGAGTAAGAAATTGTCACCAAAGAAATGCACAAGTCCAGTTAAAAATGAAAAAATGATCTACATAGACATTTGTCAAAAAGAAGGAATACAAGTGGTAAGTAAATGCATGGAAAATGCTCACTGTCATTAGCTATCAGGAAAATACAAATCAAAATTATGAGAAGATATTATCTTACCAAAGATAGAATGGCTACTCTCACAAAGATAAGAAGTAACAAAGGCTGTCAAACATTTAAAGAAAAAAAGTGCTACACGCCTTGGCAAAGATATAAATTCTCAATACTCAGCCATCAGAACACTAAAAATAGATCTTTACCATGATCCAGAGATCCATATCTGTGTATACACTCAAAGAACGTGAATTCATTACTTCAAAGGCACATCTGTACTCCCAGGTTTACTGTGGTACTGTTTACAGCACCTAAGATACAGAATCAGCATAGATGCTCATCAACAGATGAATGGATAAATAAAGTGTATATGTACACAATCTTGCTTTATTGTCCTATAATAAAGATGAAATCTTGTCATTTCCAGCAAATGAATATAGAACTAGAAACAAGTTTTCAGAAAATGCTAACTAGCTTGATATGATCATGTAATTCTGAATATCACACTCTCCTCCAAAAATATGCATAATAAACTCAAAATCCACAAAATTACTGAGTGTTTTAGGAAAAAAAATTCAAATTTCAATTAAAATTTTGCCTAAATCCACTTATTTCGTTTTTGCATAAGTTGATTTTGGAAAACACAACTTAACAAAAGTAAATTTGTTTATTTTATATAGAGTGTATAACATTTCCAGAGTAATCCTGTTTCTCTTTCTTTTTGAAGTTGATTATTTGTTATTTTAAATCAGTATTTAAAACAATTTTAAGCATAAGATATTTTCCTGTATGTGATATCTCTGAGACAAGTGTAACAATGTGGATCCCAACTATGTCTCTATTTCTTCCTAGTTTCATTTCACATACCTGTAAGAGCATGTATTTGTGCCGAGTACATATGAACTGCAGGTTATTCTTGTTATTATAGAGAACAAAAAGTGTGTGAATTTATTACTACTTCTAAACACTGTCCTTGGAAGTGATAAGTGAGTAAATTTAAATGCCCTTCTGAATTAAAATAGCTCTTTTGTCGTTTTTGGTAGTTGTTATTCTTTCATTTGATTTGCAGCCCATCACATTTTGCTATTCCCAGGATGGTTATGCTAGCAAGTTTCCCGCTTTAAATTTGCTGGTTCTGATTTATGGTTTGTTGGGAAACCATATGACCAAGTGAGTTAGAGATTTTTATCAACTTAAAGCAAAGGAACACTCTCAGACAACATGATCTGCTCATGGCATTTGGGATCACCTGTGAGAATTGCTCAAGAGATTAATTTTCATAGCATTTGATGGAGATGGTGGCTTCAGGGAGGATATTTTCTATTACTGCTTTGCAATTCTATCTTCTGGCTTACTTCCTGAGTCTCAGTCACTTTTGATTTATGAGAGTGGTCATTGGAAAAGTGAATACTGAGGCCCTTTCATATCAACTACATAGTACCTCATTTCTCAAGCCTTCTCTTAAAGCAGACTCAGAATTGACTAATATTCTAGAACCATCCCAAGACTAACTACTTTTGGGTAATTAAAACTAAAGTTAGCTTTTTAATTATTTAGTTATACAAAGAGGACCCTAAGAGAAGCATACATGGATCTACTGTATATGAAAAGTTGAAAAAGACAAGATCTCCTGAGTAAATTTGGAGCATGGGGACCTTGGGGGAGGGTAGAAGGGGAGCAGAGAAGAATGGAGGGGAGCGGAGAAAAATGTATAGCTTAATAAAAACAATAAAAAAGAAAATTATCTGGTTGTAGAATTCATTCATAAGGAAATTTCCATATGGATAGAGGAAAATTTCACAAGACTCCACACCTAAGTGAAGAGCTACAATGACAATGACTGTTAAAGAAAGAAAACCAGTACTTTTTTCTCCTGTCTAAAAAAGCATAAGCCCAGTCCTAAGGAGTCAGCCCTAAAGTCATGAAAATACTGGACTAATATAGTCACGAACTCAAAAGTATGTGGTTGGGGGAACACAGAGTTGGAAGAGGGATTGGGTGGAAAAGATCCAAATACAATATACTCATATAAGAAATTCTCAAAAATTATTTTTCTAAGAAACTAGAAAATACCATTTGCTAAGATGAATATTTTCTGAAATATAGAGTCCAAACTTTGGCATGTCACCACTTATTGATTCTGATAGACACTGATTACTCTTGACCCATTGAAACCCTTGAAATGTACTGTGTCTTATACTTCCTTTGAGGTACTTTCAGTAACATATAGAAAGTAGGTGATAGATGGTTGATTGGTAAAAATGTCAAAATTATTCATGATATTGTGAAAATATAGAAAATTGTGTTGTTTAGTGTGAATTCCTCATAGGCAAAGACTGCAGTAATTTAGGTGAAATACTTGACTCACTAGGAAAGACCTCCTTCTCCAAAGCCCTTTCTCCCTTCTTCCCTTCTTCCCTTCCTCCCTTCTTCCCTCCCTTTCTTCTTATTTCAATTTGTGCAGATGTTTTGCCAAAATACTAACAGTAGTTATGTAAGGAACTCATTCCTGAACACTTCTGGGTAGCCAGCATTTCATTTCATCTTTTAAGGTAATCTGTAAATTCAATAAACCCAGGAGAAATATAAGATATTTGGGCCACAGAGTTTTTTTATTCATGTTCAGCAGGATTGATGATGCCTAACCCTTTCTTAGAGCCCAGGCTTATTTAATGTTCCTTTGGCGTGGCGGAAGGTTGAATAAAAAGTTCAGATAAAAGCACAGTACTTTGAAAGTGAGAAAGGCCTTTTTGATTACATATAGATAATACCTTAGTAATATAAGTATTCACAGAAAGAATTCATATAGCTTGTAATTTGGAAGTCTGCAGGCATTTGCTAAGTATCTGGTGGAACAACTTTCAATGAAGGAAATTATATGCAGATGGCAGTGTGTTGTTTGGGTTATAATTAGCTGGTAATTGTCAGGAGTGAAAATATTATACCTGTGTTAACAGAGGTAGCACAGTAATGTAAAAACAAGCTATTTTATTTAAGTTTGTTGAACAGAATGCACCAAAATTCATTTTGCTATCCTACTTTTGTCCAATATACACACACGTTGGCCAGTAGTCTCTATACTGTCAAGGGAAGCAAGAAATTTGCTCTTTGGCAGAGGACAGGCTAGGGCATAATTATGCTTGGGTCATTGATCCATTGTGCCTGGCCCAGTTGTGTGAATCCTTTGCTCATTTGCTATAATGCCTAGAAAATGGGCATTCCTAAGTAAGGTGTTTCTAATAATATTTAATCTTAAATATGTTTTGCAAAAGTAAGAGTGACTATTTCTTTCCTTTCTTGAGATGAGGCCTTACTATGTAATACTACCGGCTAGACTGGAACTTGATACATAGTTCTTGATAGCCTCAGACCTTTTCCTCAGTCTTTACCTTGCTGGTGCTAGGATTAAAAGGCTGCACCATCAGGACCTGTTCAAGAGTGACAATTTAAGTAATTGCAGGGGAAGGAAAGGGAGAAAATTCAATGAAACAAAGGAAAAATAGTCAAAAGGTTGGAAATTATTACTCATATTTTAGTATATAGGGTTTTCTTCCATTGTTCTTGAACGGAAATGATATATCATATACACTTCACATATCTCGGGGTCCTAGACAAAGTGGTAGCATATACATTCAAAAAGTAAAGATCTCAGTTAATGATTTTCATATTAAATATAGGGGAGCATATGAGATCTCTTGCTAGAGATTATTGTTCAAGTCACCTAGATATTACTCTATAAAATGAGTTCCTGTTTATTTAAAAATAAAATCAAATGAAACATATAAAAAGGATTGAAAATGTTTTATTCATATGTGATTTTCATACCTTGAAATTTACCTCAAAATGTGCAGCCTTAGTATCCTGACCCAGTTTCTAACTATCAACATAATCTAATTTTCAAACATTTTCATTACCTGGAAATAGTGATTGGCAGTTACTCTTAGTTGCCTCCACTCTTGAGCCCCAAACAACAATGTATTTTCAGTCTCTACAGATTTTTCGTCTTCTTGGATTTTCCTGTTTTTAATATTTCATATGGAGTCATATAACACATGTTTGAAAAACAGATCTCTGGCCATCTCTGGCATACTTGACATATGGGATTAACCAATTATCTGCTGTGGTACGTTCAGCAGCATTCCTGGGCTCTTCTCCCTACATACCAGTAGCAACACCCCACCTTATCCCAGTACCCACCACCAAAATATGACAAGCTAAAACTGTCTCCAGACATGTCACATATCCAAAAGAACCAAATTGTTCTAAGTAGAGAATTGTAGCACCACGGTGCCTATGAGCTGAGCTGGATATAGGGTGGTATGAAGTTGGCTGGAGACCTAGACCCCTGTGTTATCACAAAGAGACCAATATCTCAGGGTTCCCGGAACTCCACACTTCCCACCTTCATTTTCAAAATTCTGATTTCCTTCTTTTAAAAAAATAATGAACCAAGAGTTTCCATGTATAAAATTGTCAAAAAGTAAATAAAAGATTCTCTATTGTTTAAAAGCAAATAGAAAGATGAATGGGGAAAAGCAAGTAAAGAATTAGTTAAATGAAATTTACCTGGGACTTAAAAGTTCAAAAACTACCTGGAAGATAAAAATCATCCAATCTTCAGTCTGTTGAAAAAACAGAGAAATTGTTGGGTTTAGGGATTGGTGTGGATGGGAGGAATATAAGAAACGGTGAGACATGAATGTGATCAGATTCCATTAGATGCATTATGACATATTTATATATGTCAATAGTTGACAAAATATTAGTTTTAATTTTTAAATGTTATAAACAGCAAAAAGTAAGAATCAATTAAAATGAATGAATTGGGGCTGGTGAGATTGCTGATATAAGATAAAGGCACTTGGCCAAGTCTGATGACCCCATGACCCACATGTTGGGAAGCAGAAGCAACTTACACAAGTTGTCCTCTGACCTCAGGCATGCACTGTGACACACACTTCATCCATGCAAACACAAAAGAAAACAATAAAAAAAGTCTTATACAATTTTAAATGAAAAAAAATATGCAAATAAATTATTTTAAGATAGAATTAAGTAGATCTATGCCTGTGGTTTTTAACTTCATTTAAAGGACTGGAACTGTGGTGTCAATAGCATTTTTTAAAATGTCTAAATTAGCATTTGAGCTTTCCCATGCTACAGCTGTAAGAGTATGCTGATAACTCTAAAGGAGCTTGACCTAAATCATTCTCTGCTCTATAAACACTCTTTGAACAGCGAAAGGAAGCATGAGATTTGATTTATACCGTGGCTAATGAGAACAAGTGGGCAATCACTCTTTGATCATATCCTTCTAATCTAACTTAGTTTCAGGAATGGAGGAAAGGCAGGAAGTGCTTGGGCCATAAAAAACATCAGAAAGTCCATGTGTGAACATGTCCTCATTTTTGTTTTCCTCCCCTCCCCCTCCTTTTCTCTCCTCTTTGCGCCTCACCCACTTCCCTACTATCCCCCCATTCCTTTCCTTTTTTACCCTGTTCTTTCTCTCCAGTTCCCTTCATTTCTTTTCCTTCTTTTTTTTCCTGTCATGGTGCTAGGGATGGAACCTAGGGCTTCAAACATGATGTATAAGAGTTCCACCACTGAACAGCCCTAGAAGTCAAACCCTTAAAATCAGGCCCAGGAATAAAATGAACCTGTAGGCTTCAGCTAGCGATGTTTAAAACATGTTTAAGGTAGGATCGGCTAGAACATTTTATAGGCTGTGTGTATCAAAGTTTATATTTATGATACTTTCATATTATGATAAACTTAAGAGAATATAACCCCATTTTAGGTAATTTGCACAATACATGAAACTAAAACATGCTTGAATATTTAGCAAAACTGAACAAAGGGATAGTTGGGTAGCACTGAGTCTCTACAAAGCACTTCTTATACACTTGACTTCTAATATAATTTAGAAGTAATGATCTTCAATACTCATTACATTTAAGAACCATTTGGTGAGTTTTTGAAGACATTTTTGTCTTGGTTTCATTCCATCCAATTTCTCATTTAATTAAACCAAGCACAGGTTTTATCTGTTATTGTAATTTTCAGGAACCAGAGGAGCTTGGAAAAGTATTGATGAGTAGGTGCTATTTCTGGAACTTTTGTTTCTGTTGAATATAATGTGCAGCCAGAGTTGAGATTCATAAAGGCAATGTATTGTGAACAATCTGTTCTGTCTGTTAAACCTTTACTTCATATGGAAGGCTATGCTTTCTATCAGTCTTGCCCAAGCCAATGTTTTTAATCTTCTATATGAATTATCATTCAGTGCAATCGATTAAAATTAAGAGCAACTGAAAAGTATCACTGATGATTATGAAAGTAGTGTCTTATCTTCAGACTTTAACACAATGAAAAATCCACAAGGAGCACTCAGCATTTGCTGATGAAGGATAAAATGTGTCTTTCACGGCCTCTTGGCTTATTAGAAATATTTCATTTGAAACTGGATTTCTCAGAGTCCATGTTAGACTACTAACATGTTGATTCAATGAAATGGTGCATTTTGTGAACCACCCATCTGACTGTGTTACTTTGGGTGTAGCTGTTTTGATTTTTGTTCCCTCCCTCTGAGTACATGGTTTTGTTCATTTAATCAAAGAAATCCAGTTGTTTTGCCATTTTGTAGACACATTCTTTGTGTGGCCAGGAATCCTGTTTGCGGTGACCACACCACAACTAGATTTGAATGTGGAGCAAACAAGTGCTAATTTGAATCAATTGTTAAGATTGCCAGCAACCAACCAATGTGACCTCTATCCTTGGGTTCACTTAGCAACCCTGAAGGCAAGGCACTATGTTTATTCCATTATCATTTCCTCCATCCATCAAAAATCCCAGTCCTCACAAATGAGACAAGAAGAAACTCAAACTTGGGACATTTTTTTGTTCTTAAATTTTTATATGCTTTTATTTCTTAGTACAAACATAATTCATGTTTGTAAATAGACTCTTCATGATATAAAAAAGTGTTAGGCAGAATGCCCTTAAAAATCTCACTGTCAGCTGGGTGGTGGTGGCACATGCCTTTAATTCCAGCACTCACGGATGCCGAGGCAGGCAGCTCATTGTGAGGAATTGTTTTAGACAACTTGTACTGTTCTACAGCCTTGTTAGTTGTCATCTCTTCAAGTGTATACAGGAATAGTGACTTCATTTTGCCTTCATACCTGCAGAGAATTAAATTGAATAAATATCCCAGAGTTTACTTAGTTAATTGCACCTTGATAGACACGTAGGCTGCTGATATCTCTAAACATGTAATAAAATATGACATGGTTATTTATAACATGTATTAGTACTGTATGATAGATATTGGTAGAGTTTAATATGCCCAAAATAAGGTGTGTGTATTTTGCAAGTTTACAAACTAAATGGCTTCTACAAAATGAACCTATGTGTTCCAGATGAAAAGGCAACCTAAGATCCTCAAGTTTTCCAGTCGCTCCTCCCAATAAAAAATAACTCCTATTCTGTCTTTTCACACTTTAGATTGATTTCTACTATTTTGAAACTTTGCATTTATGGGCTCATGTGCTGTCTTTGGTGTCAACATGATATCTGTGGGATTCATGTGTATTGGTTTAAGTGGTTGAAGTTGTTTTTTTCGTTCTCATTGCCGTGTAGCTTTCCGTTATGTGGATAGACCACAATTTATCCTTTCTATTTTGATGGACATTTCTCTAGTTTATGGTTTGAGGCTATTGTGAATAATGATGCTATGAACATTCTGCCATGCATCTTGTGGAGAATATGTGCACACATTTCCATTGATTTTAGGAGAGGGGCTTTATGCTTTCTTGTCATTATTATTGTGGCATCTCACTAGCTAGCCAAAGTAGAGGGTTTTGGAGGGATGAAATTAGTGATGTTCTTGGATCTGTTTTTGCAGACAAGGATTGGAATTGTTGATATTTTCACTATTGAAGATGCTGTTCAAGTTAACATATTTTTTCATTTTGTGTGTGTGTGTGTGTGTGTGTGTGTGTGATGCATCTGTGAGTTGAGCACATGTGTGACACAGCCCATGTCTGTGTCAGAGAACACATTTTGAGAGTCAGTTCTACCCTTCCAATGTAGGATATTGGCATCAAATTCAGGTTGCTAGTCCTGAGCAACAAATGCTTTAGCGCTCTGAATCATCTTGCTAACTCTGAAGTGAATATATTTGTGAATATATCTTGTCTACTTTATAAGCAGTCTTATAACTTGAGTACTTAGGATGGGTGCACGTGGTGGTATGCACATGAAGTTTTAGTTACTCCTAACTGACACCAAAAGTGTGTTGAAAGGCCTTGTCTGGGCTGCACAGGACATAGCGTGATTAATTATGTCTTTCTTGGCATGGAAGGTGGTACATTTGCCTTTTTAGGTGTTATGGATAGAAGTTTGACTCAAGTCTCACTGGATGCAGAGTGCCCAGCGCTCAGGAGGCTGAAACAGAACAGAGTTAACTTTTGTGTAAGCATTGCAGAACTGCTACCAGAAAATATCTTAAATTTTAAGGTAGGCCTGTAGCTCTGTGGCACAGGTGCTGTTGTGTGCCTTCTAAAATACCAGGCAAGAAAAAGGAAAATCACTGTCTTCTCTACGTGACTTTTCTGACATTCTCTAATGAACTAGTGCCTTTCTCAGGTGGCCTAAAAAGGCAGAACATTCTAATTGTATATATGAGATGCCAGAGCATAGGATGAAGCTACCAGCTTGTTTTTTTCTTTTTTATTATACTAAAATATCATTTCCCCATCCCTCTCCTCCCTCCTACCCCTCCTATACATGCCTTCCACTCTGTCTTATATTCATACCCTCCCTTTCTTTAACCACTGTTGTTGCATATACTTATAAAAATAAATATATAAATACAACCTGCTGAATCAATTCAGTGCTGATTGTATGTATATATTTTTAGGGTCAACGACTTAATATTGGATAACTAGTTGGGGTTGGGAGCTCATTCCTGGAGAAATGAATGCTCCCTCTATGGGCAGTGTTAATTGCTTGCAGCTATTCATCTAAGGGTAGGGCATCATAAGATTTCCCCATCTGCATTTGGATGGCAACTGGTGTTGGACCTGGAGTAACTGGTAGTTGTGAGCTACCATGTGGATGCTGGGAAATGAACCCAGGTCCTATGGTCCAGCCCATGAGATCCTTTAGAAGATATTTTTTTAATTATTTTTTGAGGTTATAATTACATTTTTCTCTTCCCTTTCATCCCTCTAAACCTTCTCATAAACCACTACTCGCTCTCTTTCAAATCCATAACCTCTTTTTAAATTAAATTGATCGTTGTTACATACATATATCCCTAGATGCCTGTATGAGTTTTTAATTTTTAATTTTTTTATTTCATTTTACATTCCAAACACAGTTTTCCCTCCCACCCCTGCCCGCCTACCCCTGCTAACCCCCATCCACTCCTCCAAAATGGTAAGGGCTTCCATGGGGAGTCAACAAAGTCTGGCACATTAACTTGGGACAGGACCAAAACCCTCCCCACTGCATTATGGCTGAGCATGGCATCCCACCATAGGGAATGGGATCAAACAAGCCAGTTCGTGTACCAGGTATAGACCCTGTTCCTGCTGCCAGGGACCCCTCAGAGAGTCCAAGCTTCACCACTGTCTCCCAGATGCAGGGGACCTAGTTCACTTCTATGGAGACTCCACAGCTGTCGGTCTAAAGTTCATCAGTTCTCCCGAGCTTGCTTCAGCTGTCTGTGCAGATTTCTCCATCATGATCTTGACCTCCCTTGCTCATATATTTCCTCCTCCCTTTCTTCAGTTGGATTCCTGGAGCTCGGCCTGGTGCTTGGTTGTGGATTTCTGCATCTGGCTCCATCAGTTACTGGATGAAGGCTCTATGATGATGGTTGGGGTAGTCACCAATCTGATTACAGGGGAAGGCCAGTTTGATCGCCCTCTCCATTATTGCTAGGAGTCTTAGCTGGTGTCCTCCCTGTGGATTCTTGAGATTTTTAATATGAAGCACCTAGCCTGGTCTGGCATTAAATAAGTATACAAAATTGGTCTTTTACTAGTTGTAATATATCCTTATTATTATTAAAAGGCTGAGGAGTTAAAATATACTCACATATTAGAGAAAATGATTTGGAAATGTGGGTACAAAAATTTCCAAAGGACAATGTTCTCAGAGCTCTTGGGATATCCGGTTTGTTTTGTGTGGGGGGATGGTAAGAATAAAGCATTATTGAATGTTCCAAAGATAGACAGCAGCATTTGGTTGTGTCTATCTATCTTTTTCAAACAATAGAATTTATAGAAAGAAGTAGTAGAAAATGTTGTTCAGTAGCAGAATTAGGTGGTATCTGGAAGACAGTCATTGTAGAAAATCCTTTACTGCATTACTCTTGCTAATAATATGAAATTAATAAACAATTATCCAAACACTTTCACTTTAAATAATAATGTATATTCAAGGCTGAAGAAACCATATTTTTATTGCTGAATGGAAACGTTGCCTTTAGTTTCGTTGGCATGTAGCTTACCTGATACCTTATTCTCCCACTAGAGGTCTAACTTTCATAAGATGAGGCACCAGAAAACCAAGAAATGTGGGTGGCTTCTGTAGCCTCCATTCCCTGACTTGTAGACCTCTTCGTTCATCTTCAAAGCCAACAATATCATGTCTGTCTGGCCCTGCTTTAGTAGTCATATCTTCTGCTCTGAGTTTTGCTGGAAAAGGTTAACCTATGTGAAGAACTCAAATGATTAGCGTGAGCTCACCTGGATAATCTAGTGTATTCTCCAACTAGCAAGTTGCGAATGTAACAGCATATGCAAGTCCCCTTCGCCGTTCCAGGTAACACATTCCTAGATTCCTAGGTTTTGAGAACCCACCCATAGATATCTTCTACGCTATTAGTCTCCCTGGGTTTTGACATCTCTTAAAATTGGTGATATTCCACAGAGCCAGAGAGACAGTCAGTGATTATCTTTGCTGCTTGACTCTTCCTATCAGGTTTCACTGTATGAAATGATTAGCTTGTAAGCAATATTAAATTCTGCCTTCATTCAAAGAGCAATAAAGTCAGAGAGCAGGAGAGTAAACAAAACGAGGTTATTGCAGCAATATAGGGAATAACAGCTCAGCTAGAGTTGAGCTGTATTTTAATCTATAAAATTTAATACCAACTTATTGGTATTAAAGTAAAAGTTGCTTACCTGTTATTTCAGTGTACCCAACATGTAGCTCACATTTTAAAGAAAGGGACACTAGAAATCTTTTAAATTTGCAAGTCATTCATGATCATTAGCATATGAAAACAAAAGGAAGCAGAAAATTTTTGCTTATTCTCTTAGTTTGGCCAGAGCTCTAGGGGCCAATACACATGAAGCAGAGACATTATGGGTTTTCTCAATATTGATGATCTCTACATCTCAAGCAATGATGTAGAAAATGTATTTTTTAATATTTGACGTTTAGAGTCATGCTGTTTAAAGTTTTGTTTCCCCCTTTCTGTTTTCGGGTGTGTGTACATTTACTATATAATCCAACAATACCACTCTTAGATAATCAAAACTCCCAAGATAATCAAAACCATGCTTCCACTAGAACTTGTTTGGTGAGTATTCACAATAGCATTATTCATAATGGCCAAAGAGTGGGAACAGCTGAAAAATTCAAGGAACAAACAGATAAGCAAGATATAATCTATGTTATTTCATTGTAAGAAACAATTTGGGGGCTGATAAATGGTACAGGACTGAAAGATCTCAAACGATGCTCTACGGAAGATACCAGACATAAATGGGGCATGCATATTGTATGACTCCATCTATATTCAGTGCCCAAATTAGGCAGGAGCATAATAGTGATAGTGAGTATGTTAGTGCTTTTCAAGTACTGGGGTGAGAGAAGTATCAATAGTGATTAATAGTGGGTATGAAGTTTTTTCTAAGGAGATGAAGCGGCTCCAGAATTGATGCTGTTCACATATATCTTTAAATATGCTTAACAAGACAGTAAATTGCACAACTTAAAAGTGTTGTTTTTTACCTCAAGAAATTGTTTTCATTAGTTTAATTACAGCTCATCAAGTCCCTCTATTATTTTATTACAGTTTGCTTTTTAAAACCTAACATGCAGCATATTTTGTTGCCCAGAGGATACTTCATATATCAAAACAGAAGTGCCTAGGGAGCTCTGTGAAACACATTTTAATTTATTATTTCAAAAATAGTATGTTGAGGGGAAAATCCCAGAAAAAAAACCAGCAACTGAAAAACCCAGTCAGTTTGTTTTTATGTCTTACCTGGTGTTTGGTGTGACTCTGTAAATTGCTTTCTTCTTTTCAATTTCCCCTTTTACATGTTTGACATTTAATAGGAGAAGCTGGGAAGCGAGTTTTTTTTTTCTCATTTTTTACTGGAAGTGGTTTTAGCTACTTTAAAGCAAATGTCCCCAATATAAATATTCCCTGCTGGCCTTGTTTCCATGTAACAGGGACAAATAGTTTCCCGTTTAGATGTAGAATTGCTGTACTCCTCCAAACTACCTTTCAACCAACAGATTTGCAAAGACACAAAATATAAAAGCTGTTTCTTCTAGGCATTGTTTTTGGCCTTGTGATTCTATATCCTGACCAGGCAGAGAAGGCACAGATTGGGAGAGTCAAACAACTTCCCAGTGTTTGTAGAGTTGAGCAAATAGATGGAGAGCACTCGTGATGGTTATGTAGGAGGTGGTATCTATGGTGTTAGAGTCTTCTGGATAAAGAACTGACCCTTCAATATCCCCAGCCCTCCACTTTCCTCCCGAAGTTAGACACCTCAGGTAATTGTCTACATATGTTGTGTCTAGGTTTGAGACCTATTATTTCAGATCTTCTAAGAACCAAGTTTACCTTCTTTAATACAAAGTAGATTCCCCATGGCCATGTTTTTACTCATTCCTTACAGCATCTATAGGAATTCTGTATTCTAGAAAGTATTGTTTGCTTATTTATTTGATGCCCCATTCTGTTTCATTTGTAATGTCCATATATAGGGAATATTGCATGATTTTTTTCATGGAAGACATGAACAAATGCCTGTTTATCTGAGATAAAGCACTGATAATAATTATGCCAATGAAATTATTATTTCCAGGTTGAGTTTGGTGAACATTCTATTTATTAGGGTTATTTATACTAGCATTGATAACTCAAAAGCAACTGTGTCACTGAAAAGCTCACTCCAACATAGGTGACCAGTCATGAAAGCTAATGATTACTAATGAGTTACCTCATATGAAATGTCCAAGTCTGTAATGCTATGAGCCCTTCTCCTTTTATGAACATAGATATTTTAAAATATGAGTTTCTTTTGCTTTTAGAAGAGTCAAACAAGCCATATAATGTGAATATCCATCTCCTCTATCATATGCCTGGTGATTTTAGATTGTTTTTCAGTAAAAGGTCAGCAAAAGGGTTGCAAGTCAGACAAGCTTTATTGTGCACCTACGCTGCAATTATATTGGGAAAACAGCCACAGACAATATAGACATGAGTGGGTGTATTTGTATTCCAATAAAGCTTGATTTACAACAACAACCCCCCACAAAAGCCTTTGGGCTGAGGAGGGCTAGAGGTGGAGCTTGTTAACTGGAAAACAGTTGTCACTCCAATGCCTCCGTCTATGTGTTAGACATATTTCTGATGAGAGAGGTAAATCACAAACTTTAGAATCTGTCTTTACAAGAAAGCCAAGGGAGACAGATTTGAAGGTGAACATAGAGCTACCCTCACACTTCCTGTCATTCTCAAGAACTGTCTTGAGTAGGAGAGAAAAACATGAGAAGGCAACACAGAATAGTGGGATAAGGTTCCTGCATTTGAGTCCTAGGCAAGTCTCAAGCATTCTGCCTGGGGACAGGTTACTAGTTCTTCCTTTGCCTTGATTTCTTCATCGATAAAAGAGATAATGTTAATGGACTTCACCTTGTGAAATAGATTGGTGGTTAAAGCTGTGAGTGCACAGTAAAGGCTAGGGATAACAGTGGGTACACGCTCTGTGCTCAAGATGTTTGTTATTTCCCCAGAAATCTCAATCCCCTGGGAGCATACACAGTCCTCCACTTATTTTGTCCTTGCTATGAGTCACTGATGAGCAATCCTCACTGTGTACTATGAATAGTCGTGCTGTCTTTAAACTCTCATGGCAATAATGGCTTGTCATGTTTCGGTTCCTTACATTAAAAAAAAAATGTACCCATAGATGAATTGGTAACAAGGAAAAAAAACAGCAAATATCAATGCAGAGAATGTGTACATGCACAAATCAGTAGTAATCATGGGGGAATGTTAGGGGTGACAGTTGGAATTTTCAATATGTCAATAAAGTGATGGCATGCCTAAATATCAACCATTATGCTTATTTCTAGATTCCGAGTCTTACTATTATTTTAAATTTTAAAATTACACACATTTATTTATTTTGTGTAATATGAGAGAGACATAAAAATCTGGCTGAGGAGAATATGCGGTTCTTTTCACTTACCATAAAAATTGTGTGCATTTTTCTATTTTTATCTACATTTTATGTCGCAAGTAACTGGCCCTTAGAACGATAGATGAATCCGAAAAGACTGAGTTGGAATTCAAACCTGGGGACGAGGACCTCAGAGCCCTCCTTGCAACATGTTCTACAAATGAGTCCCATAGTCAAGTAGCAACCACAGAGGGAGCAGACGAGGGCTGGAGGATACTCGGTGGTATAGTACTTGCCAGCATGTACAAGGCCCTGGGTTTAACCAACCCAGCACCATTTTGAAAATGAAAGAAAAGAAATTCAAAGGAGAAAATTAGATGGCAGCTACTTAACTGAAATAGTCGGCATCTAGAGCGGTCCTGCATATGGGAAAAAAAAATCTTCAATTATGGGTATGTAAGTGTAGGGACTTGTCTTAATTAGTAGCATTATTATATTACTTCTGCTGCCTGTGGAGGAGATGAAAGAGTTTCTGGCTTTCAATTTCAAAGTGAGGTCAGTCTTATTATGCCTACAGCGTGAGAGAAATTTGCCAAGATCAGTCGCTGAGTGCATAGGGCCAGGTCATGCATCACATGAGTGCAAAGGTATGAGAAGTTAGTAGGAGAGGCTGGACAAAGAGAAGCTTAAGTTCAAAACAACTATTTGGTGAAATTTAGAAAATAAGTTATACCCCCCAGAAAAGTTTAACAAATTCACTTCCTTCAATAATTATTGTGATTCTCCAAGCCTTTACACTGGTTTTCAACTTGGATTGTCCATTAAAAGAAAGCTTTGTATACCTATTATTGCCTGATCTCCAACTCCAAGGAGTCTGATTGATTTGACCTGTATCTGTGTTGTTCACCACAGTAGTCACAAACTACTTGTACTTATTTGGATTAAATGCAACTAAGTTTAAGTAAAAGTTTAAATTTAGTTAATAATTTTTATTTGTCCTGTCTCAAATGCTTATCAACTATGAGTGACCAGTAATTATCAGATAGTAAGTATAACACATATGTCCATAAAAATTAAAAGTTGGACTAGACCACCATATTTGGAAGGATGGGACAGGGTCATGTAGACATGAACCTACCAATAGGGAGAATGTCTGTGAAAGGTGATTCTTGGGCAAAACACAGACATGCAATCACGTGTTATTAATAACTATGGATGTATGCACTGGTCTTACATGGGAGTGGGACCAGCAACAACCAAGCATGGATGAAGGAGGAACTCAAGGTGCCCTCCCCTCACCGATAAAGTATTTCCTATGGATAGATTGGGGGAGACCGGAAGTTACTGCCTTCAATGGTGCACCTACCAGTGACCCCATCAGCCTCCAAAGGATCGTTCGTATCCAGTGGTCACACAGATGGCCTTGATTAAACCAAGTAGATCACACAAGACAACTGAAAGGCATGAATCTAGGATGGCCCTAATGGCAAGGGTGCAGGAGAGCTGGTCCTGTCCCTCATGGAGGTGGAGGGGGGCAGGCAGAAACCTGGGTTAACCAACTCAGCTATCACCCTGGCCCAGATCCAGGGCCTTGAGATGGCCCACCTCAATATCTACCCCATCCTCTGAGCTGCTAGACCATGCGGAGGGGCCAGTCCTGTGGCACAATAGCTACAGGATCTCCAGGACACAGTACAACAATAGGGTATGTGAAAGGAGCCTCAGTGAAGGTCCAGCGTTGATAGTGTAACAGAAGTCAGAGGCCTTGAACCAGATCAATGTCTCACTGTGATGAACATTTGTGGGTAAAGTTGTTGGGGCAAAAGGGTATACTGTGTGACACACCACGGCTTCCAATGCCGGTACAATGGATGAATGTGTGATGGAGAGGGGAGAAAGAGAGAGCATCGGCCTGGCACAAGTACAGAGAGACTGGATACATGAGCACTGTGACCTGTATGAGAGAAGGCTGGGATTATCAAGGAGCAGATAGTTGCCCAGACTGCTTGGTACGCTGTTTTGTTTGATATTTTTGTTATTTTTAACTTTATTTTTTTTAAATTTTCTATTGGGGAAGAGGTTACAAGGGTGAAGGGCAGATGTGTAAGGACTAGGAAATGAGTGAGATTGGGGGTGCATGATGTGAAAATCCCAAAGTATCAATAAAAAGTTAAAAAGTTGTTTGTTTTTTTTTAAGGTCCCTTGGTCAATTGCTCTACAAGTGGAAGTTTAGATAAATTAACTGCCAGCTTTGGACTGAAAATGTTGCCTTTTTTATTACTTTAAATAAAGTGTTATTGTTTATTCTGGCTGTAACTTAATTAAGAGCATTTAATAAGATAAATGATTTTAAACCAAAATTAAGAGACTTGTTGTCAGTAGATCACATTTAGGCAACAAATTAGAACCGATAGAAATCCGTATTTCTAGTGATACCTGCAATTAATTCGTTGATGGAGTGAATTCATTAAATCTTATGTAAATGTGAAGAAGTTGTTTGCTTCTTAGTACAGGAGGAGGCTTTTTGTGAAGTAGTAAAGACAAAATGCCATCAAATGTACCACTAAAAATAAGGGGTGGGAAAGAATCTCCTTCAGTGGCCTTTTTGTTTGTTTGTTTGTTTGTTTGTTTAGCCTATTTTGTTTCACTTACAAATTTTCATGGTAAAGTTTTGTCTCCAAGATATGATATTCAACTATGCTTAGGGCTTGTTTAATTGCACGCTGATTGGTAAATATCTGTTTTGGCACTGGGTTCTTAAGTTTAAAGGAACATAATTTCAGCGTCTTTGTATCTCTTAGTCTTTTTCCAAACTTATTCATAGTTCAGTGAATCTGCCCATATTGGAATAAGTACCCTGTACTCTTCTCTGTGGAGAGTTCATATGACATAATATTCATAATGAGTGTCAGCATCATCCCGAGTATCCTGTAGAATCCAATCTTAGACTTGGGTGTTCGTTATGGAAGTAGGGGTCAGAAAGAGCAGCTATGAACGAAATGTCCTTCTGTATCTTATCAGAATGAATGTTGTCACATCCAAGTTTCTCTGTGAGAACCAGGAGGTAATGACCTTATTTAGGAATACCCTCTCAGGTACGTAAGACAAAATGTGAATTTCTTATTCCCTCTGAAAATATGTCACTATTTTTGGTTCAACTTTTTTAGATTTTGTTTTAGGAATTTCTTTCGAGAGCATTCGTAAAGCTAGACTTTGGGGGTAAAGAGATGGCTCAGTGATAAAGAGCATTGAAAAAGCTTGTTTTCCATTCCCAGAACCCACATGATGGCTCACAAACATCTGGCACTGCAGTTCTAGGTGGTCTGATGCCCTCTTCTGGCCTCTGTGGGCAGCAGGCACACACAAGGTGCACAGACATACATGCAGACAAAACACCCTTCCACATAAAATGAATAAGTAAGCATTTTAAAAACCTAGTCTTCTAAAACCAGATGGTGGTAGAGGACACCTTTAATCCCAGCACTCGGGAGACAGAGGCAGGCAGATCTTTGTGAGTTTGAGGCCAGCCTGTTCTGCAAGAGCTAGTTCCAGGACAGCCTTCAAAGCCACAGAAAACCCTGCCTCAAAAAAAAAAAAAAAAGCTAGACTTCTCCGAAGTCTAGAAAGATAGCTGCATCATATTTTTACTTCTAGTGCTTACTTGTTCATTTGTTCTGCCAAGAACGGTTTTAATAAGTTAACTATTAGCCTGTGACTAAGAATAAATAAATTGTTTTTCTCCTTGAAAATATAAAATTTCTTGCTTGAAAAAGAATTTAAATGAAGCAGTATAACAAGCCACTCTGACTTTCTAGGATCCAAAATATACTTGAAAAACAAGCCTTTTTTCATTTGTTTATTGATTTTATTGAGCTATACATTTTTCTCTGCTCCCTGCCCTTCCTCTCCCCTCCCTTTCAACCCTCTCCCATGGTCCCCGTGCTCCCAATTTACTCAGGAGATCTTGTTGGAGGGAAAAAAAGCTTTCTTATGAAGAAATCTCCCCCTTGTTTTGCCTGTTTGATCACTGTCTAGAATGTAAAATATTCATGGCGGTGGTAAACATTCACTAAACTTAGTGCTTTTTTATTGTGGTTTTGACTTTCAGATTCATGTTCTTAAGTAGTGTTCCAGCTACCTAATGGTTTACTTTAATGGCATATTTTATCTGAAACAGCTAACCATTATTCTTCCTGTAGATAAGTCACAAGAGTCACTGGAGGATACTAGAAATAGGATCAAAGTCAGGGTGCCTGGAATGAGGAGAGGACAAGCAGGTACAGTTTAAGAAGCAAGTGTCAACAGTGAGAGAAAGCAGAGTCTTCCGGACCTTTTGCTGGTCACAAAGCCTCTGGACATTCTCAGCAATGCGAAGGATTAAGCTAAAAGACGCCTCATTTTCACTGAGCTCGTTAAAGGAATAGATACATGGAAATATCCTTCACAATTTATAGTTTTAGGCATAGTCTTAAAATAATTCAGAAGGAAGTGACAACAGAATGCTGCCTGTCAAAGGAGGTTAAGCAGACCAACAAAAGATGGAATTGGTGTAATCTAAATGAAATTTCATCCCACCATCTTGGGATTCAGTTCTAGCTCTGAAAAATGAAAGCATTATCTATTTCTAAAAATTGAATTTATTTTGTTTAAACCTTGAAGGATGCCAAAATACATTTATCTCCTCTGTCACTGAAGGATTTCCCACATGCTCTGGAAAGCAATACAGAAAGATCCCTTTCTGGTTTACTATCTACTTACCTCTCTTTCCAAGGAAATACTGAAAGAGACGGAACGAGCTCCATCATAGTCCCATGGGAAGATAAATGGGGAAGGGCTACTGCAGACTCAGATTGGGAAAGCCTGTTTTCTATGAGGACAAAGGACAGCATGCGTAGTAGCAGATCCATCAGACACATATCCAGATCTCTCAATGAAAGTTTATTCCTCATTTCATTTCTAAAGGTAATCATGATTAGTGGGACAAAAAGATTTAAAGACACAGACAGACTCTACCATTTTCAACACAGGCTATTACTGATTTGGTGACGTAGGAATATGAAAAAAAAAAAAAAAACGAACCACTCCGAACTTTAGCGGATTAATGCAGCCACCACTGGTTCCGTACCATGAGTTGAATTCAACTAGATCGTTCTTCTGAACTTGACAGTGTTAACTTAGAAGACTTCATTCATCAGGAAGATTAGTTAGGGTTGGGTTTAGTTGAGACATTGGGACAAACAAGTTTCTGCTGTTTTCGGTGTGATCTCTTCATGGTTCTTTCTGTAGATAATCTCTCCAACACAGTAGTTAGATTTATGTTATGGAGACTTAAGGGCCCTAAGAAAGGAGAGGTACTTGTTGGGAATTCTTATACCTTAGTCTCAGACTTGTCACAGCATCACCTTCTACCATATCTGGGTAGTTAAAGAAAATTTCAAGACCAACCAGGACTGAAGGACAAAGAATTACAGCAAGCGTACATACTGTGAGGTGTGGCCCATACCTTGAGTACCACGCATGCCTTTGAGGATTGCCCAGTATTTTAGGAACTAGGACTGAAAATAAAGCCTGTCCCAGATTACTTTCTCCAACATTCCACTGGCTAGAGCCCACTCATATGACTAACTATTAACCACAAGTAAGACTAGGACATGAAGTCTAATGGAATTCCCAGGAATTATTGGCTACAGATTTTTGTGAGCAGTCATACTTGGATTTCCATCACCTCTTCTGTCAAATGGAATTGTGTAAGGAAATGCCTGATACACATCACCTGCTAGCTTGTATTGATGCTCAGTTAATCTCTACTATCATGATGTTTTGTTGTTTTGAATTCTCTTTAAGTCAACACACATTCTCTTGGCTATCATGATGAGGAACGTAGTTAAAGTCAAAGACAGGCATGAACAGAAGCCTACTCAAGAAGCTTGAGGAAGTGGTTCTTACAGTACTTTATCACGAATGTGTAAAATGTCACCAATTGTCTAAAGAGAAGCAAAGCGTAGAAGGAAGCATGAGTGTTAATGCATGGATTCCAAGGTTGTAAATTGTTATTGACACTGTTGACAATGAAAGACTACGTGGGAAAAGACTGTTGTGCCTGCACCATATTTTTTCTGATTAGCAAAATTCCCACAAATAAAAACTTTTTACCCGTTTTCTGATTTTCAGTTACAACGCTGGTTGGAGGATTTTAGACCTTTCACTGGTTCTACTCAAAGTGTCGGTATTTGCATCTTAAAAAGAACTCCTTATCTTCGCCGTTTGTATTTTCCAAATAATGCCAAATACCCAACTTTCTCATCTTTTTTATATTTCCCTTGAAAGCTTGATTTGGTTCAACCCATAAACTTTGATTTTTTTCAAGATATTGTTTCTTGATAATGGGATTATTCACTTAACGATGTAGTTACTTTCTCATGGCATATACATGACATGACAATACACATATTTAAAAATAACTTTTTGTTAGGGCTATGAACGTGGACTTGGCTGGAGGATGTGGTTGGGTAGCTTTGTCCCTTTTACCAATGTACCCACACCGAATAAATCACCTTTTTCTGATTTCGCTATTGGACAGGCATAGTGGTCAGTGCCTTTATAGCTTTAGCTACAGAAGGTCATATGCCCCCTTCTGGCCTTCATGGGCACTGCATGTATGCGGCGCACACAAATAACATTCATGCAAATACTCATAAATCTAAAATAAAAATAAATCTGTAATAATAATAGATTAAGAGACCACTCTGACATTAAATACTGGATCTTACTTAATCACCGTTTCTTACTGAACACTTAGAAAACAGCATCTCCTGATGATGATGATAAACAGTGACTTTGTCTTCTAATTAATACGTAAGTGCCAGAGGGATTAGGCTCACAGCTGCATCACTTAAGAGTTGTGAATCCTTGGGCAAGTTACTTAATGTCTCAGAGATTCTTTTTATGACCATGGTGGGAAATAAAAGTATCACTAACTTACTGCTTAGAATTTCTTTCACAAGTAAATGACTTAGTATCCATAACATGCTTAGGACAGTGCATGGCACAATCTGATTAATTAAAGAATTAATTAACTAAGGTAACTAATGATTAAAAAAAATGAAATTACAGATGTATTATTTTCATATGATGTAATAATACTAAATAACTTTAAATGTGCGTCTAAAATTTATGAGGGATTGTCTACCATTATGTGAAACATGTAGCCAGAATTAAAGGCACTTTCAACATGTGAGATTTGACGTTGATGGAGGTGGATGTATGTATAAGAACAGTTAGCTTTCATCCTGGTTTTCTCTTCAACTTTAATCATTCTAGTAAGGTGGCATTTTACTGTTTTTCAATTCTTTCCTCATGTTAAATAAATAACACCAACAGAAACTGTATTGCCTTCCATGAATAATGTCACAGAATTCCAGTAAAATTATACTGATTCCTGCGTTGGAATCAGAAAGATCATCCATAAAAATCATTGCTCAGTCCAATATAACCGCAGCAATTGTTTTGTTGAAATTCACTTGAAATCCATGAGAGATTTATAACGTCATGTCAGCAGACTAACAAAAATACTTTTTTGAACTGTGTGTTGGTTTGGTGCCATGTGGAATTCATTGAGATGAAGATACTGAGTGATAAGAAATTTTTTATTTTCTTTTTGAGATTATAATATAATCACATCATTTTCCTCTTCCTACTCCTCTCTCCCGACACTGACTATACCTTTGCATAATCTCTTTTAAGTTTATGACCTCTTTTAAAATTGATTGCTGTTATATGTATATATGCAAAAGATATATTTTAGGTTTTTTATTTTTTCTCTGCCCTCCATGGATTTTACACTTCACCTTTCCCTGCTCCCGTACCTTTTAAAACATAGTCAGTTGGGTACAGTTACTTGGACCTCCACCCCCTCTGCTCAGAAAGTGAACAACTTCTCCAGGAGTTTTGTTTCCACAAAGAATAAGACAAAGAAGCATGTGTTGTGCTTCATTATAAAAGAGAATAAATATGTTCTGGTTTTTAATACTTGTAAAAAAAAAGTCAGGGTTTTAGACTACAGTTTAACAGCTGAGAAGTTTTTCTAAGCTGAGAAAGCATCCTATGGGCTGTAGTGTGCTTTATCATGCTCTTGGGGGTTTCCCAGAAGCATTCAGCTTTCTTTGATGACTTCCTAATAAGGACACTTTGCAGTATGATTCAATTACCATTTGTAGTTTCCTATGGACAGGGTATTATTAAAGTGGAATCCTCTATTAATTCCAGTATATATTTTTTCAAAACAGTCTTATTAAAATACGAAGCAGAGAAATCCAGTTTCAATTTCTCTTTTTCTCCTGCCCTCCCACTTCCTCTCCAGCAAGTATGCTCCCCCTCTCTCCCTCCCCCTCCCTCCCTCCTTACTTTTGTCTTAATCTCACTTACATACTCAGTGGCACAGCCTATCTATGTTCAAAAGGAGCAGAAACTTCTCACTGATCTGGTAAAAAGATTTTTTTTTCTTCCAAGAATCATGGGGTAGAGGATATATCTAGCAACAAAGAGTATCCTGGAGTCATTAGAGAGCCAGCTGGGCGGTTTCTCTCACACTTGATAAGATCTTCTGTCTGAAGATTCATTTTTCACCAAAAAGTTATTTTTTGTAATAAAGCAGCGTCAATTTCCTAGTCCAAGCTAAATTTGGTTAGATTAGAAAGGACAGGACAGACGCCGAGGATAGAATTCATGGGTAAGCACCAAATCTATATGTCTATACTCTTCTTTCTTTTGCAGAAGATGATTATGATAAGATAGCAATTCTGTCATTCCCAGCTTGTGATCTGGGAAGAAAAGTGAATGATCAGCATGTGGGATGTGTGGCCGCTAAAAACTGCTTTGTGCCGATAGAGATTTATGAGCACAGCTCATTTCCAGACTGATTGATGATGCTGAAGCAGCGAGAAATATGCGAACTGCGGCAGGAAGGAGTGCTCTGCAATTAACGGGTGCAGCATCATTAGTGTGATTGCTCTAAGATTCAGGCACCAATTGGTTGGAGGTCTCCCAGCCAACCAATTACCTTCCTCTCTCAACTTCTTGCATGTACTGTAGCATCTTACCTGTTGAGGCAAGGACAGATACAGACTTCAGAGAACAATTTATACAGGAAATAAGACTAATGCTAAATCGGCATGTTACTTAACCAAAAAGGGAGATCTTAAGCTACTGGATTTGGAAACACTGTCTGGTTTAGCTAACTATAAATAATCTAGCCAGCCAGTGGTGGTGAACACCATTAATCCCAGCACTCAGGAGACAGAGGCAAGCGGATCTCTGTGAGTTCCAGGCCAATCTGGTTTACAAGAGCTAGTTCCAGGACAGCCAGGGCTACACAGAGAAAACCCTGTCTTGAAAACAAAACAAACAGAAGAATCTGCTATTGACATGGCTTGGTGGTAGAAAGAAGGCAGCTTAACTCCAGTGTTCAGGGTCCTTCTTTGCTTCTGTAAGAGTAACATTACTAATAGTTGTTGCTTTACTTATTTGTAAGATGAGGGATTTGGGCTGGTTTCTTCTGAGAAATGATTGCATGCATGTATAGTAGTGGTTATCCGACTAAATTATACATCCTGAAACCTAGCTTCAAATCCTAACTCTGATATTTATTCATTTTATGACCTGGGAAAGTTATATAAGGTTTGTGCCTCAGTTTCCCCATCTACAAAGACAAAGATAATTGTGTCACTGCCCCCCAAGGATGTTGCAACCATTGTGTGAGATAACATAAAGATCTTAATAGCCAATCAACCATTTATACTGTGAGTGGAATTTTTAAGGCCTAATTCATTGCTAGGGGTTAATTGTTCTATCTGATTCAATTATGAAAAGGCAAGAAGAACTGTTGAAGGTTACCCCTGTTGTGAGATATTTCTAATCCATTCAGGTTATTTCTATTTCCACAGCCTGTGCTCCATGCAGGCCATTTTGCCTCTGTGATTTGAGCAAAGCTTTTAAAACTAAGAATCGAATTTATGGGTACTAGACAAGTTCACGGCTCAACTGGAGAGATTCAGAAGTGAAAATGGCCTTTCAGTCTGACATCTTTTTGCTTAAGGGCATTGAATATGTCAATGTATCCCCTCTGTGCCAGCCATTAGCAAGGCTTTTCCTGCAAGAAAATATGTACATGACATTTATTTTTCCCAGATGGTGTTAGCACAGTTCCAGGTCTGACAATGTTTGTTTCTTTGTCTTGGGCTTCTCAGTAATCCTCACATATACGAACCATTCTCACATGACCATTTCTTTTAACTTTTTTTTCCACATATTTATTTATATATGCATGCACACATGTGTTCTTGCACATGGCATGGCATGCCCATCAAGGTCCAAAGACAGGCAGCTGGAGTTGGTTCTCTTCTTATACCATGCGGATTCAGAATGACTGAGCTCGTCTTCAGGCCTGCAAGAAGTGCCTTTTCCCACTGACCTATCTCACCAGTTGATGGCCCTAGAAAGGCACTTGTATTCCATCCTACCATTTATATGTTTCCAGTACCTCAGTTATAACCATCTTGTATGAATTCTTTATGGGCTCTTTGGGATATATTCCGAAGAATATTTGTACAATATTGTATACCGTCTTGGAGTTAGAAAACGTTGCTCCAAAGGGTTAATTCTAAACATAAACATACCTTAATACATTTAAACTGGTGCAGTGGTCAGCAAGTGTCTTCAGGAAGGGCTAGGTAATAAACTTCTTCAGCTCTGTGGACCTAGCAGTCTCTGTTGCAAGCTGTTCAGACCTACCAGCGAGGCCTGGACATTGCCCTAGGCTGTACCCGAGTGAGTGAAGGCGGCTGTGCTCCAGTAAAACTTTAAGATTTGACGCATGGGCAGCAACTTGCTGATTCCTGCCTCATCAACTTACTACGAGCAAAATACTTAGTATTCCCATTTTACAGGTGAGCAAAGTGAAGGACGGGGTGTGCAAGAGCCCACATGACTGACAGACAGTAAAACTGGGACCCAAGTCTAGGAAGGTATTGCTTTTAGCAACTAATCCATGTCAACCAATGGGAGGTTTGACTCCTGAATTTTGCCTGGTTATTTCATCATCTCCAGAAGCGCCTTCTCAAATACGGTGTTCCCAGTCAAGATGTCCAGAAAGCTCCCACAGTCATCCTTCTTCCTCTGCCCTGTCCTGCCGGCTTCTCTGGTGCTTATCACCTTGTCACTTCCTGCCAGTTACTCCGTTATTGTGCGTGTTTATCAGCTGTAAGAGACTTACAGCTATTCACTAATGACTCTTAAGTACCTTGAAGAGTTCCTGGCCTATAGAATTCCCCCAGCTACTGCTTGCTGAAGCAACAAGATAGGCTTTTGCATATTTGGACTTGAACACGTCTCAAGTAACCGTAATATATGACGGCAAAAGTTCAAAGTAGGCTACTGTTCTTATAAACTGGTTCTAATTTTCTGGAATTCCTGCTCAAGATAAAATAGAACTTTTTTTTTATTAAAAAGTCCAGTCTCTGTGGAATGTTCTATAGATATCTGTTAAGTCCTGGGACTGAACGAGCATGTGATCAAACTGGATTCTCTGAATGTGGCTGACATGGGGGCTGACTGAGAAGCCATTGACAATGGCACTGGGTCTTGCTTCGTCTGCATGTACTGGCTGTTTGGGATCCTAGTCTGGTTGGATGCTCACCTTCCTAGGCCTGGAGGGAGCGGGGAGGAACTTGAACTTCCCACAGGGCAGGAAACTCTGACTGCTCTTTGGACTGGAGAGGGAGTAGGAGAGGGAGGAGGGGGGGAGGAGAGGGAGTGGGGGGAATGGAAGCGTATGGGGAGGAGGTGGAAATTTTTATAAACAAACAAATAAAAAAATAAAAAAAATAAAATTAAAAAAAAAAGGTCCAGTCTCAACGCATTTTTAAAAGTGTGTGACATAGTGGAGGTATTAAAGCCCCATAACAAAAAGTGTGTTGAGGAGTAACTAGAGTCAGGAGAGGAGAATTGAAAGATGCTTTCCTGGTGAGTGCATAAAAGAAGAGTCTCTTTGGTGAGTCCAGCCAGGGGTGTAACAATCATACAAACGCTCTCAGCTTTCCCCAGGTGCGCACAAAGAAGGAAGTTTCCTGTCATTGTGGTTTGTTTATTTTGGAGTTATAAAGATCAAGGCAGACCTTTTCAGAAAGCATTTGATTATGGGGCTTGGTATTTCAACTTACGCTATGCTTCAGTGGTACATTTTGATTACCCGGGAAGAGTGCCTTTACTAATGTTTATTGCACAACACTGGCCACCTTACGAAACAATGGGAAAAGATTTACTCGTAATATATATGATCTAAATGACAGACCATTCTTTAGTCCCTACGCTTACCTTGTGCTTCCTGCTGCCTTCAAGAAACCACGATTCAACTGGCACCTAGAAAATAGAAATCCACTTCAACAAATAGTGGAACTATTTATTCAGAAATTCAGCACATGTTTCTTTTAAGATATTTTCATATCACTAAAATTGCCAGGCTTCAGATGGAGATGCAAATTTAGAGTGATGATTAATATTAATTATAACTTAAATTACCACTTATTCACAGCCTGTCAGGAGCTAATAAGCCCTCCACAAAAAGTTCATTTACATTGCCTTGTGTGATCCACACATGCCTGAGAGTTAATTCTTCCTCTTTCCTCATGTACGGTTGAGAAAGATGAGGCTAAAGGATGTTCAGAGTCTTGTCAAAAAGTTCATATATAGTTGACCCCAAGGCATGGTATCTTAAAATTTGAAGTCTGGCTTAAAGCTGAAGAACGTGCAAGTTTGATAGTGATAATCTGCCCCCGCTGATTCTGAAATACTGGTTCCACAGAAAATATTTTGAGCAGGCCTACACCAATCCTTTTCTGGCCTTCTTGGTCTGGACAGTTTATTCTTGGGTGTGGTTAAAGAGATACTCCAATTAAAGTCCAACCCCAAACACATAACAAAACAGTGTGGTGTAGGCTCAAACCAAAATTATTTCAATCAATATTATTTCATGGAAAAATCAAGTCTGTTTGTAAAGGCACACAGACTGGCTCAAAAGAATGACCTTTCTGAATAAAGCATAAATATTGGGTTTGGGGTTTGTTTTGTGATTCTTTTTGCCTAAATGTGGATACATACACTTCTGATGAAAAAGATATCTCTCTAGTTAACGTTGTTGGTGAGTTGCTCTCCAGTTAATCAAAATTCTATTTTATTGAGACTTTTGTTTGTTTTTTAGAAATTGGTTTGTGGCATTTGCATTTCTTGAGGCTGGTTCAAAAATAGGTCCTAAGGTTTTACTTACGTGCATAATATACAGAGTCCTACATAAGATGCACAAAATATATAGTTCGTGCCTCTGATGATAAACAAAATGTATAAATGATTGTTGAGATTTCCTGACACCATCATTTTAAGAGGATTCTCTGTAATTTGAACTTAACAGCAGACCTAATGTATACTCTGTCAGGGTGACTCACCCTCTGAACTATTAGTATTTTGAATCAGATAGACATTTACTATGGCAAAGTGTTTTGTGCTTTAGGAGATAATTTGTAGTGTCTCAAACCTTTTCCCTCCTGGTATCAAACACACACACACACACAAGTGAAACACACACATGTGCCATACACGTACACACACACACACACACACACACACACACATCTCCCTTTCATTCAATCATTCTGGGAATGATCTTGTAATTTTGTGCTATCACTGAGTTTTGTGCTTACGTCTTATTTTTTCCATGTGATCTGATGAGTAGTCATGGGTACCACAGATGAAGTCTTCCCTGGGTCACTTATAATCATATTTATCTTTTATACTTGTATACTAACAATTCTATTTGGCTCATTAAAATTTCTTTTCAAGTTTGAATCAAAATTCCTAATTTGACATTTCTCTCTCTCTCTCTCTCTCTCTCTCTCTCTCTCTCTCTCTCTCTTTTTTCGTTCCCCCTCGCTCCTCCTCTCTCTATATGTGTTTGGCTTTTGGGGATAGTATATAATAGCCCAAGGTGTCCTCAAACTCAAGATCCCCTAGACTCTATGTTTCCAGTGTTAAGCTCTCATGTATGCACCGCCATGCCCTGACGCCCACCATCTCTGCATTTCTTATCTCTTCATCTTTGACTTGTTTTCTCCTTGATTTCTTTAAGAAATTTCTTAGCACCATCCTTTCCTTTGCAAATCTGGATGTGTTCCTCTTTAGTCAGTGTTTTTGATATACTGGCCTTTACCTGTTAAAAAAAAATGAATCTACTATGCGTTGCTTACACGGAAGGCTTCAGAGAATTTTTACGCCCTGTCTTCTGCTGGCCTTTACCCACTGCTATTTCCATTCTTCCAGATGTCTGTAATAAGCTTGTGTCCTCAAACTCATTACCTTCGTAACTAGTGCTTGCTTCAAATTTGACTTTCTGCTGTGAAAACCCTTATCCCTCTTAGTCAACTTTCAAGTCTCCATCAAAACATTACCTTATCTACAAATCCTTCTTTGATCTGCACACAGATGGTACAGCTCTGTCCTCAGGCACCTATTGCATTTGATGTAATTTGCGATGCTTATTTCTAACACCACAATCTGTGTACTTTCTAGACTGTGTTCTTACATGAAAGTTAACTCTTTGAAGACAAAGACTGTGCAGCCACCTAAATAAACTCAAGCCTACTACAGTGCTTATCGTATAGTACATGCTCCTGAATATTGTTTGAATTTATCAGGAAGAGAGAGTAAATAAAAACAAAATATGATAGTAGGGATCAGTGAATTTCATTTGAAACTATAGATCAGAGATTGGGAGACTGTATGTTAGGCCAACAGTCAAATGTAGCCTGCACATCTGATTTTGTAAACAAGTTTTAGGAAAATATGCTGCAAAGAATTCTTTTATAAATTATCTATGGCTACTCAAATACCCGAGAGGCAGTTAAGTTGTTGAGACAGGATCAAAATGGCCTACAAAACATGAAATATTTACTGTCTGACCATTGACAGAAAGGGGTTGCCAATCTCAGCTAAAAGGTAATTGAGTGCTCTACAGGTCACATTTTTAAATACTTTTTTTTAAAGGGGTATGTAGTTTCATTTTGACACTTAGATAAAAATCAGCTGTTTTAGATATTCAAACTTCATATCTAAAAGGCACAAACATAGGCCAACAAGAAGGTTCAGTGAGTAAATGCACTCAATACTGTTCTCGGGGACACGAGTTCAATCTGAGGAACCCCAGAATGGAAGAGAAAAACTGATCATCATAAGTTGCCCTCTGACCTCCACATGTATTCTTTGACACACCTGTGCCTGTATACACACACACACACACACACACACGCATGCACGTATGCACGCATGCGCGTGTGCCAGTAAACAATTGTGAAGCAAAATTTAATCTCACAAACTCATCTAAGATTTCTCATCTGGGGAAAAGGCAAATCACAGACAACATAACACCTCTGTGGATGTGAATTAGGGGCACAACCAAGACCTGAATCCCCAGATCTTAACTTCTTAAAATTGAGCATGCTCCAATAGACAAAAGAAAGAAAAGAATATACTGGTCTTGGCCTTTTCATCAATTGACCAGATATGTCAGTAGCCTACTCTCTTGGGGGTATATTTGTCAATTTACTCTTCTCCCCACATCACCCTCCCAAAGCCTGCTGAGAACATGTGAGTGCTTACCAGGCACTGGATGTTCTTCATAAAAGTCAAAACCACTACTACCAACAAAATTCCCTCTTGATTGTGGAGGAAATGCTGCCCCTTTGAATCCATGGCACTGTGTTTATTCTCTATGATTTGAGAATGACCTCTTCAGAAGCAAAAGACGGTGAGTTACAGAGGAGTGGGAAGTAGTTTTGTTCACGGGTCATCACATTCTGCCAGTCTTCAGTGCAGTTAGGAGCCAGCACTCTCCGTGAACAGCAGAGGTGTGTGTAAGTACACACAAATGTACTCTTACAGTTGAAGGAAAACATGCTTAGATTTACTGGGGTAGAACACACTAAAATCAAATGCCTCTATACATTCGAATCATTAATTATCATCTGTCTGTACTTATTTTGTTAAAAAACATGGCTCACGAAAGTGCTATAAGTAGAAATGGTGGTTACTCTTTTGCCATAGACTTTAAAGTCATATAATTTTAGCTTGGTCCTTAGGATTTTGTGAAACTTATTCAACCTATGTAAATATGTAAAGAGATATATATTCAGTTCCTGTACCAGTACCATATTATTATAATTGTTGGTACTATATTACCATAGTGATATAATGTTCCTTAAACATATATTACAACAATATATTACATATGTGTTCAATGTTGAAATAATGACCAGTGCTCAGTGTTTTGGGGCCCTACATCCACAAATAGAATTTGACCATGAAGCAAATATTTCCTAAAATGAAAATCTTACATTTGTACTGAATAAGTACAGATTTTTCTCTTTTGCCATTATTTTCTAAATGATACATGATTGTAACAATGATTTATACATTATCTAAATTGTGCTAGGTAGTAAAAGAAATTTAGAAATTATTTAAATCATACAAGAGGATATATGTGGCAATACTGAAAGCTTAAAATAAAAGTACTGGGCATCTATATATTTTAAAATCCACGGGGATTGCTGAAATAGATTCCACTGGATGCTAAGTAAAAATTATATTGTTATATAGGATAATTTAGCAATATCATTTATTCAATGCTGCCATTATGTTATCGATGAGGTAAAAGATGTTGGCCACCCTAGTGAGTTGGTAGATGGATTAAAAAATGCACGGCACAGTACTCTCTCAAAACACATTTGTCCCCTATATGAGCTGCACATAATAGCAAGGGCAAGCAGTTTTTCCTGTTATGAAAATACACACAAAAAACAGTTTCTATATATACCTATAAGAAAAAATAGAGCCCTTGTGACCTCTCTCCGTGTGGTTTTCATCAGATGAGAGTTTTTGACCTAGGGGTCATTTTAGCAAATTGGATTTTTGCAACCAACTAAGAAACTTCATGCTAAGCCAAGACAGAATTTGGTTTGGGGACAAGAGCACCAGCTGTAGAACACAAATGTGAAATTTGTTTGCCTTTGTCACTGTCTAAGAGAGACGGAAGTCTGTGACAAATGAGTGAACTGTGTAACGCTTCATGTTTTCCCTTGGTTGCAGGGTGACTTCACCTGGAACAGCATGTCTGGCCGCAGTGTGCGCCTGAGGCCCGTCCCCATCCAGAGCCTCTCGGAGCTGGAGCGGGCACGGCTGCAGGAAGTGGCTTTTTATCAGCTGCAACAGGACTGTGACCTGGGCTGTCAGATCACCATCCCCAAAGGTAAGGCCCTGTTCACACGTTCTGCCTTTCTGTGGGGCCTCTGTAGTCAACCACCTGCTTTGCCAAAGCCACAGGCTGCAGATTCTTCTCACGCCTGGCATTAACACAGAATGGGAAACTACAGCTCTTTGGTGGGTGGCTTATAGCCCTGCCTTTTTTAAAAGACATGTCCAAGCAGGGCAGTGTACATGCCAGCTAGTTAAAACAAACAAAGAAACAAGCAAACAAGCATGCAAACAAGAAACGGTTAACTGGGAATATCTCAAAAGTCTTAGTGGCTTCACATTAACCAAGGAGAAAGCTTACAGAGGGCTCAACTCAAAGGTTTGGAGGAAAAGCTGGGCCTATCTCAATTTGATTTCAAAATCAGCATCTGAGAAGAGTGCCTCAGATCTTTTAAGCTTGCAGGTTTGAGCTCATGCAAACAGAGAATTAGGGATACCGTGGATGTGAACTCATTTTGTCGCCAGTCTTTCCTGGTGTGCCTGGGTAGTACTTTGCTACTGTGACACTTGGGCACAGGCACACCTGCTTGATAGTGTTTTGACGCAGGGCCTTGTTCCCATTAAAACTGAGAATGGGGTACCTGATCTTTTTTTTTTTACTTCATAGAAGTCTGTCTCTGAATGGTTATCGTAATCTGTAAAGGCAGCTTTTATATTTGCGTGAAGCAAAAAAAAAAATACAGAATGGAAATCCATAATTCATTATGCAGATTATAGTAAACTTTGTCATAAAGTGTTTTGACTAATGTGTTTGAAATAAAAGCAAAAAGCAGAATAAGGACAGCAAGTTTCTGAAAGATAAACATGGTGTGAATATTTATCCATTAGATAAAAAGTCCATGAATACATGTGTGTCATAGTTTATCTTCAAGTTCCCCAGAGGTTCATGTGTTGAAGGCTTTATCCCTATCGCTGAGGTATGGTTTTAGGAATGTGATTGGATCCCAAGGGCTCTGACATTTACCAATAGGTTAACCTATGCAATGATGACATCTATAGGATGAATGTGGCCTCTTAATCCCCAGGCAAACCCCCAAACAGAAGTTCTAAACAGTGCCAGATTCACTATGTGAATAAATTCCCAAAAGAAAATAAATACAGTATCCAGTGTCTGGAACCAAAAGAAATAATACCATTCCTGATAAAAAAGGAGAATCATTGGGCATAAAAACCCATTCAAACTCACATTTCCGTTTCCTGTCACTTTTAGGGGTGATTTGTGGGATGATTTGTAGAGAATACAACTTCCTGGTCTCAGATAAAGATACTCTGCCATACTCTATAACTTCAGAATTCAGCAGAGAGAAGGAAGAATTGAGGTTCGGGGGGGGGGGGGCTGGGAAGTCACTGAGACATTGAGATAATCTCCTACAATAAATGACAGTGGATATTTTACGTTGGCCTGGAGCCATGATGACTAGACATTGGTTATAGGGCAAATATTCAGGCGAGTTAGCAGAAGGGAGGGGGCCATGTGGAATTTCAGTTCATCTTGCCTCTGTACTTCCAGTGAAGTCAGATGCAGTTTTATTTAGGAGTAAAGATGGGGAGGAGGTCTTAGAAGTCACAGAAAGAGAAAGAAAAATGGAAGAAATGGGATCTTTAATGGACCAGCAATAATGCTGGATTTCAGAGAAGTTGAAGATTCATATGCAAATAGTAGCTGGAAATTTAGAATGTGAAATAAACTTCCCAACAGTTAAGCATTGTTAAAATAATTATACTTCATTTTTTATTTAAATCCCCTAGCCCTAGTTAATCACAGTCTCCTTCAATTAATATTAGAATGAAGTTTAATGAAAGGAGAAAGGTTCATAACTAATTTAAAATGTGTGCATCATCTGCAGAATGATGACACTCAAAAGATGCCTGCATCTTAAACCTATGATTAACATAGTAGTCCACAGGACAGAAAGAATCTTGCAAATGTGATATAGTAGCATCCTTGAGATAGGGTAATTCTCTGACACTGTCTGAAAGGGCCCAGACTAATCACACAAAAAGTTGTAAGTGAAGAGACTTTCCCAGTCATAGTCAGGAAGGAAAGGATTGTGGAAGAAGGGTCAAAGAAGTGAAATGCTATTGACTTTGAAAGTGAAACAAAGGATTTATAATTAAAGGGACATACATGGCCCTGGGAGATGAAAAAGTCATTGGAATAGATACTCTACTGAAATGCCTTCAAAGGACACAGTCCTTCCGACACCTTGATTTTAGCCCACGGAGATCCATTTCAGACTTTCACCTCCAGCATTGCAAAGCAATAAATTGGAGTTGTTTATTTGTAAGTTTGGGGTCATCTGTTACAGCAGTGTTAGAAAACCAAAATGTTATCCAAGGGAATCATTAAAAATGAAAGACAATGGGGTTTAAGTTGAATATGAATGGAAGTTAGGTTGTTTGCTGTGGTCAGTAATACCAATACTCAGAAGTCTGAGGTAGGAAGATTGTAAGTTCAAGGCCAGCTTGGGTTACCTAGCAAGCTCCTGAATCAAAATAGGGGAGTAGCAAATACTTTTTGGTAAAATAAAAAATCAATAATATAAACATGCCAACTATTCTATGAATAATCTGTAAACAGAATGTGATTCCAAATAGTAGCACCAATGTAAATTTTTGAACTTTCACAAAATTGGTCTGAACATAATTTAAGTCTCTAATTGCATAAATACAGTCAGGGAGATCTAAGCAACGTAATTGCTCATTTGTTAAAGTACGCCATGAAATTCAAGCAATTAAAAACATGCTGCACTGATGCACAAAAAGTGGTAAGCAAGTAGGAGATAACAGTTAAAATGCATCAAAATATGTATGAGATTCTATTACATGACAGGCATGTATTATTTTTATTATCAGGGGAACGTTGTAATTTAATTTTGAGGCAATGAGACAATCACTGAAGAAATAAAGTTGGATTGTGACCAAAATGAGTTGATGTAAAAGAAAGATTTGAATATTAAAAAAGGAAGTATAAATGGATAAGAAAATATTAGGGAATGTCGTTAGATTATAAAGGGACCACTCAGAAAACACAAAGAGGAATAAAGCCCATAACATAAAAACCAGAGTGCGGGGAGATGGTTCAGTAGGTAAAGCGTTTGCCTCCAAAGCATGAAAACCAGGATTTGATTCCTACTACCCATATAAAAGTCAGGCATAATGTCAAAGAAGCATGAACAATAAGACTCTAGGAGTTTTCTGGCCAGTCAATCTAGGCAAATATGAACTCCATTTTCAGAAAGAAACCTTGTATTCCAAAAGTAAAATAAGGATGAGAGTGGTTAAGAAAGATGCTCCAGGCTGACCTCTAACCTCCACATACAGGCATACACACATACATGCAGACTTGTACGTGCATGCTACTTTAAAAAATAGAATCACTTGTGTGCCAAATAAATACATACAGTTTTTATCACATATTTGATGAATGAGATGTTAACTTATAACTTAAAAAGAAGAAAAATCTATATAAAATGCAAATAAATTACATGCAGCTCACAGAAAAATGCAATAAATATAAAAGAATTAAAAGGCACCATTATATTTATTGGAGAGATACAAGCTCAACAGTAAGATTTTTCTCTCAGACTGTCACAGATCCAAAAAGTTGGATACTGTATTTGATAGGTAAGTGGACGTTTTTCATATACTGTTGATAGGGCTGTGAAATATTGAATTCCAATTTGACATTCCAATTTGAAATGGCACATCAATTCTTCTGACAGCATTTGTTGTATCTAATATACTCAATGAATTAGCTAAGCGAGGCTAACAGCTTGTTGACGCCTTCCAAAAAAATGTCTTTTTTTCCTCAAGCATCATTCAAGGGACACTGGTCAAAGAAAATAGAAAGGTTGATTCTGTTCCATGCAGCTACACAGATGCAGGCTTCTTGCATCCTGTGGCCTGTCCCTTCCTTATATTTACTGATCTGGGAGAGATCAAAAATACTAAATAACCAGTGAACATTTTCATAAGCTTTATAAAAAAATGAGATTGCAGCTTCTAAACATAAGAGCTAAGATGCAACAGCTTTTAAAAAGCCTAAAGACCATAAAGAAATCTTTAGTGGCTTTCATCAGAGAGTTTCCAGCAGTAGTAATATTTATCAGGTTTTTTCCCTGTCAGACATAGAGGGACTGCCACTATAGAAGCAACCAGGAATGATTTCTGACTGTTCAGATCACTACATCTGTGGGGTCTCTTTAATCAGACTAACGAATCTATAAATAACACAGGTTTTACTAACCAGAATCAGGAAGCATATATGAAAAGATCTTAAATATCATGTAGTGTGTTAAGTTTAATGGATATTTGATAGCTTCTTAGTAGCAGTGGCCAAAGCAGGAGTTGACATATGAACTAGTGGGTCAGATCTAAGTCACAGTTCAGGTTTGTACAGTAAGTTATATTGAGAAATAGACATGTTCATTCATTTGTTTAGCAGCATGCATGACTGCTTTTACTTCACATCACAGCTGAGCGGTTATGATAAAAGCTAGAGAGGTGGCTCAGTGGCTTAGAATGCTTACTGCTCTTTCAGACTACCTGAGTTCAGATTCCAGCACCTATGTCGGGTAGCTCACAACTGCCTATAACTCCAACTCTGGGGGGGGGGGTCTGACTACTGCTCTCACCTCTCTGGGTACACACACACAATTGACAGACACTCACAGTACACTTGTATTTGTGACATTTGTGTGGCTTGGTCTTCTTGTGGGACTCCTAACAGCGGTAGCAGGAGCTGCCTTTGAATCTTTTGCTGACTTTTGGAAATCTATTCCTTGTATTAGTTTGCCTTGTCCAGCCTTAATACAAGGGGAGGTGCTTAGTCTTACTGAAACCCTATATGCCATGTTTTGCTGATATCTATGGGAGGCCTGCCCTTCTCTGAATTGAAATGGAGGAGGAGAAATGGATTGGGGGGCAGATGGGAGGTGGTAAGGAGGAACTGGGAGGAGAGGATGGAGGGAAAACTATGACCAGGATGAAAATAAATTAATTAATTAAAAAAAATAAAACTAAGCTTTAAGAAAAGCCCAACAAAATAAAACTAAAACACCAGAGTTGATCAATATGATTGAAATATATAATATTCTTGTATGGAAATAGCATAATGAAACCCCTTTTGTACAAATAATCTATATTATTATCAAACAAAAGCATATCTTCTATGCAATAATAATGACTATTTGACCCTTTATAGGAAAAAATGCTGATGCTTAGTTGAAGGTAAAATGAAAGGAACTAGCTGATTTTTTCCACAATCAGTATAGGGTATTACTGTAGGTGAGGTGGCTTAACCTCATTGTATTTAAGTTTTTAAAGAGAAATCCTTTCATAAGAAATAAATTGCATATTCATTTTCTTAAATTAATTTGCTTAATTTGCAATTTTTATTTCCTTTCTTTCTTGTTTCAGTTAATATCTGGTATAAGAATTGAGAAAGATTTTGCTTATGAGTTTTAAAAATGGTATTAAATAGTTAATGGTTTAAGAATCAGAAGACAATAGTCTAATAAAGAGTGTTCCATTTTTTTTTTTAAAAAAGCACCCTAACACCTCAAAATTGCTCAATTATGCGGTCTCCTTATAAAGCATATCCTTGTCATTATCCTTTACAAAACCCAAATAAGCAACTCAATGGAACAACAAACATGAGTGTTCTTGGTATGCCAAGAATACCACGGCTGCTTTCAGTTTGTGACTTATATGTTGATTTAGAAAGTTAGAGTAATATGGTAGATAAGAGAAGCAAAATTAAGTCAGTAGCTCGCAAGTTATGGGTTGTGACCTCTTTAGGGGTCTAACAATCCTTTCACAGAAGTTACTTAAGACCATCAGAGAACACAGACATTTATACTTCAGTTCATAGCAGTAGTAAAATTACAGTCAAGAAATAGCAGCAAAATAATTTTACGGTTGGAAGTCACTACAACATGAGGAAACATATTAGAGAGTCACAGCATTAGGAAGGTTGAGAACCAATTGCTTAGGTTGTCATGTAGTAATCTGGGTAGCAAGGGTCTCCTGTTCTGTGTTATGCTATCTTTGCTGGCTATCTTTGCTGGCATGTTTGTATTTCTACAGTGATGTGCTCAATCTCGCTGTAGAAATGTCTGGTGTGCATAAAAACCAACCTGTATCATGGACCAGAATCCACGATCTGCTAAAAAAATCCCAAAGGAATTAGCACTACCAAATTTGTATGACTTCTGGGCTTGAAAGTCCTCAAAGAGGGTCTCTGCTGCAAGGAGTTTTGGAACTAATGGTGCCTTCCTTGCTCTACCATACTTTCCGTGGTCCTCCCACAGAAGATCATTACTTCTCATGGGACTGGACTATATATCATTTACCTTTGAATCTAGAACACCAGATACAGGGCACAGTGCACCACTATGTCTGTGAGAAGTGAGTGAATGTGTGCATACTCTTCTTTAAAGTTAAGCTTCTCCCTTTTCTCTTCCCTATCCTTGCAAAAAACCATCCGTCACCCTTCTTTCTTCTTCCCTAATATCTTCAGGAATGGGTTTGAAGTTACCTTAATGATTTCCTGTAGCTTCGCCCTGTACTCATTTTCCAACTTTAATTGATGGTCTCATGGGTTAATGTGAGGTTTAAATGGAGTAACAACCATAATGAGTTTAAAGCATCTACTGGCGTCTCATACATTCTCCATAAAAGCTATCCACCTCCATCAGCATAATTATCATTGTCAACACTGCTATATCACTTTGTCGTGCATCTGCCCTCAACCCTATATCTCATCTTAATTACAGTCATGAACCTATATTTGCTTTCTTTAATTCAGGATTTCTACATAGTTCTATCACACCTAAAACCGCCAGAGTAATCATCAACCATGATGCTTCTACTTTATTGAAAAAAACAATCTCAAAGTTTCCTGATGCCTGCGTATCTCACTGTTGAAATGGTTTATAATACTGTTTGATATAACAGAAGAAACCCATTTAGATAACAGTCTGTTATGATGATTATGAACCAAAGATTTAAGTTTATGTTCTTGGAACATCAAGTTTTTAACATTTGTCTACAATCTACATTGAGTAATAAATACACTTTATATCTCATCCTGGGGAACACATGAACCAAACAGTGCTCTTTTTATCAGAGATAAGCTTAAATACTTATTTTCTATAGCATTCTCTAATCTCCACTTCTCTTTAATAGTGTGTCTCTTCCTAAAGTACGTTTTCCTGGTTCAATGTAGATTTATGCCCTACAATTTGACTATCACTCATTTGTAGAAAGTAAATATAAGGGAGAACAGGGAATCAGGAGGAAAATAAGAAAATTATCAATATGAATAACTTTTAAGTGTTCTTTGCTGTGATTCTAGGGGACTTGGTAAGTCAGAAGGAACATTTTATTTCTGTAGGGCTTGGTATATGAAGCTAGGGCTAGAACCATGCCCTCAGTGAAAGTGATACCTGGGAGACTTTCTATATGTCTTCCCACTCTCTTTAGTAGTAACAAGCTTGATACAAAGCTCAAGAGAGACAGATATGTAACCTACTGAAGATAAAGCGAGAAAATATGGAAATTCATAGAATAGACAAAGCATAAAATTAGCCATTTTATTGAAATTCCTTAATTTTTATTTAAATGCATCTTAACAATAGATAATCCAGATTCTACTCTAAGGTGTGTTTTTCTACTTTTAGGTCTAGCAAACATGTTATATAATGCCCAGTATATATATGAAAAGGCATTCTCAGAAGTCTTGGTTCTGTATGTATTTGGTATTTGAAGGGTGCATATCTTAAGCACACACACTTAAGATAGAGAGAGTAAAAGATATCATTCTCTGTGGGCTTTACCTATCGCCTGTGGACAGCATAGAAAACTTAGTATTACTAAAGAAAGAAATGAAGCAGTTTAGAAACCTCTCTGGGATGAGGGGGGGGTCACTCGCACAGATTGTCCCTAGCTGTTTAAGATATGTTTCTAACCTTAGGTTTATTTTCATATCTCTATATGGCTAGCCATGTCAAAAGCTATCCTTGTCCTCTAAGTGTCCCAGGTCATTAAACAGAGAAAAGGCAAATATATAAAGTATAAGAAACGATTAACTCTGATCAAATTGCCTTTAGAAGCCCTTTTAGAAAGAAGCTGCCTCATTCGTCTACTCCACTAAAGGCCAAGAATGACAGGTAGTTCCTTGAAGGTGTTTTTGTAACTTTCTTTTTTGGATGCTTTTCATAAGAGCTGAAGACTTTTGTCATGTTGTATATAGTTTTCAAGTACGTGCTTCTGTATGACTCAGTAACAGTAATGAGCAGGTGCCTGATTTTTTAAGCCACATGCTTTGTTCTTTAGTATTCACAGATAGTCTTTCATGTTCGGAGACAATATCTTTTTTCAACCAAGGCCTGTCTCTACTGGTCACAATAACACACATCTAAATATGTGTGCTGGAGCATCACCCACCATTGGACAAAGTCTTGACATCTTGAACAAAGCTTTCATCACCGAAGCTTCTAAAATATTCTGGCATCTTCCAAAGATTCTAAGACTACCTTGCTCTCTACACTGTGATCACTGCCTAGAGTAAACTCGATAATTTGCAAATAATGCTTCATCCTTGAAATATGGTCAGGATCTTCCATATTTATGTGGAGTTCATGGGTAAAATAAAGTTAAATAAGTATCCACTAAAACTAATTGCTGTTTCTTTAACTATTTAAGCTTTTTAGAACATTTGAGATCAAAGTCTCAAGATTATTTAAATTTTTACTTAGTATTTACAAGATGTTTACAAAAAGAAAGCTCTGGAAGAATAAGTTTAAAAACTCTTTATTTAAGAGTAACAAACTATAGTTCATGAGCCACCAGCTCAATGCTTGTTAGTATAAATAAAGTTTTATTATTAAAACCCAGCCATGTCCATTCATTCCTTTATTGTCTGTGACTTCATTGTAAGGCTACATTGATGGAGTTGAGTAGGTTTAACAGGGACTGGGTGGCTCAGAGAGTTAAAAATATGTTTACTGTTTTGACCTTAATAGAAAACCCTTGACAACCCTTGATTTAAATTGTTACTATTAACTTGATATAGTAATTCATAGCTATTATCTGTACAGTTCAACTATACTATTCTATTCAGTTTAACTTCTTCATTATTTGAATTTAATTTTGTAATTGGGTGGTTTTGAATGGTGAGAACTTTATATTCTCAGATTTTAGTGCTTATACATGTGAATAGATTTTTTTCAAAATGAGATGGTCACAAAGGTAATATTTTATGAATTTCTTAAACAACTAATGTCACCATATACTCATATATACATAAGTAGTGTGCCATATATTTGTAGACATATAAATAATGTGTTGAATAGATGATTTTTAATAAAAAAATAATCTCCACTATGGATTAATTATAATTTTATTAGTACTATCTGATTTGATGACTGGCAAGTTAGAAACATTTATCTGAAAAGGGTTGCTTATTTATAGATTTAGATTTATTGGTAATCTGAACTCCTTCCTACCTACCATATGTCAAATACACACAGATTCAAAACATTGTGTAAGTAGACCTGGCATGACATGTCTGATGGGCCTAGAAGTAGAAAGTCACGAAACTCCCACTATTAAGATCTCCTACTCTTAAGATTCGTTATTTACAAGTTACAAAAGCTCAATTAGAAATCGTTTAAAGTAGTATCTAACTTCATGAAGAGTCCAGGGATAAGCTACTTCAATGTCTTCAGTGGCTTTCTACCTTTGCTGTTATCAGTGGAGCCCCATGCTGCTTAGCTGACTTTCTTCATCATCTTGGAAGTGCTGCAGCAACCTCTGGCATTGTTATACTTATAGTAGCATCAAGTGATCAGGAGGGATACTGACTTCCCAAAGAGTGCTTTTGTAAGAAGGAAGAAGCATTTCCACTGTTGTCTCCTCGTAGACTTCTCTCCCTTCTTAAGCCCAAGGACTGAAATACCTTCAGGTTCCTAACTGGGTACTGACAATCAGGACTAAATCATAAGGATTAGCTTGAATTTATAGAGTGTTTTGCCAAGGCTGGAGTGAAGGATCATCCCAGGAGGCATGAAGTAACAAAATGGGGCAAGGATGAATTAGAGAGAGTGGAGGAAAGAAGGTAAACATTGATTTGGTAATGGTATCATCTAGCTCTGCATCCAGGTGATGGGGAAGAAAATAGTCTAAGTTTTTATACAATTGTGTCATCTTTCCAGTTACTCTATCTAAGAGAGTTATTTTTATGGGAGTAACTGGCAGAAATTCTTAGGAGTTGCCAAGATTTAAAGTTCATGGCTTATGTATATCTGATTGGCTTTTCCATTATAAAACAAAAGCAAAGTAGGAGGAATTAGTCTCTTACATAGGTCAAAAAAAATCACACTCCAAATAGGCACAACTCTCAGACTCCATTTTATTATTGTGAACTACAGGCTTTGGCTTTGACACAAATAATGGTGAAATTCTATAACTTGGGTTTCTTTAAAAAAAAAACAAAAAACAAAAAACAAAACATAGGGTCTCATGTAACCCAGGTTTGTCTCCCTCCCTATATAACCAAGGGTGACTTTGAACTTCTGATCTTCCTCTATTTACTTCCCAAGTACTAGAATTGTAGGCCTGTGTCAACACCTCTGGTTTTCTACTAGCTGGAGATCAAACCCAGGGCTTCATGAATCCTAGTCACCAACTGAGCTGCATCCCCAGTCCCTACCCCTGGATTTTCTTCTCTTGAGTTAACAATTCAAGGTGTCTTTGGAGATGAGTGTGAAATTTTTAACTTGTGGTCTCCTTCCTACTTCCCTTCTTTTAAAGTCCAGGAAAGAAATAAAGCCAAAAGAAATGATTTGATAAAAACCTTTTTTCTGGTTTGATGTTTAGAAACTTCTCTATCTGAAAACTATGTGTCTACTTAGACTAAGTTAGTAAGTATTCTTTTCTCTGTAAGGGTAAGAAGATAAAGGATACAAATTGAGAAGCAGCAAAGAATAGGTTAGCTCCCAGCTTTGGAAAAGACAGTAGTAAGCCTTCTCCTTTTGAGTATGTGCATCTGATGTTTTGGGGTTTTTTAATTTTTAAAAAAAAAACTCATAGAATTTAAATGTGAAAAAATGATAGTGAGAAAAAGGTCCTTCTAGGGTATAATTTGATCACGACCACTTGTTGAAGCAAGGAGTAATTACAAAGAATGCCTAGTTAAGAAAAAAACCATAGCTGGGCTATTAAGCTGACATTCAACCCCTAAGATCAGCTTTCCTGCCTCACATTTTGACCAAATGAGGAGACATGCTTAATAAATCAAATTTCTTAACGATTTTGTAAAATAGGAAAACACTTGCTTGAGATCCAAGAATCCGCGGGAGTTATTTGTCCTTCTTGAATATCATAAAGAAAAATTTTAGAACTAATTGTCCTAGCAAAATAATTCACACAAAACAGAAAAGGATTTCTTTTTTTAGTACTTAATTGAGCTAGAAGCATGGTGACCTCCAACAGCTCAGTCTCATTACAGCAGTAAGAAACTCACGGAACGTTCTTATTTTGTGACCACAGATTTGTTAACTTTACCGCTACTTCAGCATGTAAACTATGGAGGTTAGTACATTTCACAAGTATTGGGGGAGCCTACACTCTACGAAGAGGCATCTCTATTGCTTAATAATGCCATAAAACTCTCCCTTCTCCAGGGAAATAGAGACACTTTGAAAACAGATTCCGGAAATCTGAGTCCACATGATACTATAAGGATGAAGAAACAAAGCCTAATTCAGTAGGATTTGTGCCAAGAGAAATGACACCATGCTCATATTCCAACATGCCTTCTTCTGTTTAAATTATAATTGATAGTCTGAAGATAGGATGATAAAGAAAGATATGTCTCGTGAAATAACATTTCTTGATGATGCCATACCTGTGCACATACAAACATGCCCAATTTTCAGACAATGTTGAATACACGGTGGGACTATTTTGGACTTAAATGGTTTTTTGTTCATATTTTTTAGTGTAGGCTGTTTTTCTTTTCCAGTATTTTTGTTTTCAGTCTCCAGAACTCTGGTGCCCACTGAAGGAGCTATACTACCCTCTGGATCTGTTATATTGTCATCTTTGTTCACCAATACGAGGCTTAGCCAATAAAGCAGGAGTTTTCAACCTATGGGTCACAACCTCTTTGGGGGTCAAATGACTCTTTCAAAGGGGTTGTCTAAGACCATCCTGTAAATCAGGTATTTATATATTCACAACAGTATCAAATTAAGTTGTGAAGCAACAATGAAAATAATTTCAAAGTTGGGAGTCACCACAACATGAGGAACTGAATTAAAGGGTTTCAGCATTAGGGAGGTCGAGAACCACTGAAATAGGGGTTATATTACTAAAATTAAAACATTCAGAGAATAGGAGAGTCAGGAAAAAAAAAGGATTTACTAACCCCTTTAGTCACCATGTGATTTATTGAGGAAAACACCACCAACATTCAAAGGGTCCTGAATAGAGTAACTTTATCCTCTGAGGATGGAAGTAAACATTAGCCTTTGCAAGCATACTTGGGGTCACCCTTCACTCTTCTGTCCTAACACCTAGTTAAATGTTCACAAAGGCATTTCCTTGTTTGGTTTTAGTCAGCTTTTCCCAGATCTATCTCTGACACTAAACTCTTGCGTCCCTCAGAAGAACAGATAGTGTCTGTTCATCTAAGTTTAAAGCTCACCATTCAGTCTCTCCAACACTGTGTGACTAATCAGTGTTGAGTGGACAGATGGATGAATGGGTAGGTGACTAAAAAGATGAATGATCAATCTACTGTCTAGAGAAAAGATGATATGTAAAGGTATAAGTATTATGCTGTAAATAATGTTCCCAAGTCATTAAGAATAATCATGTGCTATGATAAACCTGGAGAAAAATTAAAACAAGCAGAAAAAGACCTTTATGTTAAAATGGAAAAGACACCTCTATGTTAGCTCTTTTCTTAAATATCTAGGCATCACCCTAAGCCATTTCCTGGACCACAGCATTGTCAGTGGTCCCATGAATCTCCCTTTTATGGACAGCTGATTCCCCTTTGCTGCCAGAGATGCTCTCCTTCTGTTTCTTTGGAAGGGCTTTAAATACAGAGAAGGCAACTTAAAGTACAAGGGGCAGTTTGGAATTCATTTCAGTGTCTCATTTTTCTGGCTTTCCCTGGAATTTTGGCTGCCCTGCTCCTATCAGCACCTATCTGTTTTCCAGGGTGGACTTACCAGAAAAATTTAACTTACATGGATAACATTTATCACTGGAAAGTAGCAGATGTTGAGCATGGATACAATGAATGGTTTCCTGGGACCACTAATAATATAATTACTTCTTTAACAATCCTACTGTATTGGTAAATAAAATGTGTAAACAATAGTGCTGTATTGTACACTAAAAAAAATAAAGCTTTTAGTCCTTACCTCTCCTTTGTTTTGAGAGGTCTACACCATGAGGAAAAGAAACCATGGGTTTTCACATTAGTAAGGAATAAAACAATACTGAACAATTATTTAGAGACAGATCTTACTGAGTAGACCAGGCTGGCCTCAGACTCACAAACCTCTACCTGCCTCTACCTCCCAAATTCTGAGACTAAACGTGTGCATGACCACACCCAACCTGTGTTAAATATATTTGAAAATATCATATTTTATATAACTCACTTGAATTGTAGTTACACATATCCATGTATACATAAATATATTTGTTTTATATGTGTATATATAAGGCAATAATTTGATTTGGCTGTATAGATGTGAGACGATTACAAATATTTCTGTAGAAATTGGAGTTCAAAGAAACAAGTGAAAAAGATAACATTTGTAAGGTTTAATCAGCCACCTATGAAACCATGACTAGAACCATAAAAATAAAACAGGTTGTGACTCTTAGCTGGTCACTCCCTTTTTAGCACGTATGTTCCACCAAAATAGAAGCCACAATGAATGTTTTGTGTCAGTTTGGACACGTGTTTTTCTTCAGATGAGGGAGATGGCAATAGCATATTATTTCCATAGTTTCAACCAGGTCAGGAACTATGGCTTTGTGAGTCATCTCCCTTCTTGCCACAAATTTGAGTTCCCAATTCTGTGAAACACCTCAAGAAGCAGACCAGACCTCCATTTTCTCACACTTACCAAATAAATTTTCAGCCTTTACTCAAAGACCTTACTCAAAACAGTTGGTATCTGAGAGAAAGGCTTTTAAAGGCCATTTTAATTTTTTGAATAATTTTTGACATATCAAAAAGTTACAAAAATGATACAGCATTTCATTTTGAGCCTTTGCCTGTTTCCCCCAATAGTATAACAACCTTGATATATTGCCATCAACAAAATGATAGGCTTGATTCATATCTGTGCCAGTTTTCTGCCAGCATCCATGACACTGCATTACATTGAGTTGGGCATCTTTTCTTCTTTTTACATAAACAACTTTTCTCAGTCCACATAGTCTGTGTAAATAGCATTATGTGGTTTTGAAAAAAAGAACTATGGCATCTTTCCTGGGAATTGAATAGCATACCACCACTCAACGCATACACACTTTCACACCTCATCTTGCCACACAAGTAAGGAAGACAATCTTCCAGCGGGGAATCAGAAGGCTCTTTACTCCAGGGACTTATTTTAATCCTAAAACCTATAGTCTTTAAGCATTTGGTACAAAGATCACTAACTATAGGCAGATTCTCGTTTCTACATAGATGGAAGGGAATTGCTCTTCTTCCTTAAATTCAACCCAATAGTTAAAGTATTAATAATTTGTAAATATTTTGATATGGTTCTGTTTAAAACAGAAGTGGAGACTAGGTGCCATTTGTTGGGGGAGAACATGAAGGTTTTCTTCACATTTCCTGTGTATATTTCTGTGCTCTCTACATAGAATTATGAAAAAAGCAATGGTCCTCAGCCACAGAAATTGTGCTTCCTGTGGTCATGCCCAGAAACATCATTGGTAGGTACAACAGAATATGAGTAGATGGTCTGGCAGCTAGTAAATAAAGGCAGGGAATGTAACCTACAATTCATAGGGCAGTTGACAATAATAAAGAATTACCTGGCTACATATGTCACCAGTGATCAGATTGAGAACCCACAAGTCTCTTTATATTTTTCCTCACTTTTTCCACTAAGCTCTCCACATTTCCTATGACTTCCTTTGGTTTACTTTCTCTAAGAGTCTATTTTTCTGGTTCAACAAAACAGTGATGCAGCTATGGCTGGGAAACAAGGGAGGTAGTGCCAAAATCATCCTGCCAAAGTTTTCTCAGCAGGAATTGTTTGAGAGGACTGAACAAGTTAGAACCTCCGTTTCAGGCTCGAATGGGTTTGAAAATTTCAGTGCCTGCCAGATACTATAAATGAGTGTAATAGCTCAGGGTCAGGTGCCTATGCTGACTTTAGGTGGGCATGAGGAATAATAGACATAGAGCTTTTCTGCCTTTCTTGAGAGGCTAAAACTCCAGATCTGTGTGGGAAATAACCAAGATTTTACAGCAGTTCTCAACTGTTAAAGACCATTGTACAATGATCTCCAGGTGAACAGTAGTGGACTGGATGTGGCTGTTTTGTGCCCACTGAGCTATATGCTTGACTATATCTGTGATAGAACCAAAGGAGACCTTTAGCCCTGGCAGCAGGTGCCTACTAATACTTTCTTTGCCTTCATTTCATCATTACGTGTATGTATCGCCTTCTCTTGTGTTGGTCAGTTTTCATCACTCTTACCAAATACCCAAAAGGGGGCTAACGCGACTCCTCCACATTTCAGAGCACTTCTTATTTATGCATGGGACACAGATTCAGTTCCCACACTGATGTGAAAGCCTTGTTAGCCAATTATCTCTAAGAGGTGGAGCCAAGTTCCAGTGTGGCTTTCCAGGACAGGGAATAAAACAGGAGCACAGCCCAGGTGTACTCTGTCTCTGTGATTCCCATGGGGGCACAGCTGAGCTTCGATTTCTCATTCCTATTTCATGAGTTTTGCCCTCATAATAAATAAAAATATAATTGTTATATCCTTTAGCCAGCCTGGTTATTTCCTGAATCAAGCTAATTTTTACAGTTGGTGCCCCACGTTGGGGGCCATTCTGTTGACTGAGGTTCTTGTCCTGCCCAGTTCCCCTCAGTCATTAAGCACCAAAGAAATCACACAGAGGTCTACATTAACTATAAAGTGATTGGCCTCGTATCTCAGGCTTCTTATTAACTCTCATAACTTATATTAGCCCATAATTCTTGTCTGTGTTAGTTAAGTGGTTTGCTACCTTTTTTCGGTGAGGCAATCACATCTTGTGTCCTCTGTGTCTGGGTCACAGCTGCAGACTGAAGCTTCCCTCTTTCCAGAATTTTCATTGCCTTGCCTTTGCTTTCTGTCAGGTCACCCCGCCTATACTTCCTGCCTGGCTACTGGCCAATCAGCGCTTTATTAAAAATAATACAAATGACAGGATAAAGACCATTGCCCCATATCACCACGCTCATGATACCTCACAACTATATGTAATTACAGTTCCAAAGGATCAGATACCTTCTGCAGTCATCATGCACATATACAGTACATATACATATATTCAAGGAAAACAGTAATATATATGAAAGACAAAGAATAAATATTATTTTAAATACTAAAGAAAAAATTTAAAAGAGGCACACAGTTTTAGAGATTTCCAACTTAGGCCCATCTAATATCAATGTATGATGAGGCTGATCATCATTGTAAGGAGCATATAATAGACAAAGCAGCTTGCATCATATCAAGCAGAGAGGTGGAGATGAAGGTATGTCCTAGCTTATTTAATAATTTATAAACAATGGGAGTTTATATGGAACTGGTAAGGAGGTAAGTTTAAGATCAAAGGCCACATCAAGTGAGGGTTTTCATGTTTCATAGTGTGGTGGAAGGTATTATAGAGAGAGAAAGAGAAAGAATAGCTTCAAGTCATTTTTAATTGTCATTAATCCATCCACAAGGGTACATGCATGATTTCAGGTCCTTCCATTAAGCCTACATTTTTTCACACTGTTGTAATCAGAACTAAGTTTCCAACACATGCTTTTTTTGTTGTTTTTTATTTTGTTTTTTGTTTGTTTTGTTTTTTGTTTTTGCAGACAGGGTTTCTCTTTAGCTTTGGAGCCTGTCCTGGAACTAGCTCTTGTGAACCAGGCTGGCCTCGAACTCACAGAGTGCTGGGATTAAAGGAGTGCGCCACTACTGCCCGGCCCAACACATGCTTTTGTGGAAAGACTCAAGCAGGCTGTATCAGGATTGAAGATAAATAAAACCTCCCAATTATACATATCTATAAAACTGTTTTTCCAGTGTGACAGAATCAGTGGCAAGGCTACACTTCTGGTGTGTATGCTTTCTTAGAGACAGCAGTTACTTAGAGAAGGAACTTGAGCAACATGTCCCCATCAAAAGTTTCTTAAAATGAGTCTTTCAGGTTTGGTTTCCATGCATCTTCCTTTCACCAGGTATTGTGGAAGCAAGTCATCATTAATGTTTTCAGAGATGAACTAAATGAAGCTGAAAATTAACAAAAAGATGTAAAGAAGAAAGTTCTTATCTATTTACCATTTCTGAATATCTGAATCCATGTGGTCTCATCTTTCCACCTCTACTCTGTGCACAGATCAATGAATAATCAATACGTGTTGAAGATGTGCTGTCCTCTAAGTACATGGTGTCTCTAACCTTATTTAATCCATGCAACAGTTCTTACAATCAAGACTATATGTCTCCTATTTTATAGGTGAGGCAACTGAGGTTTGAAGAGATTAAAGAACTTATTATCGGTGGGAAGTGGTAAATTCAAAACCCGTGTTAAAGAAGTCTCTAATGTCAAAGCTAGTACTCTCCACACCTGCCTAGGTGGTAGGGGAAAAAATAAAGTGCCTACCTGAGGGGTGTGCCTGTGAGAGCAGACATATGTCTTGACATGCCCAAGGTAATATAAAGTTAGAGAAGTAGGGGGAGTACACAATAATCTTAACCTTTAACTAGTTATGAAGACTAGAACAAGTTATCATTGATGTGACACTAAAATTCATGTTTTGTAATATAATCTAATATGCATTATGATGCAACCCACAGAAAAATCTATTCATCTTACAGTTACCAGAACTGAGAATCCAAAAATTAAAGCACAAAGCTCTCCAAGTCATAGAACTGATAAGTGGTGAGGCTTGGATTCAAAGTCAAATTTCTACATTTTCCAAGTAAGACTTTTCTTGAGGAATATGCTTTAGAGCAAAACATGTATACCCATAATGAGACAGGAAGACCACCATCCAGAAAGATTTTTTGCATGGGGATAGAACAGTGAGAGAGGAGAATGTTTGAAAGCAAAGTATAATGAAATATATGTATAAAACATCATAGTGAAATCCATTAGCCTATATACTAAGCAAAAAAATAAAAAAATTAAAATAGGCAAAAAACTTGTGACTTCTCATGATGAACTCAGTGATAGAACATTTGGTTGGCATATGCAAGGTCCTGGGTTTCATCCCTAGCACCACAAAAAGATCTCTAGGCTTTAATAGATGTATTGTTTAGTTATTCTGTTCAGTCAAATACATATATTAAGGAATTAGAGGATTTTTTAGAAGAGAATGTTATCACTGACCAAACACATTTGGTGATATGAACTAGCAATAAAGAAAGCAATACAAAGTAAAAGCACCATCAATTCTATTTGGAGAAGAGATTAGAATCTTGTGTAGTTAGTGTGTTTTATCATCTGTGTATATATAACAAGTCACAACAGTCCCTAGTAGCCAGATCAACTCTTAGATTTTAAGATATGAACTCACCAGGGATGAAAGAGATTAATGGCTCTTGGCCACTGTACAAGTGATTTACATGGTCTTCTCATTTTACAAATCTCATGACTCCAAAGGTAGAAAATCCTACTATTTTCATTTTGTGGAAAGAAAGTGGTTCTGGTGGTATTTTGGAAGGGAAGAGGTATTAAATGTGCCTGTTAACTATATTGGGGTTTTCCTGCACTTCTAAGACTTCATGGCAGAGGAGGAGCTGGGAACAACTGTAGCCCCTAGAGGATCCCAGGAATGCTCATCTCATCCAGAAGTTTTACTCGGTCATTTCCTGAGATCATAGTCTTGTTTTGTAAATTTTATTTTGTGGTATTGCCTTTTTACAACACGTTTTAGTGTATCCTGCGAGACAATTCTTAATCCACTTTTTAAACAGTATCCTTGGGTATGAAAAAAATTTTTCCTATTTGAACCCAGTGTGGCATCCTGTTCTACACCCCCTACGCATTAAGTTGAATAATCCCAAAGCATGTTCTGGCAATGATAAATGCCAATATTTTATGATGACATCCCAGGAATTTGATTGGAGCTGCCAACCGATATGAGTGTTATGTTTACTATTTGGTGAGTTAAGCAGAATACTAAGTACATTTGTTAGAAGTGTTAGATGCTAAAAGAGAATATTCCCTGCTTCGAGTGACACATCCCAAACAACTCCAACATCCATCAGTGGATGAATACTTAAATTATGGGACAGTCATTGTGTAGAATAACATGCAAACCACAGGAATAAAGAAGATCTGAACTTATGGATTTCTACTAGGCGCCACATTAAGCATTTTATATACTTTGTTTCATTTAATTCCTACGACAAAACCATGCCATTATCACTATTTATGCAAGACCACTGAGTCTTAATCAAAGCACTGCAGGTTGTAAATGGTATGGTAATAGTAAGGCCTGAATTCTGCGAGCTGCCAAATCCATTTCCCTTTCCAGTTACATTGCAGTAGCTTATAAATGTCAAAGCTATATGTGTGTATAGTTGACTCTGTCATGGAGATTTTGTCCAAGATGAATGGTGACTTATATAACCACATAAAATAAGAAAAGCCTTATGTGATAGCAAAACAAACACATCTGGATGTCAAAAATGAATTTCATACGAATGAGGGCTGCTTCTAGCTCTTCCCATGATTGAAAGAACATTTCAGAGCGCATTTCAAGGCTGGTTTCATGTGCTACAAGGTGAGGATTTTTTCCAGTATTCACAGAGCTATTTCTCTGTTTACACCGTTGAGTTCTATGAGTGAATACAGAAATCAACTGCAATCATTTGTTTTTAATATGAAAATCGTTGGGGTACTTATTTTTTTACTGCTTCCTATTCTTTTAATATTTACAGATGGACAAAAGAGAAAGAAATCATTGAGAAAGAAACTGGATTCCCTAGGGAAGGAGAAGAACAAAGACAAAGGTAAAGGGCCAAATAACTAAAACCAATGTATCTTGCAGGGAGCATGCTGGTTTGATTGGGTAGAGATTTTGAATTACATCAGGTTACATGGTTGAGTTCTGTTATGTAAACTGAATTTCTGTAATGGAATGTCATTGAGAGCTGGTGTGGGCCTACTTTTCTGTGTTTTAGTATTCTTAGGCTGAACTGATGAGTTCAGCTGGTTCGAGCAGTGGGTGACTATAGCCAATGGTGTGGTTCCAATTATTCTGTCCAATCAGCTATGTCTAAAGACGACCTGGGTTGAGTAGCCATGGACAGCATGCCTAATACTAACCAGCTGTTTGGCAAATGGAGACAATTAAGCAGGACTAATTAAATGAAAAGGAGTTTAGATTCATCTACTATGACTACAGAAAAGAAACAATCTTCGTCTCATGGCTTACTGAAGATAGGTCATCCTCAGCAACTTTTTTAGATCACAGAATGCTTGGTTTGGGCCCCATATGTTTTTGGCAATTACTGGCTTTCATCATACTGATTTGTGTCTATTTCTATGGCTATTTAGGGAAATGACACTAAAGTCAGTCTTTCAGAGACATTTGTGGTCAATTTGAATGTGTATTCTTTAGTTGTAAGGGTCACCTGGACCCCATTAACAGAGTGTAATTTTTATGACTTGTTATTAAATTATGTGAACTGATTTTCTTAATGGTGTGATTGAGTGAATGTATGTTCATTTTATGTGCCACAATGAGTGAGAGTTGAATGAGGAACCACACATGTCTCATTTTGGAGTTCTCATATATCTAGTAACTGCATTTATGCTTGCAGTGGAAAACAATGACTTTTAAAATAAATGCATTGTGAATTGTACTAGACAAACCTTATTCCAACACTGATACCAGTTTACATACACATAGCTTAGAGTGTGCTTTAAGTTTCATGACATTTGGTCATAAGGAATGGAAACCCACTGTTTTACTTCCCTTACAGTGGTGTTTGACTTCCTTGGTGCTGGTAGCAATGTAGACTGGAAAATTTTTGTGGCATATGTTGTAATTCACAGTGTGAGATGTTTAGCAGCATCCTTGGCCTCTGCTAACTAAGCGCCTGTAGTACTGCTTCCAGTTTAGCAGCATCATTGCCCTCTGCTAGGTGACAGTAGCACTGCCTCTAGTTTAACAGCATTTTTGGCCTAGCTAAGTGCCAGTAACACTGTCTCTAGTTTGTCAGCATCCTTGGCCCCTGCTAAATGCTAGCAGCATTTCCTCTAGGCAAACTGTGCTCAGCCTTCTAAATGTATACCTCTAGCTGGGCAAAAAGAGATAAAAGTGTTAGGAATCCATACCTCTAGCTGCAAGAAAAAATTATGACTGTAATATTTAAATATCCTGAGGCCCAAAGGCTGAGGAATGTAACTCAGGGGTAAAATACTTGTCTAGTATACACAAGATCAATCGTTCTGTGCCCAGCATCCCCCCCAAATACAAACCAAAGAACACCTAATGGGCAGATCTTCACTGCAATCACTCTGAGTATTATGCAAAAGTATTTCAGGCGTGAACTGTTGTTGTTTATGAATAAAAACTCTCAATACATACATTCTAACATGAGAACTGAGATCATATTCACCAGGATACTCAGTAAGATATGAACAACCTCAGCAGAATTTGTTGCTAGAATAATGAAGACCAAGGGTGGGCTAGCTGCATTTCCACTATCTGATAAATTTTATTATACATATATAACTGACGTTTTATTACCCTTAATTTTTGTGTTTTATCTCTGACAATTTCATGAATATATATTATAGTATATTATATTATCATATATTATACTATATTGCATATAGTATATTATAGTATATTGTATATTGTATTGTGATCATATCCATTCCCTCTCACATCCTCTGATATCTTACTGCTAATCCTTTTTTCTTTCTAACTAGTCCCCTTTCTACTTTCTTCAATGTCACCTTGACTTTAGAAGGGATAAAATTGACAAGTCATTTAGAGTTGGGCTCTTACTTACCACTAGCCCCACAGTTATCCATGGGAGATACATTCCAAGAACTTTCCATGACTCAAATTTTGACTAATAGTAAGCCTATGTGCAGTATACGTCCCTTTGTATACATGCATACATATGGTAAAATATAATTTATAAATTAGGCAAAATAGAAGCCTAAACAAAATAACTGACAATAAGACAATTATTATAATATGCCGTAACAAAAACCATGTAAAACATATGACTTTCTTATTTGGTAATTTTCCACTTAATTTTACTACAGTTTTCTATGAGTAACTGAAACACTTAAAGGTAAAGACAACTATATGAGTAATTAGTTACTGCTTGAAGTTGCTTTACTCTAGGATTTGAGACACAATAAAGATGTTAGGCTATTTTTTAGAAAGTACCCATTCAGAGTACTATAAGAGGAATGAATTTTTATTTTTTGGCATGGGGAAATTGATTTTTGTATCAATTAGTACAATTTAGTTTGTATTCCCTAAAACTGGTGTGGGGGATGGGGGGTATGTGTGTGTGCATGCCTGTGCGCATACACTCATATTGTATATAACGAAATCAGAAAGAACCTGAGTTAATAGGGAAGTAAGGGTCAGCAAGTAAGAAACTAATTAGTGTCCCCTGGGACACAGACATGGTTCAGACAAACTCATGCTAATGTATACCCAGTAAAAGCTTGACAGTATTCAGTATTGACATAAGAGAAGATGAGTGGAGAAACGAAGTAAGGTCTTGGTGATTCTAATGAAAAGGCAGGCCATCCATCTTTCTAAGAAGAGAAGTACCAAGCTTCACTGTATGAAGCTTGCTCTGCATGAATTAGCTTTTATGTGTAAAACTCAAGGCAGTCTAGGCTTAACTGAAGAGTTACTTCTTGACAACTCTTCAAAACATAAAGCCTCGTCCATGTCAACACAGGGAGCCATTACCAGGCTATCTTGGGAACCGGAACTCGGGGGTGGCTGGGTGCTGGTGTGGCACATTTGCAATCAGTTCACATTCTTTCCTTCCCTTTGAACCTTAGTGTCTGGGTTCCCAACAGATGCACATGTGAAAAGCGGTCAGTTCTGAAATCCAGGAGGGAAAGAAGGAAAACAGGAAACTCTGAATGACCTCTTGGGTTAGACCATCTAAAAATAAAGGGGAGCAGCTCTTCACGGCTGACCTGCTCTCCCAATAAAAAACGTGATTCACAAATCTTTGATATGCTACCTTATTAACTGATTCCATCAGCATGAATCATGTCCTGCGTGATATTTAACTTTTTGATATAAAAATATATAACAAATCATATGACATTCTTGCATCCAGGCTGCTACTTAAACAAAGCTCATCTAAGTTGTGGTTGTCATATGGAAACTAATTCAAGATTGACATTGGTTTGCAAAACATATTTTCAAACAAAAGATTTCCAAGTTCCTAGTCTCTTGTAGTTTAATTATTTGGCAAACCAATGTAACTTTCAGAAATTCAGAAAATTTCTTTCTTGTCTCAAAGAAACAAAACAAAGCAGAGTTTGTGGAAAAGCTAAATAAATAAATAGTTTAAAAACTATTTTGATCTAGTTCCAGGGTTTCCTTAATCAAGGTACACTGGGACTAAGAGTTACTATGGCATAGGTGTCCACCAGAACACTGATAGAGTATCGACATGAAAAGAAGATTAGTTCAATTGTGGTACCTTTTTGGGTATCAAAATCCTGTGTCATGTCTTATGGTTACTCACTGTCCAGGTCACTATATGGGAGCTCTGAAGTAAAGCTACAAAAGACTATTTGCTGCAACTTCCATTTTTATTTTACATTAAGTAGTAATAGAAAAATTAAGAATTAATTACATGTAGACATTCTCCAAGAAAATAGATTCAAAAGTATCATTAAAAGCCATCATTATAGGCTAAGGATATCACTCAGTAAGTAAAGTAGCTAACACACAACTGTGAGAACCTTAATCAAACTCCTAGAACCTTCATAAAAATGCCAGATTTGGGTGGTGTGTGCCCATAACCCCAGAAACGATGAAATGGGAGGTTGAGACAAGTGGATCCCTGAAAGCTTACTGCCCATCTAGCGTGTAAACTTGGCAAAGTTCCAAGTCAATGAGACTTCTGATCTCAAATAAAAGGTGGTAAGTACCCGAACAGGGAAAACACAGTTTTCTGACATCCTCATGTGCATATGCAAATCCAAATCCCCAAGAACACCGCAACATGAACATGCACACATAACATACATAGTCATACACACACACATACAGACGCATACACACGCCACTACTAGAGAAGAGAATGGCCAAGATGTGTGCAGTTTCCAAGAAAGGTGAGACAGAGTACTTTGTGGACGACAACACAACTTTTGGTCTACATGATAACTACATTGAGACATCATCAAAATATACTAAGAAGGAATGACTTAATGGTGCTTTCAAGTATGAACTTGGAGTAGAAGTGACACCAGCACAAAGGAATGAAGGAAGGGCCATTTGAAAGCTATAAAATCCAGGTACCATGGAATGAGGATTGTGGCAGAGGAGGAGAGGAATAGATCAAAACAGAAAATAACGTGAGGGTAGTATGGCGAGATGATGAAATAAAAATGAGGCATGAAAAGAAGTATTAATGTATGACTTTCTAATGTCATATTTACCCCATGAAGCAAGACATCCCTAGCAATCCAAGCAAAGTGTTAAAGAGTTAGAATGAGGCATGCCTTAGGAACATACACTGTAAAGGAGCAAGAGTTCATGCTTGGAGGAAATGAAGTATAAATTCTGGGGTAAACAAGGTACTACGTGAGACTAAGGAAGTGAGTGACAAAGGTGGTATACGGCCAAAGGTCAGAAGAGAGAAAGGGTCAAGTAGATATGAGAACAGAGAGTCATGTGAGCCATTAAGATGGACTGGCAAGTCACCAAGTTTTATATGAGATTGGTGGTTTAATGGTGAATCAAAACCAATTAAAAAAAAAACAACAACGAGTAAAGGACAAGAACAAGCCTGTGATAGTAAGTTTCTGCCACAGGTGGGAGGGTGGGGCTCTAAAGGGAACAGTTGGGAGCAGAGAGGAAAACTCATTGCCTTTTGACCCTGTGTTTCTTGACAAGGTAAAGACAACCACTGCTAATATCCTGGTGGAACACATGTCTCCCATTAGAACACGTTACTAGTTGTCCCTAGTCATAGCACAGTGAACCTTGGGTAATATCTTTGTCATTTAAAAATTCTATCATCAAGTTTGTTAGCTTCTGTCTTTGTAAAGAATCCTCTGATTTCTGTGACCCCCTCACAGAAAAGGGGCTCAAAGAAAAGGTTTGAACTCAGAGAGGGGCATATGTACCCAATTCTTAATTACCACATAAATGACAATTTTGCCCAATAGAAATTTGATAAGTTCTTGATTTCACAATAGTTGTATTTTTAAGAAGAAAATGTATACAGGGATCCTTCCTAGAATATTATAAAGACCTCAAGACAACATCCCAAAGTTTGGAGCTTAGAGGACTCTATGTTCTGAAGCTTGTAATAGTTTTTGAGAAAAACAGCAAGAAACTAAAGAGAACCCGTTGAAACTCTAGCTTTGAAATAATAAGTTCAGTCATAACAGAAGCCTACCATACCAGAGAAAAATAGAAACTCATTCTTAGTGGGAACATCTTTTGACTGAGATTAAAATGGGAGATAATGAATCCATATGGTTCCTCTTTAATTTGTATTCGGTTATTACAGTTTACAAACACAGTTGCAGGATTGAAAAATAGTCGATTAGGGTGAGTTGGAGAACCACTCTTCCAGAGGACTCAATTCTGGTTCCCAGATCCTACATGGTGGCTCACAACCAACTGTAAATCCAACTCCAGAGGACCAAACACCCTCTTCTGGCTTCTGTGGGCACTTACACACACATGCATGTACCTACAAATAAATACGCATCTACGCATAATTAAAGATGAAAGAAATAGCCTTTTAAATTATTGAATTCAGAGAAACTGTCCTTCTTCATTTTCCCAGAGCAACTGGAGATCTCTAAATAAGTCTGATTGGGTTTCCTTATATGCAAACATGGCAAGAGAGGACTGAAGAGCCCCCATTGTATAGAGCAAATCCCTGCCATACATGTGCCTGCATTAGCCAGCCAATATCACATGATCTAATTCAAAGTTCTCTCTGTTGTTACTATCCCCACCCATACCTGTATATTCTGTGGCTGTCAGTCTTGCCATGTGTATGTCCAAACTTTTTGAAGAACATCTGATTATTTCCTAATTCTTATAAGAAATTCTTCAAATGTACCACCTATAACCTGAAACTGCTCTTCACAGTATTAGTCTAATCTCAAAGGAGAAAAGCAGAACTTTGTGACTGCCCTTATGTCCGATAGTCCACTAGCAGAGCAAGCACCTCTGAAAAATCCCCAGATGAACTTAGAACTTTCTACTTCAAAACAAATTGCATCTTTTGATGGGATCAGAGGTATATGCCTTTAAAATACCATCTCTGCTCTTAATGGAGACTTGGCTATTAGCCTAGTTTAAAATGTTGCCACGAATCAAGCAGGAAAACCTTTTAAAACTTCTTTCTACCTGGTTTAATGTTAGCTTTTTTGTTCAAAGAACAAATACCCTTAGAGTTATTTTCCCTTGATCATTCCAGTTTCATTCACTGGACTTGTAAAAACAAGGGCTCCCCAGTACTCTAAATGCTGTGACTGCTAAGAGATGTAATTTTGAGTCTAATAAGAATAATTTACTTAATTGAATTATTAATACTTTAAACATAAATCTAAAATGCTGTTAATAAAATGTCTATCTCTGAGGAGCTAATATATATGAACATACATGGATCACAGTGGTGCAGGAAGCAATTGTGTGTGTGTGTATATATATATATTGCCAAATGAAGCCAAAAAGTTCTGTGTGCTGTCTCTTTCTCAAATGGTACCTAGTAAAAAAATATTTAAAAAAATGTACCCTGGGCTTCCCACACTCTATATCATGGTCAAGCCCACTTTTGCATGTGGTCATCAGGGAGTCTGAATATAAATCATGAAGGGGCATGTGTAACCCAGACAGCTGGAGACAGGCGGTAGAAACACAGAACAAAAGGGAGAAAAAGTACAAATTTCTTCTTAAAGTGCTCCTAAATTGCTTCTTTGACCCTTAGGTTATTACTTTCGATATTGCATCTTTTATTAGGATCTTTAAAGTATATCAGTTGAATTTCATCCTTGGATTTCCTCATCTCTCTATTATTTACATGTCTGACTCTGCACATCCCCACCACATCCCAGAAGCTCTCATGAGAAAAAATTTGAGACTTTTTTTATAGCTCCCTCCATTATAAAACTGACAAGGCAATTAATAGGTGTTCAATAAATGCTTTTTGAGTGAATGGATATGTGTAGTTTCCCATGCTTTCAAAGACTTCTAAAGATAAAAATTAAAGAGTAGTGGTTTATGAAGATGTGTGATCAAGAGCATAGAGTATTATTTATAGTCTATCCAAATATCATACATTTTTTACAAAGTTATTTCCTTTAAAATAAAGACTTCAGCAGTTGGGAAAAGATTATTAGAGACCTACATTTCTAAAATGTGTATTTGCCCCTACTTTCTTTATTGAAATGGTAACTGGGACATTTTGTTCAACAAGACAAAGCCATCTCAGTATGCTAATTAAGGAATCAATAATTTGACTATGTCTGCTTTTATGGATGTGATATGAATGAGCATCCTCTTCTGTTTGGGTTTTTCCTGAATGTAAATATCTGGGTTTTTTTTCCTTACAGAATTTATTCCACAGGCATTTGGCATGCCCTTATCCCAAGTGATTGCTAATGACCGGGCATATAAGCTAAAGCAAGACTTGCAGAGGGAGGAGCAAAAGGATGCATCTGATTTTGTGTCTTCCCTCCTCCCATTTGGGAATAAAAGACAAAACAAAGAGCTCTCAAGCAGTAACTCATCTCTCAGCTCAACCTCAGAAACACCAAATGAGTCCACATCACCTAATACTCCGGAACCGGCTCCTCGGGTCAGGAGAAGGGTGAGTTGGCCAGGATCTCCTCTGACTTTGAGAAAACTGAAAATTAGTAAGGCTGTCTTTTGAGTCTCTATTAACCTGAAACCCGGACACATAGTAGACATCTCTTCTACTCGGCAATAACCAGTGCTGTGCATGTGGCAGCTAGCATTTCCTCCAACCTTTCCCTCCTAGTTAAATTGGTGCTCAAAATATTCTGCACTACTGCCATGGATGCTGGTCTCTTGGTATCTCCTGCCATTTCACTAGACTTCCTGCTCAAATAGAAAAACCCAACCTTCAACTTATGGGCCACATGCATAACAGGATAGCTATGAATATGCCAAAACACAAATCCATAAACTTAGGTAAAACATTATGAGAATTATTTTGGCTCTTTTGTTTTCTAAGTCAGTTGTGTAGCTCTTGAGCATGAACTTTATAGATGACATCATACTATCACAGTGTCACACATACTATGTATATGTATGCATATATTGCACAAATGGGCTGCAAATTGGACACCCCTATGGTAGAAGTTGAGTCTTGAGACCAATATCCAGTGTTTCTGATAATTTTTTTCAATGCCATTCTTAAAATGTGCCTGGATCAGTGAATTAGCCACAGCTGTTCAAAATCAATGAGCAATTTAGCTTTTCCTTATTGATGGCACTTGTCATTCTTAAATAGAGCTGTACAGTCCTATATGCAGTCTCTTTCAAATCCGTGTGGTAGCAATATGATGCCAGCGATGGAGTGGGCACTATGTTCTAGGTCCTGTGTTCTTTGTGCGTCACATTGCAAATCTAGAAAACTGTGTTTCTCAGGCCATCTGGATGGGAGTCAGCATAGTCACAGCAAAGCAGCTCTAAGAATTCCTATGTCCCTTTCTCTAAGCTTTGGGCTAGAAATCTTTGCCAATCCAGCCACGAAATACTGTCCTAGTTAAATATACAACCAAACCTCCATTTATAACTCTCACTTTTTAGATATCAGCATTCAGGACTTCTTCCAAGGTATAGCAAGACCTAAAGCCCTGTTATTTTCTTTTATGGTATTGACTATGATTCAAAGTGGAAAAATGACAAAATTAAGGAATTTTTGTATTTTCCAGATGAATTTGTTCTTCTAAGCCTGTAATTGTCTTAGACTGTTTATAAATTCAAATATCAGTAACAGCGAAACTCTAAATTTGAGCTTTCTGGGAATCTAGAACCTAGGCAGTAGACTTCTTAAAAGTCCCTTTCTCTACCAGGACTCTATTAGCTGACTTCTTAGCACACACTTCATCCAGGATGAATGGCTTTACCCTCCTGCATGCTGGAGTCACAGACATGTGCCAGCATGCCCAGTTTGAGTCTTCCTATGTATAAAGTCTACTTTCTAGAGCTATAGTTAAGGATTCTTTTATTCAAAAGACTTCTATGACTTTACCTCATTCATTGAGTATTCATTTTTTTTGTTTCAAAAGTGAAATGGTTGAATCAAAGTATTTTAATTATGTTTCCCATCTTCTATTAGGAAAAGTCCATGTATTGAAATCATAACTAACAATGCTTGTAGAGATTGTCTAGCTTTTTCAAAAGGTATTTAGTCTTGCCTCTTAATATGTCAGCAATAAACAAATCTGTAAAGTCCATAACAAAATTCAAGCAGCAGTATCTTTTGAGAGTGATAGTCCTCCAGGAACAGGTACTGGGTAGCCTCTGCAAGCAACTGCTTGTCTTTCTGCTGCCTGTGATTTCCAAATCTACATATCACTTGCAGGGTGCCATGTCAGTGGATTCCATCACGGATCTGGATGACAACCAGTCTCGACTCCTAGAAGCTTTACAACTCTCCCTGCCTGCTGAGGCTCAGAATAAAAAAGAAAAGGCCAGAGATAAGAAGCTGAGTCTGAATCCTATTTACAGGCAGGTCCCCAGGCTGGTGGACAGCTGCTGCCAGCATCTGGAAAAACATGGTAAGTAGACTTGTAATCAGCCATCAGTGATCCAAGTATCATCCCTCTATGTACCCAATTTCAATTATGTGTTTCTTTGAGCAAGCACTAGACCAAAATTTCTGGGGTAAATAAAGTATATCAATATAAGTGTTGACTTAAGAAGCTACTGGGATCAAAGGACTAATAGGTATGAAGCTATTTGGAGTCCTCAGATCTCAAGAATATTCAGAGGAGGCTCTGACCAAGCATGTTAGAAAAGGATCACTTGTGTTGGAATAGAATCCCCTTCAAACAGAGCCAAGTCCCTTGGATGTTTTTATACCTTGAGGTTCCTTACAACATTTCTTTTGACAAAAGCAAAGGTTTGCTTTTTGGGAGATACCTACTCTGAATGTCTCTAGCTAATTCTTTGCAGCTCAATTTCTCTTAACATGATAACTATCATATGATGAATAATTCTTTATTTTCTGTAATTTAGATATTTGGCTCATAAATTGCCATATCTATCACATATTTCATTTGCTAAATAGAGATTTACCACACACTTTATGGATTTGGGAAAACTTCCTTAATTATTTATTTGCCCTATAGATAATATGTTCATCATACTTTTTAGTTTTGTCTTGTAATTTCAAGGTAAGGTTTCTCTTTGTAGCTCTGGCTATAGTGAAAATCACTCTGTAAACCAGACTGACCTTGAACTCAGAAATTTTCCTGCCTATGCCTCCTTAGTTCTGTGATTTCATTATAATTTTTTAAAGCAAAAAGGATAAAAAACTGCTGGTACTATTGATATAGCCATTCTATCCCAGTTACTTAGGAGACTGGGCAGGAAGATTTCAAGTTCACGGTGAGTTCAAGCTAACCTGGGTAACGTTGTCAGAGATGCATTTTGATATTAGCATAATGTCCTAGGTTAAATATCATTCCTACACAAAAGAAAAAAAAAACAGGAGAGAAAGTAAGGATAAAACAAACTGTGAACATTGTCATTTGTTTCCTAATTACAAGAACAGAATTTTGTGAAAAAATATAAATGTGCATTTAAATTAATTAATTCAATACAAGTAAAAATCACTGGATAATGGAATGACTTAATAAATAAATGTATTTAAATCTTAGACTTAGTTTTCAACACAGAATGTTTAATACATAGTTTAAAACTAAAGGCAAGGCTTATACTAATCAATTATCCAAGGTCCTGACTGTATTTCAAGTGTCCATAGCACTTTTATCAATTTATATCTATGTATTTCTATCATAATATATCTATGATTCCAGAATAATAGGCTACACATTCAAATTGAAATAGATATTAACTTTAGTATTCTAAGCTAATGGTTCTCAACCTTACTAATGCTGTGACCCTTAAACACAGTTCTTCATGCTATGGTGACCCCGTCAACCATACAATTATTTTCATTGCTACTTCATATCTTTATTTTGCAGCTGTTATGAATCACAGTATAAACTGATACGTATGATATCAGATTTATAACTCCAAAACTTCAAAAAATACTATTTTATAAAGTATTTTAGATGTTATTGGTTTTTGTCTTGCTTTCCTTTGACACAGGGACACATTATTTGAGACAAACAACATCAAACGCATTTCTGCATTTCTTCCCTAACACTTTATTTGCCTGATTTTTTGAAATGAGTAGGTAGAGGAAATTTGTCCCTTTAGTCATTTAAGCATTTATCAGAAACCGTTTTGCCAGCCTTTCCAAAAGTTTTCTTGAAAAATTTTATTGGTTCCATTTGTATTCATGTACCCAGCCCTTCCTCACTTATATATCATTTCAAATGCCTTCTCAATCCTTTTTTTTTCCTTTTTTAATTGATATTTATTGAGCTCTACATTTTTCTCTGCTTCCCTCACTGCCTCTCCCCTCCCCCCTTCAACCCTCCCCCAAGGTCCCCATGCTCCAACTTACTCAAGAGATCTTGTCTTTTTCTACTTCCCATGTAGATTAGATCTATGTAAGTTTCTCTTAGTGTCTACACTGTTGTCTAGGTTCTCTGGGATTGTGGTTTGTAGGCTGGTTTCTTTGCTTTATGTTTAAAATCTACCTATGAGTGAATATATGTGATAATTGTCTTTCTGTGTCTGGGTTACCTCACTCAATATGATGTTTTCTAGCTCCATATATTTTTCTGCAAAATTCGAGCTGTCATTATTTTTTTTCTGCTGTGTTGTATTCCATTGTGTAAATGTACCACATTTTCCTTATCTTCTGTTGAGGGGCATTTAACTTGGTTCCAGGTTCTGGCTATGACAAACAAGGCTGCTATGAGCATAGTTGAGCACATGTCCTTGTGGCACGATTGAGCATCCTTTAGATATATACCCAAAAGTGGTATTACTGGGTCTTAAGCAAGGTTGTTTCCTAATTTTCTGAGAAATTGCCACATTGATATCCAAAGGGGTTGTACCAGCTTGCATTCCCATCACCAATGCAGAAATGTTCCCTTTTCCCCCACAACCTCTCCGGCATATGTTGTCATCAGTGTTTATGATCTTGTCCGTTTTTACAGGTGGAAGATGGAATCTCAGAGCTGTTTTGACATGCATTTCTCTGATGACTAAGGATGTTGAACACTTCCTTAACTATCTTTCTGCCATTTTAGATTCTTCTGTTGAGAGTTCTCTGTTTAGGTCTGTACTCCATTTTTTATTGGATTATGTGATTGATCTTTTGGTGTTCAATTCTTGAATTTTTTGTATATTTTAGAGATCAGATCTCTGTTTGGTGTGGGGTTAGTAAAGATCTTTTTCCATTCTGTAGGCTGTTGTTTTGTCTTGTTGGCCATGTCCTTTGATTTAAAGAAGCTTTTCAGTTTCAGGAGGTCCCATTTATTGTTTCTCTCAGTGTCTGTGCTGCTGGGGCTATATTTAGGAAGTGGTTCATTGTGCCAATGCGTTCAAGTGTACTTCCCACTTTGTCTTCTATAAGGTTCAGTGTGGCTGCCTTTATGTTGAGGTCTTTGATCCATTTGGACTTGAGTTTTGTGCATGGTGACAGATATGGGTCTATTTTTGTTCTTCTACAAGTTGATATCCAGTTATGCCAGCATCACATCTTAAATATGCTTTCTTTTTTCCATTTGATATTTTTTGCTTCTTTATCAAAGATCGGGTGTTCGAAGATGTGTGGATTGATATCCGGGTCTTCTATTCGGTTCCATTGGTCCTCCTGTCTGTTCTTATGCCAATACCAGGCTGTTTTCATTTCTTTTTTTCTTTTTTTTTCTCAAAGTTTATTAAAATACAGAAGTCTCCATTTCCGCCCCTCCTTCCAACTCCCTCCCATCATTTCTTTAGCTGTGTAGTAGAGTTTGAAGTCAGAGATTGTGATGCCTCCAGAAGTTCTCTTATTGTACAGGATTGTTTTGGCTATCCTGGGTTTTTTTTTTTTTTGCTTTTCCATATGTTTAAACATATTTGTATCAGTTACCTGGTCTCATAAAATGGATTCCTTTTTCTCGATGATCCTTAGTGGCTAGCAAATTTTCCTTCTGTCAACATCAAAACATCCAGTGTCTCTTAAATTTTTGAAGATGAGTATTTTCTTGCAAAGACAAGAACAGAACCCTGCCCCCACCCTCATGAGCGTCCCTTACCATCTGTATGGTTGTCACCATTGTGGATGAGCTGTCATTTCTCTTTTTCAAGAGGTTTCTCCTTTTAAAACCAGATATCTATTAATTTTGATGATATCCATAGCTTTTCTTCTCCTGTGGAAAAAAGAGCAAAACCCCTTTCTCAAGGCAGCACATCTCCTGGCTTCCGTTGTGAGGTCAGCACATCCTTGAAATAAACTGGATGATTTAATTCAGAAGACTTTTCTATTACCCAATGTCTTTCTGCAGCTGTTGTCCCTTTCTCATTAGCGTTAAGAAAATTCAAGGTTAATAGAGCATTATGTACTCTATTTCTATTTCTGAGAGTATTTGCCATCCCTTTCTGTTTGTTTAACATATCTTTTATAGTTCGATTTGAACTTTCTATAACTGTCTGACCTGTAGGGTTGTGCGGCATACCTGCAATATGCTTAATATTATAATAGGCAAAAACTTTTCCATTTTTCTAGAGACATATGATGGACCATTATTTGTCTTTATTTGTGCAGGTATACCCATGATGGCCATAACTTCTAATATATGTGTGATTAATATATGTGTGATTACTGAATCAGCCTTTTCTGAGCTTAAAGCAGTTGCCCACTGAAAACCTGAATAAGTGTCAATGGTGTGGTGTACATATTTCAATTTTCCAAATTTAGCAAAGTGGAACACATCCATCTGCCAGATTTCATTCATTTGTGTGACCTTTGTTTTTGTCCCTGCAGGTAGTGGTGTTTGGTTATAGAAAGAGCAAGTAGAACATCTCTTTATAGTCTCCTTAGCATATTTCCATGTAATAGAAAACTCTTTCCTGAAACCTTTGTGTTGCAAGGAGTGGAGCCCCTTGTTTATCCCTGCTGCCTGGCTAGCTTAGCCCCCGAAATAACCTCATAGAAACTGTATTCATTAAAACACTGCTTGACCATTAGCTCTAACTTCTTATTGGCTAACTCTTACATCTTAATTTAACCCATTTCTATTAACCTGTATATTGCCACGTGACTGTGACTGTGGCTTACCCACAAGATTCTAACCAGCGTTCGTCTCAGGCAGGAGATCCATGGCATCTCTCACTCTGCCCTTCTTCCCAGCATTCAGCTCTGTCTTCTCCACCTACCTTCCCTATCAGGCCCAAAGCAGTTTCTTTATTCCTTAACCAGTGAAAGCAAGACATGAACAGAAGACCCTCCTACACCACCTGTGCTGTTGACATGATTGTTTTTATGAAATTCTGAGGACTGGAATATGCTTCTAATCAATAATAGATCAATTTCTGCATTGCCTTTTGTTAGAGGACCTGGCAGGCACATATGAGATTCGATGTGTGTTATGTGTATAGGACAAAATCTATTCCTGATTATGTCTTATAACTAGATAAATAATGAAGTCAATTCTGTATCATCTGATATAAATTCAGTGATTTCAATATGCAAGATAACTCTGTATATTGTGAATCAGTAACTATATTAAAGGGCTCTTTAAAATCCCGTAGCACCATGAGAATAGCATATAAGGGTTTTGTTCTACTTTACTTAATTCTTCTGATTTGTATCCTGCCTTCCCTGATTTGTTTATATCAGTATAAAAGATATGGGCTGCAGTTATTCAAGCATCATGTACAATTTGGGGAAGAATCCAAGAAGTTTTCTTTATAAGATTAAGTCTATCACTTTTAGGATAATTGCTATTAATTTCTCCCGAAAAATTAGCACAAGGTCTTTGCCATGGTTCATTGTCTTCACATAACTTTTTTATTTCATCAGTAGTGAAAGGCACTATAATCTCTGCTGGGTCTATACCTGCTAATTGATGAAGTCTCAATTTACCTTTTATAATTAATTCAGAGACTTATTTTTCCACATAAGTTTTTAATTTTTTACTTGGTTTATGTGGTTAAAAGGTCCATTCTAAGATAATATCATCCCTCTGCATTAAAATTCCTGTAGGAGAAATTCTGGAATGCTATATGACTAGAATGCAATTAAGATTTGGATTCACCCTATCCACATGTGCCTCCTGTAATTTCTCCTCAACCATTGTCAATTCCTTTTCCACTTAAGCTGTTAATTCTCCTGTAATTTCTCCTCAACCATCGTCAATTCCTTTTCCACTTCAGCTGTTAATTCTCTGGGACTATTCAAGTCTTTATCAGCATCTACTTTTTCTAAAAAATGAATTATTAGATCAGGTGTTATCCCAACAACCAGCCACAGACTAGAAATGTCTCCTAACAATCTTTGAAAGTCATTAAGAGTCCACAATCAGTCTCTTCTAATTTGTGCCTTTTGTGTTCTAATTTTCTGCAAACCTATTTTATAACTTAGGTAATTGACAGAATCTCCTCTCTGTATTTTTTTCAGGACCAATTTGTGATCCCCATTTTGGCAAAACTTTCTTTACTTCTTCAAACATTCTTTCTAAGGTATCCATGTTTGAATCAGACAGCAAAATGTCATCCATGCAATGATAAATTATAGACTTAGGGAATTGTTTACATATTATTTCCAATGGTTGACTTACAAAGCATTGGCACACTGTGGGACTATTGAGCATTCCTTATGGGAGGATAGTCCTTTGATATCTCCTAGTAGCCTGAGAATTAATATAAGTAGGTGCTGTGAAGGCAAAATTTTCTCTATCCTTTTCTTGTAAAGGTATAGTGAAGAAACAATCTTTCAAATCAATAACTGTAAGAGGCCATCACTTTGGTAATAGAGAAGGCAGAGGGATTCCAGATTGTAGATGGCCCATAGGCTGAATTACCTTATTAACAACTCTTAGATCTGCTACCATTCTCCATTTACCAGATTTCTTTTTTACAACAAATACAGGAGAATTCCAAGGGCTGGTTGATTCTTCAATATGGTGAGCATCTAGTTGCTCTTATACCAGTTATTCTAAAGTCTGCAACTTATCTTCAGCTAGAGGCCACTGCTTAACCCATATTGGTTTCTCAGTTAATCATTTTAAAGGTAGGCCTATTGGTACCTCTAGAGGTTTGTTAATTGCTTTCTGTTCTGAATGGCTGGTGACCTTTGTATATAGTACCTTATAATATCCTTCCCAGAATTATGAGTTCCTGGGACTGCAGGAATGTTAATCTGGGTATTCCATTGCTGCAGCAGGTCATGATCCCATAAATTTATTGCAATATTAGCCATATATGGCCTCAGTTTCCATCTTTGACCTTCTGGCCCAATACAATCAACCCATCTCATGCTTTGTTTAACTTGATATATGGTTTCAATTCCTAGTAATTGAACATCTGCCTCTTGAAGAGGCCAATTTAGATGCCAAGATTCCGTAGTAATGATACTCACATCTGCACCTGTGTCTATCAAACCAACAATTACAATGCCATTTATAGGCACTCTTAGCTTTGGTCTTTGATCATTTATAGAAGTCTGCCAGAATATACATTTCCTATTTTCTATTAGAATTTTTGAATTATTCTCCATGTTTATGCCATCATCTAGAACAGTATGGTCTTTTACAGAAGGGTCTGGATTTTTTAATTTTCCTTTTGAGACAGGTCCTCCACAGTTATTGGGAATGACTGGACCACTTTTGGCTTGGGGGCCTGCGCGAGGCCCCTCAAGTAGTTTTCTGATGGTATCAGGTTGACTTGTCTGTCTTTTGTTGATCTGCATTCATTGGTCCAATGTCAGCCATTGCCACACCTTCTACATATACCTGAAGGCTGAGTTCTCCTATTCTTGCCATTCCCAGAGGAAATATTATTCCTAGGAATTCCTTGTCTACAATCCCTTCCCAGAAGTCCTATTCTACCACAATTAAAATATTTGGCAGTTTGATGATTCCTCATTCCTTTGGAAATTGTTTCTCCTACCCAAGATTCCGTATTATAGTCAAAAGTCTCAATGTTCATTGTATGCAGGATCCATTCATCCATAGGTGTTGCTCTAATCTTTAAATGCCCAAGTATCTTTTTGCATTCTAAGTTGGCATTTTCAAAAGTCAGAGATTCAATAGATACTTGTCGAGCATTTGGGTCTGTTAATCCGATTTGTATAGCCTTAGTTAATCTTTGTTAAAAGTCAGTAAAGTGTTCTCTCTGGCCCTGTTTAACCCTGGTATATGATTCAATTATTTTTCCTAGTTCTTGAATACTGTCCCAAGCATTTGTGGCATACAGACAAGATTTGTTCATCGTGAAGAGCTTGAACCTGTGGGTCAGCATAAGGGCCTTCACCAAGAATTTGATCTTGGGAAGTCTCAAAGTCTTCTGCTTTTCCCTGTTGTTTCAAAATTTTTGCCTCTTCTCTGAAATAAATTTTAAACATTGAAGTTCATCATCCAGGTGTCCTGAAACAAACTGAATCCAGTCATGTGACACTGCTTTAATGCTAGAAGACCATGACTTTATCATCTTCTTAACAAATGCAGAATGAAATTCATAGGTTACCACAGCTTGCTGAATTTCTTTTAGATCATTCATTCCGATAGGTATTTATCTAACTTTTTTGGATCCTTTGGGGCCTTTAGAAGTTGATGCTTTGTCAGAGTAGATTACAGGGTAGGAAGCTAAAATCCTGGGTAAGTCATCTTTGACAGCTACTGGCAATGTTGAATCCTGTCTTTGTGCCTTCTCTCCCTGTTCATCAGCTCCAATAATTTCTTCAATTATTTCAAATCCTTTTATTATTGTCTTTTGTAATGCCTGAATCTCCTGGCCTGTATATATTTCTAGTTATTTCATTGAGGCACCTCGCCTCTGGTCCTCATTCTGCACATGTGATTCCAAGGTCTGAAGTTTCTCCTTTAAAGATAACATCTCATCCTTGAACATTACATGAATAGCATGCAGATTGCCATCCTGGATAAATAGTCTACCTGCTAACTTAATCATAAGTTTTTAATAAATTTTGATGGTCAAATTCAACATTATAAATTCTTTCAGATAACTTCTTTAGATATGGATTCAATTTTGTCTATCAAATTAATGTTATCCTTTTTAATAGTTTTAATTTTTCAGGCAAATTTTAATTTTCGAGGGTATTAATCCTGTAAACTAGCTGTTCATTATTATTCTGAAAAGACTGTATCATTTCTAAAAGTGCCATATTCTTTCTTAATGATAGAATATGGAGAAGAAAACTGAGTCCCAATACCCAATAAATTGAAATATTACCATAACTATATAAATTACCTGTTATGTGATCCGGTAAACTGTAATTTTTATTGTTCAGCAGATGTCATGGTTGCAGAGTAGTGACTAAAAGCAATGCAACTGGTGGTGACAGGAATGGTCCTGGGCCACTTTAGTTTCCAAGCCGCTTTAGTTTTCCACCTTGGTACTGGTTAAATACTGAGAAATATGCTTTGTTTGACAAATTAAAAGCAATTAAATCAATTCTACACATGGAGCAAGAAAATCAGGGCAGGGAGCAGAAACCAGAAGCTGCAGAAGTTGTCATGCAGCAAGGAACAGACCAGGGGAATGCAGCAGTCGTGCTTGTGCTTGGGAAATTTCCAAGTTGCCATATGCAGTAAACTCTGCTGTGGCAGGAATTCTCCAAAAAAAAAATGCTTAGGTAAAAGCAAGCCTAGTGAGCAGGGTTGGGAGACTATCTGTACTGTGGACTGGCTAGGCCTTTAGGCCGTCCACCCAGTAGTCCTGAGTCTGAATCAACATGGGCACCAAATGAAGAAGGACAATTAAAAGAAATTCCATACTAGCTCAGAATTGAGAAATAGATGGTTATTTATTTAGGGGTAGATTCACAAATCAGAATCCTCCGTTTGAATGGAGATCAGAAACTGAATCCCACAGACGGAAAAAGAGAGCAGACACATGCTCTACATCAGCTTATATAGTAAAAGAGGCCACGCCCCAGTGGATGGGTAACCACTGGTTGTAAGACTTCCTACAGCAAACTATTGTTGAAATTAACAATATGTGGTGGTAAGATTGATTTTTATTTAAAGACAAATTTTTCAAAGACTTATTTTATCAATTTTTTTAATTTTATGCCTGTGTGTGAGTCTAAGTTTATACTTGTACACTACATGCATGAAGCTATCTTCAGAGACCAGAAGAGGCTGTTGATTCTCCTAAAAGTGAAGTTCAAGAATTTGTAAGCTGCCATGTGGGTGCTTGGATACAAACCAGGGTCCTGTGGAAGAACAGCAAGTGCTTTTAACAACTGAGCCATTTCTTCAACTTCAATTTCCCCACAAGAAATAAAATATTATAACTTTTTCAATATTCTAAATAATTTTTAAACATGATTTGTATGAGAAATTTTGCTCTTTATCAAATTTGAAATAGATATTTTTATTTTCTGATCATAAAGAAAATATACTTCTTAAAAAAATATAAAATGTAGAACAATTAAACACTGGATAAGAAACAATCACAGCTGAGTGGTAGTGGTGCACACCTTTAAACACAGCACTTGGGAGGCAGCAGCAGGCAGATCTCTGTGAGTTCAAGGCCAACCAGTTTTACAGAGAAAGTTCCAGGACAGCCAAGGCTATACAGTGAAACTCTGTGTCAAAAAAAGAAACAATCACTTTAAATTTCTGTTTACTTCTACTTAGCATTTAAAACTCCCTAAAATATACATATATCACTTATTTGAAATCACACTACATACAGACACACACAATATACATATATACATACATACATACATACATACATACATACATACATACATATATAAAGAGAATGCCACTGTTCTGAATGGAGGGTAGGCCACAGAATTTTCATGTTCATAAAAATGTTTTCTAAATATCATTTAAAAAGGATGCCAAGTAGTCTGTCATGTGAATGGACCCAAGTTAGCTCCAAATAAACAACTTTTTCTGTTATAAATGGTCCTACTCCAACCTCCTCTGTGTATATGCCTTTGTTAACATTTTGATCATCTTAGAATCATGTCATAGGTGTAGAATTATAGGGCCAATCCTATAAAAATGATCTCTCGGACCTATAACATCAATAGACACACCATGGAAAAATATCTTATCCTCAAACATTTAATGTCAAATAATTGTGAAGTTGAAAGGGTCAATTATGTACACTGAACACTGTGAAGTCACTGCTGTTCTGCATGCTATATACAAGCATTCTGCACTGTTTCTACATTTATTTCACTCAAAGTCTCAAGCATTAAAAAAAAAACAGCCTGCTGATTTTGTTTGCTTATTTACAGGCCTCCAGACAGTGGGGATATTTCGAGTTGGAAGTTCAAAAAAGAGAGTAAGACAAGTAAGTGAAAATGAAGTTTATGTTATATTGTCTGTTTCCCTTGACATTTCATTGAATTACTAGGTGGAAAGTTCAAGTTTATGTAAATCCCTTTTGACTATCTTTTCCCAAGCATTCGATTATAGTATAATTAAATCCCAGGAAATGAAAAACAACTCAGAAGCTTAGAAAAGTGGAGTTGGGGTGAAAAGACTGAAAGAATGGAACTGGAGATGTTCATTCTGTGCTCAACTGAAAGACACTATTTGATAAAGATATCACTGAAGTTGGCAAAGTGGCAGATTCAGAAAAATGCCTAATCAGCAAGTGATAGCAAATAGAACATAATTTCACTGAGGTCAGTTTTATACAAATGTACTTGTAAAATGCCATAACACTCTCATCTAATCTGGTGCTACATTTATTTGCTTTTGCAGAAATAAATGCTTTATAAGATCCTATGAAACCATTGGTTTCTGATCCATTTTTCATGATCAACTGTAATTCTTGATTTTTGTGTGTGTGTGTGCCAACCTTGCACTACATGCTTCTGGTAGAAATTTGATATTAGATTGCTGAGGTAGTTTCCTTTGATCAGATAGGTTGTGATGACTTCATAAAAGACAAACCATCCTTTAACAAACAGAACCCATTTGTTAGCAAAAGAAGGTTGCAATGTCATTTTTCTCCTATTGATTGAAACAGAGGAAGATAAAAAAAACTCTACAATTTAAAAGTTAATCCAGGTAAAAATTTTAGTTGGATGAAGTTAAAGAATTATTTATTTATATGTTGAAGTAAATACCCTATCATGTATGTTTTTCATTGTTAAAATAAAAAAAATCAAAGTTGTTTTTTTTCCTGACTGGTTTATTTGTATTCTCAATAATCACACAAAATGAGTGAACAGCATTTAACATTTCACCATGACACTTGTAAAATGTAAAACTATCTTCTATGCTTCACACCTATATATAATTAAGGGATATCTTTATTAATAATATCTTACTGAATCAGCCCTTCAGCTGTAGTCCCCTTCACCTCTTTCTTTTCAGGCTTATAGATATTCAGAAATTTAATTCAAGATCTTGTGATTAAACAAGCTTCTTTAATGGTCCACCTCTCTCTCTCTCTCTCTCTCTCTCTCTCTCTCTCTCTCTCTCTCTGTGTGTGTGTGTGTGTGTGTGTGTGTGTGTCTTTTGCATATGTGTTTCTATGTCATATGTGTGCGCTCAGGAAAGGATCATGGTGTGTCTGAACTAGCTTGATTGCAGTAATGCTATGGGTGAACTCCTCATTTTGCCTGTCTTGTAAATGCTGATGGAAAATTGTCTGAAATCAGTGAGCAATTGAGGACAGTGATTGGTATTTTCATCAAGTGGACAGAAGATGAGTTCCAGAAATTATCCCTTGACATTTTTTGATGCATAAAAAAGGGAGATATCTTTGCATAGGGATTTACTTAAGAATTACTCACTCAATAAGATGTAATTAGTGGTAACTTAGAACTAGATTTGAGTATGAAATATGCTTTAACTCACTCGCTATTCTATGTTTTTATGTAACTTTTACATACCCTGCACTTTTTCTTTAGAAAGTAAGAGCTAGGACTGGGACAATGGCTCTTGTTGTGTAAGCATGAATTCCGGTCCCCAGCACCACATAAAAAGCCTGGCATAATGACATACCTATGACGTCAGCACTAGAAGTGAAGGAAGGCAAGCAGAGACAGAAAAATCCCTGAAGTTTGATGGCCTCCAGCCTAACCAACAAATGGATACTCTAGGTTCAGTTCAATGAGTTATCTTACCTCAGGGGCATAAAAAGTCCAGTAATAAAGGAAAACACCCAACATTATTCCCTGGCCTCTTTATGTGTGTACCTGCACACATATGTTCACATGCATTCTGTACTCATAGAGAAAGGAGGGGAAATATGAATATTTAGCAAGTAAAAAAATTGTCATTTGTGATGTCACCTACTTATCTACATTGTAGCTCTACTTCTAAGGGATGAAGTTGTCTTATAGACTTTGCCTCTTTATTTACTAGTGTACTTGCATACTTTGAGGACCTATAATAGGGTCTGAGACTCAGCATAATGTGATGAGTCTTTGTTGAATGAATGGATAAATGAATGAATGAATGAACTAAAGAAGTCTTACAGAAGTTTATTATACTGTCTATCCATGGACTTGCATAATAATTTATACAACAAAGAACAATGCATAAGGGACATCAACCTGTCAGAGGCAAAACTAAGACATAATATCTCTACCATATTGATAGCATGTTTTCTTTCTGCTATCCATGTTAGTCAGTTTTGTATAATTATTAAGTTAGAGAAAAATTCTGGTAATTGCTCACAAGGCTTCTCTGACAAATTAAAGATAACTTTCATTTAAATGTATCATATTTTAAGCTTTCAACATACACATCTCATCTCCATTTTTAGTTTTGTGATTTGTCAAATGATACTGATTTTTTTTGTCGGTATTCTAGTCAACTATCAAAATTTCAACGTGATGTGTTTGGTGACATGCCCAAGTGTTGTTTTCTCATATTCACACCTGACCTAAATTCTCTCTAACCCTTAACCCTTACTCCCAACTTCCTGATTCTTGTTATCTAGTCCCTCTACATACATCATTAACAATAAATCAACAACTATTTCTGTAACAACACATTAAAAACATATACACATATATGCATTCATAACTAGTATGCAGAAAGTCCGTGGCTCAAGGTGACATATTGTTTCCTTTTTTCCTTTCTTGTGATCTGTGCAGACTTAACACCAGATGTTGTTCATCAAAAACATTTTGGGGGGAGATCAGTAAACACCAAGGTTAGATGATTCTAAGGTATCACTGGCTATATCAAACTTCTTGTCAAATCAACCCTCTGAATCTTATGTAACCAATACTTGAACCGTTGATTTTTCCAGTTGCGTGAGGAATTTGACCGTGGGATTGATGTCTGTCTGGAAGAGGAGCACAGCGTTCATGACGTGGCAGCCTTGTTGAAGGAGTTCCTCAGGGACATGCCTGACCCCCTTCTCACCAGGGAGCTCTACACAGCATTCATCAACACTCTCTGTACGTAGCAAAGCCAGATTTGCGGGAAAGCATCCCTGGAATAGCAGAGTGTCCAGCACACTCATGAAAATCTTGTACATGTGTTTCCCGATAACTGCTTTTTGCCTTTATTGCTCTCAAATGAATGGGCTATTTGGGGGATTTTCTGAGATATACCCTGGGGGAAACTAGCAAGAAGAAAGCTGGGCTAAAAGAAATGGGAAAAGTCAAGAAGAATTTCAGATGTTTTCCAATGAACCCCAGGAAAGTAGAAAGTGCTATAAGTTGATGCTTTGAAGTGCTGGCAAGAACTTGCATTGAGTCTGTGCCTAAAAATTAATCCTGGCTTCTGGTATCAGGAAGGAGGGAGCCAAAGAACCCAGAGTAAGAAAGAGGGCAACAGCATTTTCAGTGGAAGCAAAATGGCATAGCCCAGTACCAATACTTTCAAAGGAGCTGTGTCTGACTGCACAGATCCCAGAAAAGATTGGGGAGGAGGAAAAAGAAAATGTCAGAGATGTATCAGTCTGTACACATTTCTTCCTACAAAGCTCCAATTCCATTGAGATTGTGGCTGAGAAAGAAGACAGTGTCTTTGTCACATGCCTTGGGTATTGCCAAAAAAAAAATCCGTACCTTATATATTGTTCAAAAGGAAAGGCCCTTAAACACATTATAAAAGATTTCATACCATTCACCAATTCCCAGATACTGTCAGTGAATATTTAGCATTGTGCACTAAAACCCATTAAGTCAAAGTAATAAATAAGAGAAAGGAGGCTGATGGAAATAAGGGAAATGGGTTTCTTTCCCATGATTTCTCTTGCAGTCTAACTGTTCTCTATAAGTTTCATAGATTTTTGTGGCTAAGCTGCTGAAGTGGTGGGAAAATGGTGGAAGTCACAAAGTAGAGATGGCTTGGGTAACTTTTTTCTTAAAGTAGTGGAGAGGAAACTTGACCTCAGTGCCCAAACAGTGTCAGCTCTGCCAGTCTTACTCAGAGTCCCTCTCTCTGCCTTGTGTAGTGTTGGAGCCAGAGGAACAACTGGGCACCTTGCAACTCCTCATCTACCTTCTACCTCCCTGCAACTGCGACACCCTCCACCGCCTCCTCCAGTTCCTCTCCATTGTGGCCAGCCATGCCGAGGACGTCAGCAAAGATGGACAAGAGGTACGCTGCCATAAGGAGAATGACTTCTTTTCTGCTGTCTGTTGTTCTAGCTGGTAAAGCACAAAGTATCAATATGATCATACGTTTCACTGGAAATCTTAAGACCTCGCCATCTGCATAAGTTGTTTATCTCATTACATCAACAAAATACCTGATGAAAGCCACTTAAGGAAGGAGGAGTTTGTTTGCCATAACAAGTCGTGGTGCTGGGAGCAAGCAACAAGGTGGTCACGTTGTGTCTATAGTGAGACAGAGGGGAGAGAGGACTGCTGACAGTCAGCTTACTTTTTCCTTTTCATTCAGCGGTGACCCCAGGCCAGGGGAATGACATCACCCGCATTTAGAATGGGTCTTCCCACCTCCATCTAATGTAGATTACACATCACTGACATGCTGAAAGATTTGTTTTCATGGTCATTATAAATCCAATCACAAGTTCTCTGACGTAGATGTTTATGTAATAGTTGTATCTCTGGAGGCTCAGTTTCTGAAAACACAAAAACTCTTGATCTTCTTGATGTTTCAATGACACCTCAAAATGAAACTCCTATTTTCCATAAATATGGGTTGCTCAAGACTAAACTTCCATTTGGGAGGGGAAGATAAGACAGCTGGCTACAGCAGAGTTTGAAAATGTGTAAAAATAGAGTGCAGGAGTGAGCGAGGAATGCCATTGTTGTAACTGGCCAAATCTGTTGTGCTGACTTGGAAACCAAATATCACAGCTCCTCTTATCTCATCTGCTTCAGTGTAGAGAGTTCCTTTTACTCCTTAAATCACTTCTTCAAAACAGGCATTCGCTGAATTTGCTGCTTTTAAGTTGAGTGTGAAGGGAACTGGAAGTTCTGGTCTTTGCTGTTATATAGCAATGCTTCTGAAGATCACCTGTTAAAGGCACATTTGCTAAAGTTCTATAGACTGTTTAGGTATATTCTAGTTGAAACTGGTCCAAATCCAGGGCTAGTATTATCCCTCCTCCCACATGAGATTTGGAGCTATGGTTCTCTTCAGTCATACTCATACTTTCAAGCATTTTACAGTTTCAGCATTGGTCAAAAGGCATAGCCTGCTAGCTGGTACCCTATTAAATATTCACCCTCACAAGGGACCGCATTTTCTTTGATCTCACACAGCCATACTTCTCTCTGATGTTGGTTTTCCCAAGAGGCCTCAGAGTCATTAATAGGTTAGTATGTACTTTAAATCAACGAAAGGGAGCCAGAGGTGTTCCAATCTTACTTAACTACATATGCTGCTATTTAAATTATTAAGCAGAGCTCAGCTATATGATGGACCTCTGTGCTTGTCAGATTTAGTTCCCACCGGGCATGGACATATGTAATTCCTTTTTAAGTGGATCAGAAAAGCAATTCTGCATTTCTCCTCCTTCCCACCAGGAGTGTGAGAACGGAACTTGAACTTTCCCAAGGTAGCCATTTTTCTCTGTAGGAGTTATAATTAGTTAAACCCCCACTGGCTTCAGGTTTCATCATATGGTCCTGACACCTTACTTCAGCTCTTCCACCGGTATACTATAATTCTCATAATTGTTGCATAGTTACATTATCCGTCTGGGTGTCAGCCTTTATGGACTACAGAGATAATGGAAGCTGTAGAGTCTTGTGACTGAGTGAAAACAGAGCCCTGATTGAAAGGTATGCCAATTGCCTCTCTGGTGTTTGCTAAGTACTGTTTGAGAAGGAGAAAGTTGAGTCTTGGGTGATTAAGAAGGCACTGAGGAAAGCAAAAAGTCCAGTCCCCCTTGCTACCATATTACCTTTGGGGAAGAATTACCAGGCACCATTTTTTCAGTTCAAAGCTCAACAAGCCTTCATTACCCATGCTCCAAAGAAGATAATATTCCTAGGTGAAAATGCAATTCATCTTAGCCTGCCAGGATCCTAGCTATCATTTATGACTCTCTCTATCATGTGTTGGTTTTGTGCCATAGTACCTAATCCTTTGAATAGGCAAGGCAAATGTTATTGTGCCCACTTTAAATTGATTGAAACTGAAAGACAGTGCTTAGGTAATTTAGCCATGTCCCCCAGGGACCTTCTATTTATGGCAATATAACTGGCAAGTTTGTAGATTTTACAACTCTGGAGAGGCACTGTGTACCCTCTCGTCACTGTAGATTGTAAAGTCATTAATAGAGTAACCCTGTAAGGAACAGTAAAAAGCTCTTGCAGAAGGGTCCTTTTCATCAATGCATATGTATCATCATACTGGCTAGTTATCATATGGATTCTGCAACTAGAGAATATGCAGCTGTCCTTCATACTACAGCCAGTCTAAATTACTCAGTTAAAACAACAGGGAAAATGGAAGGACAGCATTACTTCCTTGTACATGTTAGAAGCAACTGTAAGGCTACAGAGCAGAGAGTACTGAGGGGGTGGCAGGAAATTGGGCCATGTTTATAAAGTACTGAAAGTGTCTGCAAGTAGAATCTCTATCCTGCTAAGATATGAACTTTGGGAGCACTGATAAAAAGATGATCTAATCTATGCTGTAGATTAATTTCACATACAGAGAGAGAGGGAGAGAGAGAGAGAGAGAGAGAGAGAGAGAGAGAAAGAGAAAGAAAGAATTGTTAGGAAGTTTTTGTATCAATGACAGTAGAGAAAACAGGAGTCTAGAGGTAGAGGAAATGAAGACAAAAGACAAACAGACATTCATAGAAGAAGGGATAGACATGAACTAAAAGACCTGCAAATAGCTCCATGGAGAATATTAAAACAAAGCCTTGTAGAAGATTGAGTAGACGGACTACATAACCATGGCATAGAACTAAGGGTTAGCTAAACTCCTCTAATAGAAGCTAAGGGTCTTTGCTTAGAATATTTTAATAGCATGAACAGGTAGGTAACATAAAATGGGCAGGAGAATAGAGAAAGGCAAAATACTATATTATAAATTATGGACAAATAACAGAGCATTTCTTCAGTTTTTCTATCTATTTGTTAATTTGTAAGGCACTTGTTAGGCCATCACTTCCTTATGGATTGTCGCATGGAAGAAAACTTATTCAGATTAGAGAATAATAATAATAATAATAATAATAATAATAATAATAATAATAATAATGAGCCTGGAGGCTGACAAAGCTTTGCCAGAGCCTTGCCTATGTGAAGGAGGCTGAGAAAGGCCTATATTTCCTCATCTACAAAGTAAAAGCATAATGTCTTTTCTAATATGTGCCAAAAACTCAGTGCACCCTTCATTAGTAAGATCATGAAGATAAATCTTAAAAGTATATGCATCATTGAGGTCAACCCATTGGTGCAATTTTGGGGAAAATTGTGGTATATTATTGACTTTTTGTCTTGTGCTAAGTTTTTATTACATTTTAGCTTGTTTTCTTTGTCACTTAGAGGGGGAAAAAAGGATTTTCAGGTTTAAGAAACCTTTTATTTCATCTTCTTTTTTTTTAAGGTTACAGTAGGAATAAAATCCAAAGTTCCTGAGGGTGTTTTTTCCTAATTTAAGACTGTGCTGGCATTGCACAGAAATGGTGGTGTGACTAGGCATTTGTTTCATGAGAAAGTCCACAGGTGCCATCAGCTCTCAAAGGAACTATACAGGAAGCAACAGAAAACCAATGTGGAGCTGTGCTTTCTGATCTTAGAGGAGGTGCTTGCTTCTAGGGCATGGTCTAACTTACCTTAGCTCTAGATCTTCAACAGGATCCTGCCTCCCTGGCCTCAGCCTCCTCCAGTCTTTATTTAGAGGCATTTTCCTATTTCTGCTTGCTCTTATAAGGTCTGCCAACCAAGAGCAAACAGGAGGAGGTACACCCATATGATGGATGTACAAGAGGTTGGCGCCAGCACAGCTGTATGACTTTACTTCCTACCGCTTCACCTCCTCCTGGCTCTAGGCCTTGCTGCCCCACTATGTATAAAATAATGACCATGGGAGAAACTGCTTTCCACATAAGCTTTTCTGGAGAAAGAACTCTAAAAGTCTACGGAAATTCCCTAGTTAATGTCTGGAAATGCTGGACTTTTAACACATGCTATTTATATAGTGCTTTGAAATGATCTGGGAGGCTTACTTAGTGAAGAGAGAAGATTTCCTGGAATTGACTGGCTAACTAAATCATGCAGTAATTGCCTGGTTTTGAGTGTCCCTAGCACCTAGACAGGCCACATATACTGAACTAACTAACTAATTAATTAATGGCCATATGTGTATAAATTAAAACATGGGGAGCAAAGGTGGGAGATGTCCAGGAACAAGATTTCTTCCACACTGAACAAGTAGCAAACCGAAACATAAAATGGGAACACGGCAGAGCAGCTTGGGCTGCAGCTGGAATCCATGTGCGATCTCGCAGACGGATAGGATTGCTTTCCCAGAATAGCAACCAGAGAAGGAGAGAGCGGAAACAGAGCTCTGGATTGTCCTTGTACTAAACATTCTTTTAAGTAAAAACAAAATCTTCAGTTTCTTCATGCTTAAAAAAAAGGAGAAAACTCCAATTTTACTTTAAAGGGGGTTGGGGAAGCTTTCCAGATGCCTCCAAGTTCTGAATGGAGGGATTGGAAAAGGACACGTATTTTATTTTCCCCTTAACCATAAATTTCCAGGAAGAGGATTGAAAATAGAATGAAAACTTTTGGAGCTTCATGTCAACAAAATAAGACAAAGACCAAGTAACTAAAGGTCCTGCAGAAAACGCACTGTCTCTTATTTGGAAAGTTTACCACATGGAATAATACTTACCCATGGTGGCGACTTGTTTATCTGAAAACAACCTCATCTTTTAACAACAAAAAAGCAACCCTAGTTCTACAGCAAGCTTGTAGGGCAAGACTACCAGCAGCTCAGAGGTTCACATGGTAAAGGGGAGACTGGAGGGATTCAACTTGGCTATTCTGTGAGGATTCCTGAATCCTACACTAGGCACCCACACACTGTCTCAAAGATGGTGTGGATCTTCCTGGGGCTAAGCTACCATGAGAAATCAGAGTTCACACAGACCAGTGGCTCTCACTGTGGGAAATGTTGCTTTACAAGGTACGCAGAGCCCCATGTGGACACATCTGTGGTTGGCACAACTGGGCGGGAAGGGATACTACTAGAAATTAGTGATGTAAGACCGCTTACTATCCTACCCTGCGTAAGACAGTCCCTGCAGCAAAGAATAGGCCACAAATTTCACCACTGCCATGGTAAGCACTAGTTTAGAAATATTCAGCCAAACTTTCTTTCCTGTGAGAAAAAGGCAAGTAAGTAAAAAGATTACCAAGCTTTTAAACATGCTCATATTCCTTATTATAACAATTTAAATTGGAGAAATGACTCCCAAAACAGTGCTCAGCCAATCACATAAAATGCCTGTATGTAGCTATTCCATACATTATTTATAGCAACAGAAGAGTGAAAATGACACAAATGCACGTCATTTACCGGTGCTTAAAGCAAATCATGATCAGTTTATGCAACAGGTTGCTAATGGCCAAGAAAAAGTGATGAATTGTTTGAAATTGGGAGATGAATGCAACGTGTTGATAAGAGACAACAAGCAAGTTACAAAATAGGTTATGGAGTGAGACTCTAGCTTTCAGGGAAAAAAAACTGTACCACGTGTCTCTGTGCAAATAGGCCCTTAAGAAAGCATTTGAACAATTGGATCTGGGGAGTGGTAGATGAAAGCTGTTTCGTTTCTACATACTTGTCCATGCTTTCTATTCATTAAAATATTGAACATGTGTGTGTTTCTTTTTTTAATATTTTCACCTAAAGAGTACTTCGCTGCCTTCATTCTGTTTTTCCTGATAGTGCCACGCCCAGACCACTCTGTCTTTTTCCTTTATTCCTGTTTGTGAGAGTGTTTGAAGACGCATCTGCACTCACTGTTCTCACTGCCTGCTGAAACCCTGCAAAAGCTCTGATCTAGACCATCAGACCACCCTCAAATCCAACCCAGAGGCACATGTAGAATGCCATGGTGAACATCTGTCACAGGAGGTCACACACTTGAAACGTCCCTAGCATTCCTTCCCAGCATATGTTCCTCTTCTTCTCCAAATGTCTGGCCCCTTCTTGATTTGTTTTATCAGATGTTCCTTAAGGGTGTTCAAGTCTAATGGACCCCACCTCAATCCTTCATAGTCCTTGTCTATTCCTAATCGGTTTCTCTTACTGTTATTTAAACATGCAATCCTCACCCACAGCATGACACCCTCATTCTCAACATTGACAATCTACATGACAATTGGAACACTATATTTTATCCCCTATTTCCTCTGTTATAGTTCAGAAACTAGCTACTAAAACCTAGACTGTGTACCCTGTCCCATGTGTTGTCACACCACTGCTGTTTCTGGGGTCATAAAGTGCTCTTTCTAACAGGCAAACTTCCATTTCCATACAAAATCCCCCCCAAATATAGTCCATGTGTTTTTGTGTGCTCCACTGTGGAAATGGTCCTGACCCAAGATACTCTGCTTTGCACCAGAAATAACACTTTCTTTCTTTCCAGATTGTTTGGTCAATATTGCTACCTCCAAATTCTAGGGTCTCTGGAGTTGATAAGGTCCATTTTTTTGTACTCATTACCTGAGAATGGGAAGTGTATTTCCTTCCTAGAATGTGAGCCCTCTAAAATAAGGACTGTGCTCTAATGATTATCATTGGAAGTGTTAAAAATAATTTTGACCCATGAAAAATATCAATTAGTAATATGCTGAGTGGATGGATCAGTGGAGAGGTTATGGATTGATGTGTGAAGAGCCACATTGATATATGTATTGCTGAGGATCAATTTTTTTATAGTACAAATTGTTTGAAAATGTTGAATAGCAAGAGTTTGGCAATAAACACTTCAAAAATGCAACATTTTATTCAATGTGCTATTGGGATGACCATTGAATTTTGGTCTTCTACACAAAATATGAAGCAAAAGCATGTTACCACATCCTCCTTAATTCTGATAAAGGTGATACTTTCCATGAAAGGAAAAATTACTAATGAAAATATTTCATGGCTTATTGAACCCCCCAGCATTTAAAAAAAGTAACTTAGGAATAGTCCTTGTGTTTTCTTCTCCCATAGGTCACTGGGAACAAAATGACATCTCTGAACTTGGCCACCATATTTGGGCCCAACCTGCTCCACAAACAAAAGTCATCAGACAAAGAATATTCCGTGCAAAGCTCAGCCAGAGCTGAGGAGAGCACAGCCATCATAGCGGTGGTACAGAAGATGATTGAAAACTATGAAACCCTGTTCATGGTAAGTGGCCCTTCAGCACTGAGACATCGCGATGATTTTCTTATTGGTTGCCTCTGCTGATATAATGAAACTCAGGTTATCCACATTCTGGTTTGCTGTGCTAGTCATAAGTGAACTCACTGGAATCCAGGCAATTGTGTTCAAAATACTCTGGTGTCACTACAAAAGTTTGTTTCCATGTTTTACCCAGTATATCAGAAGTATAAATTTTATTTTGTTAATAATAGTAATAATCACATGTAAATAATTAAATAATTACATGTGAAGATTTAGTTACCTATGGAGCAGTAGTTCTTGTTCAAAATAGTCGTAAAACACCTCTGTGGAATCCTATAATCTTAGTAAATTCACGTGTTCATAGCCAACAATGGTGACATGATTTCTCCAAGGTCAGTCTATACTTTACACCTCCTGTATGAAATTTCACCTTTCTGCCCTATGTCCTTCCCATGTCATTTCCCGTGCCACTTATCTATCCCCTGAAGCCCATTATCATTCTATTTATGATTATCTTGTCCAGCCTTGTGTTGCAGTCATGTATGGCCATTTCCTTTAGTAGATTATAAATGCATTTAAAGCAAGGACCGTGTCCTTGTTATCGCTTCATTGTATCCTCTGTTCACTTCTGGAAGATCCTTCATTTGTTAGGCATTCCGTAAATACTTTTTTGATTTGTATTGAATTACCAGTTCCTGTTTTCCTTCATAAAACTGCATTGCTTGCTCAAACTTCCCTTGAAACAGTAGAACAAATGCCAATTTTCTTCTATTTCTGTTCTCTACTCAGATTGCATATCATTTTTTACAAGAATGTTCTCCATGATTCTTTTGCTATTTGTCTTATCATTTGCAAATGCAATAAAGCCTGCATATTACACTGGGGTCTCCTGTGGCTACTTCAGCCTAGAATACTAGCTAGCTACCTCTTCTGAATCTCCTTCAGAGTTTATCTATACTTATCAAATTCTTCATAGTAGATTTATTGTCATGCTTGTCCTATACTCATTTATTTTGGATATTCAAATGTCAATGATTTGGAATAACTACTCCATTTATCTTACCTATTTGATTGTGATCAAGTAATTCAATATCCCATGAGCATTAATTTGACTCATGTAGAATGAAAAAAATCTAATTCTTAAAATTATGACCAGAATCATTTCCTATGAGAATAAGTTATACAGACTATAAATATCTGTCCAAGTGCTAATTAATACTTGTATTAGCTTGGCAACATGGACTGCTTTGAATTTCAGTATTTTAACACCAGATACATAAGTATCATAATGTTTATCAGACATTTGGTAGACTGCCTCACAGACGATGACTTTGGAACCTCAGATATTTGTACTATAAGATTATGCTATCCCTGGGCTTTTACTATATACCGAAAAGGAGTGTCCATCATATGCACTGAATTCTATTGGCCAGAACTTACCCACAGATCATATTTAACTGCAAGGGAGTGTTGACTGAGGTTTTTGTCCCACTCGGTCCTACAGTTGTTTGGTCCCAAAGAAATATACAGAGGTCTACATTAATTATAAAATGGTTGGCCTATTAGCTCAGGCTTTTTATTAACTCTTACAACTTATATCAGCCCATATTACTTGTCTGTATTAGCCACGTGGCTTGGTACCTTTTTCCGTGAGGCAGTCACATGTTGCTTGCTCTGTGTCTGGCTTCCTCTGTGTCTGGGTGACAACTGCAGACTGACTCTTTCTTCTTCCCAGAATTCTCCTGTTCTTACCCCACCCATACTTCCTGCCTGGCTACTGGCCAATCAATGTTTTACTAAAATACAATTGACAAGGTACAGCCATTGTCCCACAGCACCCCCCCTTTTTAAAACAAGAACTCTGAATCGAATCGCCTTTTAATTTTTCTCCTGACTGTTATCAAATCAACATTCTAAACAAAGGCAAACATCCATAATCTATTTTTTGGGAATGTGGGCGTAGTTTATCGGCTACTTCTTGCTAATTGGGGGTGCTGATAATCTTATGGGGACCTAAAGAAAATTTAAAATTATGGTCAAGTCCTGGCTGGAATGTTCTGTGAGGCTTGATCATCTCAGCCAGCAGTTTTGAGGCTATTCTGGATGTAGAACTTAGACATCTGGGCCATCTGCTTCTATCAGAGATTTCTCAGGGGGTCTTTGTTGATCCAGCCTGATTTTTCTTAACTCAGAATGAATCCACAGCTTCTCATTTCCTGTGAAAACAAAAGTAAAACCTCTTCTCCCAAGTAATATATCTTAAGACTTAAATTTTAACATCAAAGTATTTTCAATATAATATATATATATATGTCACAAAAATCCAGCAGCATTTATAATCAAATATCTTTTAGAAGCTTTTGCTCCTTCCTCAGCCATCAAGCAATTTAAAGAAAACACAATAGCATACAGTATCCAGACTCTTTGTGTATTTTTCATCTTTACATGGCTTTATCTTAAACTCTATTTCTCTTATTTTTATTTTTAATTTTTGGCTTTATGAGACAGGGTTTCTCTGTATATCTTAGGCTGTCCTGGAACTCACTCTGTATGATAGGGGAGTTCAGCCAATCATATTCTGTTCATGGGGCAGAACCCTTAGGCTAAAGTTTACCTATAAACCTGGCGAGTGCGCTCCTGCTAGCTCGCTCTCTCGTCTGGCTCCTGCGTCCAGATGGATCGTTTGGATTCTGGTGTAAGTCTTACTTCTGTTTATTAAAGCTATATATTTTGTATTAAGATAGTCTGGGGACTTTTCATTACCGATCGCCCTGCAGCATCATCTGTAGACCAGGCTGTCCTTGAAATCACAGAAATCTTCCTGATTCTGACTCCCAAGTGCTGGGATTAAAGGCACATGCTACCACACCTAGAACTCACAGAGATCTGCCTGCCTCTGCCTCCCAAGTATTGGGATTAAAGGTGTGTGCCACCACACCCAACTACTCTCTGTTTTTCTCTTTTATTTTAAGGACTTTATCCTTCTCTTTTTTCCTCAAACCTACATATATTTTTAAACACACTATAAATTGTTTAGAGGCTTTTTGTCTACCTTTATTGTATCTCTCTTTTTCTGATCACATGAGTCTTTAATTTGCTAAACGATATGACTAGAATTAAAGCCATGGCTTTGACAGCTGGATTTAGCCCATTCCTTAGCTTTCTGGGATTCTAGCCTCATGGCAGAGGTACTGGCTGGAGCCATGTTTATTGCCACAACTCTATGGCTTTGCAAGGTCCCTGCCACCACCAAAAAGCATGTGGTCACCTTTTCATTAACACCATTTAAGTGTTTCATGGCAGGACCTCTTAAAAGAGCTGCAAGATTTTACAGCTAAAGCTGAGTCTAGAAACCTCTCATAAATGAGAGCTCTTGCCTCTAGCAAACAGAGCCTACCTGAGAAAGTGCTGCTATCAGTAAGTCGTGCTTAACTGTATTTTTTTCTGTCTAAAATTACTTCCCAAGCTCTTTCAGGCTTTTTGTGGATACAGTTGTCCACATGGGCACCATTTGTTGACTGCGGTTTCTGTCTCACCCAGTCCTGCAGTCGTTCAGTCCCAAAGAAATACACAGAAGTCTACATTAATTATAAACTGATTGGTCTATTAGCTTAGGCTTCTTATTAACTCTTATAATTTATATTAGCCCATAATACTTGTCTGTTTTAGCCATGTGGCTTGATACCATTTTCGGTGAGGCAGTCAAATCTTGCTTGCTCTGTATCTGGATGACAACTGCAGACTGACTCTTTCCTCTTACCAGAATTCTCCTGTTCTTGCCCCACCTATACTTCCTGCCTGGTTGCTCTGCCTATACTTCCTGCATGGATACTGGCCAATCAGCATTTTATTAAAATATAATTGACAGGGTACAGACCATTGTCCTACAGCAAAAGAGGCTGGGAGTTGTACTCTGGCTAGATGCCCAGATGGAAGAGGAAATGCATTTACCACAGTGACTAACAGTGGCATTTTGCTCCCTATTGTGTCTCTGAAGCATTGTCCCTGTGTTGTACATGGAAAGCTCTCAAAAATGTTGAATTAGTCATCAACTATATAAATTCACACTTCAGTCCAAATCCTCATAATTAATTACATATTTGGATGAATCAAATGTCTGAACTTTTCAATATTTTCATCGAGTTTTAAGTCACATATCATCTTGCCAAGTTGTCTTGGCATTACTTCATGTTCTCTGAATTTTTTTTAACAAAATAATATCTCTCATCAATCTTAATTCTATTCTCTAAAGTCTGTATTTTAAGCGAAGTTTTCCTTTATATGAAGTCACAAACCATCAGGAATTTCTTTTCACCTCAGATACTAACAAAATGCTTCCTGATCTCCTTGGAAGGCAGAGGTCATTATAATTATGTCATCCTTCTTCTCTCAACTTCCTGCCACCTGGAAGAGTTAGAAGCACAGCAAAACATCAGTATTCTGTCTCTTGTGATCTTTTCCAAACCTGACTTTATTTTTATCATTCTCTGCAGAGATTGAGGTTGAAATTCTCTTATGCACTAACAAATATTTATGTGCACAAGTTATGGTTTGTGTTTCTTAAAGAAGCTCATCTTGATGACCTTGTCTAAAATCTAATGCCTCTGCCTTCCCGCTGTTTCTGCTATGACTCCTACTACTCCCGATAACACACACACACACACACACACACACACACACACACACACACACCATACCCTGACTTCATATTCACACTCTGTTCTTTTTCTCCTTAGAATTCACCACTGCTAATAGAGAATTTTGCTAATTTTTCTTTTTAGTTCTGTTTCTCCTCACTAAAATGTATTACTTTCTGGTCCATGCATTCATTACTGCTGTGCCAATGACATGGTAGAAACAAGATAAACATTGGTTAGAGTCATGAGTGACTTGATAGTAGCTGTGTGATGTATGATTTCTGTCTCACAAGTCCTTACTCTTACATGTGGGAAAAGTTGGAGCATGCAGGAATTAAGTATACTTTGCTGAGCATAAGTTAACCACCAGTGTAATCGTGTCTGCTCTCCTTAGATGGACTGTGGGAACTATACTGAAAAAGGAAAGAACAGTGGAAGTAACTGAAGGGGAGAAAGACAGAGATTCCCAAACCAGACTCTGAAAAATTAAAGGGGAACCAGAAAACTTGACTACAATCTGTCTCTGCTATGTTAGTTTCATGACCTCATCTTTAATTTCCATTTCTTTAGTTATCATGGAATAGTCTTAAGTAAATTGCTATCCAAGATCCTTTAAAGGTCTAACATCTGTGTGGTTCAGTGCTCCAAAACTGACTTTTGTATTTCTTAAAAGCATATAAGAAAAATTAATTTCATCACAATTTTTTATTCTCTTGGCATGTTTGGCCTTTCAGAATCTTTTCTGTTATACCAAGTATCATGGAAGCTCATGCATCTGGGTAGGTAAAAATTCAGCTATGCATATAAAATTTTGTTCAGTATTTTCATTTTTAAGTTGCTTCTAGAATAATTACTACTGCAAATAAAGAGTGATAAACCTAGACAGACGGACACTGCCAGCTGACTGAAGGTAGTTAGTCTCTGGGTCTCTTCATAGTCCCTAGGAAGGTTTTATAAGCTGGAAAAGGGATAAACTGCTACCATTGACAGACACTACTAATGAAGACTTATTAGCAGCAATGGCTGTGAGATTTTGCTTAAAAGCACAAAGTACCCTGGAAGCAGTCATTCCACTGAAGAACTGGTGGAAAGGATTTAGAAACCCCAAGAAGCCAAGCAATGATCTAAACATTGTTCTTAATGATGTACATTTTCTAATACTGAGAATGCTTCCTCTGCAACCATAATCTGAGTTAATGGGAAACAGGAAAAGACAAGAAAGAATTTGGCTTTGGCCCAGTATTAAAAAGGCACCTAAATTCAGAGGATAACATGATTCAAGATTCAGACTAGCGTCTGGGGCTATATCTAAGTGAAAGAGTTCTTACCCTGTATGTTTGAGGTCTTGGATTCTATCCCCTAAACCATGAGAACTGTTTTTTTTTAAGAAGTCAGATTAGGCACTTGATTGGAAATCTTTGAACTGGAAATAGATCCTGATAACAACCCTCATGATCACAGGCAAAGGCAATAGTGATGTAGTAGCTGATGTTTAAAATCCAGCTACTTAGGAGACTGAGGCAGGACAATCTCGGAACTAGCAGCCAGCCTGAGTTACAGAGTGAATTCCGTGTCAGCCTGATCTACAGTTTATGACTCTGTCTAAGCCTGCCTCCCCAAAAATACCAAGAAAAAAAGATGATGGTGGTAGTTCTCAAACCTCACTGTGCAGCAGAGTTTACGAGGAAATTTGCTGGACATTTAGATTCCTAGACTACTCTCCAGACGAGCGAACTGAATAGCAAAGGGCTCAGGAATCCACACTTTCTTTTGAATCCCTTCAGAAGCTTTAACTAGATTCCTATCATGCCTAGGGAAACCACAGATTGGGAAACACAGATTGGCTAGAAAGACCACGAGCTTTGGAATTAGTTATCAAAATCCTGATTCCCTCCGAGCTATTTATTTGTAATATGACCTCTGACCCTATGTTTATCTTCTCTGAGCCCTAGCTTTTCTTCTGTAAAAAGTGAGATTAAAGGACCCATTTTATATGACTGTTTTGAAACGTAGAAATACCATGTAACACATGTCCTTTAGAAAAGGCATGTAGCACAAGACTGACATATACTGGGCACAAAAACTGAATTGCTATCATGACACTTAAATAATATGGTTCCTCCTTTATCAAACACATTCAGGTGCTGCCTTGGATAAAGTCCCATCCTGGCTATTGTGAATGATACTGTCATCAGCTAGCATGTGCACATGTTCCTAGTCCCTTCCCTACTCTTCTTTTTCTTCTTTCCATAGCATTGGCTCCCTTTTTAACTCATTCCATAGCTAACTGATTTATTATTATCATTGAAACCAAAGAGAATACAATTCTTATAATGGCAGGGTTTTGTTTACCTGTTGAGATATTGTATCTCTATATACTCTGGGCTAGCCTTAAGTTCACATTCCTCCTGTGCCATTTTTTCCAATGCTAAGAATGCAGGCATGCACTATTGAACCTGATGAAAAGAGAGATTTAAGGTTGTTCTATACACTGACACCCACAGCATCTAGAAAGAATTTGACATAATTCAGTAATTATGTCTTGAATACTGTGACTCTATACTGCCAGGAAAAAAATGCATTTTTTTTTTTGCCGTTTTGATTCTGAGCTCATACCTCTATAATTCCCATACTTCTAAAACATGACCTTCCATTTCTGTCAACAACAATTTTAAAACTAGTTAACATAAAATGATACTTTCTGAAAACACCAGAATTAGAAGGTAAGAATCATTTGTTTGTAGATTGGTATTCCAAGAACAAAGTATTCACTGTGGAAATCACTGACGCACTAATTGGTCTGCAAGCTGTCTCTTCTGTGAGTGATGGTGGACTCTCAGGGAAAATAACTCCTTACCCTTGGAATTAATGAGAGTTTCAGAGTGGCGTGGAGAAAGCTGTCAGCTTGTGCTAAGGGCTGATATTGCACGGTTCATCACACAGCTTTTCTGGAAAGGGGCAAGGAAGAGACAACACCACATGAAGGTAGTGAAGAAGTCCTGAAGGCAGTGGGGATGCGAGATGGAAGGAAGCATATACTCATTGCACTGTTCGGCAGCCCAAGCTGGAGATCCACTAAGGGCACTTGAGAAATGTCAAATGAGCACTACTGGCAGCAAAGGTCGGAAGTCATGCAAATTTATGAAGCAAGCCATAGTTTTCAAATATATCATATGAAAAAATTAATTTAAAAAAGGTCAGCTTTCTGAATGGAAATGGAGGAGAAATAGATGGGGTTGTAGATGGGAGGTCAGGGGAGAGAATGAGAGGAGAGGAGGGAGGGGACACTGTGGTTGGTATGCAAAATAAATGAAAAAATTTAATAAAAAAAAGATCAGAAGCTCTGGTGAGATTTGCACTAGCTCAGCTGGGAGGCAAATTTTGCTTTGTGTTCCCTTCATTCCCCAGTGTGGATTGCCTTTCTTTTGAATCTCTTTTGTATGCCGTTCAAAGCGAGTCAAGCAGTCGTCCAAGTCATTAAGCAAGAAATCACCCTGAGCCATGGATACCTCTAATTGTATATGCTTTCCATTCCCATGCTAATAGAGGACAAAACAATCACTGTTTATGTGGCACAGGTTAAGCTAGGCACTATATACAACATCAGTTTCTCTAGATATTACAGCCTGTGAGGAGTAAGACAAGTTTGTGTGCCCAAGGAAGGCCATGATTAAGTAGCTTCTTTGTAAAGTATAATGCTTCCCCACAGTGAAAAGTAACAGAGGTACTTTGAGATGCAGTATTTTGGATAGGGAGGCCAATTGTAGACTAAGAAAGAGACTGTGGGGAGTCAGGAGACCCTAAACAATCTCCGCATCTCTAAATTAGTTACAGTATCTTCCAACTTGATGTTCAAGCCAGCATGTATGTCCAACAGCTAGTCTGAGTTCCTGCTAGTGTTTTGCTTACCTGTCCTTATCTGCAAAGCCACAACACTTTTCCATTGGCATCGTGTACAGGCAGACAAGAACAAAAGGACATTACTCCTGAGCTGTTTCAGCTCTTGCCATGGAACACTGCTAATTTTTCCTTCTCTTCTTCCTCTTCTTCCTCCTCTTCCTCCTCCTCCGTTTCCCTCTTCCTCTTCCTCCTCCTTTTTTTTGGCTTAAGTCATCCTCAGAGAAACCCTTTGGATCTTCCACTGTATTTGTTCACTAAAGTTCTTCAATTACCCTCAAAAACTTCAAGGAATATTCTTTGGAGTCAAGGCTTTGTGGATCATACCTTTAATGCCAGCATTCAGTTCCAGGCCAGTTTGAGCTATATGCAGCCTGAGAACCTGTCTTAAAAAATGAAAAGCAAAGAAATATTTACCAATTGACTTCCTCTTGAACCTCCACATACACCCAGGTCCTCCTAAAATAAAGAACTGTCTGTCACTACAGAGCCACACAAAAGGTTTCAGGTTGATTTTTGACCTTGGTTGACCTTTTACAAGTCCTTAACAAGTCAAAGTGATTCCTTTTAGCGTGTTGGCTGAAATGTACCGGCATGATTTCCAGTGGCATTTACTTTTGCTGGGGAGTGGTGAAAATTTGAAATGCCAAAGCATTCTTCTTGGTCAAGGGCAAAGTGGAGGATTGTTGCGGAACACCCACTGGCGTATATGGTAGGGCTGGGTCCTGGGAACTGTTGTTCAGAGAGCACCTAATAATTTGTTATGGAGAAAGCTTGTACCATTTTTCCCTCTCCGTGGTTTATGGAATAAACTACCTCATAGCAGTTATACTCTAGGCGATCATTCAAGGTTTCATTTTTAATTTGATAGGGCAGATTTTAATTGTGACAGTTTTATTCCTTCATATGTGCAGTGTTTACATTTTTTTCTCTGAAGCAAGGGAGTACAAAGTTCTTTTGATTTTTGGAATAACATTATGCTTTGAAATAACACATTAAAATCTAAGGAGTTCAGTCTCCAGATAAACACAACCATAAATGGTACCCCTAGAAAATGTCTAAAATTACCAAATCCTTGACTAAAATCCAGTTGAAATTTTGATGGCAAACAATGAATTAATTAAATGATCACTTTGGACTAGCTGGTCTTTTGTTTATTTGATTGGTTGTTTTTTGTTTTGTTTTTTCTTTCAACATATAGAATTGTTCGATGAATACGAACATTTTTTTCTCATGTATCAGTTTTCAATATAAAGGAAAACCTTTTCCAGAAGCCGGTGCTTTGGGGAGCTTAATCAGGACTGCACCCACGATCTTTCCCTAGTGCTAAGCAAGAGTAGCTAACAGAGCCTGCCTCTGTACAACTGTACAGCCCAAGACAATCCCTGCTATCAGGAGACGTGCCTTCTCAGGATGGCCCAGCAGAAAGTCTTGAGGTCTCTCCAGGTTAGCTTTTCTGTTCACTTGAAACGTGTTAGGGTCACTTGAAAAAAAAAGAAACCTCATTGAGAAAATAATCCCACAAGATTGACGTGTGGATCATTTAACAATTGATGTGAGAGGGCCCAGTCCTCTTCTGGACCCATGGTCCTGAGTTCTAGAAGAAAGCAGACCGAGGAAGCCAGTAAACAGCACTCCTCCATGGCTTCTTCTTCAATGTCTACCTCCAGGTACCTACCAAGAATCCCTGCCCTAACTTCCCTCAGTTGGATTCCTCCTCAAGTTGAATTTGGTTATATTGTTTTGTCACAGTGACAGACACCCTAACTAAGACATGGTATGATGGGAGGGAAGCAATGTAAGGGGGAGAATAAAAGTACATGCTTCAACATCACTGCAATTACAGGGCTGTGAGGTCATGGGTGGGAATTATAAAAGTTCCAAGAAAGTCTCCTTACTTAATTAAGCAAAGAAGAGAGGGATTCTTTGGATCAGTGGAGAAACACAGACAGATTCATAGTTGCTAGTCAAAACTAAAGCGGGGGGGGGGGGCTGATGAGATTGCTCACTCAGTAAAGTATTTATAGTGAAAGCATGAGGTGTCTGAGATCAATCCCCAGAACCCATGTTAAAGACAAAAAGGTCAAGTGCAAACACACATTTGTAATTAGAGAGCTAGGGAGGCAGAGACAGGAAAACCCTTGGGGCTTGCTGGCCGGCCAGCTTAGCCTGCTTAATGAGCTCCAGGCCAATTAGAAACCCTGTCTCACAAAACAAAGTGTACAGCTCCTGAGAAATTACTCCTGAGATTTTCCTCCAACATACACATACAGATGCACTCACGTGCGCGCGCGCGCGCACACACACACACACACACACACACACACACACACAAACATAATTTTGAGGTCATGCTAGCATGCACACACATACACACAAGAGTGAAAGACAATGTCAGAACAAATGTTATTCTTCTTTGTGATATCAGTATGTACCTGTTCATATAAATATTTAGCTTATTTCAAGTATTTCTAATGAAGCCTTTTCACTACTAACCCTCCAGTCAATGAATGTAGTGTTTTCAGATGTGTTAGCCTTTGTGATCACTTGTTCCTAAAGAAAACCAGGATTAGTACGGTGAACATGCCAGAGCTGCAGATGCAAGCACAGGATTCTAAGGAAGGCTGTTGACATGTCCCAGTTTGCCTTAATTATAAGCAACACAGCCAGAACCAGACCTCAATGGATGTGGAGTCAGATTCTTCTTAGACAGCAACTCCACCTCCGTGCAAGTGGGCAAAAGTGACTAGCCTGAAAGAATGTTTGTTTGCTATTAACTTAGGGACTTAATAGACAAACAAAAGCCCAGTAAATAAACTGATAGGAAATGGCACTGCCTTGTGTGTACCTTTCCAAGAGTAGGGAGGCTGGTTATCCCACTGCTCTTTTAAGTGAATATTGCCTGTTCGTGTATTTACTGGGCTTTTGATTCTCTATTAAGTCCTTAAATTAATAGCAAAGTAATGTTTATCCAATTGAATTGAGCCTGTAGTTTAAATATTTTTTTATTAAATAATAGCTATTGAATAGTACAAATATAGAAAATGAGGAGACACTGGAAAGAATGCTAGCTGCAGCTTGTAATGTGAGCATTTGAAAATCAGTTCAAGTCATCACTTCTACCTTCTTACCTCTTTTCCCCACTAGATCCATTTTTTTCTGAAAAAATAAAATGTGATATTATCGTATGAATTCTGGAAGGTTCTTTAAATCACTGTGTAACAAAATTGGATTTAAAGGAAATATGCTGTTAATAAATTCTATGCACACAAGTTAGTTTTGCAGAATACATAGGAGAATTTTGTCAAAATACATAAGAGAATATTCCTTTAAGTCATGGATCCACATTCTTGACTATATCATTGTACGTGTATGTAAATCATTTCTCCAAGCCAAAATGCTGTCCTGGGGCTTCCACAAAGAAGTTATATATAGATTTATAGTCCTGACCCATTTTATGTGCATTTGTTACCAAGTAAAAGTCACGTATACCACATAAAATAACCCTCAACAATTATAATTTCTTGGCAGTTGAGCCTAGTTGAATAAGTAAAAACTTAAAAATGCAAGATAGTTGAACCAAATGTATGGCAACTTATCTTTTAAACACGAATGCTTTCTGTAACCTATTGTAATAATGCAAACTATTCTGATTCTCCACATTGATATTTTATCATTAGATAAACCATAGAGTGTCAGGAAATTAGAACTGAAGTACTCTTTATCACTCCAAAGGACATGCACTCGTGTTTCTTTTTCAGTGGGAACAGATTGGTGCTTGGAGCAAAACTTGTATTACATATCTAAGCATAACAAATTTTAAAATTGAATTAACTATCTGAATATACAAGCATTTTCCTAATTTGCCCCTCGATGTTTCTTATTTTAAAAGTTCAAGATATACATTTTTGGCTGATACTATTTTTGCTCTGCTCAACTTTGTTTTCAGTGCTGGGAATCAAACTTAGGGTCTTACCCTTGCAAAGCAAGCGCTCTTCCACCGAGCTTTCCCACTCAGTCCTGGTTTCTTTGACAAAGGGTCTTACTATGCAGTCCACATTTGGCCTCACACTTATGCCTTCTGCCTCAGCCTGCCAAGTACTAGGATTACAAATACATGCCGCAATGCCAAGTTGCTATTCATTTTATTAATACATACATTTGTGTATGTATGCATATTCTCTCTTAGGACTAACAGAACAACTCAATGAGTAAAGGGGCTTATAACACAGATCTAATGAGCCGCATAGTGAAGTGAGACAACTCCACAACTTGTCTTCTGACCTCCACATGTATGCCCACACACATTAAATAACTGAATATATAAAAATGCAATAAATAAAACCATTTTTGATTTTACCACTTATGTATTGCTTTAAAAATAGATGCAATGTATGACTGCTTGATTATGGTCATTGAAACATGCAGTTAAGATAAATTGATTTTTAATTGCTTAATTATCTAATATAGTAAGAAAATGCAGTCTATCGTTCTTCTAAAATCCCCATACTTTTTTCTTCTCTCTCCCTTTTAATTCTTAGATCATTCTTTTTATCATAGAGCTTTAACTGCTATGTATATGTGTCTTCCACATTTCTATGACCAGCCAGAATCTATAAACTGAATTCCGAGTCCTCATTTTTGGCTGCCCAGTAGACACTTCCATTTGGATGTCTCACAGACTTGCCAGCATTATTATATCAAAGCCAAACTCCTGAACTTCACCCAGCCTTCTCTTCCTTTAGCATCTCGATCAAACGGTGAAACCATCTTTTCTCTTTCTGCCTCTCATACTCTTCCTCTCCTTGCAGTAAGTTAACTTGAATTGCCACCTGAGTCTTTACTGTGTTCAAGATCTAAATATTACCCAGCATCTTGCTGTCCTGGTTCAGCACCACAGTTACTGGTTGGAACCCATTAATTGTCCCATTATTCCTTGATTCAACCCTCGCTTTCCATTTGATATACTCTTCACTGAGAAGTCGAAGTGATAAGTTGTGTTAGTCATCAGCTCAAGGTCTCTAATGGCTCCCCACTCACTTTGAACAAGTGCAGACGTCTGAATCATGATTCACAGGATGCGACAACATCTGGCCCGGCTACCTGCTTTCCTCTTACCACCCACGTCTTCCTCACTCTTGCAGTCTTGCTAGACTCTCACTGTTCCAGACTCCAGACTTTTAACATTTCTTTCTTCTGCCTCGTGTGATATTCTCCAACTTTGATTTTTTAAAATGTCCTTTTCTCATGACATGCTCATCCCATTTAATATTGTACCTCTTTCACCATTACTTGTCACTGTGTTGGCTGTTCTCTATAGGCCTCATGTTATGCTTTCCTTCTGCAGTTTTTAAATGTCCATCTTCCTAGGTTTGCTACCAGATCCACAAATACAAGGATTCTCATCTGTTTGCTTTGTAGCTGAATCCCTAAATTCCTAGTATTCTTAAGAACTGACCAAATACCAATGCAATAAAGGAAAAGAATGGTCCTGGGAGAATGCCAGAGACGGAGACAGTGGTGATGAAATAAAGCATATCTAATCCACTTCTGGAGGGAACTATATATTAAGGAAAGCAAGCAAGATGTGGCTTCAGCTGGGGGGATATAAAGAGTTTTGAGTGAATATCTCCCAACCATGCTGAGAATTCCGATGTACATTTTAAGGAAATAGGTTTCAAGCTATTGATTGAGCTACCACATGAAAGGCCCATCAAGTGTATATACGCCTTTTGCTCTAGAAACCCAAATAAGTTTAAAGAATTTGAGGGTTCAGATGACTGGATAAATGAAAGTTGAGTGTGACTTTGGGTATAGCTTAACCCAGAACTCAAATGCTATCAAGATCTACCTACTGCCCCTGCCATTATTTGTTCGAGTAGCAGCACAATGCTCAGGCTAAATGTGGCTGAGGGATCTGTCTCTGGTCTCTCTCAGAAGCCTTTCAGAGAGTACCAGGGTTTTGTGTCAACTCTTGTAGAACCACTTGCCTATTTCCCAGGCAGATGTGCTGCTCAGGGAATAGAATGATTGGTCAACTTAAATTAAGATACATTTCACCCTTGAGCCAAGGTTTAGAGAGTAGCTGGTTCTCCAGAGAGGAGTTAGGATAGAACTTTTCTAAGAAGAGGGGAATGGAGGGTGCTAATGGCTAGCAGCTGGGCACTACAAAGGGGTAATGAAGGTTTGAACTTCAGACCTTGCAGTTGGAATGGAAGAGAAGTGAAGAAGTAGCAAACAGAGGAAGTCAAGCTGACCTCCTGGCTAGGACTGGGAGTGGACAGGACATAGGCTTGCTTTCACCTTGGAGATTTTGAGCTATGTGGCTAGAATTTGGCAATGTCATTCCTAAGATTCGGGATGAAGTAGGAGAAACAGATTTACAAGAGAAGGAAAGCGTTCTCTTGTTTTCTCGTCCCTGTGTTTGTTAATAAGATTGTTTCCAGCTTCTCAAACTCAAGAACAATTGAATACTGCAAGGGGCAGAAGGCAAATTCTTCTACCAACCACTTATTCTCAGAAGACTTGTCTCTGTGGTTTTGAAAACTCTTCTCTTGGAACTCACGTGTGAGAAAATTTATTTTCTCCCAGTAGTCTGAATTGCTTTTGCTTGAGCTACCAGGGTCCATGGAACAGAAAATTGTCCGTTAGAGCTGGGTTCAATCTTCTCCCAGAGAACATTTCTGCATGACTGAGTTAAGACTCTCTTTGAATGCATTATGTATTAGACTGGGAGAAGTGTAGTACTCGTGTATAATGTGCCCTTGTTATTGTTCATGGAATTGTGAAGCAAGAAAAATGTGGTAGGACTTGGACATAAGAAATGAAGGACAGACATTGAATCATCATAGCCTGTGCAGAAAGGTATCAGAATTGTTTTTTGTTTATTTTGGCTTTTTTTGGAGTGTTATCATTGACCAGGTACTGTTGCAAATTCTCAACACAAAACGAGTCATTGAAGCTGGATGGTGGTGGTACATGCATTTAATTCCAGCACTCGGTAGGCAGAGGCAGGTGGTTCTCTGTCAGTTGAGGGCAACCTGTTCTACAAAGAAAATTTCAGGACAGCCAGGGCTGTTACACAGAGAAACCTTGTAAAGAAAGAAAGAAGAAATGAAGGAAGGGGGAAAGGAGGAAGGAAGGAAGGAAGGAAGGAAGGAAACAGAGTAATTAGTCATTTATTCACCTTAGCAATAACTATTTATTACTGTTATTTCCAATGTACAGATGGGGAAACTGAGACCAACACGTACTTGGTAATGTATCATGTTTAAAGTTCCAAAACCAAAATGGTGGACCTAGAATTTAAGGAGTGTGGCTCAAGGACATGAACACTTAAATCAGTTTATTGTATGTCCCAGAACATTTTCAAAAGCTCATAATTAATGCCCATTCTCTCAGCATAGTTCAAATATAGTCTCTAGAAAGTGTCCTCATTTGGATATAAATTTTGAACATTAGTCCTCTTACCCATGATCGTTTGCTTACTCAAAACCAGGAAAATCTAGTCTGTGCAACAAAATACCAGGCAGGATTTTCAGGCAAATGACAAATTGAATTGAATGTGATTCTCTGATAATCTTCTAGTTTATCCTGAGAATTAAACATGCTGTATGTGTTGGTATAGGTTTGGTTTGAACTAATAAGTCAGTTTGCTTTCTTAAGGATCCAAAGTCTTGGTATATGCTGACATAAAGTGGCCAATGTCACGTTTTGCATCTTTGACGGGGCGGGAGAAGGTTTTGCTTAGGCCTCAACCTCTGGCTTTTGCAGGTTCCCCCGGATCTCCAGAATGAAGTGTTGATCAGCCTTCTGGAGACAGATCCAGACGTTGTGGACTACCTGCTCAGAAGAAAGGCTTCCCAATCCTCGTGAGTATACCCACTTTTCAGCTCCTAGAGTCACACTGGTAATTTTACTCTTTAGTTTCATTTCTAAAGAATTTGCGTGGTGGTTATATTTGCATACATAGTGACACATGTGGGATTTTGACAATTTTTTTTTGTAATCCTGATCAATCTACCCAAGCAGAAATTATTTTAGTCTTACTGACTTCCCAAAATCCAAGCCACTTTTCCGGACTTTTCTTGTTTGTTTTCAACTTTCTCTAGAACCTTCAGGAACTTCTGACTATGTTCACAGGAAAAATGTGCTAAACTACTGGCAAGAAGCTCAAAGGAGTAAAATGTGGATAAATGATTCTAGCAGGCATGTTCAACCTGTAGATCATAGGCCACATGTACCTCACAATATCTAAGAATTCAGCCCAACAGAAAATTACAAACTTCATAAAAAATGTTATAAAAACTTTTTCTTTATAACTCAATTGTACAGTTCTTGCAGGTTCCCCAAAAAAATCCTGCATGGTTTGCCTGAAAATCCTGCCTAGTCTAAGCATGTCTGTTAAGAGTCATAGTAAACACTTAATGCCCTAGAGGCTGCACTGGGGCGAGGGCAAGGAGAGCATCTTCCTTGTGCTATTTTGCAGGAGGGAGCAATCCATTTCTAAACCACAAGAGTAACCTTTGCTGAGACCTAAGTGCCCATTTGCAACGAGAAGTGTGTACTTTCCCAGCTCTGTCATTACATACATCTTGTATTGTCTTGAAGAAAATGCATACTAGCCAATTTTGCAATGAAGCACATGCAAGGCATGCTTTAAGTTATGACTTGCAACCATTTTGCCCTAAAAGAAGCACAGAATAGTTTGTTGTTCCGATTTTATGTTTAGTCCCAGCAGCTGCTATAGAGGCAGAGTGCTTGATGGTGCCAGGCAAAGGAATGGCATCGCACATTGCCGCATTAACCGGGAGCACATCACCACACAAACACTCAGCCTTAAATTTAGGGCAGGAAGAGTTGATGCTGTTCTCTCTTGAGAGTGTCATTGTGCTATGCATTCAATCCTTAAGTCTAGCATGCATTCGTCCATGTTCTAATGACTTCAAAAGTGAGATTAATCCTAGAACCAATGACATGCCTAAGCTTAATTCATAGCACTATTTTTTTTTTCTTTTTCAGCCATAGACTTTTCAAAGACAGGGCTTATTTGGATGTAACTTAGAAACAAGACATGTTCAGTTATTTCCATAGACTAATAACAAATGTGGTTGCTTTTCATTTCAAATTATTTCAAGTGATTATAAAAGTATACGATTTAGGGAAATTTAATGAAAAGGAATTCCACATTGTTTAATGCCCTCCTTTCCAGGCTAATACATTAAGACCCTTACTGAATTCAGTTTCCCTCCCATTTCAGTAGTCCAGGGAAGGTCTTATAATCAGATCACCCTTTCAATGCACTTTAAGAAAAGACTATTTGTGTGTCAATCAATATCAAGGCAATTTCTGGTTCAAATAAGATGCTTTGCTTGGATTCAATTCCAAGAAATACAAGTAAATGCAAATACATAAAAAATACAAATGGACCCGCAGTTCATGGTCTTGCTTTTATATCAGGGAATTGGAACTGCACTTAAGTTTTGCCCTAGAATTCTAACTCTCATCAAGGTATAAATTCTCATTTTTTCCCAATCATATGCTATGAGAATTCGTCTAATTGTACTTGTGTCTCTTCTGTGGGCAAGAAACTCAGTGATATTTCTATTTGTAATTTCCTCCTTACTCTTTGTTTATAATATTTTGTTGCTGTATGGTAGGAAATATAGAAAACATATACCGGAAAAAAAATTAAGAAATTTTGACTGTCCAAATGTCTTATTTTGTGTGGCATTATTTAGATTGGTACATTTTATTCTTGAAAGAATCATTAGCAGGAATACAATGCCATTTGCAAGCATGCTTCTGGTATAGAAATGCCAAGGTAAGAACAGAACCTTGCTTCCTCTTCTCTGAGGAAGGACATAGCGCACATATCAAGCCCACGCCGAGCTGTGCAATTGTCCTAGCCTCTTTTGTTCCCTATCCTTGTATGAATGACTCTTTAGGGAAGTGAATAGAAGGAAGATTCGCTTTGTTTTCCTTTTTGTTTCTTTTCTGCTAGGTACAGGCAAAGAACAGTCCAAAAGGTCGCTAATAATTTCATGAAGTAAACTATAGATATTTATGAAAAAAAAATTTTAAGTGGTCTTCTGAGGCTTGAGCTGTAGGCAGTCGCTTTGGGCCATAAACATATGTTTTCCCAAATTCCTGGAGAATATGAAGCTCTTCAAATCTTAGGAAGGTGCTTCTTCTGAGTCAGTTGGATTGGGAGGTGGGCTGAGATTCTCTTCTTCTGACAAGCGCCCTGTAGTACTGTTGCTACTGGTCCATGATCCACATTTGGAGTAAGAAAGCTTAAAAAAAAACAAAACATATTCTTGACTTTATGTGCATTCAGACCTGATGCCAGAGGTGTATTACTCAGTGTACAGAAGAATGCATGGTCTCAGACTCACCTGCCCATTACAAATCCCTGGGGATTGTAAAGAAGAGCTGTGAGTCTCCCTATCACCATGGTGCCTATTCATTTATTCTGGCCTGCAGTCCAGACATTGGGATTTGCAAAGCTCTCCACATGATTCTAATAAGCAACCCAAACTCCAAAGGACTGACTCAGATCTACCACTTGGATTCTCTATATTTAAAATCCCATGGGGACTTGAGTGGGGTGAGTTTTGACCTTTTACATGTGTCCTTGTGTTGATAAAAGAGCAGAACAAATGTTCTGACTTATAAATCCATGGAGTTTGTAGAAAGGAGGGAGATGTAATTTTCAGTCTCATAATGGCTTCTGGGGGGAAGGAAGACTTGCAGTGCACTTGGAAGCCGAGTAAAGATGTAACTGAGTCTGGGTGTTCAGATAGCTAGTCCTGGATGTGGTCAATACAGCAAAGTTACCATCTCTCTGGGGACAGGATAATGAAGTTAGGTAGATGTCCTCAAATAGAAGGCTGGAGTAAGGTGGGGTGACATTTAAATCACAAAGTAGTGATAAAGGAATACAGTGACAAAATAACCCTGTAATTATAGAGGTTGTAAATTACAGTACCCCAAAGTGACAGATGGTGCTGGCTACAGTGGCACCCATATCAATTAACCACCAATCAGTTGTGTCTGTTTAATTTATGACACCGCTTTCTAGCTTCAAGTTGAGATCAAGATCTATGTCCAAATTCAACCCTATTGCTATTTTTTTATGCCATGGAGTATGCTCATCGATGACTCTCTGACTCGGTTTTCTCATATGTTTACTGGAGATTTAGCAGTTACTATTGTGTTCCTGTGAACTTCACCAAATGCCTCATTTACAACTACTTACCTGAGACTTGTTGCATATGCAGTATTGTGACTGTGTCCCTTGACATCTATGAGACAGTAGATGGCCACAAACTATGGCCCATGAGAACGCGATATCAGCGGGTCTACAAGCAGTGCGCCTTAAGCACTGGAGACTTTTGATTTTCTTTGCCCTGAAACCTCCATTCCCCAGTTCACATACCTAAGTAAAGCTTTAGATTCCTGTGAGGCCAAGTGGAAATGCCACATGATTTAATTTGGAGGGGAAACGAAATAAATTTTCTAAGGAGTGTAAAACCCAGAATGAGAAACTATGTATTATTATTTCTGTTTTGAAAGAACAAACATTTCATGATACTTGGGACCTTGGTGTTTGTTTTGATTTGTGTTTTTCCCTTCTGTGTGCAACATCAGAGTTGGGTGAGCTCAGAGAGAATTCATTGTCTTTTCATGTGCTTGTCCACTTCAGGGTTTAGTTTTCACCAAAGGAGCACGCCAAAGGGGGATTAGAAGAGATTTTCAGTACCAAAGTTGCCAGGCTTCCCAGTTTTGAACAGCATGTCTTGCAAGAATTGTGTGCTCTTCTCTTCAGAAGTCCTTAAAAGAGACCGGCCTCTCTGATTCAGGAATGTGACAATATAGGGAAAGATGGCAGAAAGTTGATCTAAAAGGACAATGTGGGTTGAATGAGGACCTCTACATCAAAATAAAGGTGTCATAGCAGGGTCAGGGCTAGTGTGAGGTAAAGGAGATACCTAGGCACAAAATTTAAGGAAATAAGAACTCATTCGTAAATACTATATTGTAATATAATAGTTTACAAAATCACATTTGATTCCCTGCCTCCCCCTGAAAATGAGAAGGCAAAAAAGAAATATTTTCTAAAGACAAGTGTCATACTTAGCCACTGAAGATGCCAAGCTGATAGTAAAATGTGTGGGTCTGGCCTAAATGGACGCAGCCTATCAATCATGTTTCACAACCTCCCCTATCTTTGTCTCTTTTTAATTTACTATTACTAAGTGTGACAGTTGACAAAGTGACAATCTGAAATAATTTTTGGTTAAATAAACCTGAAACTAGATAATGATAACATTTTTTGGTATAAATGATGCATTTAATCTTAATCCAGTGTTAAGGGTTCTGATATGCCTATTTTTCGTATTTTTAATAGTATCTTTACTTCTCTAACATTCTAAGGGGAGAAATGAACCGTACATAAAATTATTTAAATCAAAGTGCACAGCTTTTTTTTTCACAAAGGTACTTCAGACTCCTGACTCTCTGCATAAGGAATGCTTGGTAGAACTGAGCATAAATCTGTGAACATGATCTGTAAATCAACATACAGTTCAGGAGAGAGAGAACCTAGTAGAGCTTAGGATTATCTGTGGTATGGAAATTAATTCTTGTAATAGTTCTTGTAATTTTCAAATTCAGCCTTCAGAAAACCTAAGGAACCAGACATGTAGTCTCAACACTCATGAGGATCAGGAACTTCAAGGCCAGTCCTTCCTTGATAGTAAGTTTGAGGCCACCACAAATTACATGAGACCTTGTCTCAAAGTATTAAGCAAACAAACAAAACACAGTAAAGACATTTTTCTTTTCATCTACCTATCCTTATACCTATCCTTCTACCTACCTGTTCTTATACCTACCTATCCAGAAATATAATAGTAATTAAACCACAGTAAAGACATTTTTCTTTTCATCTACCTATCCTTATAGGTGCCCCAGAAATATAATAGTAATTAACCAAAATAGACAGAGCATTCATCCCTACCCACATGTGGAAACAAGAGGAAAGCAAGCCAAATTTAACTGTAATTTGGGAAAAAGTAGACACAAATGAACAAAGCCCATATGTATCTATCTTTAAAGTTCAATATGATTAATTTTTTTAGTGTCTTTCACAAAGTTGTAATTGAAATTAAAAAAAATAGTGACAACTACATCAAGACTATGGATGAAGACCTCTATTCATTCCAAAAGAAACTAGTTACAAACTGTAAGATCTTTGCTATTTAGAGATGAAAGTCAGCCCCAATCATAAATCCACTTTCTGCAGTATGAAAGAGTATTGGGGAGCCAGTTAGCTTCGTGGGAGCAGGTCCAAGCCAGTGATCTCCATAGAACCAGGCCCAGGCAAGCAACCTCTGTGGGAGCAGGCCCAAGCCAGTAACTTCCACAAGACCAGGACCAGGCCAGCAACCTCTGCAAGAGCAAGCCTTGCAGACATCCACAGGAGCAGGCCCAAGACAGTGTCCTCTGCTGGAGCAGGCCCATGCCAGTAACCTCAAATCAGTGCAGGCCCAAGCCAGAGGCCTCCTCTGGAGCAAGACCGAGCCAACCGCCTCCATGGGACCAGGTTTGAAACAGCAACCTCCACAGAAGAAGGTCTAAGCGAGCCACCCTGATGGGAACAGGCTCAAGCAAGTGACCTTCATGGGAGCAGGCCCAAAGGACCTCCAGGAATGTCCAGTGGCCTTCAGGAATGCAGACTGACCTTCCAGGATGACTGGAACCCTTGCCCTGAATCTACCTCAAGGAGCAACCATCTGAGCCTTGGATCCACTGGCACCTGGAAATTTGATCACCAGAGACATGGACCCAACTACACAAACCAGAGGAAAAAATGGGTAGGCAGGGTAAGAACACAGTCAACACCACAAAGAGCAACACAACACCAACCAAAGCTTAAATAACACATTACACTCCACACACAAATAGTGGGAGACTTCAACACCCCACTCTCAACACTAGACAGGTCTGTCAAAGGGAAAATTAACAGAGAAATAAGGGAACTAACATGCTATGACTCCAATGGACTTAACAGACATCTATAGAACATTCCATCCAAACAGAAAAGAATATACTTTCTTCTCAGCACCTCATGAAACCTTCACAAAAATACTCTGTAACAAAGCAAACCTCAACAGGTACAAAAACTGGAATAACCCCATATATCTTATCAGATCATCATGGCTTAAAACTAGAATTCAATAGCAACACTAATTCCAGAAAGCCCACAAACACATGAAAATTAAACAATGCTTACCTAAATCATCATGGGTCAAGTAAGAAATTAAAGATTTCCTAAAAGTCAATGAAAATGACCACACAACATACCCAAATTTATGGAACACAATGAAAGCAGTGTTAAGAGGAAAGTTTATAGCACTAAATGCCTACATAAGGAAGCTGGAAAATTCCTACACTAGTGAGTTAACAGAACATATGAAAACTTTCGAACAAAAAGAAGTAAACTCACCCAGGAGGACTAGATAGCAGGAAATAAATTGTGAGCTGAAATCAACAAAATAGAAACAAAGAAAACAATACAAACAATCAATGAGACAAAAAGTTGGTTCTTTGAGAAAATCAACAAAATAGACAAACCTTTACCAAGGAAACTAAAAGGCAGAGAGAAAATACTCAAATTAACAAAATAAGAAAAAAGGGGGGGCATAACAATACATAATGAGGAAATCTAGAGAATCATCAGGGTATACTTCAAAAACCTGCACTCTATAAAATTGGAAAACTTAAAGGAAATGAACAATTTTCTGGATATCACTTACCAAAATTAAATCAAGACAAGATAAGCAAAGTAAATAGATCTATAACCATTAAGGAAATCGAAACAATATCAAAAATCTCCCAACCAAAAAAAAAAAAAAGCCCAGGACCAGATGGTTTCAGCTCAGAATTCTACCAAAATTTTTAATGAAGAACTAATACCAATACTCCTCAAATTGTTCCACACAATAGAAACAGAAGGAACATTGCCAAACTCTTTTTATGAGGCTACAGTTGCCCTGATACCCAAACCACACAAAGACACTACTAAAAAAGAAAATGACAGACCATTCTCACTCATGAACATTAACGCAAAAGTACTCAACACAATACTGACAAACCGAATCCAAGAAAACCTCAGAAATATCATCCACCATGACCAAGTAGGCTTCGTCCCAGAGATGCAGGGATGGTTCAACATACGAAAATCCATCAAGGTAATCCACCATATAAACAAACTGAAAAAAAAACCCACATGAGCATCTCAATAGATGCTGAAAAAGTCTTTGACAAAATACAGCACCCCTTCATGATAAAGGTCTTAGAGAGAGCAGGAATACAAGAAACATACCTAAACATAATAAAGGCAATATGCACCAAGCCAACAGCCAACATCAAACTAAATGGACAGAAACTGAAGGTGATCCCACGGAAATTAGAAACAAAACAAGGTTGTCCACTTTCTCCATGTCTATTCACTATAGTTCTTGAGGTCCTAGCTAGAGCAATAAGACATCAAAAGGAGATCAGGGGGATACAAATCAGAACAGAAGAAGTCAAACTCACTATTTGCTGATGAGATGATAGCTTACATAAATGACCCCAACAATTCTACCAAGGAACTCCTACAATTCAAAAACACCTTCAGCAATGTAGCAGGATACAAGATTAACTTAAAAAAATCAGTAGCCCTCCTTTATACAGATAATCAATAGGTTGAGAAAGAAATCAGAGAGTCATCACCCTTTACAATAGCCACAAATAACATAAAATATCTGGGAGTAACTCTAACGAAACACGTGGAAGACCAGTATGACAAGAACTTTGAATCTTTGAAGAAAGAAAATAAAGAAGACACCAGAACATGGAATGATTTCCCATGCTCTTGGGTAAGTAGAATTAACATAGTAAAAATGGCAATTTTACCAAAAGCAATCTACTGATTCAATGCAATTCCCAGCAAAATTCTCTTCAGAGACATTGAATGAACAATACTCGACTTCATATGAAAAAATAAAAACCCAAAGATAGCCAAAACAATCCTGTACAATAAAAGAATTTCTGGAGGCGTCACAATCCCTGACTTCAAACTCCACTATAGAGCTATAGTATTGAAAACAGTCTGGTATTGGCATAAAAACAGACAGGAAGACCAATGGAATCAAATTGAAGACATGGATATCAATCCACATACCAACTAAAACCTGATTTTTGACAAAGAAGCAAAATATACAAAATGGAAAAAAGAAAGCATTTCAACAAATGGTGTTGGCATAACTGGATATCAACATGTAGAAGAATGAAAATAGACCCATATCTATTGCCAGGCACAGAACTCAAGTCCAAATGGATCAAAGACCTGAATATAAAACCAACCACACTGAACCTCATAGAATAGAAAGTGAGATGTACACTTGAACGCATTGGCACAGGAGACCACTTCCTAAATATAACCCCAGTAGCACAGACACTGAGAGAAACCATTAATAAATAAGATCTCCTGAAACTGAAAAGTTTCTGTAAAGCAAAGAACACAGTCAATAAGACAATACAGCAACCTACAGAATGGGAAAATATTTTACCAATCCCACATCGGACAGAGGGCTGGTCTCCAAATTATACAAAGAACTGAAAAAAAAAAATTGGTTATCAAAAGAACAAATAATCCAATAAAAAATGTGGTACAGACCTAAGCAGAGAACTCTCAACAGAGGAATCTGTTGAAAATGGCTGAAAGACACTTAAGAAAATGCTTAACATTTTAGCCATCAGAGAAATGCAAATCAAAACAACTCTGAGATTTCATCTCATTCCCGTTAGAATGGCCAAGAGCAAAAACACTGATGACAACTTATTCTGGAAAGGATGTGGGGTAAAGGGACCACTCCTCCATTGTTGGTGGGAGTGCAAACTGGTACAACCACTTTGGAAATCAGTAAGGTGGTTTCTTAGAAAATTAGAAAACAACCTTCCTCAAGACCCAGCAATACCACTTTTGGGTATATACCCAAAGGATGCTCAATCATACCACAAGGACATGTGCTCAACTATGTCCATAGCAGCATTATTTGTCATAGCCAGAACCTAGAAACAGCCTAAATACCCCTAGACCAAAGAATGGATAAGGAAAATGTGGAACATTTATAGAATGGAGTACTACACAGCAGAAAAAAATAACATCTTGAATTTTTAGGCAAATGGATGGAGCTAGAAAACATCATACTGAGTAAGGTAATCTAGACACAGAAAGACAGTTATCACATATACTCACTCATAAGTGACTGTTAGACATAAAGCAAAGAAAACCAGCCTACAGTTCACAATCCCAGAGAACCTAGACAACAATCAGGACCCTAAGAGAGACATATATGGATCTGATCTACATGGGAAGTAGAAAAAGAAAAGATCTGAGTAAATTGGGAGAATGGGGATCATAGAAGAGGGCAGAAAGGGAGGGGTGTGGAAGGGAGGGGAGCAGAGAAAAATATATAGCTCAATAAAAACAATAAAAAGAAAGGGTGTTGAGTTTTCTTGTAGTTTGTGGTATTTTGTTCAGCTTATCAAATCAGTACCATGGGGATCATTCATTTTAACCTATCAGTGTTCACAACAAAGTCATCTTTTACCAGTCTGTGAGCTGGTACACAATAGGTTGTGATTTCTGCCTTCTTTTTTCTGATTTGCTGAATCAGAATGTTCCAAAATCTGACTTTACCTGTGGCATTACAGCAAAAAATTCTGTTGTCTAGCAGTAGCCAGTGACTTCAATGTTCCCTTTCTTCTAGTATCCTGGAAATTGTCAAGTATTAAGCCTCTTTCTCCCACATATTTTTCCAGCAGAGTTTTAGGGAGAACTTTACGTGCAATATGAAATTCTCCAATGAAGGATTTGAGAACACAGAAGTAAGTCTCAGGAATAGAGCTATCTGGGATGGAGGAAGATTTTTATCCCATCCTCCCATCATCCTAATGTCTTTACTTAGATCTTTAGCCGTTTTACACTTTGAAAAAATATTTTTCAAAGATACCTTGTCAGGCATGCTATAACTAAAAAGAATATGGACAGCATTATTGTACCTTCACCTGTCACTGAGGCACCCCAACACCATTCAATGGATATTAATAAGGATTTAAAATGAAATGAGATGGTGGCGCATGGGTGTGGTGGCACACACCTTTAATCCCAGCAGCCTGGGAGCCTGATCTCTGGGAGTTCGAGGCCAGCCTGGTCTCTGGAGTTTCAGGACAGCCAAAAATACAGAGGAACCCTGCCTCAAAAAAAAAAAAGTGTGTGTGTGGGAGAGGTATCGCCTGATCGCCTGGTATTTATCATCCAGTACTGACTTTACCCTCTGGTAGAGAGGTGAAATTTGCATCAGCACCTATTTAGAGCAGTGCTTTTATCCCAAGGGAAGCTTTGCAGCCCCGTGCACAGTTGATGTGGGAATTTCCATAATTTCAGGGCTTCTGTGACAATGGATTATTTCCTGGTGCAATTAATAGTTTCTGAGATGAATACAAACCTTGCATTCAAGCAGTCTGAAGATTACTGATTGAGTGATCGAGCCACGGATGAAGACAACAAACATTTGAAATCTCTGTTTCTCAGCTAGCTAGCTCAGCAGTGCGCTGGGCCAGCCACGCTGAGGGCTGAACTGGAGTTCTTCGTTTATTCACAGAACCAGTTCTGTATTGCCGGCTGCAGTGCAGGCTTGCTCCCAGTACGCTGCCGGCGTGTTTACACCCTGACCTGGAGGGACCAGCTAAGGGTGAGAATGTTGATTCCCTCTCCATGTCCATCTCATGTTTGGTTAGCTAGGGCTGGCCATGCATGCTGGGGACGGTCCTGGGATTTAATTATCTAATTATCTCCCAGCTTAGAGACAAACCCATGTTGTCTGGCAACCCATCTACTCAAAGCCCCGAACCTCAGTCTGCTGTACACTAACTGTGAAAAGTAAAGGAGCTAGACTCATTTGGACTCAAAACCACATCACTTAGCAACTTATCCAGCCAATAGTCTGTTAAGATTCAAAAACATAAAGGCCACAGCATGTTTCAGAGACAGTGCCTCAGCAAATGTAACCCTCATGAAAGCAAGTCTTCTCTGTAAACAAATACACAGATATTTTAATGTTTACTTAGAACAGTTCTCTTAAAGGTGAAGATTCTATACACAAATCAGAGAGAAGACTTTTGAGGCCATTTCATTTTGTTTCAAAGATTCCAAAGAGGAGGGTGTTTGTCTCAATCTGAGAATTCTTTTGAGGTGGGTTCTTAAGCAGATTTGACTACACCTCCCTCATTTCTGCTGAGAAAATAAAATGAAGGGGATATTCTAAACATTTAAAATGGTCATTAACTAAAAGTATAAAATATAGCCTTTTTTATTAATCTGCAACACCAAGTGTATGAGTTTAATAAATTTTACAGGGAGTCCAAACCTTCCTGCCTGGACTACTAGACAGACAAGATAGTTTGTCAACTACCTGTTACTCTTGGTTGTTTCTGGTCTTAGATCAGGAACAAAGAGTCTAGACTCACTAAGTGCAAGGCCTTTCATGTAAGGAACTCTAACAGATGGCACTCTTTCTACAGTCCAAAGCAGCATGCCATGTATTTTACAAGGGGCTTCCCATATGTACCCATGTCCTATATGGTACCTACTTCCCTGGCTGGAATATATCAATGGGGGTAAATCAAAAAGGGACAAGACCCCTCTCCTTTTGATCCAGTCAGATCCAATCAAAGCAATGAAAAGAGAAGAAACAGTGGCAGAGCAGCAGGAGCTAATGTTTCAATTATTCTTGAACACCCTTATTTTGTTTTCTTTTCACCAAACCATTAAACATGATATTACCTGTTCTGCACTTTCCCCAACAACCAATGTAAGTATAATTCCCGCCTGCACACCAGGTCCATGACAAGTGTCGGAGGCATCTTGAAAAAGTATGTATAGTGAACCAGCGTCCTCAGAAGTAATCTGAGTGGTGGCAAGAAGGAAAACAATGGGAAGGGTGACAAGCTTAGTTTGTGGTATAAAACATACAGATGCCCTGTAAGTGTCCATGTGGCAGCTCACACAGGGCCCTATGTCCTCTGAGCCTTTTAGCCCGCATAGCTGGCAGAAATGCAGTATTTCTTAGTACCTCGTGGTTACACAGGGTAAAAGAAAAACCCCCTCCTACTGTGAAAACCTTAAATCCTCCCAATATGAAGACTTGAGAGAAATGACTTTCCTGTTGTCTCTCATTTATGCTCATTACTCCTGGCTGAATGAACATTTAGACCATTGTCCTGGATCTTTCTCTTCTACATTTTTGGTAAGACATGTGTAAGACTTGAGCCAAAAGGTTTATGCTATCTGTGAATTAAGATGTGACCACTTCCAAAACTCTCCTCCAAATAAGAGGAGGCAAAATCCAAGTTATACATTGTTTCAGTTGGGCTCATGAATTAGGCAATTACTTGGGCACTCCTTAAAATATCCCATAAAATAACACTATGGTTTTCCACTATTAGGTATACAACCATGACTTATTCTTATCGAATAGAGTGAAGACATTTTCATTAATGGTTGGAAAGAAAATATCAACTAAGCAATGGAAACTAATGAAATCAGCCGAATAATATGATCTATACTTCTTCTGATTCTGAACTGAAGTCTGTGTTAGCTTAATGCATTCACTTCTTCTCATGTTCATAACAAGCCTTTCCCAAGGAGAGCCATATCTCATGACAATAGGCAACTGTCCAGTTTGTTTGAATTTGTGTTTCCCTACCTAGAATTAAGGAGATATTTTCCCCTTGAATTATATGTGGTCGTTAGTGTACACCACCCCTTTTCAGCGGAAACAGTTAAGTTCTTCTGGTTGCTTTTCCCTTCAAATTCACCAGAGGCCCACACGTCTGGAAAATTATCCTCATGGCTGTCCTTTGGCTCCTTGCCCATAAGATTGTGTGGTATCAGTTCAAAGAGGCAAGCAGAGGTCTTATTTATTCTATGTGGGTAGGAAATGTCCTCAGCAAAAGTGCCAGAGTCCTGGCTGTGACAGGCATGACATATCACAAGTGCCAGGATGTTTTTCCCCTGGGTACTTACCCTTGCTGGCAACCTGAGCTAAAGCTACGGTCCCTATGAATCTACTTCCTTCATTTTGCATGACAAAAATCATTTTGGCGAGGAGAGGATTGCTCTGTGTGTTTACCTTCTTTTGGACCGCAAAGGACTTGTTTTGATAGCTGCAACAAATGGAAAGCAAAGAGCAGTAAAGAGAAGCAAATAGGGTGGGGGGGGGGCAGAAGCACACTGTGAAACTTTTAATCAATCTTTGATCATTTCCCTTTAAGATGTCAGGGCCACTGTTTTGAGGAAGGTAGAAAATAAAGATGGTTCCAGGTAAGACTTTGTCCAGCTAGCATGTTCCTGGTAGTCTCATTTTCCTGTTCCATTTACATTTTCACTGTTATTTCTGTTGCTATGACAACTCATATGTGCATATGATAATAGTATGTGAGATAATGCCATAGATTATTCGGCGGAAATCCTATTGCCTTGCAAATTCCTGTTCTGTGTATTTAAATGCACTGGGTTCTTAATGACTGCCACGGATTTATCTATTTACCGCCTTTTCATACAAAAACATATAGTCCCATGAGTAGTATCACTGCCTTCATCACAGGAAGAATACATTTGTTTTTTAAATATGCTGTGGGAAAAGAAGTTTTTTCTTAAGACCACAATAAACTGTAAGTCTGGACTATTTTTTACTTCAGAGACTGAGGAAGGTAAAAAAGAGTCATCTGGGTTTTTTTTCTTTTTTCTTGCTTAATAGATAGTGACCTTCCCAGGGCTTAACTCTTAAATTTAATCAGACATCACTCCGTTTTAGGCACTCTAGCACTGCAAGGTGTTGACAAGGCTCCATCTCCGTTTGTGTCCTGTTTTTGTTAACTCTGTTACATTTTATTGCTATTACATTTTATTCGCCAAGGCTACCAGCAGGCAGTGTTGGGGAACACAGGCTTGTGGGTCTCCACCCTTCTAGTTGACCTTTGTTTTCTAACATTTGTTAGGTTTTACTGCCCTCTGCTGGTTGAGCTTTGGCCGCTACAGATCATCATTTCATCATTTGCCAGCTGACATTGTTGTGTTTTAGTTCCATCTTGTGGTCATTTTATGGAAACGCTTTCACGTTATTGATGGAGATGTGGTGGAGCATTGCTCAAAAAGTCGTCTTGTTTCGGCCTCCATGTCCATGTCCTTGAATCTGCCCTTGGCAGCTGAGTGATGTTTCAATCTGACCATGCTTACAGACCTCTAATTGTCTTATGCCAGGAGCCCTGACATGCTGCAGTCGGAGGAAGTTTCCTTTTCCATGGGAGGGAGGCATTCATCTACCGATTCCAACAAGGCCTCCAGCGGAGACATCTCCCCTTACGACAACAACTCCCCTGTGCTGTCTGAGCGCTCCCTGCTGGCTATGCAAGAGGACAGGGCCCGGGGGGGCTCAGAGAAACTTTATAAAGTGCCAGAGCAGTATACACTGGTGGGCCACTTGCCATCGCCAAAGTCGAAGTCAAGAGAAAGTTCTCCAGGACCAAGGCTTGGAAAAGGTAACTGAACAAGTATCTCCTCAAACAAGTATCTGCCCTCTTGTGGCATGTTATATGGGGTGGGTCAATTTGGACCTTCTTCATTGGGCCTTTGTTTGATGTTTCTTCCATTCAAAGAACATTTACTGAGTGTCTGCTAAATGCTCACGATAGGAGAAAAGAATGGTGGCCCTGATGTTGTTGCAGAAGGTCTCGACAACTTCTGATTCTCAAATACCTGTCAAGTGAGCAAATGCCCAAAGGAGTCACTCATTTTCCCAACTTACTTTCTCCTTGTAACATCCAGGGGAGTATATGACCCTGCTGGTGGATTTGCATTGCATAGTTGCTAGTCTACGATGTCACTGAATTACTTCAACTATCTTCATAAAGAAAAGGTTCTGACTGTATCACATAACAACGCAATATCCAGAACCAGGCAGTGACGAAAACCCCAGACTAAACGTCAAAAGAATGTCCTGCCACTTCTAGCTTGCAGGATCTCGAAAGAATAATCAACCTCCACAGAGGCCTATGGACTCCTGATAAAATAACTAAGAAGGGTACCCATGGATCTCGTGGATTGGATTTCATCAGTGAATCTACATGCAGTTGTTATGGCAATACTTAGCATGGAATACTCCCTGGCTAATCTGTGCTCCCCAACCTTGTAGGCACTTCTGATATTTTGTTACTATGCGTTTGGTCTGTCTCATGATCTCCTGATACCCTCTAAGGAATGAAACAAGGTATACTTCCCAGAAAGTAACAAACATGTGGAGACATCCAGTAGACCTCTGATTTCTGATAGTTCCAGCATAGGCTTGGAAGGAGGAAAACTTGAGCTGGCTAAGACATCGACTAGAGCATCTTGCTACATAACTACATATGCCCTTGTTGGGGGAGAAGGGAGCAGAAAGAAACGCACAGGAACTGCTGATGCCAGTAGGGTGGTGTCCCTAAGGGTATTCAGAAACCAGCACTATCATCCCTGTATGTGTTCCTGTAGCCTGAGCCCATGTGGCCATCACCAACTGCCCCCATATATGAGTTTCCTACTACCATTATCACAATGAAAGCAACACACAGATTAGACCTCTTATGATCTGGGGTGTCAGAAACAGAATGGGTGCTCAGGGCTTCCTTCTGTTCTGGGGGGTCTGGAGAAGAATCTTTGTCTCCTGCCCTCTGCTAGCTTTTGTAGGCCTCGTCTCAGGCCTGCTTCTTCCATGTCTGAAGCCACCAACACAGCAGCATCTTCTCCCTCGCTTCCCTCTTATAGGTACCCCTTTTGAGGATATGAGAGCTGCCCAGATCCTCCAGGAGAGTCAGGAATCCTCAAGAACAGGGGGGGGGGGATATGCAAAGTTTATTTTTCAATGTTATGGGGGTTATGATATAGAATTCTTTAGTAAATATTCATTCTGTTTCTCAGAAACATGATGTAGAAAGAGCACTTTTGTCCATCTCCAACAGAACAAACAAACTTCTTGGAAGCCAGGTCCACATAGTATTGTTTTGTATGTAGTACAGCCTCGAATATGGTATTTTGTGCCAAAAATGTAATATTATTTTTTATTTCATTCTTAACTGTTGCGAACCCTTTTATCTTCTTTCCTAGATATGTCAGAGGAGCCTTTCAATATCTGGGGAACTTGGCATTCAACACTAAAAAGTGGCTCCAAGGACCCAGCAATGACAGGTGAAGTACCATTTTTAAACTTCATTGCACTTATCTAAGAAAGGATCGTTCCTAACTCTTATCTGCTATTCTCGTGGTAACTGCTTGCCAACCATTATTCAGAAAATACTGAAGAGAGGAAAACGAGGACAAAAACTACCTCTCCTTGGGCTTTCCTCCCCAATCGCTAAGCTTGGACAGCAATCCACTGCTCTTCCGCTTCCTGAAGCCTAAACTGTCAACGGGGCAGTTTATGTAGTTTGGCAGCTCAGTTAAGCCTGGGAGAGTCTAGGAGTGGCCACACAAACAGGCGCCACCACCAACAAAAACCTGCCACTGGTCTTGCTAGGGAGATTTTCTTCCCAGGTGCTGAGAGTGTGCTGCACTTTTTCAGCAATAGAAGCAGCAGTGAAAAAGAAAACAGCAAGCCGCTAATGCTCAAAGCAATTGCCCAAACTAACCCCAGTTCTTGCTTTTCTGGTTCCAGGTTCCTATGGTGACATTTTTGAAAGTAGCTCCCTGCGACCGAGGCCCTGTTCCCTTTCTCAAGGGAACCTATCCCTGAATTGGCCTCGATGTCAAGGGAGCCCCACAGGGCTGGACAGTGGCACTCAGGTCATTCGGAGGACTCAGACGGCGACCACCGTGGCACAGTGCAGTGTCCACCTTCCTGTGTCGCGTGTCTGCAGCACTCCCCACATCCTGGGTGGTGGCAGGGGGTCCAGGCGGCCTGCAGCCAGGTCTGAGCCATTCTTGTCCCTAAACAGCACAGAAGACATGGCCGAGGGTGAGGTGGAAGTGTACCAGAGACCTCAGCCTGTGTACCAGAGACCTCAGGAAAGTGGCAGAGATGACAGGCGCCCCCCTCCTCCTTACCCCGGATCAGGGAAGCCTGCCGTGACCTCGGCCCAACAGCCCTCTGAGTCTCCCCTATGGAGACTCCAGAGGCATGAAGAAGATTCGGGAACAGCCGCAGAAGAGGGAGGCCAACAGGCCTCAGGAAAGCATCCGGCCAGACCAAAAAAACTGAGCAGCGCCTACTCCCTCTCAGCCAGTGAGCAGGAGGACAAGCAGAACTTGGGGGAGGCCAGCTGGCTCGACTGGCAGCGAGAGCGGTGGCAGATTTGGGAGCTCCTGTCAACTGACAACCCTGACGCCCTCCCGGAAACCCTGGTATGAGCCCACCCGCCAGCAGCTGGAGCCCACCCTCCCAAAAAACACCCCTTTCCGGACCAGACCCGGGAAACTTGCCGATGGACAATTGGACAATTACTCATTTTTCTTTTTGTTTTTCCACACGTTGAAAATCAACACAAGAGAAAGTCCACTTACTGAGAGGCCCTCCTACCCTTACCATTTATTATAAAATTCTATTGCATAGCCAGCCTTAGGAAAACAAACAAACACAATACCCAACCTTAAAACTACCCACATTGGCTCTATATAAGATCAAACTCTTGCTTTGATATAGCTTAATTGTATTTATGTGTCTTCAATTTTGACTTGTATAGTCTGTAACAGATTCTATATGATAATATGATATATTCACCAAAAAAACAGAACAATTAAAAAAATCACTGCACTTATATTACACCATGAGATATATTAAGCAACAAAATTCTATAGAATATTCTAGAATATGCACAAGCGGGTTTCTGTGCTTTTTGCCATCGCTTTTTCGCGGGACAGTACTCCCTTCAATGCCTAAGAACAATACTAACCAAACAAAACAGAATATGAGAAGCCATATTTTTATACGGAATCGAGGAACAAAAGTTATAGTCACTGAATGCTTTTTCATAGTGAACAAGTTTTAAGGAAATATTAAATTTGATACATTGAGAGATATATTTTTAGAAACTGTTTTGAAAGAACTCAGCAAATCAAATGAGAGAAAAGCAGTGCCTAACAGTACTTAAGAACATGTCCATCCCATTCTAGGTCAAATTCAGTTAACATGTATTTGTAATGTGTAACGTTGATGTATTTTTCAAAACTACAAACTGGAATCCAACTACAGAAAGTTTTAAAATCTGAATACACATTCAAATTATACAATCATTCCCCCCTCTGCCCTATTATATTAGCTCAATTACAAGCAATTCGTTGTAAAGTAAATCCTATCGGGGGAGGGGGCAAAAAACAGCTACATATTTGCGCTTACCATGTGCCAAAGGCTGAGAAATGTGTCTTCGGTAATTTTATGTGTATTGTAATGTGTTACTACCTTACTTCAGCAATTTGAAGTGTTACAACTGCAAAACCACTTTTGACCAGCAGGTGGCAGTTTGCTTCAGTATTTTCTGATTTTTTTTTTCACATCAGAACAGTGTACTATGTAAAACAAAGAGAGTTATATATATATATAACGTGTTACTCTTAATTGTCATGTTGGCAATGAAATTTCTCAGTGGTGTTTCTTAAAATTCTATCTTGTGCCATGATGAATAATGTTTCTTAAAATTCTATCTTGTGCCATGATGAATAATGTTTCTTAAAATTCTATCTTGTGCCATGATGAATAAAAAAGTTAAGCAAAGTGTTACCAGCCTTTAAATCCAATAAAGGAATGCACCCATTTCAGATAGATAATTCACTACTCACAAGGACAAGGGCATTACATGTTGGCAATTCCATAAATACACACATACTGTTAGAGAGCTTGCATTTAAAATAGCTGGTAGCTTGGGGACATCAAGTCAGTGATATGGAAATATGTAGAAATCTATAATGATAAGTTCAATTGAAGTCCGGCTTTCTTGTCACTGAGAAAGTGATTTCATACCTGACTGAAACTTGGATTTTGTGCCTCCTGGGTAGGTGTATCTCAACACAGTTGTTGAAAATTGTGTCTGCTCCACAGGACTCAGATGCCTAATTGGTTCCAGATATGGACTGTAGGACAAGTTGAATGATTTTTGGGCTCAGTCACTAGGCTCAGCACACTGGGTATTGGGGTTCAGAACATGGAAGATTTGTCTGAAGATCTCAGTTATTCCTTATGGACTTCACTAAGACCAAAGATAAATATAGGACTCACAGCAAATGCTACCTGATTGTAGCATTCATGAGGCTTTCTATGACACTCACCTTTAACCCAAACCCTTGAATTTGATCACGGCCTGACAAATTCTTTCTCCTCTTGTGAACTTCCTGATACCTGGACCTCCTTCTCACCATGTTTATACTGTCAAAGTTGTGTTACTTAAATCTTTTATAACAACCGAACCAAATGAACATACATACATGCATACACATATATGGAAGGTATATCCCTCAGTTACTAGATCTAAATTTGACAGTATAGAAAAGAGCTCAGTAGTCATGTCCCTATTTCTTTTTTCATTTCTGTTCTGTGCCCACATCTTTCACTTCTTTGGTGAGAGTTTCGATGCCTTTATCTCATTGCAAATATGCCACTTTTAAAACACTCACGAGGCCTCGAAAGATGGCTTGGTGAGCAAAGTGCCAGAACTCATAAAAGTTGGCGACAGTAGCACAGGTATCTATAATCCAGTGTTCCTACTGGCGATGGGAGGTACAAACAAGAGAATTCTTGAAAGAACATGGGCCAGCTTAACCTGACCTAGACAGACGTGAATGCCAAGAAAGATCCGATCTCCACCAAGGTGGAGAGCAAGGACTGACACCCAAGATGGTCCTCTGATCTTGCTATGTGCACTGTGACACACACAAACCTCCAACACACACATCATACACACAAATCTTTTAAAACACACATGACCAAACCTGTGCAGTGAGGCCATTTTAAATACTGTATAAAATACGATATGATGCTTGCCAAGGAAAACAAATGTCAAATTGGATAAAACACTTTGACTCGGATGTTCAGGCCATTCATTCCTCAAGAGGAAAGTGATCCTAGGGGCAAGAGGAAAGCTGCCCTGTGCCACAGATGCCTCCATGTCTATGAATACGCAATCACTTTGTTTTTGTGTCTCTGGCAAAGGGGCCAGAATGGTGATGACAGAAATGGCCAAATACACATTTGTCTTGATTCTGCTAAGTAGCTATTAACATATGTTTGTTGTGGGTTTTGATAACAAAAACAACCATCTGATGCCAACAGGGGGTGTGCAAATTGAGAAAATTTATAAATAAATCCAGCTTGCTTCTTTTCTTATGCACATTTTAATACACATCTGTTTGGCAGAGAAACAGTACTGGGACTGAATATAAAGAGATACTAGAACAAAGTGGAGGCTTGTGCTGTCTGCTGGTTTGATAAGCAAACGGCAGGAGGTAGATTTCACTGAACTAAGAAGAAAGGACTTGTCCGCAGAAGAGTCAAAAAGAGATGCAAACAGGATGTCTTGACCAGACAGAATTGTAAAACAGCAGCAAGTGTTCTTTAGGACAAAAAAAAAAAAAAAAAAGCCAACAACGTACAAAGGAAAGTTCTCATCAAGGATGGCAGCATAGAGATTCTGAACTGGCATTGAGGATCCCCACCTTACAGAGCCCTCAATCCGCCAAGGGGCAGAAGGGTCGGTCAACCAATGATCAGTTAGCTCAAGCCAGCTAATATCCCTTTAAGATTCCGACGCATCCTAGTTTGTTGCAGCTGTGCCATGTTTAGCACTAGAATATCCCAAACTTAAGCACCAGCCCTTGCTTTTTCCCATCTGAATGGATCAGTTGGGCTGAGGACAAAGGACACTTGACCATGGGACTTCTCAAGTACACATACCAAATAAGATACAGAGTCTACTCAATTTGAAGGCTTAACAATAGATCACATTAGTCTGAGTATGTCCCCCGTAAAATCTGAGATATACTTATATTCAAATACTGACTCATCCCTTGAAGCTTTATATGAGATATAATTGTATTAAAAAGAATGTCTATGTTTATCTGACATATTTGCTAAATCTGGCATCTCTAATCTCTAGTCTTAACATCACTCTTGGCTCTCAATGCTTTGCTTGAAATTCTCACTGAATGTCCCACAGTGCCTCAACAGTTCTGAAGGACCAGCTTCTATCTCTAGTGCTACCCTGAACTCCAATTTCACTTGTATCACCCCACATCTTTGGCTAGGGAGCTTCTTCCTTCTGTGTGCCTGGAGCCTCACCTGGTCTATTAGTCATGTTTCTCATCACTGTGGTGAAATACTCAGCAGACACAATTTAAGGAAGAAACACTTTCCTGCCAGCCAGCTCCCAAAAATGGCAAGGAAACTTTTTATTAATTATGAAAGCTTGGCCTTAGCTTAGGCTTTTTCCTAACTAGTTTTTATAACTTAAAGCCATATTTTTTTAATCCACGTTCTTTTACAAGGCTCTGTTACCTTTACTCTCTACCTATCCTGCTTCTTCTGTGTTTGGCTAGCCACTCTGCCTTCCTTCTTCCTCCAGTCCTCTCTAGTAATGCCTAACCTCTTGCTGCCCAGCAATTGGCTATTCAGCTTATTACACTAATCACAGCAATCCATTTTCACAGAGAGTACAAATATCCCACAACAACACTCCACAGTTCTGGCTCATCCATCTGCAGACTCTCACTTCTTTGCAATGTAAAAACCCATACTCTTCATATATATGGTAAACTCCCCATTTTTACGTACAGGACACAATGTCTGTCACATTTCTATTCCACAGGCCTCAAATGTTCTTCCTTACCCATCCTATTTAGTTGTATATCATTTTCTGAAGAAAATTAGCTTAAAATTTCTCTTTACATGAATACATCAATAGAAGATCCTTCTGGCTCTTTGCACAGGATTCAGTCAAGCATCACTACCCATTAGCATTACTGTCTGCAGCATTATCTGAAGGCTCTTTACCTCAGGATAGGGATTGTGTGAGTTTTGTACATTTTCGACTAGGCAGAGATAAGACATCTATTTGGGATATGTTTGATAAATGCATTCTGAACATAGGCATGCTGCTTTTAAGACACTTGCCATATGTAATGACAAACCATGCAAGGACATCAGCTCCTTGAAAATGTGCACATTTTCTAAAGAAAAAAGCTCTGAAAATGGACTGACAAACAGAGACACCATCTTTTAAGAATCACTGCTCTGCAAAGACTCCTGGCACCCTAGCTGTGTGTTGTATGGGACAGTGAAAGAGAGCAGCCCATGATGCCGCTCTGCTCCTGATGGAAATATTAAGGGATAGTGAGATGGTTAAGTGGGCAATTCCATCTACACAGCTGTGAGAAGTTAGCAACACTGAAATGAGACTTTCTGGTGGTACAGCTGTTTGGGTGTCACCTATACCCTATAAATAACCCCTCAGCCATGCCCTGTAGGCTCAGTAAATTCTTTGGTTCACCAAAGAGTCTGGCCTTCAGTGGAACTGCACTCTGATTTGTCACTGGAGACTTATAAGGAGGGAATAGACATATATTTACATCTTCCCCAAAACAGAGTTCTCTATCAGAGAGAAAGAGAGAGAGAGAGAGAGAGAGAGAGAGAGAGAGAGAGAGAGAGAACGAATGAATATATATGAGGACAGGTGTTACCCTCACACAAGCCAAGGAATATCCAGAAACTAAAAGCAAGATATGGATCAAATCTTTTGCTTTTGCTAGAGGGAACAAGACCTTACATTTTTGGCCTTCAGAACTGTGAGGATAATTTCTGCTGTTTAAGGTGCTCCAACCTGTGGCATTTAGTTATAGCTATCTAGCAAATTAAGATGGTGAGCAAAGGTCAGACAAAGCAAACATCTCACCTGCTCAAGGGAGTGGTCACCACCAATTCACATAGAAGCAGGACAGAGTATAAAGCTTTTCACATCAGTCTGGCGCACTGCCTTTACCCCACTGTAATCCAGCCTTGGTGCAATCACCTACAAAAGTCACGGGAGATACTTTCCAAGTTATTAAAACAGAACTTGGATAAATGAAGCACCTTTCAGAAATGAGAACAAGACAGGCTTCAGGAAAGAAAAGGTGAGTAAGCAAAATGGGAAATTTTTGGTATTTCCAGTTAACCTCAGCTTTGGCATCTCCTACTTATAACTTTGGCACATGACTGGTAATATGCAGCAGTCGGAGAAACAGGTGCAAAGTTGGTAGTGGGCGGAAGCCCAAAAGATGCCAGGGAAAAATGAGGTCCACATGGTGACTTGACCAATAGCATCAGTATCTCCTGAGAGATTGTTAGGAAGTTAAATCCCCAGCTGTCCCATGCCTACAAGATAAAGGACCCTGGGTGGGAACCCAGGCACCTGCATTTTAACAAGCCTTCCAAGGAAATCTAATTGCCAGAAATTTGAGAACAGCCTGGCTGGACAAAGTACACAAGGATGAGAGATGGGAAAGGCAGAAAAAAAATCTCAAAGCCTTCATGTACTACTTTGCTTAAATAATTTCATGCCATACTTCAAAAACAGCTAAAATCAAATTATAAAATGATCACATGTTAGATTTTATCTGAAAGCCCATAAACAGCATCGTCCACTCGTCCTTCTGCAAGGAGCAAAGGCCTCTGGCTCTTCTGGGTGACGTGTGCCAGCAAACCTTTTTTCCTTACATGACCCATATACAGATACATCGCCGACTCTTTCAGTTCACTTTTGTAGCAGGGAGTTTAAGAAAAAAACGGCAAAGCTGTGAAAGAATTCTAATTTCTCTGATTGTGTTCCCAGTCCTTCTCAGCTTCATGGCAGCATTCTTAGTGGCTCTCTTGTAGGATGTACTGAACTTCTATTTATGAAGTTGGTTTGTATTTACATTTTACATTAAGAAGTTCAGCTTTAATCATGCTTGCCCAGTGGGACTTGCATATTAAGCTAACCAAGTCTCTCCTTAGGTCTATGTATTATTAAAAGGATATTCCTTTACCCATTTTAAATAACATGTGGTTGCTTAAATTAAGCATCTATATATCTACCTAGTAATACTTAAAATCAGAAGAGCCTCCTTATCTTGCCAGATTCTTCCTGTGGAGTGTCTCAGCACCTTGACTTTTAGTCTTAAGTCAAGCTTAACTTGACTTCTCCCTTTGTCTCTGTCAACTGTGGGGACGGCTGATACTGAGTTCTCTCCATCCAGGGCTCTGCTCCAAGAGCACTCAGGCATCACTTCACAGAACTTGCAAAACAACTCGTTCTGCTCATTTTGTAGTCATGAAAACTGAGGCCTAGAGACAGAAATGTCGCAGAGCAAGTAACGTAGAGACCACTCGAACAAGCCACCAGCCCTCACAGTATGCCCTCTTATCAACAAAAGTCTCGAGTCTACAGCAATACAAATGATTGAACATGGTTTTAACAGTCACATGGACAGGAAATAAATACAGAATGCTTCGATTTCGATAGGTAGCAGTAACTCTGCTAGAAGGTAAACACATCAGGGACCAAAGAAATTGGTAACTTTCTTGGTTTTATTCCTGTTGCTGTGATAAATAGCCCAATAAAAGTGACTTGAGAAAGGGCTTTTGCTCACAGTTCAAGGCATTCCATCATGGTGGGGAAGTCAAAGCAGCAAGAACCTGAAGCAGCTGGTCACCTTGTGCCCACAATCTAGAAACAGGTGAATATGTAGCTGCTAGAGCTTGGCTCACTTTCTTCATTTATGCAATACAGAATACCAATGACGCAACCGTGCAGCACACAATGGCTGCATATTCCCACTTCAATTAATGCAATCAAGACAGTCCCCCACAGGCATGCCTGGAGTCCCATTTTCCCAAGAGATTCTAAATTCTGTCAACTTGACTACACTAATCATCAAAGTGACTAAATATATTGAAAAGTACTTATGTGTATCCCTAACCCATTTAGTACCATAGTGAATTCTCTTTTTTTCTTTCTTTCTTTTTGGGGGGAAAGAGGAGGGATTTTAGAGACAGGGTTCTCTTGTAGACCAAGCTGGCCTCGAACTCACAGAGATCCACATGGCTCTGCCTCATGAGTGCTGGGATTAAGGGCGTGCAACAATACCACATGGACCATAGTGAACTCTTTACATAAGAATTCTATAATACCATGATTTTGTTTACAGAATGAGCTCTGATATTGAGTTTTTGTAGGTAGAGTTATCTTTTGCAATTTTGTGTCCTGGGTGTGATGTAGAGTGGACATCAACATCACATAAATGACAGCTAGTGAATTCATAGGAATACTAACTGCTAATATGTAACCTAGTTTGAACTTAACTTTTCTGTTAATACTTTGCCTGACATACACAAGTATATTCTGATTCCAAATGACTTTCCCACAAACAAGAGGTTTTAAAATATTGGAGAAGATCCAAAATGAATCTCAAGTTATATAAAACATATCAGAGCAGAGTTCTACTCTGTAGATAGGCTCAAGTGTAATCTAGCCACAAAGCAACTCTGAATGTTCAGCAGGTGTCTTTTCTAGAACTGGTAAAAACTGTTTATCTTGTAATTTACTTGACAAATGACTTTCACAATACCTTATCACTGCAACAGCAAGAATCCTCGCCTGCAGCTTAATTTTCAGTTTCCAGTCATAATGCTGTTTGTCAAAATATTTTATCCTATACTCAATCAACAGCAGCTGTGAAAAGGACCAACAGTGATGACATTCTTATGCAGTTTAAAAGTGATTAACAGATGAGACCACGGTTGCATTTTGTGAAGTTTGTGCCTGAAAAAAAAATAATAACTATAAAGTCACTCTGAGATGTTTCAGAACCTTTTTACTGTCAGCTTTATTTAAAAAATACAAATATTTTTAAATGTTGGATTTTAAGCATCATATAACAAAGAAATCTACATCAAATTTGTAACTCAAAGATACAAACACCATCCACTAATTTAATACTACAGTATTTAGGATAAGCTAAATTTTCATTGCATCAACACTTAAGAAAACAAGTTATTTCTAACATGCTGCTATAATTAAAATTAAAACAAGTTTCCAGCAACAAACTTAGTCTTGCTTAAAACAAAGATAAAACTGATGGTGAATTGATGCAAACATTCCAAAAAAAAAAAAAACCACTTCTTGTGAATTCTTACACTTATCCAATATAACTTTATTTTTCAAAGGGACATTGCAGGCCCTGTAACTGCAGCCAGGCTTTCAAGGTTTACATCAGGCTACTGTGAACAAGCTCCTGGTTAGAGAATGGATTTGGGATGTGCTAACATAAGGTAATTTGTCAACCTTCAGGGACAATGAAATGACCTTTTCCTTAATAGTTATATATTAGAACAGAAATGAAAGTATTTTGAAATTTGCATGTATCATCTACTTGAAACTTCTATCAAGGTCAAATCTGAAAAAGAAAAACCTTGGCATGTTTTAGTCTTACAGAGTACATTCAGTACATACTTTTGCATTTCTTCAGGGGTACATACTTTTGCATTTTTTCAGGGGTACATACTTTTGCATTTTTTTCAGGGTTGCTATTTAGACTGTAAGGATTTAAGAAATATTGCTTACTTTTAAAACAAGAGTAAGTGCTTCTTTTATAATGACTATAGTTAAAATATTTGGCAGGTAAAAGCATCACATTTTCAAATACTCCTGAGAAAACAATAAGGACAAAAAGAGCTATCTATGCTTTTTTAAGAGTTCTTTTTTTTAGACTGTCTATAGAGAATAACACAAAATACCACAGTTAATGGGAGAACTAAGTGACTACTTTCCTCTTAACATCAAATGAGAAAAAAAAATTTAATGACCTAGCAACTGCAATGGAAAATGTGGCTCAAAATTTAATGGAGCATAGCATCTTTGCATGAAAAGATCAAGTTTGAATACACACTTGAAAAGTACCCATGGTGACATTATGAATGCATTTAGTTTGGGGAAAATAGTTTAACATCTTTCTCAGAAAAAAAAGTTTCAGTTTTTTCAAAACAAACGAAACAGTGGTTACGAAGTCCAGCGCCACCAAGCAACCTTCATTCTGTCCCATACTGCTGAGAACGAATCAAAGGCAGGACGCACATCCAGGATGGTGAACTGGTAGTCCTTGTTGACCTCACCACCATCATAGTAATCAATCACATACCGAACTTCTGTGCCACAACGGTTGATGATCCAGTCATGCCTGTCAAAAGGCAACTCATACCTGGAATGAAAGCATAACAGTGAATGCTAAGTGCTGCTCTGCATTGATTCTTGGTGTAAGCAGAAAGACAGAAAAGCAGCACATGTTCAGATGCCTAATCTCACATGCAAATGCCTAGCAGGGGATATGAGACTTGGGCAATAAGCCTATGGTGCATAGAGAATGTGGCATTGAAGAACTATGATGAGTGTATGTCAGATATCTGTCTATAAAGGAAAAAGGTTCATGGGAAAGAGACCCATGCCAGAAGGCTAACTAGAAGCCTGGAGAAATCCAGGATGCTAAGAAACCCAATTACACAAAAGACAAGGGAAGAATGAGGCAAGATAAAGACCACAAGAAGAGCAAAAGGATAGTTCTAAGGATCCCTCAAAAAAGCACAATTCAATCTTTGGAGAATAAAGTAGGAAGACAGCCATTCTACCCTCATAATTCTGCCCATCTATGAGTAAACTCAATGAGATAAAGAAATGTAGGCTGGATATACTTTACAAGATGGAACCACTTTCTTACACTCTAATTTCAGTGGTGAGAATGTCAACAGCAGTTTTATACTGACACTTACCCCATCCAGGAACGAATTCTTGCCCTTGGTGAATATTCTCTGGCTTTGCCTCCAAATCGGACCAATGATGGGCCACAAGGACACTCACTGAAAATGCCCAAATAAGAACAGTCTATTAAAGATACTTTCTTTCCTTTGACAGAATGATGTTACAGTTTTATATTAATATCTTTTTTCCCTATATTTATTTGCTATACTACCACATTTACAGAAGACAATAACTTTGAACAGAATTCAAGTAAATTGATCCTATTTGTTGGAAACATTTCACTTTCCTTTTAGATTGTATATGTTTCTCTCTAGGCATCTGCTTGGCTTTCCTGTGAAATTCGGGAGAAAGGACCTTCTCATTTGAGAAAAGGGCATAGGCACACGCTCAGAAAAAACTGTTATGTGTTATGTATATTCTTTCTCTTCTGCATAGAGCAGCTAGGCTTTCTACAGAGAAACAACAGAAACTGCTATATACAATCAGCCCTTTAGGTGTATGGGCTTTACCTTCACAGATTCAACCAACTATACACTAAAAATACTTGGAAAAATACTGTATCTGAGGACTGGGGATATAGCTCAGTTGGTACAGTACTTGTCAGCATGCACAAAGCTCTGGGTTCAATGCTCAGTACCACATAAATCAGATACTGTGATGTGTATTTGTAATTTTAGCACTCAGGAGGTGAAGGTAAGGAGGATTACAAATTCAAGGTTATCCTTAGGTTACATAGAGGTCTCCCTGGGTCATACAAGACTGTCTCAAAAACAAACAAACAAACAAACAATAAACAGCACTAAGCATATCTGATTTTTATTCCTTTTCATTGTTCCTTGAATAAAACAGTACAATTATTTACAATACATTTACATTACTTTAGTCATTTATAAGTGACTGTCTAAAATATGTAGGAAGATGTACACATTATATGAAAATGCAATGAAATTATAATATAAGGAACTTTCAGTATATACAGCTTTGTTATCTTCGAATGTTCTGGAACCAATACAAGAATATTGTGGGAGTACTTCTTTCATTTTAACCAATTAACAGACTTTTTGAAGCAAAAAAGAATGGGGACTGACTTTCAGGAACCAGTTGTACGTACTGCTGAGTCTGTTTTTTAAGTAAACTGACCACTGGCAGTGTCCTAATTAGAGAGTATGACTGAGTTCCCTTAAGGGTCTGTCCTCTACTGGCATAAGAGTACAGAGGATATTCAAGATGCTGCCCTTGACACAAACCTGATTCCCTGATGGGGGCTGAAGTACTGACTGGTTCATTAAGACAGGAGCCACTTATTTTGTTAGCTTCTCCCATTGGTAAGACAAGCTATATAATCCTACCATGTAAAGGAGAAAAGAATCTATATTCAAAGTACAACAAAGCCTTACTGTGGACTTTCTAGTATCACTTCTCAAGAGGTTAACAGGTAAAGCAGTAACTCAATGTATGCAACTTTTCTTTTGAAGACATTAGAGGGAACTTTTATGGCCTAGCTAATTTTGCCAGATATCGGCAAAATAACTAGAGGTAATTGAACTGACAAGCTGAAATTCCTTTAGCTTTTATTTCTTTGTTTTTAAAACCACACTGCAAGTAATGAGCAGGTGGCTTTAATTAGAGTACATTTTTAACCTAGGTTATGACAGCTACTTGCATCTGAGTTAGCCAGCCAGGTCTTTCCTCTAGGTCAGAGGTTACTTACCACCAGGAAAGTCTACCCAACTGGCATCCAGCTAGCAACACTCACGTAGAGTTCATACCGAAATGCTCAGTACAAATACCAAAAACAGACTACTATAAAAATAAAACAGCAAGTGGCTTTTCTCTAAAAGAACTTATTAATTATGCTTTGGAAGGAATTTGAAATGTAAGCCAGATTATGATAGGCCCTCGCTATGGAAGCTCCTACAGCCAAAAGCCTTTAAGATACCAGCTCACTTGGGCGTGGTCTCTTATACTATAAATGCAGCTGTAAAGCATGCACTGACTCTCTTGCTTCCGGCTCTCACTTCCGGCTGCTAGGCTCTGTTCCTGTCCCCTATTTATGCAGAGGATTGTGATTTAAGACAGTGATCTGTAAGTCTTCCCTAAATAAGTAACTCTTTATTATATGTAATTCTGAACTAGCGTGGGATTATTTTGTATCTTCCCCCATCGAAACATGGTTCTTTGTGAAGATACTCCCCATCGCTTCACTTCTGGAGGTGATGGTCTCAACCAGCAGTGTCACATCATTCCATAAACATCAAGCCTATGACCCATTATGGACTGGGTCACAACCCGAAGTTCAGATGGCAGAGTTGCAATAAAACTTCCAGGTGATGTGGAGAACCACTACTCTTTCAACTGACCTATTCTCTCTGAGAAAAGGGGCCCATGTGAAGACAGACCTTTAAGGTCAGTCCTTACAAGGATTCTAAACAGTGCTGAAGGAACAAAGCAGTTCTTTCCTATATCCCTTGGATCACAATGCAATTCAGTCTTTCAATGACCGACCTACCATACTTCATTCACTGAGAGATGAGGCTCCACCTGCCCCTTCAATCTGGTCAAGTTTGAGATACTTGAGTCTTTCTAGCTATGTCAGAAAAGGAGATTTGGCTTCTGTCTGGTGCCTCTGGAACCCAGCCACTGTGAGGTAAGGCAGCTGAGACAGCCACATTTAGAGACTGTGAGCAGGTACCCCTTTGCTAGGTAGGGGTTCATGGGTCATGCCTTCAGGAAACTCTAGCCCACAGCTCTGCAGCAGCCATTTCTGATCATGGCCTGATCATCTGAGGCCTAAGTCAGCATGGAGCACAGCTGAGCTATCTTTGCTTCAAATTCTCTATAAACGTAAAGCTCAGGGAGTAAGAAAGCGTGGTCGACCCTAATAAGAATGATCACTGTTACACAAATGAGTAACAAATTATTTAAATGTTAACACTGTAGGAAGACTGATATGCAGTAAAAAAAAAAGCAGGAATTTTTTTAGATAACATACTTACTGAGCATGAAGGGCTTCCCACTTCAAAATCTCCTTCCAAGCCTGCTCGTTATTCTGATTGTGAATTCTAATGATGTTATACATATCTTTCTGACTAATATCATCATCCTTCCATTTCCACCTAAGAAAGAATGTGCCAAAATTTATCAAATATCATTGATAAAGCTAAAATAGTTAATTCATGTATTCATAAAATCGTTTATTTTATACATTGAAATCAAAGAATAATGGTTCATCTTAACCTTATTTCATGGAATTCTCCAAGCATACTAATTCACCAAAGCATTATTCATTTAGTACCAGTGATAAATGATTTACCAACTTTTTCCTGGCACTTTACATAAGAGTTTCTTTTTATATTTCTAAAAATATGATTGTTGTGATATGAGTAGAACAGATTGTCCAGCTCAGATAGATCCCATTCAATCAGTTATAGGCCTAAGTATAACAAAAGGTGCAGTCCTTTCCATACGCAAGCAGGAACTCCTGAAGGTTTGCTTGGGCTACAATATTAGGCTTTACTTGATTTTCAACCTGAACTTAAATATCAGTTATTTCTGGATTTCAAGCGTCCCAATTTTCAGACCAGAACTTCTAGCATCAGCTCCCCTGGTTCTCAGGGTGTGTGATTGATTAACCACATCACTGGCTTTCCCAGGTCTCCCACTACCTGACAGCAGACCTTGGGACTTGTTGCTGGCGTCCATGATAATGGGAACCAATTCCTTATAACAAATGTCTTCCTGACAACTTCACCCCTACTCCACCACCCCTTTGCCCTGCTACTTCTGTTTTTCTAAAAAAAAAACCTTGACCTTGACAAATATAGTAAAAGTACTATATTTGTACTTTACTCTGATAACTCTGAAAATTCTATTATAAACCGATTAACTCACTAAAAATTACTGTATTTTGGGAGGTATAAGTGTAGTAAGCAAATTATCTTCTAAATGATATTCTCACTTACCCTTTCCGTAGCATGGCATTCCAAAACATCTGTTCAGAAGGGTAAACCCACTTTTTCTCGGAGTCTGCTCTTGGAATAGATGACTCCTCTCTTGAGGTAGACAAAGCAAATGGCTGCCCCGGGGATGGGGTCTGATTAGGCGGTGGCATCTAAAGAAAATCAGTATTGTGTTTAAAGGTAAGCACGATGATATAAACCAAAAAATAGCCAGTACACCCTGGAAAGTTATTCACCATATAAGAAGTACAAATTCCCATTAAACCAGCAACACCAGACTTTCAACCTCTGACATTTTTGGTCAGAATACTTTTTCGTTGTTGTTGTTGCTATGATGAAACAACCAGCAAGAAGAAATTTATGAAAGACTTATTCTAGCTCATAGTTTGAGGAGACACAGTTGACCATGGTAGAGAATGCAGGGGTACATAAAATGTCTTCGGAAGAGATAAGTGGAGATTACCAGGTTTGAAGGATCTAGGTTCTCCTTATTCTTAGCTGCAGCACCAGTAACAGGGCATTCCACGTACTCATAAGCCCGATCTTGGTGGGCAGGCACAGAGTTTGCTTTGCTCTCACCGGCTGGATCAGATGCTACTGCAGTCATGGGACAGCCTGAAATAACCAAGTATTAAAAAAACAATTACTGTTAAGATAGCATACCAACAGGGAAAGGAGGCACTCTTAGTTAAGACCTTAAAGAGCTAAAAATGTGACCAACACAGTTGAAAAACTATGTTCCTTCTACTTAAAGGTGCCAAGAACTAAGCCAGTTAACTTTCTAAAGATGACAAGAAGCTACAAATGTACTTTCCCTTTAAGAGAAATATATATACATTCTTCAATTCTGTCATGCCCCAGCAAAAAATAAACTAAATTCATTCTGCAGAGTCAACAATGGGTGTTGCCCATTATATTATTAGCAATGTCCTACAAAGTTCCTACTTGGACCAGAAGCTGGGAGCTGACAAAGGAACCTAAGTGAGGGCTGACCATACTTCATTAGGTCTCTCTGACTTCCAGCCATTAGTTCCAGACAAGTCAATGGGGTAGCAGTCACTATGTAAGCATCTATTGTTGATACACCCTCTCAAATATTGGGCACGTGAGCAGAAAATGAACAGACTTTACAAGGACTAAGAGAAAAATGTACTGCTCTGCTCATGTTTTTTCAAAGACTCAAGTAAGCCACAGAAAATTCCTACTCATCTGAGGTCTAGTCCTTGTCAGCAGATATAAAAGCTCATCAAGAAAGGTAGACTTGTTAGGAAATATACCATGAGAGACTCATGCTTCTGAGTCTTATAAACAGCAGGGCACAAGTGGCAGTCAATGCCCAAACTCCTAGGGTGTGGATCCAGGCAGGTGTGTGGACCGAGAAGCTTGTTTAAACATCAGGGGAACAGGAAGGCACTTAAAGATCTGTGTCCCAGAATAATGGCTGCTTCTGTCATGGAATCCTCCCTTGTTCCAGGCACCAGTTGGAAATAGAGAATATCCTGAATGCTAGATGTCATACATAGAAAAGACAAGTTTCTTTCACTTCCTTAGCCTCTCCTCCCAGTCCTTCATTTTCCAAGACCCCAAGCAGCTGTTCACTTTAGGGATGAAAACATAACTGCAATACCTCTCTCTACATCAATAAAACACTAATCTTCCCAGAGCAGTGATCCCAGGTGGATAGCAGAAGGAAAACAGTGCTATACTTTCCACATTATATAACTTAGAGGCCCATTAGTCTCCTACAAAGACTCACATTCTTTATTAATGGAAATAAAGCAGGATTACAAGTCTCTGTGGCAGATAAAATCATAAAGAGGACTACTAGAGACAGAAGCTCGGAGCAAAGGCACACTCGCTTTGCTTGCTTTCTCTCAATTTCTAGAAGAAATACTGGAAGAGGATGGGACCTGTCCTTGTCCAAGGTCACAATATTTTCACCAACTCCAGCACTTACTAGCTAAATGACTCGGAGTACATAAGTTAGTTTCTCTGAGCTTTAGTTTCCTTGACTATATAACAAACAGAAAATCAACCCCCATACAGGTTTATAAAGGTGAGAATGTAAGCCCTATCAGGCAAAGGATTTTTGTCTACAATCTGCATTGCTATTTCTCTCTCAGTCAAGAAACAAAACCCAGCACTGCTTGTGAGAGGGTAAGTGCTGACCTCTTGGAGTAGGCTGGCTAACCCAGGCAAAGAATGAGGGCACAGGACCTGATCCATGAGCATGCAGGAAACATGAATATGCAATAAGCATACCGATTGCCTCAATCTGAACTAGCAAAAGCAGACATGCACTAATTAAAGAACTTTTTATGCTTCCAACCTTGCACTGACATAATGGTCTATAAATTCACTTGGTGAAGGCTTGTTTTGACCTAGATGAAGACTGCAGCTGATACGGGAGTAGTTTATTGAAACACAGCTAGACTGGGCTTTCTCAGCTCTGGCTTTCATATTAGTTAGCAATCAAAGACTCCATCCATGTCCCAGGCTGTAGGATGTTTAGCAGCATCTTTGGCCCCACCCCACTATATGTCTCAGTTGTGACAACGCAAAATATTTATTAAATGTCCCCTTGAATGATGGCTCTCCTCATCCACGACTAAGAACCCCTGATGTAGGCACAGGGAAACTTTGGGGAGGCTGTTTTTGTGGAACAGCTGCTGGGTTTCCATGCATGATCTCAGACAGCCATCACCAGAATCCTGTGAAAAATATTATATTACACTTACAGATGACAGACTAAGACATACAGAAGTTGTTTATGATAATGGCTAAAGAGCAACAAAATTAGGACCAGTCCCAGGGTGCCTTACTCCCAGGCTTACAAGTCTCACTCGCAAACTACAGGCCTCTTCCTTTAGAACCATTATCTCTCTTTCAAATTTCTAGCCAACAAGCAAACTACCTTTCCTCCGTGCTTCATGCATCGGGCATCCTGAAGGCGGTGAAGGGGACTGATGATCTGAACCGTTTGAGGTGTTCACTGCAGCAGCAGGAGTAGATGTGGAGGAACCCATGGCTGGAACCACAGGGATGATTCCCAGTCTCAAATTTCCAACTGCCAACGCAATAAGTTCGATTTCAACGCAGAGGCTTAGCAACCAGACTACCAGCCCCTTGTTATTCTGACACTGGCTGGCCCTCATTCTTCTTCCCCATCCCACGGGAAAGTACACTTGCTTGGGGGCAGTTTTAAAATACTGCCTCCTTTGGGGGTCAGTACCGTGAAACCTATGCCACCATCTGGTGACACTTCTCCGGGAGACTGGAAACACATAAGGTGAAACCTGTCATATAGACGTGTTTAGACCTGGTGGTGGGGTCCTGGGGGGGAGGGGCTGACACGGGCCCGGGAGACGAAGCATACGGAACTGGACTCGAACCCCTGTCTTGGGGGGGGGGGGGGCTCAGAGAAGACAAGGAGGTTCAAAAAACAGGGGAGTGTCACCAAATTGGGAGGCCGAGAAGCACCAAAGAAGGGCGGGACGCCACCGATTTTGTCCACCCGTCCATGCGGGTCCCACCCGAATCAGTCCGCGGTCCCCAAAGCCCACCGCACGCCCTTCAGTACCTCAGTCTCCCCTCGGACTGGCCCGGGCGGCCACCGCGTCGAACCGCCAAGCCGGATACTCAAGGCAACGACCAACCGCCGCCGCCGCCGCCGCCGCCGCTTTACCTCAAAGCGGGTCACCGCTAACGCCCGGGTCACAGCCGGTGTTCTCGAGCGCCTTCCTTTTCCGAAGGCGGGACTTCCGGAAGCACGGGGGCCAGCCGGCTGCCGACTGAGGAGACGCCCTGTCAGTCAGGGAGGATGGGTCCCACCCCTTCCGGTTCGAGGCCTATGGCCATCCGCGCCTTCTCTCCGACCCCGCCTCTATGGTCTGGGCGGTGTTTTCAACTCTGCAGGCGGCTAAGCCGCAGTGTGAGCCAGAGAGAGCTACTCCATTCACTGTGAATGTGTGCTTTAGGGAGCAGAGGGGGCGCTCTGGAGTTGTCAAATTGCTGGGGGTTTGTTTTGGTTGTTTTTTTTTTTCACTGTCACTATGTGCGTCCTTTCCAGTGTCTCAGAGAAGTGTCATAGGTTTCACGGTACTTCCTCCAAAGGGGGAAGTATTTTAAAACTGCCCCCGAGCAAGTGTCTTTAGGTTCTTGAAAGACCAGTTTGTATTTTTTAATGGACACATAGTATTTGTGTGGATTTACGGAATAAAATACTATAATTTGGTACGTGCCTTAAACTTTCTTTGCTTAGTCCTTTCAGGACTCCAGCAGCGGTTGTGAGTGTACTCCATGTAATCAAGGAATTACAGTTTTCATATAAGTATTATATTTCATATAAAGTAAAATAAGTTTTCATATAATTTGTGTATGGTAAATCAGCAGATGGGGGATAGTTATTGCACCCGTTACATTTTTGTAACATTTTGTACATAGACCGAGAACCATTGTTCTAAGGTGTGTGTATAAAATCCAGCCCACCAAATCTTTTTTTTTTTTTGAAGTTTGTGTGTAAATGGTTTCAGGTCTAACCATGTTGTATTGGATAATATGTACCATATTTTTATATAACATATATTTATATCTTTTTAAAATTTCCCATGTGTTCTACAAGTCTTTCTTCTCTCATTTTACACTGTCAGTTTCCCATTTTCAGAATAAATTCTTCTTTTTTCAAGGTCCCTAGTCCCTTCCTAAATTTCACAATCCTACTTTTGTAATTGAGAAGTATCTGGGTTCATCAAAATGGCCACAACCATACTATTTTGAAAAGTTCCTTCAGTTTAATTAAAATGATGTCAGTTTCTTGAAACCGCAGTAATTAGCTTATTTTTCTAGATTCCTGATCCTTGGAAAGGCCCCTGATGTGCTGAGAGCTAGCCTTTAATCCCAGCATACAGGAGGCAGAGGTATGTGGATCTCAGCCAGTTCAAGGCCAGTCTGGTCTGGTTTACAGAATGAGTTCCAAACAAGTCATTGCTGCATAGTGAGAACCTCATCGCAGAGAACAAAGATGTTTATGGATTACCTAACATTCTTTGACTATTTGCTGGTTATTCCTAGCAATGTCCAACTGTGGACCAAAAAAAGAAACTCAGCCTCTTTCCTTCCTGCCCCTCCTTTCTGTCCTATAACTGGCCCAGCTGATAAGCAGATGGTCAGCTCTAGTTCTTACAGAGACTCCTCCATACAAACCTTCCACTAAAAAAAAAAGGCTTTCACTGTACCCTTGTCTGTCCAATGTCAACAACAGTGTCCGTGTGGAGAAACACTAGATTCAGATATCCGTGAACCCAAACTGACAGCTGAAGTATAGACCTTCACAATTTGGAGAGATAGAGACAGAGCAGGGGTGAGAGACAGAGACAGAGAAAAACACTAGCCAACTACATTGGGGTAATTTAACTTATTTCTATTACAACCGTCATCATAAAACTGAAATAGTTTGTAGGTTAGTAACAAGATTGTTAATATTGATGTCATTATGATGAAGTTGCTGATTCATTTGTTGCTGCACATGAGCTTTTTATGGGTGGCAGCATTTAATATGAGTGGGAAAACATGGTAAAAGGACTGGTAAAAGTGAATGTAACAAGCATTGCTTCGGGGAGAACCTCATAGAGCCACTAAAGCTCCCCTTGCTCCAAGTGGAAAATAGTAGTAGAGTTTTGCCTAGAGGAGCGGAGATCCAATCTCTTTGTCACTGAGGATATGCTTAGTGATGGATCAGGTTGGCTAGTGCTCAATGGTGATCAAGAGAAGAGAGACAGCCTTGATGCTGTGAATTTTCAGTGTCTACCTCCCAGTAAGCTCGCTTATTCTTTGGCATGAACCGTCGTGGTATACTACAGTTGCCAGAAATTATAATCTTCTTGAAAAGATGAGAGTGGAATAACGTGAAAGGAGCAAAATAATTGGCTGCTAATTTTGAGAACTGAATAGATTTATATGCGAGGTGAGATCTGGTTTGAGTAGTCCATGAAGGCTGTAACAGTAGCTGTTGCTGAGAAATACTAAGAGCAGCTCAGAATATCCTTTGGAACTCAAAAGAATGCAGTTTGTTGCAGATAAGGAAATGTAACTCATTAGATTGGTTGGATGCTAAAGCCACAAGAATGGATGGCACCATCCTTCAAGACTTTTGGTCTTCTTTGTTTTCATTCCATATTCGAAAGAATCTTGTGACTTTGGTTTCCCTATTAGGAAAAAAACTGCATCACTAGCCAACCTAAATATATCCTTTTTCTCTGGTGGTTTTACCTCTTATTATAAGCACTGTGAATTAATAAATTGGAAAGAAGAGAAGTTAAAGTGGAAGGAAAATAGAGAAGGTGAGGAAGAATTTGCTATAGAGGAAAGAGGAGAAGGCACTCCAGCGGTTTGGAGTCACTCTAAAGCAGAATCGAAGGATTAAAGCCACAGAAGACAGGATGACAAGCCATTCTCTACCACCACCACATGAAATGTGGTTTCCCAAGAAATGAACTTTGGGAAACATTGAAATTCATATTTTAAGTCTCAAATCTTCATAGGCACAGATGTTTGTGATATTATTCTATTGTGTAGATTCTCTGCAGTAAAAAAGAAAGATACAATATTTAAGTGAAAAGATATTGGCACAAGTATTTGGAAAATAGTATCAAAATATATCTCTCTGTTCCCCTTTTCTTCCTTCCCCCATACACACACATACTGTAGCAACAGCAATATACCACTTTATATTCAAAATAATCCATTGTAAATTATGTTGTATGAAATGGTTTCAAGAAATGCTAAGACATCCCAGTTCCCCCTCTGTTCTAGAAACTTTCTGTCAATGAGCCAATAGTTCTTGTCCTACTTCTTAAGGAGAGGTAACAATGTTATTGGGAAGCATGGCCCATGAGGTTTTCTTAGGAACACTCTATTGTCTCCAGATCTCTCTGTTTTATCAACTATTTCAGGGTTCTTTGTAACCATTTATGTGTGGGTATGCATACATGTGCACATGCATGTGTGCATATATGTATTTAAAAATAAATTATAGGGATTGGCTCAAGCCATTATGGGGGCCAGCAAGTGTAACACCTTTAGGGGACAGGCTTGTAGACAAACATCTCCTAAGTTCTTGACATGTGTTAGATGCGGTGCTATACTCTGAGGCCAGGGCATGCAGGGATGATATTTTCTGCTGTTCATCAATACTCCAGGTAGCAAGTCAGACATAGTGTCATATACTTTCAATTTTTTTGTAGTTGATTTATAAAAATATGTTGGAGTGTAAAGAAAATGTACTGTGTATCTTTACTCTGTTCCAAATGAACTTGAATCTTTGTATTTAAGCTATTTTTTATGTGTATGTGATGTGGGAGTCCCCTCTGTGTGCTGTAATTACCACTAATTAATAAAGAAAATTGCCTTGGCCTATTGATAGGGCAGAACTTAGGTCGTCAGGGAAGACAGAACTGAATGCTGGAAGGAAGAAAGACAGAGTCAGTGAGACACCATGGACCCACCACTGGAGATAGACATGCCGAAACTTTGCTGGTAGGCCATGACCTCATGGTGATATACAGATTAATAGAAATGAGTTAAACTAATATGTAAGAGTTAGCCAATAAGAAGTTAGAGCTAATGGGCCAAGCAGTGATTTAATTAATACAGTGTCTGTGTGATTATTTTGAGGCTAAGCTAGCCGGGCACTAGGAGCAAATAAGCAGGCCCTCCTTGCAACATATATGGATCTTTTGACATAGAGAGAGAAAGAGAGAGAGGGGGGGGGGTTGGGGGATTGAACATGGGTCCTCTGCAAAAGTAACTAGTGCTTTTAACCACAGATTCATCTCTCCAACCCAGAATTTTCATTTTTATTTTACAGTTTTGAACATTATGATTGAACAATTCAGTGGCTCTAAGTCTATCCACGGTATTATATAAACATCACAATGAATTAAGTTTTGTAGGCTATTGCAGGGGTTATTCCTGGATAGTAAACCTTTCTAGATGCTATAGAACAGCTACTGTCTCCCTGGATTCATTTTGTAAAAACAGAAATGACAGCATTTTAGCATTGTTTTTCTTGACTTAAAATATCTTCCATATTAGTACATATATTGTTCCCTTTCATTTGTACTTAATAAATGTATGCTATGCCAGTTGTAGATTATTGTAATTATTATAGTTTCATAACTGGCCTTTTACTCATGAACTTCCAATACCTTCCTATTACAAAGAATAGTATATTGGCTAATGTATTAACAACACTCATACCATGTCAGCATATGTGTAATACTTAGACTTGAAATGATTGGCTCAAGAGGAACAAATTTTGGTTAAATGTTGGTAGTTAGTTATACGTTTAAATGTTACCTTTTGTCATGACTTTTCTCAGGTTTACCGAGGACTGACTGACAGAACAAGAATCTATTTGAGAATTACAAAAAAATGATCGATATGTGCATACACTGTGGGATGATTACCATGATAATATAATTAGTATATCCATCACCTCACATAGTTTCTTTTCAAGTATACCACATATTAAGATAATTAATGATCATGCTATACATTAAATTCACTGGACAGTTTTTAGCAGAAGACAGGTTTTTACTATGCAAGTTTTTAACAAGGAAGTCGTTTTATACCAGGCTGGCCTTGAATTTGCCTCATTTCTAGAGTGTTGGGATTATAGGCATATACTATCACTCCTATATATGCATTCCTTTTATAACTGAGTGTTTGTATCATTTGATCATATCTTTCCATTTCACTTACCTTTTGACTTCAGGTCATCACCCTTTTTCTCTCCATATAGTTTAGAGATTCTCCATCTAAGTGAGATCATGTATTATTTGTCTTGCCATGCCAATACCTTCCCATAATGTCCTTTGGTTTCATCTGAATAGTCACAAATTGCAGGATTCCTTATTTTAAGAGCTTAGCAGTATTCGGCTGTGCACATAAACCATGACTTCCTTATATATGCATCTGTCTTGGTTGTTGTGACCAACACTTCAGTGAATATGGAGAAGTAGATATTTTAATTATTTATTTTATTTCCTTTAACTATACATCTGGTAATGAAATTGCTGCATCATATGGGAATTCTCTTTTTATTTTAATTTTTGAAGTTAAAATATGATTCCATCATTTGGAAGAAGCTCTTTTCTGTAATGGCCGTATTAATTTAACAATACACCAAGGTTTTCTTTTCCATTTATACCAACATTTGTCATCTTTTGACTTTCTTATGATGCTCATTTTAACCAAGTATTAAGGGATAGCTCATTGTGATTTTCATTTACATGTTTCTGATAATTGATGATTTTATTCATGGGCAGACAAGTATTTTAAGTGGGGAAATCTCTGTCAAACCCACAGAATATCATAAGAACTATTGTGAAAAATATTATTGACCATAATAGGTTACATCTATTTGTTAAATAAAAATCTTGACAAAGAGCTTTAGAAATGTATCTTGGACATTTCTTTAGGATGAAAAAATGAGTATTTCACTGTTCCTATTAAAGAATACTGGGTCCTTAGGAAAAACTAGTTCTTTTGTTTCTTTTCACCTTTTCTATTTATCCCTTCTTTCTTTTTGTCTTCTTTTTCTTTCTAATTATAATTTATTTTGTAATTTCATTTTATATTCCATCAACAGTTCTCCCCACTCTACTGCCTCCCCCGGACCCGCCTTCCCCCAGTCTACCCCCTATCTACTCCTCCCAACAGGTAAGGGCTCCCATGGGAAGACAAAAATCTGGCACATTAAATTGGGACAGGACCAAACCCTTCCCCCCAGAATTAAGGCTGAGCATGGCATCCCCACATAGGGAATGGGCTCCAATAAGCTAGCTCATGCAACAGGAATAGATCCTGGTCCTACTGCTGCAGGCCACTAAAATAGTCCAAGCTTTACCACTGTCTCCTGTTGGGAGCCACCTGGAGGCACAGGTAGTCCTGCAGTTTGGAGGTAGCCACGTGGGGCTGAGCAACCCTGCCTGCACCCTTGCCTGCACATGCTCAGACCAGCAGAATGGCATTAACCAATCAGGACAGCGTTCAAGCTGCTCCACCGTTTAAAAGCAGATGCCTCGGGACCCTACTTCCTCTCTCTAAGCTTTCTCTCGTCCCTGTTCTATCGTCCCTTCCCCCAATTTTCCTCAAGGGAATGCTCCAAATAAAGATGTGACCAGAGAAGGAATTCTCGTTTTTGGTGGGGTTCTTTCCTGCTGGACAGGATGGCGCCCCGCAACTGGTGCTCGAAACTCCGGGACGCTGAGGGACCCTGACAACTACGCCGGGGGCCCGGGAGAAAAAGCCAAGATCAGACACCAGCACAGAGAGCCTTGAATTTCAGAACTCTGAGAACATGGAGCGGTGAGTGACGTCGGTTGAAATCCCCAGAAAGGGGAGGAAAAGAAATGTAAAAAGGAATTTCAAAGGATAGGCCTAAAATAGAAAAGAAAATACAAAAAAAAAAAAAAAAAAAAAAAAAATCAAAGTTAAGGTATCTGAAAGAAGGTACAAAAAGCAACGGGGAAGAAAAATCCCTTAAGTTCAGTGCAGGTGGAGCTGAGAAAAAGCGAGGTTTACGGTTGGGAGATCCGCGGCTTCCTCCGTGCATACTCGCTGTTAGAGACTGGAGGCAACAGTCTCGTAGGGAGGCGAGCTTGATCACTGCCTTTCCTGTTCTTAAAGAGCCACAGAGCTTTTGGAGGTGATTTTCGCCTAATTTTGATAAGAGAGCTCAGTCTCTGGCTCTCACGTACAAAAAACTTTAATTTTTGACTGAGAAAGACAAGCTGCTTGATCGTGCTGAGAGTGCTGGCGGCAGCCGGCCCGCCTTTGAGCGGTAATGCCTGATTAGAAACACGGAAGTGGGCCAGGCACGGTGGTGCACACCTGTAATCCCAGCTACTCAGGAGGGAGACGCAAAATTGCACTCTCCAGTGCTAGCTCGTTCGGGAGGCGTGGCCATGCTAACCAGTTGCTGGCGGGAAATTTGCTGGAGTCCGCAGAGGCCTTCTGGCGGGGCTATGGTTTTTGGAGGACTTTTTCAGCACCTGAGCGGACTCGCCTGACTGAGGCGAAAGCTGCATGGTGAGCAGCGGCGCCATAGAAGACAGAGAGGAGCTGAATCGGCTCTGCGAAAAAACTGTGTTTCCATAGCAACATGGGCGAGCGGGGAGGTGAGTTCCCAGAGAACGGGGCTCTGCGCGCGGGCGGACCGGGCAGGAGAAGCCCCTCCACGGGTGGGCGGATGCCCCCCCTCGCCGGAGCTTGAAAAAGACTCACAGCCGGCGGTGCGAGTTCATTGCCTGAGGTAAAACGGCGAGCCCGCGCAAGGCCCGGGGCGGAGCCATGCCTTTGGGCCATGCGGAGCGCGCCATTATGGGCTTCAGAGGCGGAGCTGTGGCAGCCGCCGCTGTCCGCTGCTGCCGCCGCCCTCAGCCTAGGTCGCTAAGAATTTAGTCAGATAAAAACATTTGTCGCCAAAAATTCAGTCAGATAAAAACATTTATCCCCCAAACATCGCCCCTTCGTCAGCAGGAAGTAGCCAGATCGATGCTACGCCCATTCTCCCTTAAAGAACTGGTCATGATTATCATAATAAAGGCATGTTTACCTGGTTACCGTATCCTAGGTAACAAAGAAAGGCGGACCTTTTGCCTGAGGCACCTGGTGAGATAAACAATGCTACCTAGAGGTTTTTCCATCTGAATAGGGGGGCTGGAGAGATGGCTCAGCCGTTAAAGGCTAGGCTCAGCGGTTAAGGGCACTGACTGCTCTTCCAAAGGTCCTGAGTTCAATTCCCAGTGACAACTGCTTTGGTTTTTAAACAATAGAGGGGGACTACACTACCAGTGACAGCTTCCCCCAGAGAAAGGATTTCTCTTGCATTCTTTACACTTAATTTTTAATTCAAAATTTTGCTGGTACAGGCAAACAAGATTTGCTTTTTGAAACAGAGACCTGCAAATCTCTAAGTTCAAAACCAGCCTACTTCCAGTACTGATTGTGCTGAATTTTTACACTGAGAGTTTTTAATACTCTTAAATGTTTATTTGGGAGGAGAGTTTTGTTTATGTTTTTCTAGGAATGCTGACATACATCTGGATGCCAGCGAGACCGACCAGAGAGATAAAGAAGACGACCCAGTGGATGCTGAGTGTCCTGCTGTGGAAGATTCGTGCGGAGGCAGCAGAGATGACCTTCTGGGCGGTGCCAAGAGCAGCTGTTTCACACCATCGACTTGAGCAACACCCTGTGCAACCTCTTATCTCTTACTCTACTTTGCCTTTTCCTTCCTTAGGAATGGGTGGGAGCAGAGATATCCTTGGCATGCTGCGTCTAGGTGGGGACCAGATTGGAAAATAGTTTTGCCTTATTGCTCTTAAAGACAATAATTAGGGGGAGATGTTGGGAGCCACCTGGAGGCACAGGTAGTCCTGCAGTTTGGAGGTAGCCACGTGGGGCTGAGCAACCCTGCCTGCACCCTTGCCTGCACATGCTCAGACCAGCAGAATGGCATTAACCAATCAGGACAGCGTTCAAGCTGCTCCACCGTTTAAAAGCAGATGCCTCGGGACCCTACTTCCTCTCTCTAAGCTTTCTCTCGTCCCTGTTCTATCGTCCCTTCCCCCAATTTTCCTCAAGGGAATGCTCCAAATAAAGATGTGACCAGAGAAGGAATTCTCGTTTTTGGTGGGGTTCTTTCCTGCTGGACAGGATGGCGCCCCGCAGTCTCCCACATACGGAGGGCCTAGTTCAGTTCAAATGGAGGCTCCACAGCTGTCCATCTAGAGTTCGTGAGTTTCCATGATCCTGATTCAGCTGTCTCTGTAGATTTCTCCATCATGATCTTGACCTCCCTTACTCATATATTCATTCCCTCCTCCCTCTCTTCGATTGGATTCCCAGAACTTGACCTGGTGCTTGATTGTGGATCTCTGCATTTGGTTCCATCAGTTGATGGATGAAGGCCTTATGATGATAGTTGGGGGTATTCACCAATCAGATTACAGGGGAAGGCCAGCTCGGGCTTCTTCTCCACTATTGCTAGGAGTCTTAGCTGGGGTCATCCCTATGGATTCTTGGGAATTTCCCTAGCACCAGGTTTCCCCTTAACCCCATAGTGGTTCCCTCTACCAAGATCTCTCTTTCATTGCTCGCCCACTCCATCCCTCTTCCTCCTTGACCATCCTGTTCCCTCAAGTTCTCATCTCCCATCCCCTCCCCTTTACCGCCACCCTCGTCCCCAGTTTACACAGGAGATATCATCTATTTCCCCTTCCCACAGTGATCCATGTTTCTCTCATAGGGTCTTCCTTGCTACCTAGCTTCTCTGGAGCTATGAATTGTAATCTGATTATCTTTTGCTTTACAGCTAGTATCCACTTATGAGTGAGCACATACCATGTTTGTTTTTCTGGGTTACCTCACTAAGGATTTGTTTTTTCTAGTTCCATCCATTTGACTACAAATTTCATGATGTCATTGTTTTTTAACAGCTGAGTAATATTCCATTTTGTAAGTGTACCACATTTTCTTATCCATTCTTCAGTTGAGCGGCACCTAGGTAGTTTCTAGGCTCTGGCTATTACAAATATGCTAGTATGAACTAATGCCCTTGTAGGATGGTTGAGCATCCTTTGGGATTATGCTCAGGAGTGGTATCGCGGGGTCTTGAGGTTGATTGATTCCCAATTTTCTGAAAAACCGCCATACTGGTTTCCAAAGTGGCTGTACAAGTTTGCACTCCAGCAAGCCAGCAGTGAAGGAGTGACTCCCTGACTCTACATCCTCTCCAACATAGGCTGTCCTCAGTGCTTTTGCTCTGAGCCGTTCTGACAGGTGGAAGATGGTATCTCAGAGTTGTTTTGATTTGCATTTCCCTGATGATTAAGGATGTTGAGCAATTCTTCAAATGTCTTTTGGCCATTTGAGATTCTTCTGCTGAAAATGGTCTGTTTAGCTCTGTACCCCATTTTTAATCAGATTACTTTTGTATTTTGATATCTAGTTTTTTATGGTACAATGAAAAGAGGAAAGCAGCTTTAACAGAAGGTGCTGGTGTAACTGGGTGCCAATATGTAGAAGACTGCAAATGGATCCATATCTATTGTCGTGCATAAAACTCAAGTCGAAGTGGATCAAAGACCTCAACATAAATCCAGTTATATTGAACCTGACAGAAGAGAAAGTGGGATGTAGCCTTGAACGCAATGGCACAAGAGATAACTTCCTAAATATAACACCAGTAGCACAGACACTGAGAGCAATAATCAATAAATGGGACCTCCTGAAACTGAAAAACTTCTGTAAGGCAAAGGACATGGTAAATAAGACAAAATGAAAGCCTACAGAATGGGAAAAGATCTTCACTTAACCCCACATCTGATATAAGGACTGATCTTCAAAATATATAAAGAACGTTTTTGCTTTTGCTTTCTTTCCATCTTCCTTTCTTTGCTTTTTCCTCTCCTTTGCTTTTTCTGAATGTCTACCATTTGCAAGCTATTGTGCTATCCACACACTGAAAGAGAAAGACCTACTTTGGCATTGATAATGAGGATCTAGGTCACTGGGGTTTATAATTTTTAACACAACTGATTTCAAAGATGTCTTCACATCAGGCCTTGGTTATCTATGCTTATGGCTCCAAGCACTTAGATGGCTGAAGCAGAAGGAGCACTTGAGCTTAGGAATTTGAGGCCAGCTGGAATGACATGTGGCGAGACTCCATCTCAGCAGCAGCAGCAAAAAATAAAATGACTTCCAAAGAGGATGCGAGTAGGCAACCTCAGATGAAGAACATTCTAACAGGAAAAGCGTTGAAATAAAGAAGGTAAAAGACACCTGCTTCCCCTTGGGATTTAGCACTGGCAAGAATACGTGGTGTGTAGGCAAATGTTCAGAACCGGTTACGACTATTTGAAAGACTACAAGCTTGAGATTTAAGCAGGGCGTGGGAGCATAGCAGGTGGTGAACCAAGGGGATTTACTGTATTGGAAAAACAAACTGAAATATCAACCCTATTGTGGACTGAATGTTGAGCACTTTCTGTTTTTGAAGTTGAATATTAGGCTTGTATTCTGGATTTGTTTACTAAAATACTACAAAACTCACTGATTATTCCTTTTTTTAACATGAATTTGTGAATTTCTCATGCCATGGAAGTGTTTTATGGGTAGGTCACAAAACACACTATGTTGCTCAATACATTTTTGAATTCCTCAGGATATATGTTTTGTATTCCAAAGAAGATACCGAATAGCAATGGAAGGCAGGCTTAGTATTTCTATTCTATGCATCTTAGCTTTATAAGTTCCTTTGATGTTACTAATGAGAGTTTTAAGGGTTTAATGATTTGGTTATTAGACCCTTTTCTGAGGCTTGAATGTCACGATAGAGACTGGATTTAAAACCTTTCACATTGCAAACCATGAAAGTAGATACTATGTGTGCTCCATCTATGAGTCACCAGGTGTTCATTCCACATTACTAACACACCTCCAGAGAAACACTTCAGCGGGTCACCTGGGAGAACTAGAAAGAAAGAGAAACACGTTTGGAGAGGAGAACCAGAACCTAAATTTTAGCAGTAATAAAAATCTCCAACGTTGCCACTTGGGGGCGATAGAAGTTCAGAAACTGCCCTGCCGATCTCGAGGCAAGCAAGCACATCAGCTGGTTTATTTATTCAAAGTTGGAATTTGGATGTGTGAGCCACTATGCTCATGGCAGTTCCTGGATGAGAAGCAGAGTCCTGGGGCGGGGGGAACGTACCAGGGCTAGAATTAGCACCTTGGCAGACCACCTTCAACACAAAAATGTTGCCTTCCCTGACGGTCTTTAGAATTTCCCTCAATTCCCTTCAGTCTGAAACAAGGGAAGTCGCTTTACACTGCAAAGAAGTGACAGAACACAGAAGAGCGCTTATTTACAATTACTTGAAAACACATGCTGAGTTCAGTTTAAATGGCTTTAAGATATCTCTCAGCCCCTTGGAACAGGGCCTTGGCTGCTGTGTGTGGACCTCAGTTGGTAACTGCCCTGGGGAAGGTAGGGAAGCAACAGAGTTTGGCATAAGGAATTCTGAGTGATAGTTAACACTTCAAGGGACGTTTAAAAATTCTAATAAGGGGAACTTGGGAAGGTTCAAAAATGTTCCCTATGGAAAACAAAGCAGAAATTAGGGGGCTGGTGAGATGGCTCCGTAGTTAAAGGCACTTGCCACCAAGCCCAAAGATATGCATTCAATCCTTAGGACCCATAGGATGGAAGGAGAGATCTAATTCTTGCAAGTTGTCCTCTGTTCTTCATCTGCATATTATGAGAAGCAAGCACTCAGGCTCACACAGGCATAAATAATTTTAAAAATATACATCTTTACTGCAGGAATAATTTTTGTGGCCAATTGATGCAATTCTGAGAACTTTATTTCCCCTTCCAAATTTACTCCGCGGTACTAGGAATAGGTGTCAGAATGGCAGTCATATTTGCAAATATTGACTACCATGGAGGACAGCAAACCTGGGTCTAAGTGCTGCAGTGTCTCTTCTGCTAAGGGTTGTTACTTGGTCATAGAGTGACGTATGTGCTTATTTGCTTGCTTGCTTCTATTTTTCTGTTCTTTTCTTTTAGAGGCAGGGAAACTTGGAGAAGACCAGGATGAGCAAACTTATTACAGATGACACTAACAAGAAAGGATTCAACCTCTAGTCCAAGCAGAGTGTTTTCTCTCTATGCCTCGCTGGTCATTTATTCAACTAGTAAATTCACATAGTCTCTATGTGATGCCAGTACTGTGAGCAGGTAAGATGAATAGCAAAATGACAACAACAGATGAGGTTTCTACTGCCAGAGAGCTGATGTGTTAGAGCAAAGGAGAAGTTCGACTCTAAACAGAGAACTCCAAATCAATAAAATCATTACAGACTATAATTAGGCTAGGAAGGAAACTGACAGAACTAACAAGCTTGCAGGCTGCAAACGAAGTAAGAGCTGCATATCTCCCTCGCCTTCCCTTCCAGGTTCTTTACTCCACTCTAAACTCCATGGCTTGAAGCTCCCAGCATGTCTTGAACATCTTGAATCAATGTGTTAATATGATGTTCATCATATTAGTGTCATTCATAATGCATGGTTTACAACAATCCTAACATATTGAACTTCGTAGTTCTGGACTGGGCATTCCTATTTAAAGCATTTTATTTTTGTGAAAGCTTTTGATTGCAGAATAGTTTTATATTTACAGAAAGGATGCAGATATGCAGAGTCCACACATACTCCCACACATTTTTCCTTATTGTTAATTACTTACATTAGTGTAGTGCATGTGTTTCAAGCAATAACTATTTTTGTTGTTTTTTAAAATTGTTGCATTATTATTTTTCAACACTGGGACTATAAGTCAGTTTATCCCATATGAATATCAAATGCAGTCCATGTTTCCAGGCTGCAGTAAAGTTTTTGATATACCATCCATACTGCATTTGGGTTTCTATAGGTCAGTGGTTCTCAACCTTCCTAATACTGCAACCCTTTAACACAGTTTCTCATGTTGTGGTGACCCCCAACCATAAAATTATTTTTGTTGCTACTTGATAACTGTAATTTTGCTCCTGTTAGGAATCATAATGTAAATATTTTTTGAAGATAGGGATTTTCCAGTGGGTCGAGACCTACAGGTTGAGAAACACTGCTGTAGATGTTTACCTAAGGGTCTTTATCTGTTTCAGGATCCTCGTTATGGTTTGAACACACAACGTTCCCCACGGGCTACTCTGCGGAACACTTGGTCACTAGGTAATGGCATTATACTTGGGGAAAGTTTAGGAAGTGGGCCATAGTGGGTGAAGCAGGTCACTGGGACTTTCTTTCAGAGATTGTACCTTGTCCTTGGAGGCACTTGCTTTTTCTGCTTCTTGTTCACTAAGAGGTGACTAGTATTTGGCCATGGTGTTTTGCTTTATCAGAAGAGCGGAAGTGGTGGAGACAAGACTGTGAGCTGAAATTTTTGGAGGTGTGAGCCAAGATAAACTTTCCTTCCCCTCTCTTGTGCTCCTGGATATTGTGCTTGAATCTAATAGAAATTCCATCTAATATATCACATTAATGTTTGATTATCATGTCTCCTTAGGCTTTTCTCAGTGGTGACAGATTCTCATATTTTCTTTATTTCTGATGACATTGACAGGTCAGGAACACTGAGGACTATCCCTAACTGAGGTTTGTCAGATGTAATGTATTTTATTCATTCTTATGGCTATCTTTTAATGTAGATATCAATTACTTGTCCATTGTATATGAAAAATTGAGGCCCAGAGAGGTTAAGAAACTTTGGGAGCAATGTCAGACAGCAAACAACAGATTCAAGCCCTGGGTTAAACACAGGACTGGCATAATGTGCTACATGCTTACTTTGTCTCCCTGGTGTCTGTTAAGTTTCAGACTTTGTAAACATTCCCACCAGGATTACCAAGGCAGTTTCTTTCTTCATGTTTATAAATGGAGTAAAATAATTTGGTGATGTGTTTAAGTAAACTAATGTGCCAAGTCAGGTGCTGATTTACCCTATAATTTCAGTGGCTCTTTGTGAGTAGGACAGTTGGTTAATATAGGAAGAATATCACTAAAAATTATTCAAGATCATTTATTACAGATCGTGTTCCTATGACTACTTTTGAGTGCCACTTGGACTGCTTGTTGGAAATGCACTTCCCTCAAATAGGATGGCCACCTGCCCAATTTGGGGATTATTTCGTGTTAAAATCCAAACAATTGACAATGTTGAGCAAGCCAGAATAGGTAGTCACCTCATCGTGTGGCTTGTTAGGTCTGAACAATCTTCTTTTAAACCAACTATGAAGGAGATTATTCTAAGTATACAGATGACTGAGATCTACCATGCCAGTTAGGGAGATTCACTGCCAAAGGAACTGAGACCAGTTTCTGGAGGTCAGCTTTCATTTGGGTTGGGTGCTTGGGTGTGTTGGATTCTGCCTGAAGCGGAGGAAGAATACTATAACACCCCAAACTCCAGACAGATAACACTAGCTAGATGATTTTTCATAAAAATGTTCATCAATATATCTTAATTATGTTTTCTTCCTTCCCTTACTCCTCCCAGATCTTTCCCACTTCTCTACCCACCCAACTTCACATTCTTTCTTTCTTTCTCTCTTCCTTCCCCAACAAAACCCTCAAATTTGAAAACCGAACCAACCAACCAACCAAACAAACAAACAAACAAACTAACTAACTACATGCTGTGTTGCTCTTTGTGTTGTTGAGTATGTTTTTACAGTGTTTTCTACCTATCTTTTCCTCCAATTGTTATAGTTGGTACTGCTTTTCCGTGATAAGTATTCCACATGCCAGTGGATCCAAGGTCAGATGGTTATTCCTCGTGGTAGAGTTGGAGTCACACTTCTGGTCACGCCAGAGGTTGCTCGGCACTCCCTGAGGTCACTTGGTGCTCCCAGAGTTTTGTTGGGCCTTGCTTGCTTCCATGGAGGTCAGTTGGGCTTTGCCTGCTCCCACGGAGGGTGATAGGCTCTTGCCTAAAATCTGGTATACATCTTAACAATGATAGTACTTTGGCCAGGTGTGGTGGAGCATGCCTTTAATACCAGAACTTGGGAGACAAAGACAGGTGTATCTCTGTCAGCCTGAAGCCATTCTGGTCTACCAAGTAAGTTCTAGCAGAAACCCTGTCTGAAAAAGGGGTGGGGGAGAAAAACAAACAATTGCAGTATTTTTAAAATTAGTATTCTAAATTTTCATCAGAAATACTAGATCTGTATTTATAGGCATTTGTACAAATTGTTCCAAATATGTTTAAAAGTACTGAGTAGTAATTTTTAAATTTAAACTTTTAATATAAAAATGTATCTCTTCACTGTTTCATCTTATTTCTTAGGGTTTCAGTGTTTTATGTCCTTTTTTTTATGGGGAGGGGTTTGAGACAGGGTTTCTCTGTGTAACAACCCTAGCTGTCCTAGAACTGAAAGACCTGGATAAATCCAAACCTCCCTAGAAGGAAAAAAATAGAGCCAAAAATCTAAGCAGGTAGGGAAGAATCAGAAATCTAGGATTATCCGGTTCAGTGACTCTGTTTCAGGAACTAGCTGAAGATAAGGTTAGATTGTAATCTTGAATAATCTTGAGAAACAGGGAGTTTCCCCCTTGTGATTATCATTGGTATTTTTGGAATACTCTGTTTCAGGAACTAGCTGATTATAATCTTGAGAATAATCTTGAGAAACAGGGAGCTGCCCCCTTGTGATCATCACTGGTATTTTTGGAATTTTCTATGACGCCCTCCCTGCCCCCTTCAGATTACTGAGCTGTGGTTTCTTCCCTTAAAAACCCCTTCTCCCAGTTACTTGGGGTCGAACTCCTCTCCTGCATGGGTTATGAGTCTTGGCTCCAGTGCACTGGTTCCTGTCTTGTTAATAAACCTCATGTGATTGCAGCAAGGACGGTTGTTATTCCTTTGCAATCACTTTAAGAGCTAACCACACCCACTTCCAGCCACTTCTGACCTCATTGCCATCTTGGCTTCCCCCTTTTCTCTCTGTCTCTTGCCGTGTGCACACGTGTTTTCTGTCTCTGTCTATGTTTGTCTATGTCTCCCTTTCTTTAAGTAATAAATGTCTAGCTTTATGTATAGCCTTATGTCCAGTTACTCTGCCGTCCACCGCATCCAGCCGCCTGACTCTGCCGCTCGCCCGGGGACCCTGCACTGCTCTGGCGGCAGCCTCTGCCTGGCTCGCAGGCCGCCCGGGGCATCCCATCATTATATTCTTTTTAAAGAACAATATTTAAAATATGTTAAATATGATGATGGGATGCCCCGGGTGGCTCGCAAAGCAGTTTCTAGTCCCTGCAAGATCTCCAAAGTGGCAGCGCCATGCGGCCGGGGGAGTCAGGCAGGCGGTTATAGCGGATAAAAGGCTCACAGGACATAGTATTATTTAAAGAAGAAGGAGACATTTATTGCTTAAAGAAGAGATAAACAGAGAGGCATAAGAAAAACATAAAGAGAACAAAGACATACGTACACACAACACGAGAGACAAACACCCACAGAGAGAAGATGGGGGGGGAGGGGGTCAGAAGTAGCTGGGGTGGGCGTGGTTAGTTCTTAAAGTGGCAGCAAAGAATAACAATGGTCTCTTGTGAGTTACTGGGGGGGGCAGGGGTCGTGTTATCCCAAGACTTGAGTGAGAGTCTCTCAATACCGGGGGTCTTTCAGAACTAGTTCTGTAGACCAGGCTGACCTCATACTCACAGAGATCTGCTGCTTCTGCCATCCGAAAGAGTGCTGGGATTAAAGATGGGCACCACCACTGCCTAACCCCCTGTTTTTTTTTTTCAAGAAAAGTGTTAATAATTATACCATGCTCTTTTCCTTCATGTAGTTTCAATAACTACTTGAAAACAGTGATAATTTTCCTCAAAAAAAAACTGCTCTGAGCTGGAGAGATGGCTCAGTGGTTAAGTATGTTTATTGCTCTTACCTGTTGGATCAGGTCCCAACACCAATACGGCAGTTCACAACTCCAGTTTCAAGAGATCTGCTGCCTGATCCAGGTTCACAAGCATTTACACAAAATTAAATCCATAAATATTTTTTAAAAACCTCCACCATGAAAGAAATTGAAGGATAATAAGAAGTGAGATCATTGTCTCTAATCTCATTAGCATTTTGGTGCTATTTATGTTCAGATAACTTTTTCAGTTTATAAATCCTCAAAAAAAGTAGTTCTTAATTGGTGGTTCATGGTCCCCTTGGGGTCAGATATCAGACATCCTGTATATCAGATATTTACATTAAGATTAATAACAGCAAAATTACAGTTATGAAGTAGCAACGAAAATAATTTTATGGCGGGGTCACAACAACATCAGAAACTGTATTAATTTTTGCAACATTAAGAAGTTCAAAAGGAACTCAGGAAATTTTAGGTTTTCTTTTTCTGAGGTTGTTTTATAGAAACTAGCAAAGGAGTAAAATAAGCTTTGGCACTGAGGGATCAATTGAATAACTGAATAAATGTTGAAACAGCATTTCAGAAGCAACTCATTTTTACACCAATGTCTGGAGATAATTCTTTTTTAAAAAAAAAAAGCATCCACAGAAAGAAAGGGCTCAAACTTTCCATGTATAAGAGAACTAAGTGGAACTTGGGTTTATTCTGCACAGTACACAAAACCACAGAGAACCTGGATCATCAAATAGTTTTGAAATGTCTCAAACATTGATGTAGAATGCAGAAATCAACTGTACTCATTTGAAAAACCAAACAAAAGAATGTAGAGACTGAAATTCAGATTAAATACACCGAGCTGTTGTTCAGTCCCTGGGAACCAAAGAAGAGTTAAATGAATTTTTCAAAAAAAAATCAAGAAATAATATGTGGGGGTCAGAAATGTTTCTGATGTTCTCAGACATACTTATCCTTCCAGAAAACTCCATATGTATATGAATATGTTTCTCTATAGTCATGGGAGATTGGTTCCAGACCCCCATAGATGTCAAAAAAATCTGTAGATGCTCATCTCTAATATCAAATGGTGTCACATTGCATGCAGCAAAAATACATCTTCCCCTACAGTTTAGCCATCTCCTCATTGCTTATAAAACTTTAAAGAATAAAAATGCTACATATATAATTGTTATATAAACTGCATTGTTTAGAGCCTAGTGACAAAAATGTCCATATGTTCTTAAGACACATGCAGTTTTTTCAATGTTTAAAACTAACAGTTGGTCAAATTTATTGATACTGAATCCTATAGATACTGAGGAAGGAGTTAAAAATATAAATACTATTCAAATACAAATTGAACATGAACACATGTCAGATATTTATTTCGTTCATTGATGATAAGAACCATGAGGAATTAAACTAATTTCAGGAGCATTTTGAGGAATTTGGTACTTTGGGCATTTTGATGAATAAAAGTTTTGGAAAAAGTTTTTGAAGAAAAGAGTCAAAATTTATTAATATCTTTTATTAATACATGAAATGACAGTATTCAGAATTTTCTTTTTTATCAGATAGAAATCTTTGAATTTACACTGATCCTGAATATCTGAATTCTAATTAGACATAAAACAGAAAGTCATACCATGGGTATATATTCTAGATAATAAAATAGTTTTTAGGTAGGACAAATATTGCCTTGGTAAGATTTTTAAAGATCTCCTGGTTCTACTTTAGCCCAAATTTAGATAATTGTTCTTATCAAAGTTTTAATTATCTACATTTTACTAATGAGGAAATTGATGCTTTCAAATGGTGAATAACATAATAAGGCTACCACAGAATTATAGAGGAAAAGTGGAACCCATGTACTTTAGATGCCTCAATCACTCCCTTATACAAGTTAAAATTCCATATTGATCTGTCCCTTAACATTTTATTTGCATGTTACTATGTACTCCACACTGCTTAAATGAAATCAGATCAGCATTTAGTAACAATAAAATCAAATGCAGTGAAAAGCTTCCACTGTATAATTATTGTTGCTAGCTGGCATCAGGTACAGTAAATTTTTGTCTGATCATGAATTTCACTGTGTTTTATTTACTTTAATAAACATGTGTATACTAGAAGGTTGGTTCATCGTTTGCAAGCAAACCAGACTATAAGGGGGGGTGGATAAAGAAGGGTGTAGGCAATTATGCTAAAGATAGACTCTAAGTAAGATTTGTCTCAGGCTAAAAATGAAAGAGAGAGATTGACTTTGGCAGCAGTGACTTGAGGCTTGAGGAAAGAAAACTGAGAAAGAGCCACAAATGTTTGAATTGATTTCATTCCCACCTCTTCAATTTGATGTTATTTGTAGTAAGTTTGGCCTCTTTTAAAATAGACACTGAAAGATATATGGGAACTATGCTATTAATTCCGGGGATCAGGAATACTGAATTAATTCATAGTGTTGTGACTCATTGATTTTTGTTTACAATGTTGTAGTACACATCTATGATTTATTTGTAATTGGTTCTTGCATTATCAAGATACTGTCTCTTCATTCAGCATTCTAGTAAAACTTCACCATTTTTACTACTCAATAGTAAAAAATTCTGACTAATACACATTTTAAATGGTGTTTTATGGGTATATTTAAAAGAATATTGGTCAAGATTAGATGGTGAAGACATGACCGTGCAGTAAGGGTCTTCAAGAGATTTCTGTACCCATTTTTGAAGGTTACTTCCCACTTTCTCTTCTGTCAGATTCAGTGTGTTCAGATTTATATGGAGGTATTTAATCCATTTGGACTTGAGTTTTGTGCATGGTGATGGATATGGATCCATTTTCATTCTTCTACAGGTTGACATCCAGTTATGCCAGCACCATTTGTTAAAGATGCTTTCTTTCTTCCAGTGTATAAGTTTAGCTTCTTTGTCAAAAATCGGGTGTTCATAGGTTTGTGGGTTAATATTCGGGTCTTCAGTTCTATTCCATTTGTCAACATCTCTGTTTATACCAATACCAAGCTGTTTTCATTACTGTAGCTCCGTAATAGAGTTTGATGTCAGAAATGGTAATACCTCCAGAAAATCTTTTATTGTAAAGGATTGTTTTGGCTATCCTGTTTTTTTTCATATAAAGTTGATTATTGTTCTCTCAAGGTCTATGAAGAATTTTGTTGGGATTTTGATTGGGATTGCATTGAATCTATAGATTGCCTTTGATAGAATTGCTATTTTTACTATGTTGATCCTAATAATCTAAGAGCAGGGGAGGTCTTTTCAGTTTCTGGTATCCTCTTCAATTTCTTTCTTCAAAGACTTAAAGTTCTTGTTAAATAGATCTTTCACTTCCTTGGTTAGTGTTACCCCAAGATACTTTATGCTATTTGTGAAAGGTGGTGTTTCTCTGATTTCCCTCTCCGCTTTTTTATCCTTTGTGTAGAGGAGGGCTACTGATTTTATTGAGTTGATCTTGTATCCTGCCACATCACTGAAGGTATATACCAGTTGTAGAAGTTCTCTGGTGGAGTTTTTGGGGTCACTTATATATACTATCATATCATCTGCAAATAACGAAAGTTTGACTTCTTCCTTTCCAATTCAAATCACATTGATCTCCTTATGTTGTCTTATTGCTATTGCTAGAACTTCAAGCACTATGTTGAAGAGATATGGAGATAGTGGACAGCTTGTCCTGTTCCTGATTTTAGTAAAATCGCCTTGAGTTTCTCTCCATTTAAATTGATGTTAGCTGTTGACTTGCTGTATATTATTTTTATTATATTTAAATATGATCCTTGTATCCCTAATCTCTCCAAGACCTTTATCATAAAGGGGTGTTGAATTTTGTCAAATGTTTTTTTCAGCATCAAATGAAATGATCATATGGTTTTCTCTTTCAGTTTATTTATATGATTGATTACATTAATAGATTTTCATATGTTGAAACAGCCCTGCATCTCTGGGATGAAGCCTACTTGATCATAATGGATGACTTTTTAAAATGTGTTCTTGGATTTAGTTTGCCAGTATTTTATTGAGGATTTTTGCATCAATGTTCATGAGTGAGATTAGTCTGTAATTCTCTTTCTTGGTTTTGTTTTTGTGTGGTTTAGGTAGCAGGGTAACTGTAGCTTCATAAAAAGAGTTTGGCAGTGACTTCTTACATATGACCCCAGTAGCACAGACAATAAGAGCAACAATGAGTAAATGGGACCTCCTGAAACTGAGAAGCTTCTATAAAGCAAAGGACACCGTCATTAAGACGAAAAGGCAACCTACTGAATGGGAGAAGATCTTCAGCAACCTCACATCAGACAATGGCCTGATCTCCAAAATATATAAAGAACTCAAGAAACTAGACTTTAAAATTCTTAATAACCCAATTGAAAAATGGGGTGCTAAACTGAACAGAGAATTCTCAACAGAAGAATTTCAAATGGCCAAAAGATACTTAAGGACATATTCAACTTCCTTAGCTATCAGGGAAATGTAAATCAAAACAACTTTTAGATACTATCTTACACCTGTCAGAATGGCTAAGATCAAAAACACCAATGATAGCCTATGCTGGAGAGGATGTGGAGTAAGGGAAACACTCATTCATTGCTGGTGAGAATGCAAACTTGTGCAACCACTTTGGAAATCAGTGTGGCGGTTTTTCAGAAAATCGGGAGTCAACTTACCTCAGGATCCAGCAATACCACTCTTGGGAATATACTCAAGAGATGCCCAATAATACTACAAAAGCATTCAGCTATGTTCATAGCAGCATTATCTGTAATAGCCAGAACTTGGAAACAACCTAGATGCCTCTCAATGGAAGAATGGATAAAGAAAGTGTGGCACATCTACACGTTAGAGTACTATTCAGTGGTTAAAAAAAAATGGCATCTTGAATTTTGCATGCAAATTGATGGAAATAGAAAACACTATTCTGAGTGAGATAACCCAGACCCAAAAATACGAATATGGTATGTACTCACTCATTAGAGGGTTCTAGCCATAAACAAAGGACATTGATCCTATAGTTCGCAATCCTAGAGAAGCTAAGTAATAAGGTGAACCCAAAGATAAACATATATAGATCTTCCTGGAAATCTGAAGCAAAAGTTGGGAGCATGGGGAGGGGTTGGGGTGGAAGGAAGGGAAAAGGCAGAGAGAAAATGGAGAAGGAGAGGGTTGGGGAGAGCTTGGAGGAGTGGGGTGGTTGAGATGGAGGAAAGACGGATATGGGAGCAGGGAAGGAGATATTTTAATTGAGGGAGCCATTTGGGGGTTGGCAAGAAACCCTGGGCAGTGGAGGAGAGGGTGCCTGAACTGGCCTTGTCGCGTAGTTAGAATGATGACTATCTTGAATATCACCATAGAACCTTCATCTGGCGACGGATGGAGATAGAGACAGAGACCCACTGGACTGAGCTCCTAAGGTTCAGTTGAAGAGCAGAAGGAGGGAGAATATGAGCAAGGAAATCAGGACCACAAGGGGTTGGTCCACCCACTGAGACAGTATGCTTGAGCTAATGGGAACTGACCAAATCCAGCTGGACTGGGACTGAACATGGGATCCTAGAGAAGCTTGGGGTCCAGTTTGAGCATGGGATCAAACTGGAGCCTCTGAATGTGGCTGACAATTGGGGCAGACTGAGAAGCCAGTGATAATGGCACTGGGATTTGTTTCCACTGCATGTACTGGCTTTTGGGATCCTATTGTATTTGGATGCATACCTTCCTAAGCCTGGATGGAGGGGAGAGGGTCATGGACTTCCCACAAGGCTGGGTACCCTGCCCTCTCCTAGGACTGGAGGGGGAGGGGGGCAACGTGAGTGGGAGAGTAGGAGGAAAGTGGGAGGGGAGGAAGTAGAAATTTTGATTGGTATTGTATATAAAGTAATGAAAAATTAGTTTTCTGTGTTTATTGTTTAAAATAAAACAAAATAAGAAATAATAGACTCACACTTCAGACTATTATAGACTAGCCTGGACCAAACTTAGCCTCCTGTCATAACTATTTTGTAAAAAATTGCATAAAGTACTGGTTTATAAGAAACTGATATCAGACAATTTAAGACAGTGATCCTTGAGACATGGGAAATGACTTGTGGAAGCACTGTGATTTCTCAAGCTTACTGTTTGGATAGAGTTTCCAGGCTACCATACAGGAGGGAGACTCAAGTTAAAACCCAATAAACCATGTGAATTGAGAGAGTTGTGCTGATAATCCAGAGAGAGAAGAGCACTTCCCAGGGAAAGAACACTGGAGAGCTGTACAGTATTTGGTAAAGTATTAATTGGCATGCACTAGAGGAAACTACCCAGACCAGAGGAAGAATTATCTGGAAAGGTACAAAAAAGTATTCAGCACTTATAGAAATATGGAAGTGGGGCCTATTTACACCATGAAAGCCTGGAAAACCTCACACTCATAGAGTGTTGGATACAATATTCAATATTCAAAAGGGTCTTGCCTCAGTGGTGGTCTATAGTTATTCCTAAATTAAATACAGCTCTTGTCCTGCCTAATAGACTTAATCCCAAGACAAAAAGATTGAAACAATTAAGCAGAAACATGGAACATACAGAAAGGCTTCATTAAAACACCTGGAGAGCAAAACTATAATATTTGTGCCAAAAATAGACTGCTGAGAAACAATGACTGAGCAGATACTGTAGAATAAAGATCAGTGAATGTGAAGATACAATGATATAATGTATATAAAATAAAACATGGAGGAAAATTTCCAGTGAACAAAATGTCAGTGATCTGGGTTAATACATGTAGCCTAACCTGAGTGTAACTGGAGTTCCTGAAAAGGGTAGATTAAAGGGGAAATGTTTCAGTAAAAATGGCCAAAAATATTTCTAATTTTGATGAAACAGTAATTATACATATCCAAGTAGCTAGTAAATTCAAAGTATAAGAAGCATGAAAACAATGACACTACGATGTGCCATCTATATATATATCATAGAGAAATTCATGAATGCTTCTAGAGAAATTGAGATATACGAAGAAGAAAAAACTAAAGATGATGGATCTCTTACTTGGAACAATATGAGCAATAAAGAAATAGATTTTCAATCTGTAAAGGACTAAGGAAACAAAGAATTTGTTAACTATGGATTCTATACCCAATGATAATTTTAAAAATAATTTTTCAAAATTACAAAATCTAAAAATACTTATCTCCAGTGCCTTCACACCATAATAAAAGTTAGAATCTTTCAGGCAAAAGTAAGTTTATATCAATTTGAATAATAAATATTCTAAGGAAAATGCCATTGGAGATTTTCACTATACGAATAAATTTATGTTTTTCTTACTATTTATGTATCTTTGTTTTGTTTTTATTTTTTTTTCAAGGCAGGGTTTCTCTGTGTATCTCTGACTGTCCTGGAAGTCACTCTGTAGACCAGGCTGGCCCCAAACTCACAGTGATCCTCCTGCCTCTGCCTCCCTGAGTGCTGGGATTAATGACGTGTGCCACCATCGTCCAGCTCTATTTATATATCTTTAGAGATCATTGAATAGTTAGACAAAAATAGTTACAATGTCAAGTGTGTATTACAGGAAAAATAAATGAATCACATTGTTAGTTCAAGGGGTTCAAGGGAAGAAATAGAAATGTACTAATGGAAATTTTATATGCTATACAAGAAAGAAATGGTATATGTCCTATATTAGACTGGTAGCAAATGTGCCATTCAAATCTTAAAACAAAGTATTTTAGTTAATTTACAAATTAAAGAGATCAAATAAAATCACAACAAACAACCAAAATGCTAGTAAAAGAAAAGAAAGACTAGAAGCAGCAAATTGAAAGCAAATAGCAAGATGGCATGTTTCAAAAAAAGTCACACTAGTAATTATTTTTTTTCCTCAAAGTTTATTAAAATACAAAAGTCTCCATTTCCGCCCCTCCTCCCAGCACCCTCCCACTCCCTCCACTCCCCCTCCTCCTCCCTCTCCATCCCTAAGAGCAGTCAGAGTCTCCCACCCTGTGGGTAGTTCAAGCTCCTCCCCCCTCCCTCCAGGCCCAGGAAGGTGAGTATCCAAACAGACTGGATCCCAAAAATCCAATATATGCAGAGGAAACAAGTCCCAGTGTCATTGTCGATGGCTTTTCAGAAAGACTCCAGGCCAGCCACATTCAGAGAATCCGACCTCAATCAGAGAATCTGGCTGGATTACGTGCTTGCTCAGTCCCAGACTACTGGCCTTGGTGAACTCTCATTAGATCAGTCCCCTTGTATCAGTGGGTGATCGCACCCCTCGCGGTCCCGATCTCCTTCCTCATGATCTTCCTCCTTCTGCTCCTCTTTTGGACCTTGGGGGACTCCGTCTGGTGCTCCAGTGTGGCTCTCCGTCTGTATGGCCATCCATCGTCCGATGAAGGTTCCCTCTGATCTTGCCTTCCTTGCTCACTTTCTCTTTCCTTCTGCTTCTCGTTTGGACCTAGGGAGATAAGTCCAGTGTTCCAATGTGGGTCTCAGTCTCCATCTCCATCCATTGCCAGCTGAAGGATCTATGGTGATAAGCAAAATATACATCAACATGGTTATGGGCCAAAGCCAGTTCAGGCACCCTCTCCTCTATCCAGAGAACAATCTGGGGATCTCTCCTTGGACCTGGGATCCCATTTATAATCAAGTCTCTAGTAAACCCTAAACTGACTCCCTTAGTTGAGAAATATTCTTCCCTGATCCCATATCTATCCTTCCTCCCTCCCCCGCTCCCAGTCCCCCGAGCATTCCCCATTCCTCCCCTGCTCCCTTCTCTCTAACCCTCTCCCCTTCCAGCAATCCTCCCACCCCCCCAAGCACCCGAGGTTACCTGGGACTCGTGTCTATTTCCAATCTCCAGGAGGAAAACTACCTGAATTTTCTTCAGGTTCACGCTCCTATCCAGCTTCTCTAGGATCACGAATAATAGGCTCAAAGACCTTTAATTATGGCTAGAATCCATTTATGAGTGAATACATACCATATTCCTCTTTTTGGGTCTGGCTTACATGACTCAGTAAAGCGTTTTCTTTTTTTTAATTATTATTTTTTTTAATTTTTTTTTATTTTTTATTTAATTTTTACTGGGAACCCCTCCAGAATCAAGTCTCCTGAAAACCCTAAAATGGCTCCCTTAGCTGAGATATAGACCTCCCTGCTCCCACAGCCATCCTTCCTCCCTCCCTCCCTCCCATTCCCCCAAGCCATCCCCAATCCTCCCCCTCTCCCCTCTCCCTGAACATCTTCCCTTACTACCACCCCCCCACCCCCCATGCACCCGAGTTTGCCTGGCAATCTTGCCTAGTTCCACTATCCAGGGGGATAACTATATGATTTTCTTCAGGTTCACCTTCTTATTTAGCTTCTCTAGGATCACAAATTCTAGACTCAAAGACCTTTAACTATGGCTAGAAACCACTTATGAGTGAGTACATACCATATTCCTCTTTTTGGGTCTGGGTTACCTCACTCAGTAAAGCATTTTCTATTTCCGTCCATTTGCATGCAAAATTCAAGATGTCATTGTCTTTTACCGCTGAGTAAAACTCTAATGTGTATATGTTCCACACCTTTTTTAACCGTTCTTCTATTGAGGGGCACCTAGGTTGTTTCCAGGTTCTGGCAATTACAAATAGTGCTGCTATGAACATAGTTGAACAAATGCTTTTGTAGTATGATAGGGCATCTCTTGGTTATATTCCCAGAGTGGAATTGCTGGGTCCTGAGGGAGGTTGACTCCCAGTTTCCTGAGAAACCGCCACACTGATTTCCACAGTGGCTGCACAAGTTTGCATTCCCACCAACAATGAATGAGTGTTCCCCTCACTCCACAAGAACTTTAAGTCTTTGAACAAAGAAATTGAGGAGGATACCAGAAAATGGAAAGACCTCCCCTGCTCTTGGATTGGGAGAATCAACATAGTAAAAATGGCAATTCTACCAAAAGCAATCTATAGATTCAATGCAATCCCCATCAAAATCCCATCAAACTTCTTCACAGACCTTGAGAGAACAATAATCAAGTTTATATGGCAAAACAAAAAACCCAGGATAGCCAAAACAATCTTATACAATAAAGGAACTTCTGGAGGCATTACCATCCCTGACTTCAAACTCTATTACAGAGCTACAGTATTGAAAACAGCTTGGTATTGGCATAAAAACAGAGAAGTCGACCTATGGAATCGAATAGAAGACCCGGATACTAACCCACAAACCTATGAACACCTAATTTTCGACAAGGGAGCTAAAGGTATACAATGGAAGAAGGAAAGCATCTTTAACAAATGGTGCTGGCATAACTGGATGTCAACCTGTAGAAGAATGAAAGTAGATCCATATCTATCACCATGCACAAAACTCAAGTCCAAATGGATTAAAGACATCAACATTAATCTGTCCACTTTGAACCTGATAGAAGAGAAAGTGGGAAGTAGTCTACAAGACATAGGCACAGGAGGCCACTTCCTAAGTAGGACCCCAGTAGCACAGACAATAAGAGAAACAATGAATAAATGGGACCTACTGAAACTGAGAAGCTTCTGTAAAGCAAAGGACACTGTCAGTAGGACAAAAAGGCTGCCTTCTGACTGGGAGAAGATCTTCACCAACCCCTCATCAGACAAAGGTCTGATCTCCAAAATATACGAAGAACTCAAGAAACTAGACACTAAAACTCTAATTAACCCAATTAAAAAATGGGGTACTGAACTGAACAGAGAATTCACAACAGATGAACTTCGAATGGCCAGAAGACACTTAAGGTCATGCTCAACCTCCTTAGCGATCAGGGAAATGCAAATCAAAATCACTTTGAGATACCATCTTACACCTGTCAGAATAGCTAAAGTCAAAAACACACACTAGTAATTAATTATATTCAACACAAATGGTCTTAAATGGTGTCACTAAAAAGCAGAAACTGAAGGTTTCATTTTATTTTTTAATTATGTATCTCTGTGTGTACCTGTGCATGGATATATACATGTGAGTAAAGGTATCTGCAGAGGTGAGAGCAAAGTATCAGATACCCTGAAGCTGGAGTTATAGGGAGTTATGTTACATACAGCTCCAGGGATAGAGCTCACTAGGGGCAGTGAGGGAATGAAGAAATGCCCGAAGCAGAAAAGCTGGGGTTGGGTAGACTGAGTTCTGCGATGAAAAAAGTGCAGCACCTGTAAGATCAGCGCGTTTATTATATACAGTTGAGCAGAAAGGTAGGGTTGCTGCATACATATAAACAAGGAAGCAAGGTGATTATATACAGCTTAACACAGGGCGGAGGGTTATTGTATACAGATGAATAAGAAGGCAAGTTTAGCTAATCTCAATAGAAGCTGTCTCTGTAGGGTAGCATTCTTCAGGCTGTAAATAAATATTCAGGGGGAGAAAGCTATGGTAGACATTTTTGCACACATAGTCAACATTCTCACTCAGAACAGAGGAAAGCTTTACCATTCATTCACATTTCACCCCTTAGGGGAGGGGACGTTTTTACCATTTCCCCATGGGTCTGAGGCTAGGGTACTTGACAGGACTGGTTTATGTTAACAATAAACATATCCACTCAGGACTTTACTCACTCAGGGCTTCCTCTGCTCCCCACAGAGTTGTGAGCCACTGACAGGGTTCCTGGGAGCCAAATGCAGGTCTTCAGCAAGAGCAGTATATGCTCCCCAAAGTAGAAATTTAATATTTTATTTTTACCCACATATCTATTGATGTATACTCACAAAAGCATCAAAGATTGGTAGAGGAAATATAAATGCAAAATTCAACTGCATGCTCTCTGGAATCTAGAGGTATTAAGGAGTATCAAATTGAATGGATAAAAAAATAAAACCACTCAAAAGAAAGCTGGAGCGCCTACATTCATCTCAGACAAAATAGATTTCTTGGCAGAGTATTACCAGGGAGAGACATGTCCTTTGTGGTAAGCAGACTACTAAGATGACCTCTAAAATAACGTAGAGTAACTTAAAATACTTCTCTTAGTATCAAAACATAAGTAATCTTTCACTGAATCCTGGGTGATTTGGGTGATTAAAAAAAAAAACCTATAATGGGCAGAATTTGGATAAATTTAGATTTGCATTGAACAGTGTGGCATTGAAACATTTAACATTTAAATAGCATCTTATATTTAACATAACGTTAAATATTGTTGGATTTGTTAGTATCAAATTCTTTGTTTTGAAAATGGTCATGTGGTTACATTCATAGGAGATACCTGCTATACTCTTTAGGGCAGAGGACAGTGATACCAGTCTCACTGTACTCCAAAATATGCAAGAGAGCAAAGGGAGAGTTGGGGGAGAGACCAAATATTACCAAGGGATGGATTTGGGCATATGGGGTCTTATTTTACCATTCCTGTAAAATTTATGAAATTTGGAAAGTCAAAATAAAATATCAAGAGAAAAATGTCATGCTTATCTTAAAAAATTGAAAATGACATCTCCAGAGGAAGTAAATAGCTGACTAATTGGGCAAAGGGAAGTGTTTGAAGCCCTGGCTGACTACTTGGATAATCCAATAGGACTATAGCCAGCTTGGGAAGAAGAGTAGAGGATTAAAAAAAATGAGGGTGAGTCTTCCTATGTCTGACTATAATTATTCTTTATCTTTCCTTCATTGTGGTTTCTATCTACTGAAAAACCCAAACTCCGCTTGAATTTCAGTGACTTTTTCTTATGAATGTTAGAATCTAGCAACTGATCCTGAAATTGTGGCTGTTTCTCCAAGGGCAGAATCTAAATTAGTTGCTTTAAATTTTCTAATACCCCAAAGAACATTTTAGACCCAAAGTTTCCTGAACCCACTCATAGAAAGTTTCTGTGTCTGGGTTCTGAGTCCAGAAATCAGTCTGTTTTCCTAAAGCTCCCCATAGAAGCTCTTAACTCCTTCCTTTCCACCAAGTCAGAATTTCCACAGAAGATACACACACACACACACACACACACACACACACACACACACACACACACACACACAAATGTCACTGATGCTTGTCGTTAAAAGGTTAAAAGAGTCTTAGTAACACTGACCCCTAAATGCTTTACTTGTTATTCCAAGTACACTTGACAATAGTATACTGAGATCTTCATTGCATTGAGTTTAAGAAATGTGTGTGTGTATGATATGTGTACCTGCATGTAAGATAAGAAAAATACGTACGAGGTGGTTACCTCTTTCTAGAATGTTTTAATACTGTTGTTTTCATTAAGCTTATATAAATTATATTAACATCTTGGTCATATTTTCTCTTTTTATTAACATAGAATTTAATGTTCCTTTACCCATTTAAGACCGTCATTAAAGGAGAAATGTTCTCTCCATTGTTTCTGTAGGATGGGAAAAGATTGCAGTGAACCATCATATCTATTATACTTGCCACTGACAAGCACCACACATTGACAACTTCCTAACTGGGAGGGGTTAGACTTTGAAGTTCTGAAAATAGGCTTTTCCTCAGTCCAAAACAAAATGTGTTCATGAAGACGCTAAATCTGCCAACCCTAGTCTGTAATCAACTGAGCTACACAGCTTAGATCAAAGAAAGTTAATGAATGCCTTTTAGGTATAATTTAAATGAAGATATTCTCTGTAAACTCTATTGGAAGAGGAATGAGAGTGGGAGGGAGGAACAGAGAGAGGCAAGGGGAGAGACAGTGGGAGAGAGGGAGAGAGAGAGAGAGAGAGAGAGAGAGAGAGAGAGAGAATGAAAGAAACAGAGATTAAATTAAGTTAAATTTTATGCCCACCAGAAGGTCTGGGGTTTAGTTTCAAAAGTTAAAATATGGAATGGATGGGAAATGGAAAGAATACACAGATAAGAAAACACAACATGGATGGGCTTTGCTCCCCTCCTTGACACTCCCAATATCTATGCCAAGAGGTTAAAGACGTTGCCAAGTAGTGGATGACTTGAATAGCTTTGGTCTCTGTTGTGAATTCATGATATTGGAGAATTCTGAGCTGGAAAAAATTTACAGAAGGGGAGACCAAGTGATGATGGTGGTAGATCTGAGTTTGGTGTTCCAAATAGATGATGACCCTACTTGGGTATTATGGGTATTTGTAATTTCAATACATGCTTGATAAGAAAGTGATAAATAGCAAGCATTGGCAGAAAGTCCATTGTAGAAATGTGGGTAGAGGTTTTCATGTGTATTTTCTTACTTGTTTGGGTAAGGACATGCATATTTATATTTATAAGATTTCTTCTTACTTTTGTCCATTATGTATTATAATGGGTGAGTTAAAACAATATTTTAACAGCTAAATTGATGGATAACAAATAATTATTGTGAGGAAATGGAAAGCAAATAACACTAACACGTTATAGGAAAAATAACAATAGGATTTTGTGATTTTGCTTGTGTTGGGGGAAGAATAAATTCTGGATGTGTGAGAAATCGGTACATCAAGTAGGACAAAAATGTGATACTATGCACCTTATAAGTTCAAAACAAATGGCTATACATGGATGATGTCTAGACAAAGGGTGTTTATTGTATTATCTACTGTCAAACATGTGTGGCTAAAATCTACTTTGGAGAGTTCTTATGTATTACAGCAGAGATTTGGGCTACTATAGGTCTTCAGTCCCTTTCCCTCTGTGACCTTGAGTTTTCCAAGTGGAAAATGAAGTATTCTATTTCAGATTTAGCCACAGTTACATGTGGATTAGGAGGCTTTTCAAGGAGGCCTTGAGAAAGCGCCTCTGCCTGTGCCCATTAAATCACTGGATGAAGTTTACCAGAGATGATTGCAAATTTGAGTAGTATTCTGTACCGCTTTTGATCATCAACCCCCGTTGTGCCACACCCATACAACATCTGCCTCTCTATTTGTTGGCAACCCTATTTAATAACCCAATATAATCTGATATTTCAGTATGTATGCCAGCCAAAATTCTTCTGTGGGACCAACCCTATTTTGTTTTTTCATTCTGTCCTTTTGTAATTGGAATTTTTCTGTGCCATTAGAGTATTTAACTTGTTTTGGGATTTTAACAGAACCTTACAGTTAGAAGTTTGCTTTGAGTCTTGGTGGGGGCAGGATGTCAGCTTTTGAACAATGTTGGGATGGCTAAGGCTCTGGGGACTCTTATAAATGTACTAAATCCATTTTCCACTGAGATGGTCATGAGCCTTTTAAGACAGAATGTTATGGTGAGAATATAAATGTGTCCTGCAGGGTTGTATATTGAATGTTTGGTTATCTACTTGTTTCATTTTCTTAGAAGGTGATGGGAAGTTTAGGTGGTGAGGCCTAGATAGTAGAAGTCAGCCAATGGGGATATATCTTCAAAGTTATACTTTATTCTCAGTCCTTTTTCCCTGTGATACATCCTGCGCACTGTGGTGTTGTGTCCAAGTGCACAGGGGAATTACTCATGTACTGAGTCTATTGAAACTGTGAGCTGAAATATACCTGTGCTTCTTTAGTACCTAAGGTATTTAATCACAGTAATGATAAAAGCTGACTATGAATAAAGCATACACGCAGGATAATGAACCCATTGGTTAATAACATCTATCTCTGTGAATATCTCATTCATTGGTTCTAGCCCAATTTCATTCATTAAATTTTTTTCTGTGTATACATTCATCTGCTCTGTCTATCACCTATTTGTAAAGGGATGCTTTAGTGCATGAGCTTATGAGAACAAGATTCAAATAGTAAGAGATAAAACCAATTTTAGAAACTTTTCAATAGCTATAAAGAAGTAACTCAGGTGTATATTTATTTTTATTAAAGTGAATATAGCTTTAGTGTGGCCCAGACCTGTCCTTTTCTACCCTTACCTTGGGCTGATGGCCTCTCCATCTATCGTTCTTCTCACAGAAACTAGAAAAACATATATGATGATCTTTTAAAACTGATTTTTGTGTGTGTAAAGAGTCAACTCTGAAGTTTGTATTGGACCAAAGTTAATATGGAGCAGCAGGAAGCCACTTGCACTTCTCCTTCCAAGTCCATAGTCTGATATTTATTATTCTTGACAGGAAGATAGACTGCCAACTTTGTTTTTAATTATTTGAATAGAATCACATGCATCATTCTCCCTTTTCTCGTGCCTTCCTCTGAAATCCCATCTTCTGTGTAACTGATGCTGATGAAATTGCCGGTTTTGGCATTAGTACTTCTGTCAGCCAAGTGAGATGGACTGAGTTAATATCCACACCCTGAAATGAAGCCAGAATACAGATTCCTGCATCTCTCCTTCTCCCCTGGCTCTCAACCTTCTCTCCATTCTTTACCTGCCACCCTCCAGACAAACTACAAGTCTTTGTCGCATCCAACTTGGCACCTGAATAAACATTTTCAAGTATTTGTAGCTCCCTACCTTCCCACCCCCATTTTTCTTTTTCTTTTCTTTTACAAAACACTTGAATCTTCTTTTTTTATATTCTAGTATAAACACAGAACAAATGTGTAACTCATCATAATGGACATCTGTTACATGAATAGTGATATCTCTCAGATTAATCACTGTTTCTATTCATTTGGAATTAGCAACCTGTGACTTCAAGTAACTCCCTGATGAGATGGAATACACATTCCTTTAACAGATGTATAGAAATAGGAATAAATCTACAATTTGGCAAGTGTGCCAGATGCAGAACACCATGCATGCTTATGAGAAGAAAATGTAATAACTGTCTTGGACTAATATGTGGTAACTCTGACAAAGAGCAATTTATGTAGTCAAAACTTCTTAAAAATGGTCTCACCTGCATAAGTGTTTTCTAAACTCTGGCCCCAGGGCCCTGTAGTTTCCTGAAAAGTTTTCTCATGTTATATGCCTTCCTTGGAGACTTGAAATTCCTCATCACTTAGAAGTAAGATAGGAATTTGGAGGCTGTGAAGCATAACGGAATTATCGTCTGTAGCCACCAGGGTCTTACTGGCTCCCCTTCCTTGTTGAGGTATGTTTTCAGAAAGAGCTTGTTGCTTTGTGCTAGGGTTGTACATCCAAGACATCTATCATATATAGGCTGTTGAATAATCAAGGTAGCATAAACTAATGATTCACATTTATATCCCAGCGTGCTTTTTAGACAAAATGTTTCACTCAACCAGAAGAGAGAGTGTCTGGCATAAAGTCTTGGTTGAGTTCATTTAGGCTGTGAAATAATGCTAACGTTCACGATGAAGTCATTTACTCTTTCGGTACTTGTCTGTTGAGTGTTGCTGTTCTGGTCTCAGAACTGTTCTTATTTGGAGTATAAAGACATGGAAATTTCCCTTAAAATAGAATAGTGCTAATGAAGGAGACAGATATCCCTAGACATGTGGTCTGAACTGTATACTGACTCATTTGATAAGAAGCAGTGTAGGGAAATGGTCAGTTTCTCCTCAGGACTAGGTCTAGAGGCAGAGAAAAGAAACCCAAGAAGGTTTGAGGGAGCCGGAGGCAGTTGAACAGAGCTAGAATGAAGGTTATTGTTCATGGCTTCAGGGGAGAATATTGGATATAAGGTAAGGACGGCTGGGAGTGATACTGACTATCTTCCTTAGATTATATCCTGTTTTTTTTCTCTGATTCTAGAAGCAAATGAAGAGTAGTTAAGTAGAAAAATTACAGTCAGGACCAGGTTTGAGAAGGAAAGATAACGTCAACTACTAGAAATGATTTTAAGTTAATGATGGTAGAAACACCAAGTTTCCTGTGGTTTCCTAGTTTTGATGCTGCCAAGTATTGATGAAATAATAAGATGATACTTCAAAATGCTCAAAATTATAATCCCATAAAATTATTATCATCTCCATGTGCAGAAAATAAAATTTCAAATGACAAAAGGAATCAAAGAGGGTGTTCCTAACTCATCCCCTTTCAACAGCCCTTTCAGAGCATCAAGGAATAGTGACTCAGATGAATGGCCATGCTATATCAGATATTACTGTCTGAGAATCTAGAAAGATCTCACACTCCAAGAAGTCAGGGAAGTGTAAATCCTTGTCACAATGTGCCTTAATTTAAAACTTATAAGCACTCATATGAATGCAGCTGTACACAAAACAATACTGGTACATTCTCACTGAGGAATCTAAAAAGATCTAGCTAATCCACCTCATTACAAAGGTATGCAAACCTCAGAAAGAGGTATATCATCACAGGTTGGTGAATAGATGCTAACCTCTCAGACTTAAAGAGTGGAGGACAAAGGTCAGCTTCTAGAACTCTAATGAAGAGAACTGAGTCAGGATTGCCAGTTAACCAGGATGGGTCCTTTGTTCTACATGGAGCCTGAGGAAACAACCCTGAAGGTAGGATACTAGAGATGTCTCCAGTTAACTCTCATACCCTCCGCTGCCTCTGATGTCATCTGAGGACACTGCAGATGAGGACAGATAGAAGGTTGTCCACATAGATACTTCAGGGGCAGAGACCAGTCCTATGAGAGAGACAGTCCTATGAGGGAGAACAAAGCCTCTCTTTGACTGAATCCAGGATCAAGTTAAAGCTGAAGTTAACGGTAGGCAGATGGGCAGACTAGGAAACAGAGAGAAAGAAGGAGGGGGAGGAAGGGAGCAGGGAGAGAGAAAGAGTGAACTGTCTATCTTAACACAAAGAGTAAGCCAGCAGGCAGCCTCTGATGGCTGGAGGAAATTAAATTTTTTTTTCAGATGAGAGCTGAGAATACCTTGCCTGTCTATAGTCTCCCCTACCCTGAGGTCACAGTACATCAGTGTGCCTTCTAAGCTTTCAAGATGAAATATAGGATAAAGTGAAACTCTTGGGTCAAATTGAACCATTTGAATGGGTAGCAGGAGTTGAAGTGTAACCTATCCTGGTTGCTCCCCTTATTCTTCCCTCCTTCCATATCAAGGGTGATCTGTTCATCATAGGTCACATGCTTTGGGACAGCTTTCCTTTCACTGAGACTTCTGAATCAGGATAAAAAGAATCCTTGGAATTCTAACCCTGGCTCTTAATTACAGAAATTAGTCCCGGGATATTTGAGCCTCGGGAGAAAAATGACATACTAGTGTTGAACCTCTGGTTTATTTTGTTGGTGGAGATAGATACTTGAATTCCCATTGAGGATGATTGCTCTTTAGTGATAATGGGGCAGGGATGACAAAGGTAACCCATGACTCTAACCATCTACACAATAATTTCTTCCATATAGGCAAGACATGCATCCTTCCAACAGAAAGCCTGAGGGTGGTTTCATCTTTCAGAGTTTTAGAAGGGGTTGGGTATGGGGAAGAAAAGACCCCAAAACCTTACAAGGATGAGGAGGTATCAGGATGGGGAGACACAGTTCTACAGCATCGTGGCCATTGTCAGGTTTTGTTTTTCCTTCTGCAATACAACTCTTTGGTGTTTAGCCTCACATAGTACATAAACTACGGACAAAATCTGGTCATGACAAGGCTTTGTGAAGTGATGTCATGGAAGACCTATGTTCCTATAGAGGGTCAAACTGAAAAGTGTTGTTGCAACCAGCTGATGATAATTACAAAACAGTAACCACAAGGGCACCAGGGCCAACTTAAGGAATAGTCAACAAGAGCTTTATTAGATATACCTATAGAGTGGCCATTTTTATTCAAACCACCACATTTTCTTTTGTTTGAAATGATTATTTCTGAAATGCGGATCTTTAACTGCAGTTATTCTTGTGAATGCTCATGTTTTTTATATATATATATATATACTCAAGGCAAAACCTTTTAAGCTAATTTCAGTATCCATTTTAAGTCATCCTGTTTTTCTTTGATGGTTTGTTTTTCTATTACCCCTACATAGCCTCACAGAGCCCTGTACTAGACCTGGAACTGACTATCTCTTCAAGGAGCTGTGGTGATTTGCACTGTAAAATTGTGACTTACATGCCAAAATTTAGGGACCTGAGCATTTCTGCTTAAAAGTCATTGTTCCCAGGCAACTTAGTTAGCAATTATAAGGTGTATATTTTTAAGTCTTATGAAATAGTTTAAATATCACTAAGTCAAACAATATCTGCTTTGTACTTACATTTTCTAGTTACAACTTTATTTTTCTTAAAAAATCTTTCTATAACACCATTAGCATGATTACTTCTTTGTTTTGTACTGCAAAATAAAGTATTTCACAACAACAGTGTAAGTATTAAACAATTGAATAAATGTCCACAATATTAAGAGAAAAGTACTATTGAAAAATACTAGACTCATAGTTGTGATGGAGGTTAAATGACTGTCTCGGTAAATTTCTTGTACTAAAGGCTGGGGCACAGTCAGTTCTCAGTGATTCGTATCACCCATATGACTTTCACTGTTGGTGTTGGCCTTGGCCATCAGGCTATATTGTGTTTGTCAAGTTTCTTCACTCTAAAAGTGCTCTTTTGTATCTCTCCACATTCTATTGAGAAGGAAGTTATCACATACAGATCACACTTAAGAAGCAGAGAATTATTCTCTATCTCTAAAAAAGGACAGTGTGACTGATGTACATGAATTATTTGTAATTATTTTACACAGGAGAGATTTTTGCTATCTTACTCTTCCATCAATTATTTACTCATATCACTGTGGAATCATATGTATTTTATACTTTGAATTATGTATGATACAAAACTGCTTTCTGTATATTGTTGCTTTAATTGCTTTACCTTTGGATACCTGGAGGTCTTTTCCTGGTGTCTATGTCCCTGTGATATGTTCTTGCAATTATGACTTGTCTTTCTTCCCAGTACTTTCTTGCTCTGATCATGATAAATATTCCAGGCTCTTTCTGTAATTGTCCTACCCCTACACCTAGGCTCAGACATTTGCCAAAGGCTCCCTGTATCTTTTTATTGGAAGATAATATTAGAAACCTACTTCTAGGTGCTAGGTGGGCTTAGTGCTACTGGACTCCCTCAGTTAGTAAAAGAAGGAGTCGTGTTTGTAAATTGAACTGTGGTGTATCTATATAAATATTTTTATTTATGGACATGCATATATATATTAAGCTAAGAATAAATTATATTGATTAGGGCAATATTCAGTTTAAACATGGGCATCTTTTCTTGTTCCTAGTTTAGAGACTTGATTCTACAGAAATAATTTCACCAGTACAAAATAGAAGAGGAATATTTGTTATTATATCACTTTTAGAAGAAAATTATTAAAAATTGATAAGATACTTATAAAAATAGAAATTTCTGATCAAACTATTATACTGTGAAGCATTTAGTCACTAAATATTATAATGCTGCTATGTATTAGTCAGAAGAATATGAATGATTTATTAGTAAAGGATAAAAGCAAATTATTGAGTAATATAATCCTATTTCTAAAATAAAAAATAAAATGTCTACAAAGACTTATAAAAATTAGTAACAAAATCTTAAGAAAAGCTGTATGATTTCAAAGCAATTGAAATATTTTATATTTATATGCTTTATTATCATATTTCTTACCATATATAACCTCAATTTATATTCTTAAAAGGTAATAGTAAAATACTTTTACTATTATGCCAAAAAATGAAAGAGTGGTTTTAAATGTTCATAATAAAGTCTTTGGTATTATATTTTGAGAAGGGGAAGATATATACAATATAATCCTCAACAAAATTGTCTTCTTAGAATTATGTAATTTATAATGATATCTGACAATCTTCTTTAAAATATGTGCTAATTGTTCTGGTGGAAGCTTCACCCGACCTCCTGGCATCCATATACCCGGAGTCTGGAATGTTCTGGTGAAAGTTTCATCCCATGCCCCTCCCCCATCTCACTCAAAACCGTGCTGCATCTCAGAACACCCGCCAAATGATGACCCCTTCCCTATAGATGTCCAAGATCACTCCTAGAGAAACTGTCCCCCAGAAAACAGATGCATGGTTTTCCAGTCTTCCTTTCCTATCTCCTCTCTGGTGGACTGGAAAATCACCTGGGAGCATTTTTATCCATTAAATGTGTGCTCTTTAAAAATTCAGTTTAATTTGGTCTGATTTGTATTGTTCCATCAGCAGAGAGGCTTATGGGATGCAGAAACTTTTCATCTGGAGGTACCACCAAGGACAAACAGGTTTGTAAGTATTTCATGGCTCTCTGCTTCTAAACAGTGTGCCAATAAGCAAAATAAAGATGAAGTCTTTATTTCAATGAGGAGGAAATAAGTGTCAGAAGCAAACACAAAAGACATTAACTTAAAAAGACAACCACCTGTTGGGTGATGGCTTCACACACCTGTAATCCCAGCACTTGGTGGCAGAGGCAGGTGGAACTCTGAGTTCGAGGCTAGCCTGGTCTACACAGTAAGTTCCAAGACAGCCTGGGCTACACAGAAAAAAATGCCTTGAAAAAACAGTGAGAAAAAAGGCAACACCCCTCACTTTTTCAGACAGAGTCTCAACCTGTAGCCCAGGCTGACATCAAACTCTTCAACCCTTCTGCCTCAGCCGCCTGAGGTTGAGCATAGACATACACCATCAGGACCAGCTGAACAAAATGGATATTTGATTTCTAAAAATTCAACTTCCAATGACATCTTTAACTGTTAGATCCCAAGTTACGATGGAAATGACAGGCTGTAGATGAGCCCTCAAATGTATCACACAATTGCCTTATACAATGAGCTATTCACAACTATGGCCCATTTATATTTTACTAAATCAGAATAGATGTTCCTTCAAAAATTTCAGAACAAACATATCCTCTTCAATATTAGACAGATTTTCTTCAATCCAATTAAGCTATAGTTTTTGCCAATTTGTAGACAATACAGTTTGAAGAAAGTTTTTATAATTTGAAATGCTACTCATTGGAACACCATAGGAGTAGAGCACAGATTGTAGAAACACTTTCCAAACCAATGTCTTGGATTTTTTTTTAAATTACCCTCAAAACCCCAACGCTGGAACTTAACTGATAATATCAAATGACTTTCTGTGTCAATTATTTCTCCTTTCTTCCTTGTTTCTGCCAAGAAATTTTTTCCCTCTATGGCATTATTTATTCAATTTGTGAAACATACTAAAAACCCACAAAGTGTGTGTAATGGAAGCATCAGGTTGTTTCCTGATTGTGTTATAACAAGGAATAGACTGTACATTTTAGTTCATTTGTGTTGTCTCCTTATGCAAGGCCTTGATACCAATGGCACATGGACCCAGCTGTTCCTTCTCAGAACCTGAAATGTTAACAATTCAGGCAGAAGCTCCTTTCCATAATATTTGGAATGTGAGCTGTTCTGTGTTTTGTGTCTCCTCACCCCGTTATTAGCACAATGCTGAAGAGTTCCCAATGTTTTTCTTAGGGGAATGAGGCATGAAAAGTACCCACATCGGCAATCTGAGAAAATGAAAAAGGACTAAACTGGATGATGCCGAGAAACCTAATAAGTGTTGGAAATGCTGTTTCTGGGAGATCCTCAGCTTCCTTTACCCTCCTTTACTTACAACTCTTATTGAGCTATGCAGAGACAACCAAATGAAACATGGGGGAAGTACTTTGATTTTTTTTATTCTACGTAACTTGCTTTTGAATGTGATCACCCTGAAAACTTTGCCAAGAGTTAGCCAAATAAGTTGTTAGTGATAGATTTTTTTTTCATTGTATTCATCAGGGTCTCTGTCACCTGTCCTGAAGACTACTGTATTTCTATCAATAATCTTATTATTCTGGGATCCTTTACTATTTTGATGTCCGATAGTCATAATTAAATCCTTAGGGAAATTTTACAATGAATATTTTAAAACATATGGCTTCTCTTTTTGCAAAGGAACTTAATTTAGTTTTTGTTTCACTTCAAATCATAACATGAAAAAGATCATAGGCCACTTAGCTGGGTGTAGCACATGTGTGATTTTCAAGAAAGGGGAGACTATTGGATTCAAATTATGATTATGCTCATTATCGTATTAAAGGATAAAATTACTCATCTAAGTTCACAACTCTTCTAGATTCTTTAATCTGTCAATATTTTAGTTGTTTCTTGCCAAATTTATCTGAAAATAGAAATGTCAAACTATAGGAAGATGAAAGTCAGAAAGGAATTCTCTTCCTTTCTTTTCTCCCAGGCTCTTTCCTCACCCCGTTGGGGTCATCTTAGTAAGAGGAATGTGAGATGATGAGATTCTCAAGGTGAGAATCATTGTCTGCCTTTGTTTTTTTTAATTAAACTTCCTATTTGTTTTTAGAATTTCATATGTTAGTACTATATTTTTACATCATTTCTACCCAACTCCCCTGTAAACTCTCTTGCACACCTCCACTCTCATGGTTCATGGTCTCTTCTTTTTTAATTATTATATTACATATAAATGCAATTTATTGTGGTCATTTAGCGTTGCTCATATGTATATGTGTTTAGATATAACACTTAGGATTGGATAACTTATTGGGCTATCCCTAGAAAAGATTGATTGTAGCTCTCTTAGCAGCCATTAATTGCCTATAGCTCATCATCACTGGGTTGGGGCCTTGTGAGATTTCCCCTATCCATGTTGGTATGTCAACTAGTGTTGCCATTTATTATGCAGGGCTTGTTTAGGCAACCATGTTGTTAATGGGTGCAGTCTTCCTGTAGTATACAGAAGACACTATCTCATAGCAGAGATAGTCTCTGGATCTTAAAAATCTTCCTAAAGATTTTCTATGTCCAGTTCTCTAGATTTTGGACATTTGTGGATTTTTGTGATGATCTCTGCCTGCTGCAAAAAAGAGAGTTCTTTGATGAGAAGTGAGGGCTAAACTTATCTAGACATTTAGAATGCAGTTTGAAATTATATTGTTTAGGAAAGTGACAGTAGTTGACTTTCTTTTCTTTCGCGACCTTAAAGCTGCAGGTAGTTGGCATGATTTGCAATATCAGGTTTGAGTTCCTATTTAGTAGGCCTTAGTCCAATTAGGTGTCCGTTGGTTTTGATCAAGATATGAGTATCACTAGTTCACACTAACTGTTCATTGTAGGACTTTTAATTACTTTTTCCCCTTGTCAATTTGTATCACTCCTTTAGATACGAGATTTTCTTCTTCTCATGGCTTCCAGGTCATTTCTTGTTTCATTCCTCCAAGTCATGTGCCTGAAGTGTGTGGTGTCTCTAGCAATAGGGTATTGACTTCAAAATTTGAGAGGCAACCAAGGACAATTGCAATAGCTTATATTGTTTCAGGAGTCTCTTGAACTCCTTTGACCAACATCTTAAAGGGAGGTTTTCCATGTCTGATACTATGGTTTTAATTAGACAGTCTATAGCTCTCATGGGATGCATTATTATCCCATAATGTATAGCTTCATCTAATCTATATATACATACAGAAACTTTTATGTTTTTATACTTCAAGTAATCTTGAAATGTTTACCTGTGACTTTTGCAAATATCCTTCATGTTATTTATCTATCCTCCCCTCTGTATTGCCCTTCCTTCCCCTTGTTCTTCCCATTTTCACCTTTATAGTACCTGTGTCCTACTAGTTCCCTCTTTAGAGCTCCATCCTTTCTAATCATGATCCCTTTTTATTTTCCTGGTTTCTGCTATTGCTCTGGGTTATCTAAAGGACATGGAGGATTTGTCTACGTTGGTCTGGATCACCTTACTTACTCTCTGTAGTATTTTCTACATTTTCTAATAGTTCCATCCATTTACCTGTGAATTTCATCCTTTTTTTACAACTGAATAGTTTTTCATAGTGTATATGGACCATATTTTTGTTATTCATTCATTATTTGACAGGCGTTTAGGTTGTTTCCATTTACTAGCTATTGTGAATAGAGCAGCAATAAACTTGGCTTTATTGAACCCCCCCCCAAAAAAAGGAATTTCTGGTTCTTCTGAAAAGAAATAATGACTCTTGGAAGGGAGTGTCATTCTCCAAATCAATATTAGTGCTTGAAATGTGAGAATTATGTTTATTTTAGGAATTTGGATAATTTCTTTTACTTTTTGGTATTAGAATTAATAAATCATTTTATTCTCTATCTTCTCTTCATTGTGGATCCTCTTTCACATATATCTTCTTGTACATATCACTCAATTCTTAACGCAATATCTCAAATCTGACAGTTTTGGCTAGACTAGACCTTTAACAAACAGCTAAGGGAACTTAGGGAATTAGCATATTTGTTGAAGGTATTTACACCTTTTACTAACCCTCTCCAGTAGATTATAATAAGATTTGATTGATTCTTTGAAAACATTGGGAGTTTAAAAGTTTACACCTTTAATAGGTGTCAGGATTATATTATTTTCTTTACAAACAGGAAGCAATTATATCTGAATATATATGACCTAGAACTATTTCAGTTCATCGTAACAGAAAACAAATTCAAAATAAGGAAGAACTAGAACGGTTATGGTTTTATGTATAGTGGGATCTAGAGAATTAAATTAGGAAGCATGTGTGTGTGCGTATGTGTGTGTGTGTGTGTGTGTATGTGTGTGTGTAGGTCAAAGGACAAGTTGTGAAAGTCAGTGCTCTCCTTCTACCATGTGCTTTTGACTATAGGGATTGACGTCTGGTCATCAGATCTGGTGGCAAGCAGCAAGCATTTTTAACTACTGAATCATCTTAACAGCCTTCTGCCTTTTTGTTTTTGTTCTTCTTTCTTTCTTCCTCTTTCTTTCCTCTCTCCTCTCTTCCTTTGTGTTTTCTTTTATTTACTTTATATCCTGACCACAGTTTCCCATACCTTCTCTTCTCTCAGCCCCTACTCCACCTCCCATCTTCCCCCACATCCACTCCTCCATTTCTGTTAAAAAAGGGCGGGGGGGGGGCAAGCTTCCCATGGATATCAACAAAACATGGCATATTAAATTGCAGCAAGACTAAGCACCTCCCCTTGTATTAAAGCTGGGCAAGGCAACCCAGTATTAGGAAAAAGGGCTCAAAACTAGCAAAAGAGTCAGAAACAGTCCCTGCTCCCACTGTTAAGAGTCTCACAAGAGGACCAAGCTACATAAGTGTCACATAAATAGAGGATCTAGGTCAGTCCCATGTGGCTCCTTGGTTATCAGTTCAGACTGAGCTCAGGTTAGTTGTGTCTGTGGATTTTCTTACAATTTCCTTGACCACTCTGGTTCCTACAATCCTTCCTCCCTATGTTGAGCAGGATTCTCAATGCTCAGCCTAATGTTTGGCTGTGAGACTACATCTGTTTCCATCAGTTGCTAGAGGAAGCCTCTCTGATGACAATTGCTGTTTTCCAGTTTTTACTGTGATGAATGTGTGTGTGTGTGTATGTGTGCAAAACAAGATTCCATTTACATAATTTGAAGTGCAAGTCAATATTATTAATTGCATTATAATGATGTAGAAATATCACTACTATTTTCAAAACTTTTTCAATAGCATTTGTGCCCAAGTCACAAAATACAAAAACTGTGCCCATTAAGCAGTAACTGATAAGTTCTAATATATTTTATTTTTTTTAATTTTCCTATTCTAGATATTTCATCAAAGAGAAAATGTATAGCATTTTCTATGCTTAATTTATTTTATTTCAGGTACCATAAACATTTTTAAGATTCACCCACACTATGGAAGGTGGCAGTGTTTTCTTTCTTTGAATGAACAACATTCTACTATATGTATATAGGATTTTTGTGAGCCTGTTCATATTCTGGTGGGAATTTTTAGTTTCTGTGTTATTCCTATTGTAAATGTGATGGTTTATATTGTGAACAAGATTTAGAATCACTTAGGAAACAAGTCTCTTTTGAAGCCAGTGAGGGCTTGTCTTGATTAAATTGAGATAGGAAAACCCTCCCTAAATGTGGGTGGTATGACTCCTTGAGGTTGGGCCCCCAGACTGAATAATAAGAAAAGTGTTGAGCAGCAGCATTCATTACTCCCTCAAGTGCCTGACACCAAAAAGTTGCTTTTAAACTGTGAGCCCAAGTAGACCAACATTTCTGTCCTCCCTCTTTCCTTTTTTTTCTTCCTTTCTCCTTTGGGCTGCTTTTGTCAGCGTATTTTATCAGAGCAACAGGAAAAGTACCTAAGTGCATTATGCTAAATGGACACCAATGCACAAATAGCTGTTGAAGTCTTTGTTTTTAGTTCTTTGGTGTGTATACCTAGAAGTAGAATTTCTATAAATCTTGGTTGTTTTTTTCTTTCCCTGGCTTCATCTTCAGCAGGCAACTATAACTTGATCCTTATTTCTCAAGTGCATTAAAGAAAAGAGATCTTTTTCTCTCCTTTGGCCATATTGAACCCGAAAAAAAATTCTGTTTAGTAATGTTCTGATGCAGACTCTAAATGAAGCACTGAAACCGGAGTGACACTCCTGGGCGCCCAGACCTGAATAATCACACAGAAACTATATTAATTATAACACTGTTTGGCCAATAGCTCAGGCTTCCTATTAACTAACTCTTACATCTTAAATTAACCCATCTCTGTGGAGGGCCGGACCACATTCTCCATTGCTTCTAGGAACAAAGGTAGAGATTGACCTCTGTGACCTCAAGGCGTGGTAGTATACGCCTTTGGTCCCAATGCCTGGGAGGCAGAGACAAGCAGATCTCTGTGAGTTCAAGGTGATGTAGCACACGCCTTTAATCCCAGCGCACGTGCTTGGTAACTCTCTACCCCTGCGTCCCTGCCTACTCCCGAGGCATCATCTGGGATAATGGGCAGTGAACCAATCAAAGAGTGACACGTCCAAAGCAGGGTCTGTTTCCTATATAAGGGATGGGTTCCATCTTATCTGGGTCTCCGCCATGTTGGCTGATGCCCTCTCTCCCAAGGGGCATTAAAGCTTTACTGCAGAAGTATCCTATGTGTACCGCGTGGTTCTTGCTGGCGAGACGGTAGCGCGGGACATCTGGTGCTGATACCCGGGAAAAAGAAGAACTTTGCACCGCCGGAGACCCCTTGGACACAAGGAGGATTCAGAACTGCAGGCATGCAAGCTTAGAGAGGTACGCTCTAAAGTCCAGAGAGCATATCAGAAACTGAGCAGCAGTGCGAGGTTGTGCGCGCACCCAGATAAGTTAAAAAGGACCCTCCGGTAAAGAATGGGGGAGACAGAAAAGAAAATAAGTTAAAAAGGACCTCCCAGTGATTTTAAAAAAAGTAAAAATGGGGGAGAAGGCTGATTTACAAGGTCAAAAGCTTTATGTTATGTTAAAACATATGTGTTGTCTTTTGTGTACTGGATAGGAGAAAGATATTTAAACTTAGAAACTGCTAAGGATATGATGTTTTGGGAAAGAGGTTCTGTTTTCGTCTCCACAGAAAAGGAGAGCCTAAGGGTGTACTTGGGATTTATGTGGTTTGAATCACCGAGACCTCCTGAAATGTTGTAGTGTATACCCCTGAAATTCAGCGGCCCAATAACAGCAGGAAGCAGCCAGAGAGACTAAACGACGCCCAAATTCCCTAAAAGATTAAATGAGGTCCTTGCAGAGCAGCAAGCCTGCTTCTCTGAATTCCGCTTTGATCCGTACACCGGTTTGGGCTCGGAATGGGTGCAGCTGGGGCTGGAGGGCGGCTGGAGCGGAGCTTTGCTCTGTGGCTATGGTGGAGAGCACGTTGCGCAGGCTCAGTTGGTGCCTGGCCTGGAGGGTATCACAGCTGTACCGAGAATGAGAGCGGTGCCACAGACAGCCAGGCCAGAAGGCTTACAATGTACCTAAAACTGTGCTGGTCTCTGAGGGTAAAATGGCTCTGGTTCCATTTGGCTATGCTAAACGATGCTGACTTCAGGCAGGGCTGGTCGTATTTATCATAATAAAAGCGCAATTAAGGTTTAAATGCAGTAAACAGGCAGTACCGTATTACATCTACATAGTGTGACTTAAGTTTTTAAGAACTGCTTAGCATTTTAAGAACTCAAGTCCTCCTAAAAGATTGCTGTGTGTACGCTTGGCTTGTCTGGTGTTTCAGGATCCGCAGGGAGGTGGATGCAAAGGGCCCTTGGATTTTGGGGTGATTGGGTCGTTGGCTGGATCTGTGAGAGTTTATAGCCGCTTTTGCTGTGGCACAGGTGTTGAGAGTTGGCTAGTAGGGAAGCGGCCCTGTTCGCCGCCTCTCCCATTGGCCCCTTGAGCCGCAGGCTCTGGCGCGGACCTTGAGTTATTGCTGGCCTGTGCAGCCTTGGTCTGGGTGTCGGCTCCCGCCACACTCCGCCACCAACACAGCCTCAGAGAACTAGGCTAGCCCAGCGGGGAAGGCAGGGGCGCCTGGGGGTGGAGCCACCACTTCCTGGCCTGGGACACGGGGATCCGCACAGCGAGCAGGCCCAGGGCCGCGCACGGGCGGGCTCTGGAACCCAAAACCACCGTACCGGCAAGGAATACAGGAGCCAATAAATCTTAAATCTAATATCAACAAACAGGGCCTGGGTTTTTCCTAGGCGCCACTGGGGCAACACGGCCCATACCGTAAAAAACAGAGATCCCCATATGGGTTCCCCAATGGCCACGTCATCTTAGGACTCCAGGCTGGAAACAGGAAAACGGTTTTCTCATATTTTTGAAACAATAATCTCATCTGTGCCAGATTTAAAATGGTTTAATTCTAAGGCCTACTATAATGACACAGACAAACAAGATTGCTCTTTAAAACAGAGACCTATAGGTCTCTAAGTTCAAGACCAGCCTACTTCCAGTACTGACTATGCTAAATTTTTACACTGAGTTTTTTAATACTCTTAAATGTTATTTTGGGAGAAGAGTTTGTTTGTTTTTTTCTAGAAATGCTACTATTCATGCTGTGGATTCATCTGTCCAGAGGCCTGAGGACAAAGCCTCTGCTATGGAGCTGTCTGGCCTGATTGCTGCGGAGCTGGCGGGTTCCTGAGGGATGGTCCAGCTCCTGCCCTTGGTCTGTCAGTTATTGCTATGTTGTTGTTGTACATTGCAATGTTGTTGTTGCTATGCCATTGCTATGCTGCTAGATTTCCCCTTGTTTTGTCAGTTATTGCTTGCTATCAGTTTCCCTTATCCTGTCAGTTATTTCTGCTAAACACTATGGGTATCTTCAAGATAGGTTACAAAATGCCATGGTTATTTAAATTAAAAATTGGATAAATATCTATTTAAACAAAAAGGGGGGGAATAATAAAGGAACTGCCCCCGATGCCAAGAATGGCCATCGCCATGGCTCTGTTCACCATAAATTTTTTAAATCTGGATGATAATGGCCAAAATGCTGCAACACGACATTGTTCGGATCCGCAGCGGCCCAAAGATTTGGTTAAGTGGAAAGATGTGCTTTCTAATGAATGGAAAGGCCCGGATCCCATCTTATTGAGATCCAGGGGAGCTGTTTGTGTCTTCCCACAGGATCAAGAAAGCCCATTCTGGCTGCCAGAGCGATTGACCCGAACAGTGAAGAGTGATCCACAACACACGGATTCGCCTGAGGACCTGGCTGCTGTTCCTCCTGCCATTTTGCGGATGGATGACAGAGCACCGATGGAGGACACTCTCAGCCTTCCTGAAGCTGTTACCAGTCAACCATAGGATGGCGGTGTCTCCCCGATTTTTTACAACCAATAAGACTCTGGGCCCCCTCCCTACCGTCCTAGAGATGATTTATAAGCTTGGCCGTAGGACTCCAGTCCTGGGCCGTGTCTCTCATTCCCCTACTTCAAAGAATGGGTGGGGGTGGAAATGTTTTGGAACAGTCCTATGCTATGGATTAGTGTTTCTCCTCTGGATGGTCTGCTGACTCAAATCCCAAAATCGTAGGGACAAAGTGGTTATTGCACAAGCGCTGGCTGCCCTGGAACAGGGGGCCTCTACTGCTATGTTAAAGCAGTAAGGTTTAAGCCAACCAGCTCCTGCACCCCTAGGACTGTGGTCCATTGCACAGGGTGGAGTGCTTGGCTTAGCTAGCCCTGAAGGTTGTCGAGCTGAAGAGCATCGCACAGAGAATGGCCCTCTCTGAGAGATAAGTCGCTCTGCTTAAGGGTTTCCTGCCGTATATTCCCTTTCCCAGAAAATTGGCAGAGGGCAGGCCGGATAGGTTCCAGGTGTCATGAGCCTAGGGACAGATTCCGTGTAAGCCCATTTTTATGTTTTCATTTTGGGAAGTGCGACCTCTATCTTTACCTTCCTAGGGAGTTGCCTTTCTGCAAAGGAGTAAAAAAAGGGGGATATGTGGAGGGCCGGACCACATTCTCCATTGCTTCTAGGAACAAAGGTAGAGATTGACCTCTGTGACCCCAAGGTGTGGCGGTACACGCCTTTAGTCCTGATGCCTGGGCGGCAGAGGCAGATTGACCTCTGTGACCTCAAGGCGTGGTAGTATACGCCTTTGGTCCCAATGCCTGGGAGGCAGAGACAAGCAGATCTCTGTGAGTTCAAGGTGATGTAGCACACGCCTTTAATCCCAGCGCACGTGCTTGGTAACTCTCTACCCCTGCGTCCCTGCCTACTCCCGAGGCATCATCTGGGATAATGGGCAGTGAACCAATCAAAGAGTGACACGTCCAAAGCAGGGTCTGTTTCCTATATAAGGGATGGGTTCCATCTTATCTGGGTCTCCGCCATGTTGGCTGATGCCCGCTCTCCCAAGGGGCATTAAAGCTTTACTGCAGAAGTATCCTATGTGTACCGCGTGGTTCTTGCTGGCGAGACGGTAGCGCGGGACACATCTCCATTAATCTGTATATTGCTACAAGGCTGTGACCTACTGGTAAGGGTCTGGCATTTGTCTCCTTCAACAGCTACATGGTATCTCCTTGACTCCACCTACTCTATATATCTCTGTTTAGATATCCTGCCTGGCTTTGCTCTAAGGCATTGACTGAAACAGCTTTATTCATAAACCAATAAATCATATATACAGAAGGGCATCCCACATCATCTCCCCTTTTCTGTATAATTAAAAAAAAAGAAGGTTTGAACTTTAACATAGTAAAATTACATATACAAAACAGTCATCAAGCAGGAATTATAGTTACAATATTTAGTCCATCTACATTTGGAAAATTAAGGAAAATACTGTATTATCCATCCTATCTTGTGAGTCTAAAGTTTTATATCCAATTTATCTTTTATCATAAATAATCAAAACTTAGTTATATCTGTCTTCAATTCCTCAAAGACCCCAGAAGGATAAATTATTACCTAAGTAAACAAGAAGTTCATTATAAACAACTTCCAAAACTGTAGAATTGACAGAGACATCTTACTGCCTTGACAGTCACCCAAAGTTCTTCTGTAATGTTGGGGCATCCATCTTCATCCTACAGGCCCATAGATCTGGCAGACTTTTCCATTATTCAGGAAATTTGAAAGACAGTTCTGCCTATATTAACAATTTGTCAGTCACTTTCTTCTAGGTTCTACAGAATGTCTGGCACACTCTTTCATGAAGCAGGAACCCTGAATAACTGTCTCACCATTAGGCAAGTTCAGCAGTCATTTCTGTGGATCCTGAATGTCCAGTTTATATAGCATACCATCAAGCAGTCCAGGCAAGAGCAGTTTCTTGCCTAAATGGCTAGCAAACTCCATAAGGAGACTCTTTGATGCCTCTCTTCCTCTTGAAGAAATTGGTGCTGCTAGAAGCACTGTTGAGAAAGGTCTAAGTTTGTAAAACAGTTTAAATGCCATATCTTGTAAGTATCTGAAGTATTGAAAATTATCTATCTACTTGAAATGTATCTCTATATATCTAAAAAACCTAACTAATATAACTAAAAGTTTGATTATTATAAATGACTATTAATCTGTAATTTTAAATTATACATTACGTTTTTCAATGAGCTGCACAAACACAATACTTTAAACAAGAGTAGAAATACATATATACAGTGTAACAAAATCAATCTTAAATTTGTATAAATAGACCAAGATCCATACTAAAACAAAGTATTTATCTCTATATCATGACCCATCCCCTTAGCCCCTTTTTTAAGAAAGACATTTACTGTGAACATTTAACTATTTATAACCAACCCCTTTTAAACATCAAGAAAAATTTATAAATAATCATCTTGGGAGTTTGGGGGTTGTTTTCTTCAAACTGCCTCCTGCTATTTATTGGGTGAAGTATTTTTTTAGGGTTCACAGAGACCTTTCAGGAAGCCTTGCTCCATCAAAGCACATTATTCTGGAAAGAATACACAGAAGCAGAACCTCTTTTCCAAAGAAGCATATCCTAAGACCCAAATTTTGAAGTCAAGATGCCTTTATGTTTGTTTAACTTAGCATCTTCCAGAATCAAATGTCTCTCTGCAATCAAAAAATTTTAAAAAAATAAACCCCACAACAATATACAGTATTTTAGAATTTATGTGGCTTTTCTTACTCTATTACTTTTTATTGTTTATTATCTTTACTCCTTTAATTTATGGCTGTCTGTACTCTTAATGTTACTTTTACTATCTCTTTAAAGACTTTGTTTTATTTTTAAACTATTTCATTTTTGTAACTGTCTATACTCTTTTTTTACTCTCCCAAGCCTATGTACATTTTAAAACATACTGTGACCCATTTAGATGTCTTTTCCATCAGAATATGTCTTTATTGCATATCCGTAATTATTTTCTGACCATGAATGCCTTCTTTTAAAAGTGCTAAGCAGGCATGGCTAGGACCAACTCTGAGCCGTGCCTGTTGGCTCCACCCCATCCAACATAGCAGAGGGATGTTCCCCTCCTCTATGAGTCATTCTCATTGCCCCAGCTTCAGGGATGCACGGATGCAGCGGGTTTAAGTCACCATTAAGCAACTAGTAACAGGCTGCTCACACACCCCATTGAAGTTCAGGACCTCCTAAAAGAGCCAGAGTTTGAGTTGCCAGCATGATTCAGGAAGCTGTTTCATAAAGAAGCTGAATAGTTTTTGCTGCTAATGCTGAATCAGGAAACCTTCTTACAGCAGAGCCGTGCCTCTGCTCACTGCCAGCAAACAGAGCCTATCTGAAAAAAACAAAACATGCAGCTACCAAGAAGCTGTACTTGGCTCCCATTTTTGTGGTTCTAGAAGCCCTTTTAAAAAGCTTTCTTAGGTTTTATGTGGATATACATTGCCGAACGTTGGACATCATTTTTTAAACGGAGACTGCTCATTTGTTTTCTGGTCACACAGATCTGAATAATCACACAGAAATTATATTAACTACAACACTGTTTGGCCAATAGTTTAGGCTTCTTATTAACTAACTCTTACATCTTAAATTAACCCATCTCCATTAATCTACGTATTGACACGAATCTGTGGCCTACCAATAAGGGTCTGGCATCTGTCTCCTTTGGCAGCTACATGGCATCTCCTTAACTCTGCCTACTTACTTACAATTGAATGCTACACTACTATTAGAACATGAAAAATATTCTACAGCTATATGTATCTACGTAGGTAGGTTCCAAATATAGCATTCAATGCAAACAATAAAACTATAGTATTGCAATTATTGAGCAACAGCAATATGCAGTTATTAGAAATATGCAAGATTTTCTCTATTTTATATATATATATATTAAACAAAGTCATAAAATAATTGGAAGATTATTTACAAATTATGTAGTGAGAATGCAACTGCACATGGCAAAACAAGGAGATTTCTGTTTTGTCATGCTGTTATATTTTTATTTTAATTTAAAATTTGTTAAATGCATTTTCCTTACTATTCTGATTTTAACTCTTTACAGTGAACAAACTAGCACTTGATTATAGTTCAATGGGAATTCAATTATTCTTTATTCTTTGTGCTTTTTAAAATATCTTCTATTTATGTATTTTTTTGAGTCTCTATTATGCAGCTGTGGCTGTCTTGCAACTTGTGTAGGTCAGGCTGGTCTCAAACACGTACAAGTTCACCTGCCTCTGCCTCCAGAATGCTAGGATTAAAGGTATGTGCTATCATGCATAGTCTGTATTCTTTATTCTCAAATTTTCACAGTAGATATGTACACAGGTAGGTAGAGATTAATCAGATATTTTAACTTGCTTTTGAGAAATAGTGAAAATAAGCTCTTGCCAAAATGTTCATGCTATGCTGTACTTCTCTATGCCATCCTCCACCATTTATGTGTTGATCTTTCCTGTACTCCTGACAAAATGCCTAGTGTGGTTCCCATTAACCTCAGAATCCCTCCCAGCATTCAGCCCTACAACCTTGACATACCTCCTCTTATCTTAGTAAACAATGAGATTGCTCCGTGGCTGTTAAAAGCTGGCAAAAATAAACTATCCAAATCAGAATTCCTCTGAGAAGAAAGTCCTGGGAAGTGAAAATAGACTTCAGAAATCCTATTCATGCCAGGAGGGAAAAGTCATTAAATAATTGCGCGCCAGACAGTTGGTGACAGGCTTGTCTCCTTGGGTTTTACGAAAATGATAACAGAAGTATTTGCAACATCTTGCTTGATTCTGAAGTGGTTCACAATTTATAATAGGAACTTTACAAGCCAGACAAAGAATGTCAGAAAGAGCATTTCTTGCCGAGCACTGACATCACTGTGTGGGAATGAGTGAGTATTGTCTTACACAATGGAATGTGTTCTATCCCTCCTCTGAGAGAGAATTTGGCTTGGTATGCAAATTAAAATATTGTTTTGAAAAATTTGTTGCATCGAATTACAGAAAAAGTTTCCAATCCATTTCTTTGGTCCACTGTTGGCAAAGCAGTTGAAAGCAGACTTGTCTAGCCAGTTTGTCTGGGCCATGCTCTGGATTTTGTGATAGAGCCCAATCAAGAAGAATTGTCCCTTGGCAAAGAAGTAAAAGAGCTCTAAATACTTGGGGTCTCTGTTTAAATGGTTTTATCAGGCACAGGAGAAAGGAAGGATGGTTTACTTATAATACTTCTAAGCCCTTAAAAGCATTTCATATATTTGAATGGCTGCTATTTCACTTTCCTTTTGTTGTGGAGTTGGCAGGTGAGATAATGGTAGCTAGTTAGTTGGGGTGACTGGCCTTCCTGTTCTCTCAGATTTACCTGTGAGGTCTATCTCTGAACGAAGCTTTCCTGTCTGAGGCTCTGAAACTAGGAAGCAACCTGAAACATCAGAAATGCGATATATTTCGCAGCTTTTTTCTTCAAGGTCATTTGGCTGGACTGAGCCTGAGTTCACTGGTGGGCATTCAGGAAGCAAATGATCCCATCACTTAAGCCTGTGGTTCATACATTATGCTCATAGTTCATGCATCATGCTCGTGGCTTACACATTACTCTCATGGCTTATTGCATTACTCGAGGGGCAGTGGTTTTGGAAGAGTGATTCTGAATAGCACCCTTAGCACACTAGGGAGCTTGTTAGAATTGCATGCCTTTGCAGTTTACTTCAGACCCTTTAGGGGTAGGGCTCAGAAATCTGAGACTTGTGAAGTACTCCAGGTACTGGGATCCACACTTAAGATTGAGAACCATCGTTTTGGGTTGGTCTATCTATTTGAATGGAGAAAACTCCACCTCTGAACTTTTTTCCTTTTCTTCCTAGTATAATGATTCCTACTGATTGAAATATGCTTCAGTTATTGAAGAGAAAGATAAAACAGAAATGTGGTATTCATTGAACAGCTAGGGTAAGCCAGTGCTTGACACTCTCGGTCTCATCTTATATTCCAAGTATACATTATAAAGGCAGGTCATTTGATCCTATTTGTCGTTTTACTTATCAATTTTACTAAATTTAGTTGTTTGGCAGTTGGGTAGTAATTTTAATTCTTCTGTTGTTATCTTGAAACCTGGCTTTTCTGTATTCAGGAAAGGAAGCCCAGCCCCAGAGTATGCAATATGATTGAGTATAGATGAAAACTCCTTTTCCACCTCTTTTCTAGTGATTGATTTAACAATGGACATGTAATCCGGATCTGGTCCATTCAGTGTTGAGAGAAATTTGTAGAGGTTGCTGAGAAAATTGATCCTTCTTGATAAACGCCTGCATAAATAAAAAGTCCTTGTCAGTTTGGGCTGCTATCTTGTCATGATATGGTGTCCAGTTAGAATTGCAGAAGCTGTCTTGTAACCAATAGGCAAAAGTCAAGGGAGATCTTTTTGTGTTCTAGTCCAGATTTCCAATGTTGTGAGTTAACCAAACTTTTTGTTAACCATCTTGTGTTTTGATGTACATGTTGAGGAAACATATGTACAAGCAACAGAGCTTATGTTCAGAATCCAGTTTCGACCAATGGTAAGAATTCTCCTAGGGTGTTCTCTCACCCATTCACATTGATTCCTTTTGTTTCTTACAACAAAAAAAATATCATTTTTTAGGGATATGGAGAAAAATCTCTGAAACTTCTTCTTAGGGTTTCTTTGAAATTAGTACTGCTTGAAAAACTGAGTATGTAATCTGTTTTTACTTTTCAGTGGACGAAATAAATAAAATTTGTTTACCACCAGTGCATGAAATTCAAAGTTCCAGGAAATGACCCGCAGAAATATGAAGGATTTTTGTAAATAAAATTATAGTACATATAATATAGTGGTTTAGCATCATTTCTGACTTGAGTTAGAGTCACCTAAGAAGTTCATCTTTATATGTGTGTGTGAGGGAAGCCATTTCTACAGAGAAGAAACTAAGTGTGCATGATCTACCCTGAATGAGAATGGTGTCATGCTGTGGGTTAGGGTCTACATCTGAATAAACAGGAGAAAATGACCACAAGCATTCATGTCTTTGCTTCCTGGCTGAAGAGGCCAAAGGACCAGTTGTCTCATGATCCAGCCACCTTGTCTTGATAGATTGTATCTTCTCAGACTGTGATCCTAAACAAACCTTCCTTCTTTAAGTTAGTTTTTATCAGGCATTGGTTAAAGCAATGAGAAAAATAACCACCAACTGCAAGATATTTTAGATTACATTGTCACAAGTATCTCAAGAGTATTTTTCAGGTGTCTTGGTTTGCTTCCTGCAAATTTATGATGAGCACATTCTTTCTGCAAAAATCCAAATATTCCACAAAACTACACTTCTTGATGAATCACTCTATCCCACTTTCTTCTCCAAAAAGGAGTCGCCATTATCTGTTAGTATCATATTATTATACTATTTTCTATGCTTTTGTACATTTATATAGTATTTTTTCTTTCAACAAACTTTCACTGTGAATAAGTTAAATCTTAAGTGATAAATGCTTAAAATGGCTGGGGTTATGAATATTCTAAATTCCTTATATTCAAGGATTAAAGTGCATTTTTCTTGAAACGAAGGCCTAGTTTTTGCATAGAGATAGTATTTTTAGTCTCTTGAAAATTTATGGAAAGAGCTGTCTTTAAAATATTTCCCTATAATATTTCCATGTCACACTGTCATTGTAATCCTATCTTTTTTTTTGAGATAGTTTTTCTGTGTAGTCCTGGCTGTCCTAAAACTCACTATGTAGACCAGACTGGCCCTGAACCTGGAGATCCACCTGCATCTGCCTCCCAAGTACTAGCATTAAAGGTGTGTGTCACTATTGCCCAGTGATAACCCTGTTATTTTTATTGTGCCATTGCACAAAAAGTCAGTTTAGGAAAAATATTTTTTTTCCCTGATGTCATTTAAAGGAATAGCACTTCACATAGCAGAGACGTTAGGAATTAAACACTTTTGTCATTTGTTTGTGAAAGTCAATTCCAGACCGTTCTAGACAGGGTCTTCTGGACCTGCATTGTTCCTTGGCTGCCACCCAATTTATTCCTGCTTGCCATGTGGGCTGATATTCAACTGCTCTTGTCTCAAATAATTCTGGAGATTCAACAATCTGTCCTTCATGGAATTTTCAATGGTAATCCACAAATTGATGGACACAGAGCAGAGATGTACTGATACTGACTTGGTAAAATCTAGACTGGATTTCAAAAATGCTGATTTTCATCCTCAAATGTTGGACTAATTACTTCTCTTGTTGCTCTGACCAAATGACTGATGAAAGCAACCTAAGAAATGAAGGGTTTATTTTGGTTTACAGCTTGAGGGGATAGAGTTCACCATGGTGGGAAGGCATGACAGAAAGTGAGTCACATTGTATTGGTAGTCAAGATTCAGAGATGAGCAACTAGGGACATGGCTGTGTGGTTCTGAGCACTTGCTGCCCTTGTAAAGACTGCAAGTTTGGTTCCCAGGCCCCACATAGTGGCTTATTAGTGTCTGTAACTCCAGTTCTCCACGATCTGGTACCCTTTCCAGACCTCTATGAGGACCAGGAAGGTATGTAGACATTTACATGCAGGCTTAACACTCATGTATAAAGAATAAAAATACAGTATTTAAAGAATAAAATGAAGCAGAAATGAGAACTGGAAAAATGCCTTAGTGGTTAAGAGCATCGCTGCTCTTCCAGAAGACCCGAGCTCTGTTCTCAGCAACTACATGGTGGTTTACAACTCTCTGTACTTTCAGTTCCAGAGGATCTGACACCCTCTCCTAACTTCAGCAGGCATCTGTATGCACATTGTATGCTCACATACATGCAGGCAAAAACACCAATACACATAAAATATAGAAAGAAATAGATATGCATGCTCCCCTTTTCCTTTTCCCCTTTTTTATTCAGTCTATATCTCAAGCTCATTGAATGGATCCACCTCCATCCATCTTATCTCTAACTGAATCTCTCTGGAATCACCCTTATAGACACATCTAGAGATGTATCTCTTATCTCTCTGATTCCACATTTGGTAAGCTGACAATGAAGATGCTCTGCTCACTGCTGGAACCTCAGCTTATATGTTTTGACACTGAAACTGTCAAGTGTGCAAACCTGGCTTATAAGTTTACACTTATAAGTTGCACACAGAGAAAGGTGTTTTCTGGATACAAAGCGTATAGTCACAAAGAAAAGAAAATCCATTCTGTAAAATTTACAGTATGCTCCAAGGAATAGCAACTTCTCCCGATAACTTGAGAGTCTATTAAAAACAGAGAGCCCTGAGCTCCACTCCAGTGCTTCTGAATCACGATCTGGGTTTTGACAGATTCCTTGGTGATTTGAATGCACATTAAAGTGTGAGAAGTGCTATTTCGATGTTTACATTAGAAGACTTGTTTTTTTCCCCTTAGTCATCCACAGTGGTTTCATTGAAATTCCAAGGCATCTTCTGAGAGAGTGTTCGCAGAGACCTTCAGACAGACCATAATATCTGCATTTGGTAATAATGACCTAATGAAGCCATTCCTGGTACAGCTCTAGCAAGCCTTGCAATTGATAAGCTCAGTGCAAAGGATGAGGGTCTCCACTGCTCTAAGCGCTGACCCTAAGCACTTATGTCTGACACTGAAAGATTATGGCAGTGGCACATCTGCAGGTTTGAGTGAATCAGCATGAGATACCACTGTGGAGAGAGATAAAGGGAGACAACTCTTGATGAGTTTGGGCTAGTACCTTTGTAATACCCAGCTTTGTCATGTCTGCGCTCAACAGTTAAATTTGATCAATTGTGATCTTATTTTTTAATATCAATATTGAGTGGCCTGCAGGACCTGGTTTCTAACTCTGTGTCATGAACTAAATTAGAGCTGAGTCATTTTTAATATTCTGACCTAGTGATGATGCAATCCTATATTTTTACACTGAGCTACAAAAAATTGCACAAACCTTTTTCTCAAATATGTTTGGACAATTGTGTGTGTGTTATCTATCAAAAACAAAATAAAATGTCATTTCTATAATTTGAGAAAGCTCCCTTGTGTTTCTTTCTGGTCATTTCAACTACTGTTTTGATTTTCATATCATATATGATTTTGCCCATTTCAGAACTTTATATAAATGGGTTTATGGATATGTACTCTTGCTTTCTTCTTACACTTAGCATAATGTTACTGAGAAAATTTATGCCATATTTTTTAATGTTTGAATAGTAATTGATTATATGAACCAACAAAATTTAATTCAAGTCCACATTTTTGAGCACATGTCGTTGAACTATGATGAATAAGATACGGTTCTCTGATCATTTACAAGCAGCTTGTTTTGTGAACACGTGTTCTTCATTCATCTTAAATAATTACCTAAGTGTAAAGTCCGTGAGTCAGAGGAAACATGAATGCTTAGCAATTTGAAAACTGCCCAACAGTTTTGAAAGTGCTTGCCTTACTCTGCGTATATGTAACAGTTGTGTAGCTTGGTCCTCTTGTGAGACTCCTAATAGTGGGAACACGGGTTGTCTCCGACACTTTTACTGGATTTGGAACCCTCCTCCTCATACTGAGTCACCTTGCCCAGCCCTAGGTGCTTAGTCTTACTGCAACTTGATACGCCATGTTTTGTTGATACTCATGGGAGAACTGCCCTTTCCTAAACAGGAAAGGAAGAGGCGTGAATGGGGGGGGGGGATGGAGGGACTGGGAAGAGAGAAGGGAGGGGAAAGTTTGGGTGGAGTGTTAAATAAATGAATAATTTTTTTTAAAAAAATGTTTTCCTTACTTCACACTCTGACCTAAAGTGTTTGAAAGTTCTAGCTACCTTTAATGTCTTAACAATATTTAATACTGTCAGCCTTCAAACTTTCTGGTTAAATTTGCATTTCCCTTGTAACTAATGAGGTAGGAGATTATGTTGTATACTTAACTGTATTCTATGCAATCTATATTTAAGAAAACAGCATCAGCGCCTATGATTTTAGGAATGTTATAGACAGGTTTTTCTTAGCTTATGTGACAAGCCACAGTCCTGCAGTGCCTCAGGGCCCAGTGTACTTTAATTATATATTTTTTCAGTTCTGTTTTTGAAGAACTTGAACACGGGAAAGACCCAATTATCCAAAGAGAAAATCCTTTTCTGCCCAAAGCTCCCTTTGGCACCATTTCTCGTGTACTTAGTGACAACCCATAAATGATTTGGTAGGTCAAAGTAGGCTTGTTCTGTAGCTAAGATTCTTAGCAGTGTGTGTGTGTGTGTGTGTGTGTGTGTACATATACCCATTTGCATATAGAAAACAGAAGTCAGCCTGAAGTGTCAGTCATTACTCAGCTCTATCCACCTTTTTTTTTTTTTTTAATGAAACAAGTCTCTCACTGACCTGAAACTTGTCAAGTAGTCTAGCCTGGCTGACAAGTACGCCCCAAGGTCTGCCTATCTCATCTTGTCAGCATTTGGATTGCAAGAGCATACTACCTACCATACAGGGAAATTTCAAAACCTGGGTTCTGAAGGAAAGCTCAGATCCCCATTGCTTTTTGTATAGCAAACATTTTATTGACTAAGCTATCTCTCAGTCTCACACATTTGGCCACTAAACAGTTATTAGAAACTGTGTACTTTATAGATTTCCATGTCACCCACCATTCTGCTCTTTTCTTCCCTCTGATGGGTTGCTGCTTTCTGGAATTTAGTTCACCCAGAGTTTGATTGTCTTCCATTCTCACGTGGGTTTTGTACAAGTTGGATTTTGTAGCATTTCAAGATTGTCTTTGTGCTTAGGTGAAAATAGTGTTTTCTCTTCACATCTGGTTTTCTAACAAGCAGAAATCTAGCATATTTCTAGCAACATTTTTTTTCTTTCTGAGCTGTTCTCAAAGTAGTGTCCTCCTAAGCCTACAAAGAAACATTTCTTTAAATATAACAGATGAAGATGTTCACAGCAGAAGCCCTGACGTTACCAGAAGAACCAAATAAATGTGTTATATTTTTATAATAATAAAGGGTAAAAAGTAAAAATAAAAAGGTAAAGGTAAAATTAGAAAGGGAAACTTAGAAAAATTCCTGACATGATAAAATGAAACAACAAACCTCCAAGGATACCATTAAGTTCGTTTTCTATTGGTCATTTACTGTTCGTCAAAAAAAAAAAAAAAGGGAAATCATTTAACTTATATACCTATACAAAAATTACTGCATCATTGCTTATATGTGCTAGGTGGTGGTGGAGAAAGCCTTTGATCCCAGCACCTGGAGGCAGAGGCAGCTGGATCTCTGAGTTCCAGGTTAGCCTGGTCTATAAATCAAGTTCCAGGATAGCCAGAGCTGTTACACAGAGAAAAACCTGTCTCAAAAAACCCAATCAAACAAACAAGAAAAACAAACAAACAAACAAAGAATTACATGCAAGTGCTAAGCCTTGAAAATCTTAGGGAAATACAAATACATTCATAAACCTGATAGATGTTACATTGAAAGCATAACTTTAATAAAAATTAAAATACTTTGTTCAGTTGTGTGGGAGGTCCTTCTGTCTATGTGTTGTTTTTATTAGTTAATGAATAAAGAAACTACCTTAGCCTGTTGATAGGGCAGAACTTAGGTAGGTGTGGGGGGGAACTGGACTGAATGCTGGGAGAAGGAAGGTGGAGAGGGAGATGCCATGGAGCCGCCGCCAGAGATAGACGTGCTGAAACTTTGCTGGTAGGCCACGACCTCGTGGTTATACACAGATTAATAGAAATGGGTTAAACTAAGATGTCCAATAAGAAGCTAGAGCTAATGGGCCAAGCAGTGTTTTAATTAATATAGTTTCTGTGTGATTATTTTCGGTCTAAGCTAGCCAGGTGGCCAGAAATGAACAAGCGGCTCTCCCTCCAACAGTCCAAAGCCATTGCTCAAGGAATGAAAATTTAAGCTGTGGATTTGTAGAAAGTGTTTGAAAATCACATCCCTGAATAATAACATATGTCAGTAATCCCTACCTTGAAATATTCAATAAAAAGACAAAATGTAAAGTGAACAACAGGTTCAGACAAAAAAGAGTAACTTAAAGGCTGATAGAAATAAGCAAACCATGAGAACTGTTGCCTTTTTAAACATGGCACCTATTTTTCTTTCTCAATAAATGAAAATAAAATGTTATTTATATCATTGCGTTTCTGGATAATTCAATGAGTTAATATAGGTAAAGCGTTTAGAGGTGTGACTGGTACATAGAAAAATGCCTCATAAATGAAACATTAGTTGTTATTGATAAAGATACATTGTTATTGTTGACAATATTTCTAGCAGACAATGTTTACCTATTAAGGGTTTACTTCTCAGTCAATTACTTTTATATCTGACTTAAGATTAAAGCTATTTCCAGCTATTGGTGAATATTATCAGATATAGACCAATTTTATTGTCAATAGTCTATGTTACGAACAAAAAACTCATAAAATTAGGGTTTTGTAGTTGGTGTCAGTGAATTGTTAATACCACTTAGCAATGTCTTTTTTGTTTTAACAAGTAATTGAGTGGATTTGCGTCCGGTGCCCCTTGACAAGAAACATGGCCATGTGACTTGTGGTGAGTCATGAAATATAGTCTCTTTTAGGAAAATTTTTGTTTGTCTGTTTGTTTTTGTTTGTTTTTATTTATTTATTAAAAATTTCCACCTCCTCCCCGCCTCCCATTTCCCTCCCACTTCCCCCACTTTCCATCCCCCTCCCTCTCCAGTCCTAAGAGCAGTCAGGATTCCCTTCCCAGTGAGAAGTCCAAGGTCCTCCCCACTCCATCCAGGTCTAGGAAGGTGAGCATCCAAACAGACTAGGCTCCCACAAATCCAGTCCATGCAGTAGAATCAAAACCCAGTGCCATTGTCCTTGGCTTCTCAGTCAGCCCTCATTGTCAGCCACATTCAGAGAGTCCGGTTTTTTTAAGAGTTGATTTACAATATGTCACACTTTCTTCTTCTTGTGTGTCAGCCAGTGATGTTCCAAGAAGAGAAGCCTGTAGGTAAAGGCATTTTGGAGCAGTTCAGGGCATCTATGGTGGACATGTAGAATCAGCTATAATGAAAGATCTGATTTGAAGCCATTGATGAGTTAAAGATCCATGCTGACATAGAGTGCCTTCAGGGAACGGCCATTGTTGCTCTACTCTGGATCACAAAGTACAGTCAGGTGGATGTGCTGGCTAAATAGAGAAATCCTGGAGCCTAAAGTCTGTGAGGAGGAGCAGACCCAGGTATGAGTGTCAGAGAATGAGTTCCAGTTGTATTTAAGACAAAGTAATAGGTATCCAAGGGACCAGGCGTGTCTCCTGGATTCAGGAAAGTTGGGCCAAGAAGACAGAAGGCAGGGAAAGGAGTGGATGGGGTGGGAACCAAGCAACAAACTCAATAAGTGGATCTTCCTTTTATGTTTCTCTGGGTAGTAAAAGGAGAGACAACGTGCTATCTTTGGGGGCATGGCTCTTTGGTAGGTGCTAGGTTGCCAATTGAAAGTACTAAGGTCATTTATAAGAATAAGAGTTATTAGCCCCAATCTTGCAGGACAGCTACACAGAAGTGCACTATTTTTCTGGCATTTAAATAAGACAGAGAGTTACAGTTCTGTCTATGAATGTTTTTAATTGGATCAGTGATCCTAACAGAGCAGCAGTATAAGCAGAGAATTTAAAATATTCTTTCAATCCTTTTGGAATGTAATGCATGGGTTTAACAGACATGTATTGACATAACTAACTTGTTCAACATGTCTTTTTGTAAGTTACAAGTGAGCAGAAAGTAAAGTTTTCAATTAAACTAACAGATGAGATTTTTGTATTAGGAATAATATACTAATATGATATATACTCATACGATCTATATCCCCAAATGCAGTTATATCATTTTATATAAAGTTGTCTCCTAGTAGGAACTCAAGATTATTTTACAGAAAATATAAATAATGTGAGACTTTCTGGGCACTCAGTAATAGCCTGGGATATGAAGTAACCTGATTTATACTATTGACTGGGCATAGTTTCTGGTGGTTAAGGATGATTAACATAGATATGTGGAAAATGGATTGCAAAGACTGGAGAATGGACAATTTTTGCTATGTTCACCAGAGATCAAATTTTGTACATGGTTGCTTTTATTTTTAGTTGTCCCCTTAGTAAACCAGAGAGGTAATATATATCTGTTTGCCTTTGTGGCCTTGAGATTCTGTAATTTCATTATTTTCTGGTTGTGTTTTTTTTTTAAATTTTACTTTTTACTTTTGCAATACAATAATTTGTATTGATATACACTAGCATGTATACATACAAAAAGTAGGTATTTCAAATATTTTGTCAAAGGGGACTGTGTATGTATCTGAGCTGTAGCTCAGTGGCATAGCTTTAGGTATGCTCAAGGCTTGAGTTTGAGTCTCATCACTACAAAAATAAATTTAATTTAGAAAATCCTACATTGTCAAAAAGTTAAGGACTATTTGGAAAGAAAACACATTTGAAGTAAACCAGACGTTCCAATAGTTTGTTATATATACAACACATACTTGTAAATGCTTTAGAAAATACCTCAAAAGAAATGCTACCAGATAATCTTTTAACATTCAGAGTGAGATTTGTCTGAGAACTGTAGATTCGAGAGGAAAGTTGTCTTAATGTATTTTACTGCCGATCTTACTGAAGAAATTAACTCTGTACATCACAAGTAGAACTTTAAAGTCAAACATCTAAAGGAATTTAAGTGTATGTAAATGAATGTGTTTAAACTGAAAGAGAATGTTGGCAAAAATAAATCACATTCAGAGAGAATTCCTAGGACCTGTTCTGCTTTAGACAAGTTCCCCTAGTCCTTGAGCAAATATGTGGCTCTTTAAAGTAGTAGCCCACATAATTTATGGGTTTAGGTCTGTATGCTTCTGTTTATTTTTGTCATAAAATTCTTTGCTTATAGCAAAAAGTTAGGTAAGTGGTGGTCCTTTTGCCTGGCTTAAGAGTTTGTACTTTATGAACATAGACTAAAGTCACAGGTAATTCAGCTAACAACCCGAACATGCAAGGCTGTATTTGTATCTGAATTGTAAATTAGCACACAGTGACATTAAATTATAGGCATGATCAATTCACATAAACATGTTCTAAAGAATTTCATGAGCCGTGAGGGCAATCTCTAATTTGAGGTATTTGTCTGTCCCTAGACCATGAATTGAAATAGGAAAATCTAAAAACCAAATATCTTAACTCATTTTCCAAATTCATGAAACCATTGTTAATGTTACCTTTTGTTCTGTGTTAGTTGTTTCATTGTTTTGACGAAATACCTGACAAAGTATCTTGAAGAAGTATGAGTTTACTGAAGGGGGGCTGTAGTTGTTTTATTTTATTTTCTACTCTTTGGGGGCCCTCCACCCAGCTCCCAAATAAATTCACGGAGATTTATTCTTACTTATGAGTGCCCGACCTTCAGCTTAGTTTGTTTCTAGTCAGTTTTTCTAAGTTACATTATCCCATTTCTCTTTAACTATGTTTTACCTCCGGGCTTTTTACCTTTCTTTATGTATCTTTCCTTCTTATTTTGTGGCTGGGTGGCTGGCCCTTGGTGTCCTCCTCTCCTTCTCCTTTTCTTGATTCCCCTGCTTCTCTAAATTTCTCCTCCTATTTATTCTCTCTGCCTGCCAGCCCCGCCTATTTCTCTCTCCTGCCTAGATATTGACCATTCAGCTCTTTAATCAATTTAATCAATTAAATCTTTAATCAATTGGGTGTTTTAGACAAAAAAAGTAACACAGCTTTACAGAGTTAAATAATTGCAACACAAAAGAATGCAACACATCTTTGCAGCATTAAACAAATGTTTCACAGCTTAAATGAATGTAACACATCTTAAACTAATATTCCACAACAAGGGTCAGTCCATCATAGCAGGGATGTCATGTCAGCAGAATCTTGAAACATCTGGTCGTAGTACATCTACAGCCATGGGTGAAAGAGCCAGGAGTAGGAGAAGAGAAGAGGAGAGGAGAGGAGAGGAAAGGAGGGGAGGGGAGGGGAGGGGGGAGGGGAAGGGGGAGGGGAGGGGAGGGGGGGGGGAGGGGAGGGGAGGGGAGGGGAGAAGAGAGGAGAGGAGAGGAGAGGAGAGGAGAGAAGAGAAGAGAAGAGAAGAGAAGAGAAGAGAAGAGAAGAGAAGAGAAGAGAAAAGAGGTGACAGAGTGAGAAGAAATGAGTAAATATGAGACTGACTTGTTCTCAGCTCACATTGTTCTATATGGAACCCAAAGAGTGATAGTGTGGCTAGTGCGGCATGCTATTGCTCACATTTAAGTTAGATCTTCCTACCTCAAATAAACTAATCTAATCAGACTTTCACAGATATGCACAAAGCCTTGCCTCTTCGTCTATCTTGTCAGTTTCCCAGTATTAACATTTTTTATTCTGAGATATAGAATTTGTTCTTCACATTTTCTTTCAACACAGATCAGTCCATCACCCAGCTCCCATGGGTACTAATTCTAAAACACATTCTGAATCTATGTACATCTAACCATTCTCCTAGCTATTTACCGTCATTCATGGTGCTAACATTTCCTGCCCTTGAAGTGTTTTGCCTGCTTTTTGTTGTCTCCTCCCAGTTTCTCTTCACTTCCCAGAGCCATACCTTTAATACAGTAAAATTACACCAGGAAGGATATTGAATCTCACTGTCATTATCATGTCCCAGGTTGTTCTGGTTTAACCTTGTTACTCTACGCCAGTGGTTCTCAACCTTCCTGATGCTGCGACCCTTTAATACAGTTCCTCATGTTGTGCTTACCCCCAACCATAAAATTATTTTTGTTGCTACTTCATAACTGTAATGTTGCTACTGTTACTAGTCCTAATGTAAATATCTGTGTTTTCTGGTAGTCTTAGGTGACCCCTGTGAAAGGATCATTGAACCCCTAAAAGGAATTGTGACCCCCAAGTTGAGAACTGTTCTATATTATGAAAGCCTCTATAAGTTCTCAGTTGTAATAAGAATAATATTGTATTGTATTTTCTTATGTAGTTGCCTGTTTCATAGACCTTAAGTTCTGTGAGGGTTTACTCCAGAACCCCTGGATTCTAGCCCAGAGTGGGCTTCCCAATTATAAAGGAATTTATCATATTTAACATTACCACAATTCCTTAGCCAAGGCACGCATCAACACTCTTACTAATATACTTGTTTTTTTTTTTCACCTTAACCTAGAATGTTTATGGCTCTAAAGGAAAATTCCCCAAGGAAGAGTTTCTCAACAGGTTTTGTTTTCCTAGTGAGATTAGTAAAATCTCAGAAATTTCTTCTTGAACTAAAGACACCACTTGAATTCTCTCTCAATTTCAACTAAAATGCTAGTGGTGAGATGTCCACATGTTTCCTTCTGTTTGTATTTGTATACAAGTATGTATGCTGATAAATTAATGACCATTATTAACAATTTAAAAAAATATAACATATGTGAGCTTGTGGAGCAGAAGTTTATTTGCAGCTCTATTTCAAACAAAGAGGGTCATTGTCAATCTGCATGAAATGTCATTTCTGCTGCAAATAATAAAAATGAACAGCATGGAATAGACTCAGTTTCTGTTATTAAAACAGTGAAGATATGCTCGGCAGGGGTGTCATACAGTCTCCAAAGCTATAGAGAAACCCTGTCTCAAAAAACAAAACAAAAAAATCAAACAAAAAAAAACAGTGAAGATAAATGCAAGATTCCTTGCAGAAATCAAAAAAATTCATATTTTCATTATGGATAATGGTAAATTTGTCTTAAAACCTTGTGTTAGAAATGTAAATTTAGTGTTGGGCATAGTATCTCATGGCTTTATTCCCAATATTCAGGAAGCTGGGGTTGCAAGTTCAAAGCAAGTCCTGGCTGGATAGAAAGTACCAGGTCAGCATGAGTAATGGTGATACTCTGCCTAAAAGTTTTCTAAAAAGGAAATACAAGCTTAACCATAGACATGCATGGATTAAAATTATTGGCAAATAGTACATTTAGGGTTTGCTGAAAAATATTCCCTGGGGTTAGAGAGAGGATGGAAGAAATAAGAAGGTGAAGAAAATAAGAGAAAGTTCTAGTTGATAGATGTTAACACCAAATAAGCACATGATGAGTCTTTTATGTTCTGACTTCTACAAGTCAGAAAATTGCCATGATGTAATTTTTTTTTAACTCACCTTGTCTGAAGGCCAGAGAGCTTGAGCTTGTTTTGCTTGCTCAAAGTTGTCGACAAGCTGGCTACACACCCTGACCTAGGGTGTGGTTATTAGGTATTTTGGAGATTAAGATAGCCCATAGATTTTCTTCACCTTGACCAACGGTCAGAGAATTCAAGCACACTTCTGCTACTTCTTTTGAAATAAGAGTTTTGGCCTAGGGAGTGGCTGCCTTCAGGATACTTGGTCTAAGGTGTGTTCATTGCCAAAACAACAGAATGCTTAACTAAGAATATAGTTGTTTGATGTTTAGAGTATGGGAGCAAGTAACTGCTCTGGTTGTCCTTTGTTTCATGTTAAAGTAGTCTTTTGTCTTCTTCCCCCCCTTTTGTATTGGGGTCTAAAAGTGTATGGAAATTAAACACAGGCAAACTCAGAACTTGGTATGCAGAAGGCACTGAATTGCCTTCCCGATACTATGCTACGTCTCTGTGTTTCCTTCTTATCCCTGTTCCTCCTACTTAACATTTCTAATTCTTATCCTCCTACCTTGGAACTCACAGTCTTGGCTAGGAACACGGTAGAAGTTACCACAAAAAGGTGGCTCCTGACATTTCATGAACAGAGGAAATGGACATAGAAAAATGGAAGTTAGGGAAGCACCCTAACTGTGATCCAGCTTAAGCTCGAGGACCTGCTATTGGACAAGTCTCTCCTTGGGTACCAGGAGAAAAAATGAGATAATTCAACCAAAGTTTGATTAAGATTACTTTTGCTTTCCATTCAAAATTCCTTCCTCCATTCACTTCCGTTTGTAGTAAGAGAATTTTGAGGTATTCCAGGCTTTGGGAAGGAGTGGATATAACTGAGAGCAAACTGAATTTAGGATGTAAATGCCTTCATTTACCTTTGCTCACAGATGAACGATACTAGTTTAAAATTCAAAGCAAGGAAGTATTTTGACTCCCCCCAAATTTATTCTCTCTCTCTCCTTTTTTTTAACTAAGTCTGTCACATATGTTTTCATTACTTGTTTTATCTAATGAGAGAAAAAATTCCCAGAATGCTACCCATTTGTGATGAGATATCTTGTGTTATGGTCGAAGACATAGGACAGAGATTGTACTAATGCATAAAGTATGCCCTACGATAACTCCTGATGATGTTTGTGGATAGTAAGGGCAAACAAGATTTAAAGTCTATGAGGCCAGAATCTAGTTTATAGACAATTTTTCCAGTTATCAGAAATGTAATTTTTTTTTACTAGACTTGATTCATATTGATACCTATTTAAAATCACAATCATCGCCAGTGGAAACATGCTTATAAATGGTACAAGTACATTACTAAATGCATCATGTTTTTGCATTTTCATGGAAATCAATAGAAAAGAATTTACCAATATGGTGGTTTTATAGGACACACAATATCTACTCCTGCAATTTTGAGTGTGACTGTGTAGCTGCTTAAATGGCTCCAGATTGAGTGTTAGCCTTGATAATGCACTTTTGCCCGGTTATGGTGGGGACTTCATACATACAAAAGATATATAAAGCTGTGTTTGACGCCCCACAATGACCCAAAGAGCAGACAACACACACTGGATTGAACTAGCCATAAGTGATGGTGGCATTCAGACATTAGTAAGTGGATGAAAATGTTGCAATCTAGCAAATACTCCTATGAACTGAAAGATTTTTGGAAGCTGCCTTCAAGAATGTCTTAAAACGTGTAATATGCTCCTTGAGGATAAAATTTAAAATAAAATAAAATCAGATGCGTTTCTAGGTTTGAAACCAAACTTTCTTACTACTTCAAATTTCAGCCCTTTGTGGTTTCAAAGATTTTTTTTAAATGTTGTTTTCTTTTAATAGAGTTTCTCCAGAAAACTGAAGCATAGCCAAATCCCTCAACACAGAAAAAAAATCACTTAACAGCAAAAAGCAACTTCATCCTGTTTCACTTCATGGCTTTCACTTCCAAATATGGAATATAAGTATCTGGAAAGCAAGGTAATATTTAGCATGTTCGGCTTGTTTTGGCCTCTATAATACACGTTTCTTAAAGTTCATGTCTGTATAATTCCTCTATCTTACAAACCTTACTGCTTTGGGGTTTTTTGCTTTCAAGTGAAAATACTGTTGTATATTGCTATGTTTTCTTTCTCTTTTTCAAGACATTGTTCATCATTTTGGCTAAGAATCTGTTTACCCAGAGCATGCTGGCAGTATATTTTGTTTTCGAAACAAAATTTAAACACATTAACACACAATCAGTGGTGTGTATAATATGTATGGGTGAATACAATTACATGACCCATTTATAGCTTCCATAGCTAAAAGCAGGATGCCAGTTGTTTGTAAGTGGTTATGCCTTTGATCAAATTATTTCCACTTGCCATGCCTGTAACAGCATAGAAGCCCTTTCTCTTTTCCAAATTCGCTAGAATACTGTTATATGTAGTTTCACAAAATCCGAGTTTCTAAATCATTTAGGAAACTTCTAATGAATCTTGTTCTTATGATTGCATTTAAATGCAGCTGGATTCAATAGGTGAAGGAAGACGTACTTGAAATGCCAAGAGGTACCAAAATCTTTGTGAAATAAGCTAAGTGAGGTTGATATATTGTGGAAGAAGTCCACACTGCATTCAGCCTTTCAGGCAACCTGCTCCATTTCTAGTATGACTGTATACTTGAGGCTTTGGAATTCAATTGTATCATCTGTAGCCAACAGGAAAAGGAGAAAAAAGTATATGAAGAACAGTGTAGGGGCATGTTAAGAACTATACCTAAGAATACAAGATAGATGTGCATCATGAGGAACAAAATCAGTGATATGGCCTGATCACATCAAAGAGGAGGCCAAGACATTTCTAACATTGATCCTATGAGGACAAGAAAACAGCATTTGATGACTACTTTTTCTATTAGCATACATTTGGACATGCTATGGCACCATGAAGGTCTTTAATATTCCCAAATATTCTCCATTGACAAGCTGATTCTTTGATCCAGCTTGAATCAGGGTTGAATGTAAAAAAAGTCCCATTCCTATTAGGTAACCCTTTTTTTTTTTAAATATTAGGCATCATAGAAACTAGTGTGGGGATGAAGGCTTTGCGAACATGTCTTGTCAGGGTTAATGGTAAAATGTACCAGGAACATGAGGTGTCAGTGGGGATGAGTTGGGTAGTTTAGGGTAAAGCCAAAGGAAGTACCCTTACTCTTTTCCTATCTGCAGTGACTTGAGCTGCTGACTGTTCAGTAGATATAGTATTAAAAAAAATACACTTCCTAAAGGCTACCAGCATGAATTATTTTTTCCCTCTGTAGTCTTAATTCTTCAGGGAGATATTTGTGTGCTAAATATCAGTAGTGCCCAGACACCAATGGAACTATGAATTTAGTCCAGGGCTTTTGGACCTGAAAACTACTGACATTTTGGACATTAAAATTCCTTGACGAAGGGGCTGTCTGGTGCTTTGCATTATTTTTAATATAATTTTTGAGCTCTACCCACTGCATAATCTTCAAGATGTGAGAGCCAAAACTAGCTCTAGTCATTACTATGTCCCGTGGGAATCTAAATCACCCTGAGCTGAGAAATCCTGGATGGGTCCTTGAGCAGCAGGCAACACCACCCGCAACAGCAGCTTCTCTGTGAACAATGGACATTCCACAAGGAGTGTGTGTGATATTAGTGGAAGGCCAGATGCTGAGGCTCTCTCTTGGGTACAATATATTTACGGTGGGTGTTTTACTATCTATGCTAGATGGTCTGTCTACCTCACAAAATATCTCTGCAGTTGAGATCTGGTGTATGCACCTAATTTCCCCACAAATTAATAGCTCAGTCTTTTCAAATGCTTCTTATGGAGTACATGGTCATAGAATAAAAAGATCATAGTTAATAATCATTTGTTTATTATTTTTTGGAAACTCTGACCAGCAAGGAAGTATGAGGATTTCTAGAAATCACCAGGGTGCAGTGAAAGTTGCCAATAAAAATGTAAAATAATACAGATGTTGTTATGAAGCAGAAACATGTTATGTTTTAAATAAATCAGTATCCTTAACTATTAGCAAGAGAACTCAAGGTTTTCATAAAAGAACAATGGTATTATAATTTTATTATCTTTTTCCTACACATCTGGAATTTTGAAAACTTCTTGAATGAAAAAAAAACCCATTAGATTATTTAGGTTCCCCTTGAGTTCAATAGTAGTTTTGAAAATATATGGAAAAGCTCTGTCTCGATATCTTTTCCTTTTATGGATTTTTCTTAATTATTTGAAATAATTTATCTCAGTTAGTACCTGACAGACTTAGGCAACATCCAGAGAGAGATAGAGAAAGAGAGAGAGAGACAGAGACAGAGAGAGAGAGAGAGAGGGAAAGAACTTTATTTTAAAATCATACATTATTTTTATCATATCACTACAGAAATATTTTAAAATATAGGCAAGTATCAAAAAGTACTTGTCATTTTATAATATTGTGATGCATTTTTCTGGAGTCATTTCTTTGGCTGTGTACATGCCTATGTTGCTATAACACTGATGCCATATATTAACTATTTGAAAGAAGGGAAAAGTTTTGGGTTTTTCTTTTTCTTTTTTCCATTTTTAAAAAGAGTCCTATCCATGTAAAATCACACTGTCCACATGTATTAACTTCTATTTAAGATACAATATTCATATTAGTCTTTTGGTACCTTTTGAGGTGATTTTCAGTAGAGAGGTAATCGTTCCATGTTTTCTTAGCTTGTACTATCTGAACAAGTATGTGATTAATCTATTCATGAATTAACAGTGTCTTCCGATCTCCTATCCCACTTGGCTTGTAGTTTTCAGGAGATATATTTGTTCCAGGATTGAGGTCTTGGTGGTAAAAAACAGGCATGGTTGGTCTGGAAGGACTGGATGAATGGCACAGACTTATACGTCCATGAGGGGCTGAGTCTATAGCACATAGTGCCTGTGTGATGGTGAGTGGCAAGAAAATATCAGAAAAAAACTTATGCTTGGGAACCTGGGGCATCTTATGTGAGATCAATTGGGCTGGAATTTGGGGGTTAAGTCAGACAACCAAAGGGAAGCCTGATGTGTCACTTCCTGGGGAAGTGGGAGTATGTGTGTATACAGAGTTAAAAATTTAAAGCATGTTAGAGAAGTTGATCAAATTTGAAGCAGAAAAATTGAAGCAAGAGTAGTAAAATGACTAACTGTAAATGTGTGAATGAATAATAAGAAGTTAGGGCTCAAAATTATGCTGTAAAGTTTGTCCTCATTTAGAAGCTTGAGGAGGGAAGGAGTAATAAAACAGAAATGAACCAACAGGAAGTAAAAACAGTCCTACAGCCAGGGCTGTTACATAGAGAAACACTGTCTCGAAAAACCAACCAACCAAAGAAACAAACAAAACCTGTCCTGCAAGACTTCTTAAAGGGAAAATTGGTCCTTTCTCAGCTCGCCCTGAGAATGTTTTTTTTTTCTGTTGACCTTTAACCACATGTCAGTTATTTGAGTAGATATGAATACAGTGAGAATTTGTAAGCTTAAAGGAGAACGTAAAGTTTAAGAAGAAGGAGAGATTATTCCAAATTTACTTACTCCTAGGATCCTTGCTTTTGTCATTCTCACTTTTTCCTTCGGAGTATTTACCTATACTTCTCCCTGAATATAATAAATTTAATATGACCAATTTATCCTTCCTAGTGTGCCTCTGAGATCCACATGGTTACATGGTTCATTTCACTGCAGTCAAGTGTTTCCGTTTGCAGCTCATACCCATGACATCTAGCCATCTGCCCCTGACCTTTTGATCAAGGGAGGGAGAGACAAACCAAACTATGAGTAATCATTTAACATCCATAGCAAAGCCAGTCTCCTTTTTGCTCACCTTACACTATAGCAAACGTTAAAACCACCAAATTAAGCTTATCAGATGCCCTGAGTTCCAAAATAAAATCAGACATTTGGGGGAAACCACACAGTATGCACCTGCTTCATTCTTTTGCAAGATTCAAAGCATACTTTAAACAAACCAACTTCTTTAGTAAGTCATATTTATATGTTAGTTTCTCTACTAGAAATAAGAGCATACACTTGTATTCAGCTGTGCAAAGCTAAGGAACTTGAACACGCAAAGCTTGATTTGTGCCCTGAAAGCTCCAATTCCATGGAAGATAATATTTTTCACTGTTTCAGCATAGAACCTTGACAGATTATCTTTCTCTTCAAATTTTTATTTGTAAGAATGAATAATTGACATTATGATATTTTCCATGGTACATGCGCACAATTGAGCAAGCAGTAAATATATAATATTCAATTAATTTTGTATGAGTTAACTGTCTAAGAATGAAAAATTTCACCTGTTATCTATTCATATTTCATGCTAATAACTAAGAATGAGTCCTGCTTTCCTAACGCAACTCATGACGAGCAGAATAGGGCCACCATGAACTTTCCTTCAGTAACACATCTCTAATGTTCATCAATATTTTATATAAAGTCAGTTTGTGGAGTTAAATTTCCAAAACCAGCTTGTGAGATCTGGCAGATACTATGCACTTAACGTAAAAGTTGAAAATGCATAATCCAAACACATCATAAATTATTTATATGTAAGCTAATTTTGTTTTTACTTTTAGTTGGAACTTGTTCTCATCTCCAGAGAGAAAAGATAATATTGGATCAGGAAAGTTTCAGGTATAGTTATGTGAAATATCAACTTGTTTCTAGACGAGGATGTAGAATTGTCTCCATAAAGCACCCCTGTACAATAGTTTGTCTTATTGCTGGATCTGGGTACTCTGAAGTACAAAGTTGAAGACATCAAGCCTAGGAAAGATACAGGTTTGGTTCTAGACAGTGATTATACCAGCAGAGATGTAGTCTGGTTGCTGAGTCAGAGTGATAGGCACAGAAATGATAATCTTTATGGTTATAGATGATGAGCCCTTATAGAAGAACTCCTCCCTGACATTAATTGTGTATCTGTGGGAAATAGCATCCATTACCCAGGCACAATGTTAGCAAGATCCAGTGGGGGAGGTGTTAGTACCAGCTACATGTGTATCACTGGAAAACTCCAATGGTGCTTGTAGAGATCTTTTACTGTAAAAATGACTTCCACAATGGAAATTGTGAGGTCAGTTGAGTAGTATTGTTTCTCCTCAGTTGTAGGCTTTGGAGTGCTATATTCGTTCTTTCTAAGTAAGTGGAAAATACAATGATAACTCCCTGTACAAAAGGCTGGGAAAGAATGACGCATACAACTTGTAGGCTACTAGTCTTTGGTGCTACAGTTCCATGATTCTAAAAACTTCATTTCCATGCTTGTGATTTAATCTCTCAAAAGTCAGAAGAACATAGACTTTGGAGTCAGACTACCTAAGTTCACCTCTGAGTCCTTGACCTCTTTGTAGTTCCTTGTTTATCATATTATTTATGTATTTATCTATAATATTTATAATAAATTACTTAGATAATAGTATTTACATCACTAGTTCCCAATGAGGACAAAATGAGTTAATGTTTGTTTTACATAAGGGTAAGAATTCTCTATTAAATTATTCAAAATAAAACAAAGCTATTATCAAAAAAAGTTTTGATAATAATTGGTAATTTTGATAATTGAATCATTTGTATTAGTCTCACATAGGACTATTGTGACAAATGCAAATTCTAAGACAGATATGGTAACAAAAATATTGCTGAGGTTGAAGCTAGCCTGAGCTATGCAGTGAGTTCCAGACCAGCTTGGGCTACCAAATGAGATCTTCTTTCAACTCCCCAAAGATAAATATTACAAGACAATGTCCCTGACCTTTCACATAGTAAAAGGAGCCCTAGGAATTGCTTTTTCTAATAAATCTTTCAGGAAATTTCATTAGGCAAAGTCAGATTCTAGAATTATATATGTCATGTTTCTGATTCTCAATAGGTGTGATGACATCACTAAGTTATTTTCTTAATGGAAAAACCTTTCAATTGATTGTGCAAATTTTGTTCACTTAGTTAAAATCTTCTTCGAAATAGGCAAAGCTCTAAGTCACCCTTTCATGCAACATTTACTTCCACCTCTTTCTTTCAACCTCAGATGTGAATTATCACCCATGAATTTTGTAAACTCCTCTTACATTACTTCTGATATAATCTACTAAAAGCAACCTAGAATTTGACTAGGGTCATCAAATAACCATTGCATAAAATTTAATGGAACTGTACTTATTCTCTGTGTTAGTAGTCTCTAAGCAGACTTCCAAGTTTCTGAGGGAAAAATATGACAAGCAATTACTAAATGTTTATTGAGCATGATTTTAAAAATCAAAATGCTTCCATAAATATAAGTCAACATAGCTGAGAGGCAAGTAATGGTACATCTTAATAATGTGGCCTGTGTTTAGTTACAAAGAATGAACTTGTCTTCTATAAATTACTTTCACAGAGAAGTAATGCTCAATGATTTATTTGAAGAGAAAGCAAATTAATATCCAGTCCTGACACTCATATGTTTATGGATTGCCTCATTTTGGTTTGTTTGTATGTTTGTCACAGGAGATGTTACTGATGTACTTTTAGAAGATAGTATGCTAGTGAAAATGTATTTGCACCAACTATTCTTTTTTATTTTAGTGGTGATGGGAAGATAGGGTCTAGTTGAACTTGTTGATGATTATCTAGACTTGGGGATTTTATCCATTACCTTAGAGCAAATCAGAGTTAATTAATAAAGCAATGGTTACATTAGCACTTGTCTCTCAACTATGAAACACCACCCTGACCAAGAGATTAGTTGTATGTATCTTCTCCTCCTCCTCCTCTTCCGTTGTTGTCCTGGAGTTTGATTTTCCACATAAATATTAGAAAATTCCTCCTCTTCCTCTTTCTTCCTCCTCTTCTTCTTCATCCTCTTCCTTAGTCTCATCCTCTACTATTATTATTATTGTAATTTTGGGGAAAATCACATGACAGGTGCACATGTGGAAGTCACAGAACAATTTAGAGGAGTTGATTCTCCTTTCACCATGGTACCTTGGGATTGAATTCAAGCCACTGGGTTTGTGTATCAAGTATTTTTACCCACTGAGTCTTCTCAATGTTCTTTCCTCTTCTTTTTAATGTAGAAAAACAAGTGCAGTCAATTATAGTTTCAAAAACCTGCCACAGCAATTTGTCCAGTCCCACAAGTTCTATAAGAACCACACCACACTCCCATCAAGAGTCAGAATCCATATATCCTCCCTTGAACCTCAGTGGTACTTTGAGATTCATTCAATAAATAGAATCCAGTCTAAAATGATTGTCTTCTGTTTGGCTCTCTATTTTGGGAACATTCATTACTAAGAACTAGGAAACCTCAGCTATATGAAGAGATCATATATACTGTGACCGAGACTCCAACTTCAGCCATCAATATTATTACAGAGCTAGAGTTTGAATAATTCCATATTCTAGTATTCCAGTTGTCTTGGCTAGTTTTGTGTCAACTTGACACAAGCTAAAGTCATCTGAAAGGAGGGAACCTCAATTGAGGAAATGCTTCCCTAAGATCCAGCTGTGAGGCATTTCCTTAATTAGTGACTGATGTGAGAGGGAACAGCCCATTGTGAATGGTGTCACCCCCGAGCTTATGATCCTGGGTTATTTAAGGAAACAGGCTGAACAAGCCATGGAAAGCAAGCCAGTAAGCAGCACCCTTCCATGGCCTCTGCATCAGCTCCTGCCTCCAGTTTCCTGCCCTGTTTTAATTCCTGTCTTGACTTCCATCAATGATGAGCAGTACCGTAGAAGTATAAACCAAATAAATCCTTTTCTCCCCAAGTTTCTTTGGTTATGGTGTTTTGTCACAATAGTAACCCTAAGACTCCAATCCTGAGCCTTTGAGCTGAGTAAAATAGTGATTGTCATTGCTAAATGTGCAAATTTAACTTTTGTCCGATTATAGGAATCAATGACCCTTAGACTCTTTTCTGATTAACCTATAAGCATAAATTCAAAGTAGTTAACCATTTATTCTATTATTATTTATTGGTGAGATAATTAGCATATCAGTCAACTTTTTGAAGATTAATCATTTTATTTTGTTGTTTTTTAAAAATTTTTATTGATTTTTATTGAGCTCTTCATTTTTCTCTGCTCCCTTCTCCTTCAACCCTCTCCTAAGGCCCCCATGCTCCCAATTTACTCCAGAGATCTAATCTTTTTCTACTATCCATGTATATTAGATCTATATATGTCTCTCTTTGGGTCCTCATTGTTATCTAGGTTCTCTGGGATTGTGATTTGTGGGTTAGCTTTCTTTGCTTTATATTTAAAAATCGCTTATGAGTGTGTACTTGTGATAATTGTCTTTCTGGGTCTGGGTTACCTCACTCAAAATAATGTATTCTAGCTCCATCAATTTGCCTGCAAAATTAAAGATGTTGTTATTGTTTTCTGCTGTGTAGTACTCCATTGTGTAAATGTACCACATTTTCCTTATCCATTCTTCAGTCACGGGGTATTTAGGTTGTTTCCAGGTTCTGACTATGACAAACAATGCTGCTATAAACATAGTTGAACACATGTCCTTGTGGAATGATTGAGCATCCTTTGGATATATACCCAAATGTGCAGGGATGGTTCAACATACGAAAATCTGTCAACATGATTCATCATATAAACAAACTGAAAAATAAAAACTACATGATCATCTCATTAAATGTGGAAAAAGCATTTGACAAACTACAACATCCCATCATGATAAAGGTCTTGGAGAGAGCAGGGATACAAGGAACATACCTAAACATAATAAAGGCAATATACAGCAAGCTAATAGCCAACATCGAACTAAATGGAGAGAAACTCCCAGCAATCCCACTGAAATCAGGAACAAGACAAGGTTTTCCACTCTCTCCATATCTATTCAATATAGCTCTTGGAAGTCTTAGCTAGAGCAATAAGACACGAAAAGGAGATCAAGGAAAAGAAGAAGTCAAATTCTCATTATTTGCTGATGATATGATAGTTACATAAGCAGCCCCAATAATTCTACCAAGGAACTTCCATCAGTTTTTACTAATAAATTATTTTATGTTAAATATTTTATGCATTTCTTTTGCTGTGTTTTATTCCATTAGTGTTTGCAATTGCCAACATGATTTAATTTTAGTGATTATATATTTAACATATAGTATATTGTATTATGGGGACAAGCTTTTGAATTTTTTTTACAGAATTTAGCTTTTTATCAAGTGTTTTATTACAGTCATGCTTTTAAATCAGTTGTCGAGTTTCTCCCTTTGATTGACATTGTTCGCCCTATAAATAGTTAAGAATGGTAGAAAGAACACATAAATACATGGATCCTCTCTCTTCAAATAGTCTGATTTATGAGAAAGATGAGTGTTTTTTAAAAAACATAAATATACTGGTTCCCATCTATAATCCCAATACTCAGAAACTGAGGCAAGATGATCCCTGTGCTTTTGAGGCCGGCCGGGCTATACAGTGAATTCTAAGATTGCGTAGTTACGCTTAATTAACAAGAATGGCATGAATATATAGAGACAAAGTATGAAATAGGAGATGATAATGACAAAATTTTGTCATGATACTAGAAATGGAACTATGAGAGAAGAAGAAGAGATGGATCTTAAGGGGGTGCGTAATGGAATATGACACAAAACCAGGAGCAAAGAAGAGCACTGGCAGGAGAGAGGTGGGAGGATGAGAAAGGCAGACCAATAAAAATAATGTTTCTCGGGGGCTGGAGAAATGGCTCAGCAGTTAAGAGCACTAACTGCTCTTCCAGAGGACCCAGGTTCAATTCCCAGCACCCACATGGCAGCTCACAACTGTCTGACAATCCAGTTCCAGGGGATCTGACACTTTCACACCAATGCACATAAAATAAAAGATAATTAAATCATAAAAATTTTTAAAAAAATAATGTTTCTCAATGCCGTAAAGCAGGCCATTATTTTGTAAGCTAACTTTCTAAAACTACTAAAAATTTTGAGTACTAGCAGGCAAAGATATGGGAGTTAAATGACTTAACGGGCTGAAGAAAACTAAATTTTATTTAAAAGTTGGGTAAAGGGAGAACTAAGCCTAATGTGCAGAATATTCCAAAAGGAGGAGATTTGGAAGGCAGAAAAATTGATTGAAGAAAATCTGTTTTAGAATTCAGTCCCTCGCATCTCCATTTCAAAGTTAGGCATATGAAGAGACATTCATTCACTGTTCTAACAGGAGACTGGACATGGTAATATCATCTCTAACTACAGCAGTACTGGCCTCAGCTAAAACAGAGGCACCAAAAAAAGACACTGGACTAATAGAAACCTTCTATATAGTACCTGACATCTTCAGCCATCTTTTTTTTCATATGGCTCAATAATATTGTTAGTTAAGAGATGTACTTAAGATACATGATGTGAAAAGCATTGTCACTAGAGAATCTGACCTCTAGGATAAATAAATCAGCTCAAGACATTCTGATCAGAGGCTTATCACATAGTATCCTAAAGAGAATAGCACTAAAAGACACTACCTACCCCAAAACTCATGTCACCTCTTGAGTGCTCCACATCTATGCACACACTAGGACACCTGAGATTTTGTGGGGAAAAAAATCCAATATAAAATGCCAATAGAAACGGGAAGAAAAACTTCATAAGAAACAGAGCAAATAGGAATCTGAAGCAAGAACTGGAGGCTAAAAAAGACAAACATTTGGTTAAGGGACTCTAGAGATGGCTCAGCATTTAAGAGTCCTTGCTACGCTTCCAGAGGTCCTGAGTTCAGTTCCCACACCATGTGGCCCACAACCATCTGTAATTCCAGTTCCAGGGGATCCAAAGTCTTCCTCTGGACTCCATAGGCACCAGATATGTGCATGTAGGCACTCACATATATACACAGAATAAAATAATATATTGAGAGGAAACATGCAGTGAACACAAGACCTCAGAAATGGAAATAACACAACTTATTAGAGTTACGTTATTCCTAATGCTGTGACCCTCTAATACAGTTCCTTGTGCTGTGGTGATCCCAACCATAAAATTATTTTCATTGATACTTTCTAATGATATTTTTGCCACTGTTATGCATCATAATGTAAATATTTGATATGCAGGATATCTGACATGTGACCCTTGTGAAAGGGCAGCGTGACCCTTGCCTTGAGATCCATGATGTTCATTAAGGTGACACGGAGGAATTGGAAGGAGGAAATGAGAAGTGGATATGAACATATTTCATGGTATACATTTATGAAATTCTCAAGGATTACCAACTTTCCAAAAATAGGGCCATTGTGGTGGTGCACACCTTTAGTCTCAGAACTCAGGAGGTAGAGGCACAGGCAAAGGCAGGAGGACCTATGTGAGTTGGAGGCCAATCTGTTCAATACATAGTGAGTTCCAGGACAGTCAGAGCTGCACAGTGAAACCCTGTTTCAAAAAGCCCAAACCAATATGAAATAAAAACTTATTGAAAATAAAATATAGAATCGTCCATTAATAAGGCAGAGTAGAAAATAGAATTGTATCATTTCAAAATAAGAGGTCCATGTAGTATATAAATCAATTAAAATCTTATGAATATAGGATAGAGAATATCCAGTGAAGGAAATCAGTCATAAAATAATTCTACTATTTTTTACCTAGAATTTGTAAAGAATATAAATGACCTGAGTGAAAGGAGTTACTGGTTCCTAAGAACAATAGATAAAGCAGACAAACTCCAAGGCAAATTATCAAAAGAATTCACAAAGCTGGGGACAGATAAATATATTTTATAAACCATCAGGAGGCAAAGCCTAGCTTCATATAAAGCATCAAAGATTAGATTAAAACAGATTTATTATCACTTAGTGAAGGCTAGTGGGCAATGAAGTGTTCAGAATTTCAAGAGAAAAAAAAAAACAATTTCAAACCAACAGTTCCCTATTCAATGTCCAATAAACCTCAAATAGACCATGGATTCTAGGAACTAGGAATCCAACTTCAGAGAAACTAAGAAACTAAGAAAATACTCATAATAATAGCAGAGAGGTATTCCTTAAAGGCTTCTAGTTGTTAGGTGTAGTGGCTAAAATGGATTTCAATGTTCCACTGCCTGGTGTATGTGCCTGTATAATACCCTCCCTAAGTATGGGTGGGCCCTGTGAATATTACAGGATAATAGATTGTGTTATACAGTAATAATAAAGAAATTTTTTAAATAGATAGTTTATAAGTCCTGAATAAATTGACTTTATGTTTCTTCAAGGGCGGATTTGAAGCATAACTAAAAAAAAGCTCAGAGAGAGAAATTGGTGTTCAATCTGAATATCCCAAAAGCAAAAGAGCCAGCCACTAGCTCTTACTTCAACATTAGTCTGAAATGATGATCCTGCCTCCAGGAATCTAAGAATGAGACTGAGAGCTGTCTCCTCCCATTTTATAATTCTCTCTACGGCTTGGATTAAAGGTGTGCACCACTGGGATTAAAGGCATGTACCACTACTGCCTGGTTTCTATGGCAAACTAGTGTGGCTACTATGATTGAAGGTGTATGCCATTATGTCTGCTGGGATTAAAGGTGTGTGTCATCATATCGACTGGGATTAAAGGTGTGTGTCTTTGCTGCCTGGTCTGTAAAGCTAACCAGTGTGGCTGTTTTACTCTCCTGATCCTCAGGCAAGCTTTACTTATTAAAATACAATTGAAATGCCACTACATAGACACTACATAGATTATCTTTTCTGGGGAATGACCTAATCAAATAAGAGAAGAAGTTGGGAGTATGAAAGGTATCATCATCTTCACCTTCAAGAAGCAGACAGCCACTTATGTGACTAGGAGGATATGCCACAAAATAGAGGATGTTGGTCTATAGCCCTCAGTTTCACAAACACAACTGAAGGTACTGAATTCCTCCAAGAACCTGTGAAATTCAGCTGAGAACTGCCTGAATTCCTGCCTGAAGAAAATTGTGAGATAATCAATGTGTGCTGTTTTATGGCCCTAAATTGTGACAGCAGATTGCTAATGTAGGTGTGGATGGCAGCCCAGGAGACTCTGAAGGAATTTATCCAGAGTTATACAATTGTCCTAATGTCTTGAGAAATGCACACAACTTGAAGACAATTGGGAAATAAGTTAGCTTAGCAAGAATACCAAAGCCAAACAATCAAATACAAGACCATGGCTAACTGTAAGAAAAACAAAACTATGCATTTCCAGGAACAGGATGTACTGTGTCATTATAATGTAAAAACCAAATGACAGACAGATCATAATTACATAATGAATACAGTGGGAGGATGGAGATGGAAGGTGTGTGTTAGGGCAGAGAAATTGGGAGAACATCTTCATCTTTATACTCAGAAGGATGGATAATGACTTGTATGGACAGATGCCGAACAAGTGATATATTTCTGTCATTGCACCTCTGGGGAGGGAACTGTTCAAATTAGGGAAGTAGGTAGCCTTCATTTCTTGTTAAAAGCTTGTAGTACTTGATTCTTTAAGATATATGAATGTGAGGGCTGGCAGGATCAATCAGTGGGTGAAGGCAATTGCCATGCAAGCATGGTAAGCTGAGTTTGACCCCAAGGACACATGAGAAGGTCAAAGGAGATAACTGATTTCACAAAATTTCCTCTGAACTTTACACAAGTACCATGGCACGCATGCACATAATCATGTGCGTGCTTTCTCTCTCTCTCCCCGCCCCTGTCTGTGTGTGTGTCTCTCTCTCTTTCTCACACACACAGGCCAATAATAATAATACACCTCATGAACATGTAAGTAATGAAAATGAGTTGCAAGAATTCAAAGTTCAATAGATTAAATATACTTAAATTAAATATACTGAAGATTAATTCTTGAGATGACATTTTCATTTATTCATACTTTCAAGTTCTTCCTCATTATTCACTGTTTATAAATGAACAAGATCAAATACTGTAAGATTCATTTAACTTATTCCATGTATGAACACTTGACACAAAGGAAGAGAATTTCCTTTCTTAGTCCAAGTCACTTTAAAAATAAGCTTCAGGGAAAAAAACGACCTTCAGGAAATATCCTTATCAAATAAACAATTACTGCTATTTCTAAGTTTTTAGCATGTTCTAAAGTTAGTGTATGGTTTCTGCTTGCCCAAGTCCATGAGAATAGTTAAAATAGTTTTGCCATATTAGCAACTCTCAGCAAAAGACTGAAACATTCAGTGTTTCTTCAACAGCCAACTTCTCATTTGGCTGGCATCTAAAGTGAACTTTTATCATATATTCTTATCCTCAGATGTTGTCCTTCAAGTAGAATTTTGTCTTATGAGTGCATTTATTATTTTAATATTTATTTATCATTTTGATTTTCTTCAGGTTCACTTTCTTATTTAGCTTCTCTAGGATCACAAATTATAGACTCAAAGACCTTTAACTATGGCTAGAAACCACTTATGAGTGAGTACATACCATATTCCTCTTTTTGGGTCTGGGTTACCTCACTCAGTAAAGCATTTTCTATTTCCATCCATTTGCATGCAAAATTCAAGATGTCATTGTTTTTTGCCGCTGAGTAAAACTCTAATGTATATATGTTCCACACCTTCTTTAACCATTCTTCTATTGAGGGGCACCTAGGTTGTTTCCATGTTCTGGCTATTACAAATAGTGCCGCTATGAACATAGTTGAACAAATACTTTTGTAGTATGGTAGGGAATCTCTAGGGTATATTCCCAAGAGTGGAATTGCTGGGTCCTGAGGGAGGTTGACTCCCAGTTTCCTGAGAGGATTTCATACATGAGTAATTTTTTACATCATTTCCACCCCGCACTCTCCCTTTCCAACTCCTGTGACCCCCCCCACTCCCTTTCAAATTCATGACTCCTTCTTTAATTACTGTTGTTATACAAACACATACACACATACATACATGCACACATACAAATACAACCTGCTGAGTTCATTTATAGTTGTTTTTATGTATACGTATTTAGGGCTGACAGTTTGGGATTGGATAACCTACCTATCAGGGTCTAGTCCCTGGAGAAGACTGGTTCTCCATCTCTCCTCAGTCATTAATCATTTCCACCTAGGGGGGAGACATATGGTATTTCCCCTATCCCATTGGAATATGGAGTGTCATTGTGAAGGTCTTGTTTAGGCTACAATATTGTTAAGATTTCATGAGTGCAGCTCCATGTCATATATGGAAGATACTATCCTCATAGCAGACATCTTGATTCTCTGACTCTTATAATCTTACGACCCCTCTTCTGAGATGTTTCCTGAGTCTTAGGTGTAGGGGTTGTAGTTTAAACATCAATTCGGGATAGGTGCCTCATGATTAGTTGTTAAGTGCATTTTGACCAGTTGTGGATATCTACAATGGTCTCTGACCTGTTGTAAAAAGAAGTTTCTTTGATGAGGTTAATATTGGGTTTCTTTGACAGTTCTCAACCTTATTGTTTGAAGTAGAGCTCTCCCTGAATCTGAAGCTAACCAATTCCGCTAGACTGTTTGGACAGTGAGTTCCAGGAATCTACCTGACTCTGTGTCCAGGATGATAGAGATTTGCAACTGTGGTTGCTTTTTATGTGAGTACTGGGTAACTGAACTCACCAGTCCCCATCTTTGCTATGTAGTTATTGTTCAAAACTTTTTAAAGTAATATTTTTGTGTTTGGATGTCCAAAGAGTGAATTATTAACGTTATATTCTAATAGCATGCTTATCAATTGCTCAGGAAAAAATGTTATGTAAAGAATAAATAGCCATAGTGAGCAGTCAGTGGTTAAGAGTACTTGCTGTCACACACAAGATCTTCACAGGTTTAAACAGGACAAAATCACAACATTGAGAGTGGGAGTGGTCATGGAATCCCACTCCAAAACAAAAGTTTTCTGAATTTAATACCTGCTGGTCAAGAGAAAATCAGTTTTTTCAGTGGAGTCTGAGTATAATCATCACATCTAGAACAGGTCTTATTCCCAGGAGTAGTTGGCCAACACAAAAGAAACTATGTTCTTTCATTTGTTTGTTTTTGTTTAGTTTGGGAGCTTTTGTTTCATCATTTTTTTGTCTTACTGGGATTTATTTGTTTTGATTTTCTTTTTGTTTGTTTTTTTCTTGAGATAGAGATATAAGGAAAAGGGGAGAGAGAGAGAGAGAGAGAGAGAGAGAGAGAGAGAGAGAGAGAGAGAGAGAGAGAAGAAAGAGAGGGGGAAAATAGATGAGAAAGAGCATAAATTTGGGTGGATAGGGAAATGGGGAGGATCTAGGATGAGTTGCGTACAGGAAAAGCATGATCAAAGTAAGTTGCATAAAAATTTAATTAAAAATAAAAAGAAGCACTTGCTCTTCTAGCAGAGGACTGGAGTTCAGTTTTTAGTATCAAAAGTCACCCAACTCACAACCACCTGTAATTCCATCTCCAGGAGGTCCAACTGGACTCAACTCTCTTCTGGACTTAAGAGGTGTGAGCACACACAGATACACACACAGATACCTACCAACACACACAGATACAGACACATGCACATACACATACAAACACACCAAAAAACGTGTACATGCATGCACACATAAAGAAAAACATTAAATCTTTCTTTTAAAGTAAATAATAAAATCCTACAGCAGCATATTAACCTTTTGTTTTGAATTGTTTTATTCCATTGTAATCCCATGAAGATACATGACTAAAGGATGTTCAGGTTATGAAATTTTCATTGATTTCTCTAGGATAGTTTCTTTATTCCTTAACCAATAAAAATTAAAAGTAAATACAATACCACCACAATATCTGTGCAAAGCCTAAACTTTGGAACAGTTATCAGGAAGTTCCTACAGCTTAATGATATTGGATGTGGCTTGAATATACTTTTTCTATTGCCCTTTTCATTATTGAATTTATACCTTCAAGGTAATTCTGTTTATGTGCTAAAAATCCTGTATCACAATTTTTCCAAAATATGTAGTGTGGCCATGTTCTTCCTGCTTCTAAGATCCTTAATGAGGCATCTCCTGACTTTGTGCTTCTCACCCCTCAATCAATTTTGCATTGAAACACATCATACAAAATATCTGCTTGAAAGAGGAAAAGAAAAAAGATTCAAATATACATGAATATATGGCACCTCCAGAAAGCAGTTCAATATTTCCAGGTCTGTTGTTTGAATAACTATGCTTTTTAGGGAAGTGAGTTTGTTCTTGTTAAGTTTGATGAGAGAAGAGAAGGACGAAACTTTAGCATATATAAAAACTGGGCTGTGGTCACCCCATTTATCATTCAGCCACAGAATAAAAACTTGGCTTTTTGTTCACTTATAACTCAATTGTTTGCAGCAAGCATGTGCATATATTTAAAGAACTCTTTTCTTCTGAGAAATCAATGTGACACCTTCCCTTTTTATAATTCAGAAAGCAATTTCTACAATGTGAAGAAGTAATTTAACTAAATAAATAATGAGGATCTAGAAAGAGTATGAAAATTGAGGGAGGTCAACAATCCCCATAAACTGCAGTTAATATAAAATCAGATCTAATATAGTATAAAGTAAAATTGATATTAACATAATTAGTTAATATCATCATTGACAACATATTTTTCCCATAAGTATAGGAAACTATGATTTATGTCTAAGAGGAAGGGCTTTTTCTGATTTTTAACTTAGATCTTACCCTCCCCTGCCTTCTTTGTTCCCATTTTCTTCTCTCTATCTCTCTCCTTCTTGTACATTATGAAAATGGGAAGAAGTGGTTAGAAGTGATCGGCTTAGCTGCACTGCTTTGCTACCCTTTTTCCATTCTTCCCTAGTGTATCTGCTCTAGAAACTTACAGATTAACATTATTTTGAATCTTGGCATCCAGTTGCCTTTTCCGTATTACTATCCAGCCACTGTATATTCCTAAATGCGCAGCTGGCCAAAAGAGGGGCTCTCAGCCCATTGATTCACAGATGTAATCATTTGATCAGTTGAGCTTCTTTGTGTGCTCCATGGGCATATGTATGATTATAGAGGCGGAATCGAAGTATTTGTGCAGACCAGAAAAGGATTCTACCACTTAGCTATGTCCCACCATCTCCTGATCATCTAACCTATTATTCAAGTATTTATTACATATCGCATATACCTGCAACATTTATTTCAATATCTGTGGAGGATGACATTTACCAGTGCACTCTGAAACTTCTCAGGGGAATTCAAAGTTTCTTCTACAGACTGGCATGGCTACCAGACTCCTCATTTTAACAATCTTCCACTGTCAATTTCATTCCCGTAGATTTGGGAGACTATCAAATGTTTTCATCAGTTCTTCAACATTTGAATATTATCTTATCTTTTCACATGACTCTAAAGAAAAGGCACCTTGATAATGTGTTTATATTTCTGTGGTTTTGTTTCAATTCCCTGAACTTACAATTGTCTACTCCACTGTTGGCAGTTCAATGAATAAAACTTCTGTTTTAAGTAATGTCTCCAACTTTCTTTAGTAGAGGAACAGTCTAAGAATCTAGTGAATCTAGTGTACTCTTACAATATAAGAATCATTTTCCCTTATTTCTCTTGTAAGGTTAATCTCTGATTTCTAGACAGAATTCACCCATTTACCATCAAATTCCTGGATATATACTGGTAATATACAGTGTACTTGTTGAATAGCAACTTATTAAATTATCTAATAGTCTTCTTAGTTGATTCATATATAAAGGACACCAATTCCACTTATCTCCTATTATATCCTCAATGCTTATTGTTGATGCTATAATAGATGTTCAACATATACTTTTTGGTGAATATAGTTGATATTCATGCCTTAACATTAAATTCAATGTTTGTTTTAAAAATAATTTTATTCTTTAAAAATTTCATACAATGTATTCTTATCATATTTACCCCTCAGCTATTCCCTTTTACTCTTCCCAGATGCACATTCACTTTTCTACCTCCACAACTCATGTCCTCTTTTTAAAAATTCTTTAATAACTCATTGACTTTAATTTGTGCTGTCCATGTATTTCTGTATGGACACCACCAGAGCATGATCAATCTACCAGGAAACACACCCTTCAAGAAAACTGGCTCTCCTTCCTCCTAGGAACTATCAATTTCTATTATCTCCTCTGTTATTCATGTGAGCTCAGGGCTCCCTTCCCACTTCATGCTACATTGTTTACTGGCTTGATCTTGCGCAGGTCTTGTACTGTAAGAGGAATGGCGGGCCGTTTCCCACCACTTGCCCAGCTAGCTTTACCCGAAATAATTACACGAAAACTGTATTCTTTTAAACATTGCTTGGCCCATTACCTTCAGCCTCTTATTGGCTAACTCTCACATATTGATTCAACCCATTTCTAATAATCTGTATGTCACCACGAGGTCGTGGCTTACCAGGAAAGATTCAGCATGTCTGACCTGGCAGCTTCTTGGCGGGTGGCTCTCTGCCTCTGCCTGACTCTGCTTCTTTCTCCCAGCATTCTGTTCTGTCTACTCCACCCACCTATGTTCTGACCTATCAGGCCAAGCAGTTTCTTTAGTAATTAACCAATGAAAGCAACAAATAGAAAGAAGACCCACCTACATCATTGTGCAAACAACTATAGTTTCTGTGAATTCATGAGCACAGAAATTCTGTCATATCTAGAAGACACTATTTCCCTCTGGTTCTCTTTGGTCTTTGGCTTTTAAAATTTTTCCACTCCCTCTTCTTCAATTGTCCCAGAGCTTGGGGAATGGGTGTGATGCAGATTTCCCATTAGTGGTGGAACATTCTACACTTTGACCAGTTGTTACATTAATTACCATCCATTGCACAAAGGAACTACTCTAGTGAGATTTAAGAGCTACACCAAACTGTGAGTAAAGAGATATAAATTTTTAGGGCAGTTTGACATTGCGCCCTTATAGAAGAATAATAGTATCTTTGACCCTGGAACCCATGAAATCTACAACCATAGATTCTTGGCCATATTTAAGTACCAGGCATAAGCTTCCACTTGTGGAGTGGGTCTTCAATATAATCAGAAGGTGATTTATTACTCCTACAGCTTTCATACCACTATCGTACACAAAGGCATAACTTGCCATATGGACATTGTTATAGTCCAAAGTGTTCACAACTGAAAAAGAGTGTTGATAATTTCTCACCCTGCCTCAGCCTCCATAGTACCTGCTGATACTGTGTGAGCTAGAGAGTAGATAGGAATCTTCCTATTCAGTACCAACTTTTTCTATGAAAAGCTGGCTGCATCTAGTTCTTATTGGGTCATAAAGGTTCCATAAAATTAGCAATACTGTTATTTTATCTTATAAATGGTGCAAGGTATTTTATAAATTGAAACAAATTGCTAAAGTTGATAATAAAGACAGAGGGGGGAGGGAAGAGAAAAGGAAGAGACATAGAACAAGGTGAATGTTGGATGAAAGTATGAACAAGAGAACATCTCATTAGCATATTGAAGGGAAACAGAGATTTGAATTATGCATATCAGAGCTTGAACCGCTGATATTATGCCAAAGCTGCATGGATTAGCAGATTAGTCATTTTAGGATGAAAAATATGTAAATGACTATTTTTAAATGAACATATAAACATTGTAAAATTTTATAAGAAGTGCTTGAACTTCAACTTAATATTTGGAAACACAGATGTTTCTAAAATGCTCTTTCCTTTAATTAATGGATATATCCTCATTTAAATGCTGCGATGACAGGCAGGAAAAATAGTAGTTTAACTAGATAAACAACCGTCTTTTGTATAGCTTTTCAAATTTTAATTAATGATTTCTTTTAGCTTGTCCTCAATGAAATTAAGCAAAGAACTAAACTGAGAGCACCAATGACTGCTAGTTCATCCTTCCTCACTGGCCAAGCCTTCCATGAAATCAAACCGAGGCTTTCATAACTGGAAACTAAGTGATTTCTATTGTAATGCAACACTCTCCATATGTTTAAAGTGGCTCTGCATACTACCTGCAACATTAAACTTACCATTGCAAGAATTTTAAACTGGATTCTTTTCTGCTCTTTAATGAGAAACTCATGAATATTGTAACTGCCTTAGCCTGGGGAAGTTCATATGACTTTTCTTAAGTTATAGAAGGTTCATTACTTGAGAGGAAATGAATGATCTAGGTTCGCATCAAGTTTTTTTATTTTTTTTAATTGTTTCATTCTTTAAAATGTGGAAGGAAGAGTAGATGAAAATATGAAAATTGACTTTATTCTACCTTCTTATCTGCAATCAGGTTGTAGCTAAAATGAATCTTTCTCAAGCCAAAATTTTCTAATGAACTTGACATTTTCCACATTATTCCTTCTCATCTTCACCCTCATTCACTGTTCTTTCTCTCAGACTATATGGGCAAAGAGTACTGAGGAGACTGTGTTGAGCAGGGCTTAATACTGAGGCTCCATGTAAGTTGTCCTCCTCAACTTAAAGAATTAAAGAATCTACCTCTACTATTTTCTAAGCCCCAGTTATATAATCTGTAGCTCTTTGGGCTAGAGCTGGCATGTCACAGAAATTGGACAATAGTAAAATAAATCTTATTGTACAACAATGCGATTTTTTTTAACTTTTCACTTCTAAATGCACATCTTTTTATGTTAGACCATTTTTATTACTTTATAAATAATACCAATCAAAATTTCCACTTACTCCCCTCCTCCCACTTCCCTCCCACTCCCACACACACCCTGTTCCCCCACCTGGACCCCCTCCAGTCCTAAGAGATGACAAGGTACTCTGCCCTGTGGGAAGTCCAAGGCTCTCCTCCCTCCCTCCAGTCTTAGGAACGTATGCATCCAAATAGACTAGGATCCCAAAAAACCAGTACATACAGTAGAGACAAATCTCAGTGCCATTATCATTGGCCCCACAGTCTGCCCCAAGTGTCAGCCACACTCAGAGGGTCCAGTTTGATCCCATGCTCCTTCAGTCCCATTCCAGCTGGCTTTGGTGAGCTCCCATTAGATCAGGCACACTATCTCAGTGGGTGAACCGACCCCTCTTGGTCCTGACTTTCTTGCTCATCTTCTCCCTCCTTTTGCTCTTCAACTGGACCTTGGGAGCTCAGTCTAATGCTCCAATGTGGGTCTCTCTCTCTATCTCCATCCATCACCGGATGAAGGTTCTATGGTGATATTCAAGATAGTCATCAGTCTGACTATGGAACAAGGCCAGTTCAGGCACCCTCAACTAGCTGGGTCCTAGCTGGGGTCATCCCTGTGGACTCCTGGGACCCCCTCCAGAGCCAAGCCTCTTGCCAACCCCTAAATAGCTCCCTCAATTAAGATATCTCCTTCCCTGCTCCCATGTCCATCCTTCTGCCATCTCAACCACCCCACTCCTCCAAGCTCTCCCCAACCCTCCCCTTTTCCCCTCTCTTTCTTCCTCTCCCCTTTCCCCCACTCCCATGCTCCCAACTTTTGCCTGGTGATCTTATCTGCTTTCAATTTCCACGAGGATTTATATATGTTTTTTTTGGGTTCACCTTATTATTTTGCTTCTCTAGGATCACGAACTATAGGATCAATGTACGTATAATCCCAGTAGCACAGACAATAAGAGCAACAATGAATAAATGGGACCTCCTGAAACTGAGAAGCGTCTATAAAGCAAAGGACACAGTCATTAAGACAAAAAGGCAACCTACTGAATGGGAGATCTTCACCAACCCCACATCAGACAAAGATCTTATCTCTAAAATATTTAAAGAACCCAAGAAATTAGACATTAAAATTCTAAATAACCCAATAAAAAATGGGGTACTGAACTAAACAATGAATTCTCAACAGAAAAATTTCAAATGATCAAAAGATACTTAAGGACATGTTCAACTTCCTTAGCTATCAGGGAAATGCAAATCAAAACAGCTTTGAGATACCATCTTACACCTGTCAGAATGGCTAAAATAAAAAACACCAATAATAATCTATGCTGGAGAGGATGTGGAATAAGGGGAACATTCATCCATTGCTGGTGGGAATGCAAACTTGTGCAACCACTTTGGAAATCAGTGTGGTGGTTTCTCAGGAAACTGGGAGTCAACTTACCTCAGGATCCAGCAATACCACTCTTGGGAATATACCCAAGAGATGCCAATCATACTATAAAAGCATTTGCTTAACTATGTTCATAGCAGCATTATTTGGAATAGCCAGAACCAGGAAACAACCTAGATGCCCCTCAATAGAAGAATGGATAAAGAGAGCCTTATCTGTTTGGATGCTCACCTTCCTGGACCTGGGGGGAATGAGGAGGACCTTGGATTTCCCATAGGGTAGGGAACCCTGACTGCTCTTTGGCCTGGAGAATTAGGGGGAGGAGGAATGCGGGAAGGGGAGGGGAGGGAATTGAGAGGAGGGGAGGAAGTGAAAATTTTAATAAAACATAAATAAATAAAAAAGAAAGGATAAAGAAATTGTGGCACATCTACACATTAGCATACTACTCAGCGGTATAAAACAATGACATCTTGAATTTTGCATGCAAATGGATGGAAATAGAAAACACTATCCTGAGTGAGATAACCCAGACCAAAAAATATAAATATGGTATGTACTTACTCATTAATGGATTCTAGTCATAAACAAGAATGCCAATTTTTTTCTCAAAACCAAATGTATAATTATTCTGATGTGCTTCTGGCACCACACATCCCTGTTGCATTGCAGAACACTACTGCATGCTTAGTTCTGAACATATAAGAAAGACACACAGGGATGGCAAATGTCTGGTATGAGCAGTTCTAGCTGTCATCTTGAGACCTTGGAGGCAGCAGGCCTTCGTGCATATTTTTGAGGTGTTATATAAATTAAGGTTAGGGTTTGAGAATGTCTCTGAGGGAAAGATTTTCTTTATCATGTTAATTGATGTGGGAAGGTCCATCTTAAATATGGATGGGGCCATTCTCTGAGCTGGGGGTCCTGGATTGTGTAAAAGTAGCAAAGCAAGCCAATTACTATCATGCATGCATTAATTTCTTTGCATAACCTCATATGACCACCAAGTTCCTGATGCCTCAGCTTCCTTATCTTGATGGACTGGAACTATGAGCTTGAATATATCCATTCTTCTTAGTTGGTATTGTGGGTATTTCATTACAGCAACAGAAAAGAAACTAAGAGACTATTGTAACGCACAGCTGGAATGAGTGCTGTATAAAATCCTATGGCTTAGATCTGAGGTTAGAGTACTTTATAAATTGCATTGTTTTTATTGTGTATACAATAATTTTTGTGTTTATGAAGGACAAAATTTTAATATTTGAATATCGTTATCTCTCTGCATGTAAATATCAAATTGATATATCTTTGGGTTGAATTGTACTGGAATTTTTTATTTTAAAGCTTGCTAACTTTAGTTCTACATGTAAAAATATGGTACAGGACAAAATTTCTAATATTTTTTGAAATGGCTTTCAATATATTTCTGTCATTTAATGCTTGGTATGTATGCAAAGTAGTGTTCTCAGTACTGATGGTTCTAAAATAAAAATATTAATAAAATTTGAAAAAACATTGAAGTTGCCCTATGGCTTTCATTATCAAACATTCAGACATGATTTCTTTCTTTTTGTAAATAAACATCTATCTCAATGGTATGCAAATTTGCCTTAGTCTTTAAAATGTGGCAAAATTATCTGTGTACTGGGGATTGTTTTAAAATTAATTTCTTTATAATTCATTACTAGTAGTTTTAAAAAATATATATCTACTTTATGTATCGTGTACCTATGCATGCCTAAAAATACCTTCATTGAAAGGGGGTCAACAGTATAAAATCTTTTTAAAATTTAATACTGTATTTATTTATTTTTGTGTGTCTGGGTCTGTGTGCATATTTTGAGATTAGAAGATGTCTTGTGGGAGTTAGTTCTCTCCTTCTACCATTTGGGTTTTAGGAATCGAGCTCAGGGTACCAAGATTCCAAATCAACACTCATACCCTGTGAGCCATTTTGCCAGCCCACTAGCAGAAAATCTTTCTTAAAAGCCCTATTCCAAGTGGCTAGCAAAGACAGATGCTAAATCTTTTGAACTAGTTGTGGATGACCAAATGCTCTTTCAATAAGTTAAACATGTATTTTTCTAATTATTGACTATTCTCTTTGTGTTCATATTAAAAGATATATATTCCCTCCTTGCCTATTTCTTTTCATTGGACATAGACTATTGTCACAATCAGCTCATGAAGCTGTCAGCAAATCTATGGGGACCACTTTATGATGGTAAAGTAAAAGGAAAATAATATCAATGTGAATCCCATGGTTATTAACAAAACATACAGAATTCATTAAAAATGACTTTTACAGCTGAGCTCTCTACTCTGGCGTCTTCTCTATTACTGTGTTCCATTTCAAAGTTACATCTTTGTGAACGCCATCAGGAAATCCTGATGTTTTAGTAAGTCTTCAGAAGACTCATGCTAGAGTCCAATTTCCCTTGCCCATTTTAGAAAACCACATACTATTTCTAACCTTTTACTATTGGTTAAGTACTCTATACATTATTGTTTTATTAGAATAGAAGTTAATTTTTCTCTTGACTTGAGGGATAGGAAAAATCATTTCAGGTAAACTTATATTACTGAAATATTAATGGATAAAGGTAATTTAAATTAGTGCTTCTTTAGGTGTTATTCATGCACCTCTCACAGAATTTTGTGCCATGTGCCGGGCATTGGTTACATGAGGTAAGAGAACAGTGCAGAGAAAAATCAGGTACAGCCATGATAATCAAGGGTTTTATGGCGCTTCTGAAGGAGAAGCAAGTGCAGAATTTTAGTAACGTACGTTAAGGACTGTGGTAGAGGTATGCTCCATAAAATTGGGAGCCAAATGCTAGGGAAAGCAGTGACAAGTTTTAAAGAAAATTATGAATAAAATCCACAAAGAGCAAGGAAACCATGTTTATAACCCCAACACTGAAGAGACAGAGTAAGAATGGATAAGAAGCTCAAGGCCAGGCCAGCCTGAGCAACATCTTAAGACTGTCTCAGAAACAATTTTTTTAAAAAAATAATAATATAAGAACATAGTAGATGACTGACAAATTTTCTAGCTGCCTGACTCTACATTCTCTTTAACTCATGGGAAGTTGCTTTTCCTCCCTAGTACTGAACTTAAAAGTGTTCTTCTCCTGTGTCACTGAGAGCTCAAAGCTCCTCTGTGGCCTAGGACCCTGCAGTAAGAGGTTCCCGTAGGAAATACTGATGTATAAAAGAGTCAGGTAGGTGGCAGATTATGAGTTTGCCTTCTGATGATAGAAGCAGAACTTTACCGTGAGGTATGCAGGAGTGGGAAGAGCTGCAGTCATAGGGTGGAGGCTACAGTACTTCAGTAGTTTTCCTGGGAAGAGAGTATATAAGCTGATTCATGACTCTTCTGGAGATTTTATAGGTTCCCCCATACCACTCAGTATGAGCCATTGATGTCCTCAATGTCCCCTTTGGTGGACATAATTTGGACCTAAGGGCCTTGACAGATGTAGGTATCTATGATCTGAATTAGGCAGAGTAAACAATATATAAAAAGAAAACATGGGATACAGAAGTGGAATAAGTTTGCTGCAGAATAGTGATGCCTTTTGTATCAGCAATTAGTAGGGAGTAATACAAGGAGATGAGATTGAGGAAAGTCTCAGGAGTCAGAAGGATGTAGTTCTAAGCAATCTATAAACAGTGGCAAACCATTGGAAAGTTTTCCATGGGAAAGGTGCAGTTTGTATCTTCAAGTGGGAAGCTAGGTGGCTGTAGGAGATGGTGCAAGTGAAGAGGTCCTCACAACGAAAAGACTTTTTGCAGGTTGCTACCATGGGCCATTTGAAAGATAATGAAGATTTTTAGCAAGGCAGTGACAGTGAAGACAATGGAGTGGGGTTGGCATTTGAAGTGGATTTTTGAGAATTTTCATGAGGGAGAATCAGTAGGACATTACGACTTTGAATATGGTAATGAAGAAGGGCAAAAGAGCTAATTTTGGTTCTACTTCACATTACTAGTGGACTAGTGGACGATGTAAAGGATTACTAGAGGTTAGAGCTTGACAAGAGGGGTCAAAGGGGACAAATTGAAGCATTCTGGGAGGAGAGCCACTAAAATGATTATTAACTCTGGAGTCCAAATTATGAGGGGAAACTGAGTTTCTTCCATTAGTTGATTATTGCATTTCTGTTTTCTCCTTCTTCCTCAAGCTTTTGTTTTTTTTTATAACAGAAATAAGGACAAGAAGGAATTTCATAGATGAAGTTGAGAGAAGTTGATATATGTAATGTATGTAAGAGCTACTAAAGGAAGGTCTTTAGAACAAAACTAATATGGGGATGTGCTGTTATGGGCAATCCAGTAGAGATGACCACTCACAAATTTATAGCCAATTAAAATTCTTTATTCTAGCTAACTGGGGCCACACCCAAGCATAAATTACTAGTATTCAGAAATTAAACATCAAAATAAGAGTCCTTGGGTGGTCCTAGGAGCTGTGCATCTTTTAAGCAGAATGTTCGGCATGTTGACTTTACAATTGCATATGTTTAGAATACAGATCAATGAAGGAATGTGTCCTCTAGTTTGCTCTGATGAATGACTCTCCTTATCTTTTCTTCTTTCCTGCTATTATCTTTTTATCAGGTTGGAAGCAACCTAGAAAAACTCATCTTCAGATCCATCTCAACCCTGAAAGAGGGCTGGCATTACATCAACAGTTGGTGGGGAATGCATCTATTTATGGCCTTTAAGTAGAAGATTTTATAAGTTCCCTGATAACACAGGTCTGCGCTATCTCCTGCTTTTAAGTAAACAACATTCTTCACTTTTTCTTTTCTTTCTTTCTTTCTTTCTTTCTTTCTTTCTTTCTTTCTTTCTTTCTTTCTTTTTTTCCTTCTTTCTTTTTCTTTCTTTCTTCTTGGCCTTAAATGGAAAAAGAAACAATTAAAATCTGTGTCTTAAGTTCCAACCATTGTTTAATTTTCTCATTAAAGAAATACGTTTAAACCAATTAAAGTTTAAAAACTATTATTTAGCTTTCAACATCCTCTAACGTTTGTGTGTCAAACTATTAAAACCTATCTCTTTATTGTCTTTATTTTTTCCATTTACCATTCTCTCTCTCTCTGTTGAAAGACCATAAGGAGAGGTCATTGTAAAGTCATTGAGTTAAAAAGACAGTAATACTCAGTTCTAGAGACATGAAAATGATATTAATTAATGTTAAGAGACAATGTAAATTAGTATAAATTTTTTATAAGAAACCACATTGGCAAGTACATTAAGAATGTCTGTATTCCAAAGTCCAGTTGAAGAGTGGGAGGAGTGAGAATATGAGCAAAGAGGTCAAGACCATGATGGGTTCACCCACTGAAACAGTTTACCTGAGCTAACAGGAGTTCACCAACTCCAGCCAGACAGGGAAGGAACCAACATAGGACCAAACTAGTCCCCCTGAATGTGGTTGACAGTTGTATGGCTGGGGCAGACTGAGGGACCACTGGCAGTGGGACCCAGATTTGTCCCTACTGCATGTACTGGCTATTTGGGAACCTATTCTCTTTGGATAAATACCTTGCTCAGCCTAGATGTAGTAGGGAGGGCCTTGGACCTTCCCCAAAGCAATATGCCTTACACTCTCTGAGGCGTGGATGGGGGGCTGAGGCGAAGGTGGGGTGGGTGGTGGGAATGGGAGGAGGGGAGGGAGTAGAAACTGGAAATAGTATGAAAAATGAAAAAAACAATAGTTTGTTTTCTTTTTAAAAAAATAAAAGAAAAGAACTTTTTTTTAAAAAAAAAAGAGAGCCTGTATCATTTGGTCTAATTATCTTTCTGGAAATGTATTTCCAAACAGTTTTGAATTAAAGGGGATAAAAAATTTCTCCTCAGCAGTAACATTTATATGCTGAAATAATGAAATAATTGCTGACAGTAAGTATAACTAACCCTATGCAAATGACTAAACATTCTTACCCAGACATAATTCCTGTCGCTTGATTGAATCTTAGGTATACTCTGAAGGTGGCAATATTGAAGATTACAAAATAATATTCACCCATTTCCAGTGTATAGTATGGAGAATTGTAGTATTATATATAATCTTTTGGCAAAGCTCCCATTGGAAAGTTGACCTTGTGGCCTTTCAGGGTAAATCACCTGTCCCTGCATCCAGACAGCTGCTGGTCTTCTTACTGCAAGTGAAGTTGTTCCATTTCTAGAATTTCACATAAATGAAATAATGGTGTTTATGAGATAATAGTTTTTAAACTTTAATTGGTTTAAACGTATTTCTTTAATGAGAAAATTAAACAATGGTTGGAACTTAAGACACAGATTTTAATTGTTTCTTTTTCCATTTAAGGCCAAGAAGAAAGAAAGAAAAAGAAAGAAGGAAAGAAAGAAAGAAAGAAAGAAAGAAAGAAAGAAAGAAAGAAAGAAAGAAAAGAAAAAGTGAAGAATGTTGTTTACTTAAAAGCAGGAGATAGCGCAGACCTGTGTTATCAGGGAACTTATAAAATCTTCTACTTAAAGGCCATAAATAGATGCATCCCCACCAACTGTTGATGTAATGCCAGCCCTCTTTCAGGGTTGAGATGGATCTGAAGATAAGTTTTTCTAGGTTGCTTCCAACCTGATAAAAAGATAATAGCAGGAAAGAAGAAAAGATAAGGAGAGTCATTCATCAGAGCAAACTAGAGGACACATTCCTTCATTGATCTGTATTCTAAACATATGCAATTGTAAAGTCAACATGCCGAACATTCTGCTTAAAAGATGCACAGCTCCTAAGACCACCCAAGGACTCTTATTTTGATGTTTAATTTCTGAACACTAGTAATTTATGTTGGGCCATATAATTATAAGGTAAATGATGCTAGATTAAGTATAATTGTGATTTCTATAAACGTAAAGACATTTTAAATAAAATTGTAACCTAAGTTACCACATACAGTCACATGATTATCTGGATGAAATTCTGTGTACATCAGGTTAATGTAATGTGTGGACACAATGTTAACTATTTAATAAAAGCCACACATATGTGCTTTCATATGTGTGTGTATTAGTACATATGTATTTGGAAATGTTGAATGTTTTTATATTTTTTCCCTTTTTAAGCAGAATGGGAACAGCTTAAATGTTTGACTTTGTAATAGTCCCCTAATAGTCTACTTTGATTTTTAAACATTTATTTAGCTATCAATTAATTATGTGTACAAGTATACATGGGAGAAGTATGTGTGCCACAGTGTGTGTATGTGTGTGTGTGTGTGTGTGTGTGTGTGTGTGTGTGTGTGTATATGGAGGACAGTAGACAATTGTGGAAGTCAGTTTTCTCCTTCTATCATTTAAGACTGAACATTTACCTTCTGATACATTTGCCAGCCCATTTTTAAAAAATTGTGATATAATATACATAAAAATTGAATTAATTTAAAAATAAGTTCCATACATTTGTACAAAGTTTATTGGTCATATATATCCACTACTATCTCCCTCAAACTTTCTCTGGTGCATCCTACCCCATCTCCTACCCAGTTTCATGTTCTCTTTTTATTATGATTTTTGTTATTAATAACCCTCTTAACCCAACTAGTGCTTCCTAAATGTACATGGGTATGTGACTAGCCATTGGGGCATAAGTAACCTACCAGTGGCCAAATCCCCAAAGAGTGACCTTTCCTCAGCAGCTGTCAACTGCCAAGAACTGCATCAATAGGGTTGGAGCCTCTGGGAGCCTTCCCTTATCCATGTTAAAACTTTAACTGGCTTTAGCTTAGTTGCTATTGATATCAACATGTACTTGCACCAATGTATGCATACACAAATGCACATGAGTACTCTTGTGTATGTGTGTGTGTGTTTGTGTGTGTGTGCATGCTTTCAGAAAAGCTTGTTTGTGCAATAACATCAGGAAATTTGAAGGCAAATGGATGGAACTAGAAAAAATTATCCTGAATAAGGTAGCCCATACCCAGAAAGACAAACAATGTGTGCACTCATTCGTAAGTAGCTATTAACTGTAAAGTAAAGGATAACCATGCTGCAAAACACAGACCCAGAGAGACTAGGTAACAAGAAGAGCCCAAGAGAGGACACTTGTATCTCCCTTGGAAAGGGAAATGGAAGAGATCATGGAACATCCAAGGGAGGATGCTTGGATCTCTCCAATAAACGGAAATAGAGGGTGGATTGGGGGAGGAAGGCATAGGAACATGAGGGATGGGATTGCGGGGAGGGGGGTGGAGGAGGACAGTACTGAGAGAGATGACTAGAAAGGAAGACTTTACGGGACCAGGTAGAAGCCTGATACAATCAATGGAAACTCTGTAAGGCTGATCCCAGCTAAGTAAGACGTCTGACCTCCAGGAGTTTATAAGGATGGCCCCAGCTAAGAGTTCTGGCAGTAGTAAACGCATAGCTTGAACCGGCTGTCTCCTGTGACCAGATTGACTACTACAATTGTCACTGAAGAGCCTTCATCCAGTAACTATGGAGGCAGATTCAGAGACCAAACATTGAACTGAGCTCAGGAAGTCCTGCTGAGGTGGAGAGATTGTAGCAGCCCGGGGGCTCAGGGACATCACAGAAAAACCCACACAAGCAGCTAACCTGGCTCATGGGAACTCACAGAATCTGAACAAAGTACCGGGAAGCCTGCATGGGACTGACCTAGGCCCTCTGTACATATGTGACAGTGGTGTAGCTTGGTCTATTTGTGAGAATCCTGGGAATGGGAGCAAGTGCTGTCCTTGGTACTTTGGCTAGCTCTTGGGAACCCATTCCTCGAGGAGGTCTCAATGAGGAGGGTTGCAGAGAGGAGAGGCTGTGGTTGGGATGCAAAATTAATTAATTTTTTAAAAAAATGCTTGTTTGTCTGTAGGCACTTAAATCTATAAATACAATCTTCCCAGTCCAGTTACTATTGCATATATCTACATCTATGTTTATATATCTATATATCTATATCTATATCTATATATAATGATTTCAGGGCTGACCACTCTGTATTGGACAACCAATTAGGAGACTCATGCCTGGAAAAACTAATTCTCCCACTCTTGGCATTCTTTATTTGCCTGTAGATTTTTTTTTCTAGTGTTGAAGCCCCATGATAGCCCCCCTTTCATGTAACATATTTGGTTGTACTTCTTTGGGTAGCCGTATTGTTGAGCTATTCATAGGTGAAGCTTCACTGTCATTTCTAGGAGACATAATCTCATAGGAGCGTTCCTGGTACTTTGGCTCTTACAATCTTTCCGCCCCCTCCCCCATGATGTTCCCTAGCCTCAAGTGCAGGAGTTATGCTGGAGATGTAACAACACCATCAATCACTTGTTACCTGTATCTTGTCTGGTTGTGGTTTTCTGTAATGTTCCCATTCTGTTGCAATGAGAAGTCTCTTTGATGAGGGTTAAGAGCTACACTTATCTATGGAGATGAAGCTGTATATTGAGAAAACCAGTAGAAATTGTGCTGGTTTAATATAGTATAGTAGTTTCTCCTTTGAAATCCATGACCTCTGTAAACTCAGAAAAACCACAGCTCTCATCTTAAAGAGAATAAGTCATAGTTATTCTGGGCCGTTTTGAGTGACCATGGCCCAGAACCACAGATTAAGGTTACCCTAAATTCCATATTCCAACATGTAAACAGTTACATGAAGTTTTTATTGTTTTGTCAAACAAAGAAAGTAATAAGTGAAAACAATTTTAAAACTGTAACATGAAGGGCCTGTTTGTTTGTGTTTTTCTGTCCCTCCCAGTACCCCACAGCTGTTTAGTCCCAGAGAAAATCAACCACAGAGGACTCCGTACGTAATAAAGCTGATTGGCCCATTAGGTCTGGCTACTTATTAACTAACTCTCACATCTTGATTAACCCATTTTTCTGATCCATTTTAGCCATGTGGCTCAGTACCTTTTTCAGTGGGGCAGCTCACATCCTGCTGCTTTGGTGATCTGGGCAGGAGTGGGAGAATCAGCTTCCTCCTCCCCAGAATTCTCCTGCTCTCCTTGCATCATTTCCACTTCCTGTCTGGTTTTCCCACCTACACCTCCTGCCTGGCCAATCAGCATTTATTTAAAACATGATTGACAGAATACAGACAATTCTCCTGCACCAAAAATGCATTGGTGACCAGATTTCTCCTCCTCCACCAAGGTTGGATGAGGCTATTTGGCAGGAGAAGTGAGTCCCCCAAGCAGGTAACAAAGTCAGAGACATCATTCCCTGCTCTCACTGCTAGGAGTTCTACAGGAGAACCAAGCTACACAACTGTCACATATATGCAGAGGATCTAAGTCAGTCCCATGCAGACTCCCTGGTTGTTGCTCCAGTCTCCGTGAACCCCTGTGAGCACAGGTTAGTTGGTTCTGTGGGTTTTCTTGTGGTGCTATTGACACCACTGGGTCCTACAATCCTTCCCCCTGTTTGTATGGGAGGGACTTGGAAGAGGGGAGGGAAGGGAAGCTTTGGATAAGATGTAAAAACAAAAAAATAAATAAAAATAAATTTAAATGCATTGGTGAGTACATAGGGGAGGTGAGATGGGTATAGAAAAATGTGTCGAACTTTTTTACAGGTTTAAAATGTTATCTAATGTCCTAGTTTTTAGGTTTGTGGAAACTAGTGGTGGACTCAGTTAATAGGTTTCAAAAGACTTTAATCTATTGTTAGTACTGGAATTCTAATTAGCCAGTCAGTCTCTGCAGACACAGATACTTTTCAGAAGTTTTCCTTCACACTTCCTTATTTCCAGGTGCTGCCTAGGTTTCCAGTATCAGACATGTTCTCCCTTCTGTTGAGCATGGCTTTAGTTCAATTAGATTTTCATTACCACCAAGATATGAGTGCCACTATTGCATCCTTAGGGTTTTCCCTCCATGCTGGTCATCATTGTGGTTCATAAGCATTGTTGCTATGTAGGACTACTGGTTGCCTCCCTCCTTTGGAAGCTTACATAGAACCTTCTGGTACTATAAAACGTGTCTTTAAGGAGTAGACATTAAGGTCAGATCTATCTCAGATACTCTGGGAGTCAACCAGTAGCAACAACAATAACCTATATTATTGTCAGAGGCCCCTAGACCCCCTTGACCAACAATGCAAAAAGATTTCCCATGCCTTCTGTTACGGCTTTTTTTTCCCTTAAGGTAGTTTATTAGTCTATGGCTCTTGTAGGGAGTATTGTCAGCCAAAGTGGAATAACTTCATTTGAACTACATAAGTATATGTATGTGTACTGTGTGTGTTTGTATGTGTAGTATTCAATTTACATAAATAAATTATGAAATTATTCATTTAATGTATGTGTGTATATATACATACATGCAAGTTTGTGTCCAAATATACCTGTGTGCCTCGGCCTGGGTTTCAAGTAGGCTAGGCTAGTTAGCCAGCAACCCCTAGAGATGCTCCCATTTTCTATTCTCCAGTGCTGGGGTTAAAAGTACATGCTGTTACCTCCAGCATTTTTAAGTGGGTTCTAACGGTTGGATTCCAGTGCTCATGCTTGTAAGAAAAGCACAGTACTGACTCAGCTATGTTCCTAGCCTGATACTCACATCATACTTTTATATAATTTGTATATGTACACATGTAAGTTGAGACTATATATGTCAAATAGCTGTAATTTAATGGATGTCTCCCTTTGTCATTAATGTGTCATGATATATAATAAATTTAATTTAAAATACCCATAAAATCAGTTTATGTATATATTAATTTAGTATCAGGTGGATGATATTTTCTTTCAGTTCTTTGATATCTTTGTTTAAAATTTATTTAGTATTCATATGACATGGGTCATTTGTTAAAGACTCTTCATGTGTGCTGATGGGATTTTAACTGGAATTAAAACCTTATTAGGGAAGAATTAATATTTTACCAACTGATTGAAAGCATCACCCATCCCCTGGCATTCATCCTTGGGGTACCAATGGAGCACCAATGGAGCAGTAAACTCCATCTCAATCCCCCTCCCCCAAAAGTTGCCTTGATCCTGACTCCACCTCCGGAAAAGCCCACCAAGCACTGACCCCTCCCCAAGGAGAATCAAGACCACTCCCACAGACTATATATGCTGACTCCAAGAAAAAGAAAACATGGTCTCTTGCCATGTTCTCCTGGCCATCTGGGAGTGCTACATTTTTTAAACATGGGCATCTTTAATTCAGTCTAATCTGGTCTAATTGGAATTATTTGTGTCCGTGGAGAGGCACATTTTAAGATTATTCCTAACATTAAAATGTTAGGAATATTCCTAAAAACGAGCCTTTCTGTCACCATAAATAATTCCAATCAAACCAAATCAAACCAAATTAAAAGAGATCCAGGTTTAATTGGATGTCTGCACTCTCAGGTGGCCCAAGGGGGTGGAATGGAAATCTGACAGGACCACCGAAGATGAAGAGGGAAGACTACATGTTTATTTTCTAGGGAGCAGTTTAAATAGCCTGTGGGAGTGGTCTTGACCTTTCGTGGAGAGGGGTCAAGATTTGGTGCGTTCCCTTGACTCTCACTGGGGAGGGGTCAAGGTTTGACGTGGGAGGGGGAGGGGGGCTTCCTAAGATGTAGACTGCAGGATGGAATTACATTCCAGACGCTTTGTATAAGGGGTGACAAAAACCTGAGGTGATATTTATGACAAACATTTTAGGCTCTTGGAATTATTTGCATTGGTGGAGAGGCTCATTTTAGGATTATTCCTAACACCAAATAAATATTCTATCTCAGAAAATAGAATGACTTTAATGTTTTCAAATATTTTATATCTTATAACATTTTTAAATAATTTACCTATACCCCCTATTAAGATTATTTCCAGCATTCTTCAATGATTACTATGACATTTGTGCCATCATGTTAATAAATATTTCATATTGCTATATTTTTAATCAAGGTACCTTATTTCTTTTTTATTTGTATCAGTATTGCTTTTGACTTGTGGTTTTGACTAGATTCTGGGGACCTGAACTTATGTCATCAGGGTAGTCCAAGGAGTGCTTTAATCACCAAGTAATCTCCCAGTTCTTACCCCCCACCTTTTAAAGCCAGGGTTTTACTATGTAGCCCTGCCTGACCTAGAATTCGTGTAGATCATACCGGCCTTGAACTCACAGAGATCTCCTGTTTCTGTCTCTTAAATTCTGGGATTTAAGACACGTACCTTCAAGACTCACACTCCAGTCCTTACTTTTAATACTTTTCAGTAATTTGGTTTATCTTATTGTTTCCTATAAATAATATATGAATCTATTACTGAACTATTTTTAAAATGAGTTTAATAAATTTATATTTATTTTCATTGTAATATGTTTGATCTTTTCATGTCTTGATCTATAGTTTTTAAAACCATTTTCCTATTGTCACAATGGTTTTCATCTTCTGATCCATGTGTAGAATATTAGTTAAAACCATAAATTCAAGCATATGCCTGCTTGGGCACAGATCCCGTTTGAGCGTGTTAAGAATCAGGAACTGTTAATTCTTTGTGCCTACGGGTCCTTCCTTATAAAATTTGAAAACTGGGCTAAAAATAGCCCCGATGGCACAGGTAACTGAAAAGTGCTCTGTGAAAGACGTTTTGAATGTGCTTGCAACATAGTAGGTGCTCATAACTGTTAGTACTCATTTCCTGGGCTTTTTTTTTGCCTCCAGAAATGCTAATAGTTTTTATTAAATGGTTATTATCAAATTAGAAAACATGTGCTGCTTATATATCGCTACTTGTCAGTTACACAGATAAATTCCATGGAAGATGAAATCATGAACTTTTTGTTTTACTCCATGCACACCTGATATGTGCATTTCATGGTTTTTATTGGCATTATCTAAGATTGTAGGGTTATGTTATTTAAAAGCCTATCTTAACTTATATAGTTTTGATTTTAAAATGGTCATTTGTTTGCATTGTGAAATATTTATCTCATCATGTATCTAAGTATTGTTCATCACCAGATCTTTTGATTAACCTTAATATTTTCTTGTTCTTTATAATACTACAACTTTAACCGAATAGTCTCACAATGTATACATTTGAACTTGCTTTATTTCCTTAACAGTGTTGTGGGGGTATTCATCCCAATGGAAAACAGTAATTCGTTATTAAGATAATTAAGTTTGATAGGCTCAAAACTTAAAATATAAATGCTATCTCCTCCATTTATTGACACTGGTTATATAGCACTTTACTTCTTTGTGATACCCATTTGGCCATTCTATTATGAGTATGTCATTCTCCACTACCTTTGCTTGGAAGCTAAAATGGAAGTGTTCGATCCACAAGATTCAGTTGTATCATCATCTAGGATTTAAATTACAGCATGAACCTAGACTCTTCAGTCTGCATGTTCAATTCTGGACTCTCTCCCTCTCTACAATACAATAGCGCCTGGTTTTAATAGGCCATTTCCTCGGGTCTGTTATTCATAAGATGTACATTTCTTCATCTGTAAGTAATGAGTTTGGATTAAATGATCTTGAAGGTTTATTCCAGGAATAAAAGTCCATGATCTATAGCTGTTTTTCTTTTATTATTCCATGAGCAATGCTCTTTAAAATTCTTTTCCGCTCTTCCCTCTGAAAATGTCCTCCCACTATTGATCTGGAAGCTGGCCATTTGTCTAACAGATTTAACTGTAGTTTAACTGGAGCACAAGTGTTTCAAAAGCATCTATCATCTGTGACTCTAAAATTCCCTCTTCTGTAATTGGTGGCCCCAGTATCCATAGGGAACAGAAATTTCACCTCTGTTCACAACATCTGAGTGCTCATCAATTCCTTTCTTACACACACACACACACACACACACACACACACACACACACACACACACACTGAATTCTCTAGGATACAGGATAAGTAGCTTTTGGGTACCCTTCAGGATGTGGAGTCATAGTACCAGTATCAGAGAAAGTAAAATATGTTTTCTATCACGCCATTGTTTTTCCTTTCCCTCTTAAAGATTTCCAGTGCTCCCTGACTATATTTTATTGCTTCATCTGTTTTTTTGCTCATACATTACTTGAAGAGGTCAAGACACTTTCTTTTCCCCTAAATGTCACTCCAATAGATGTAGCTCCTGCTAAACTAAGAGAAATTGGAAAAGGTCTCAGGGGCTGAGAACATCACTCAACCAAAGAACAATTACCTTTGGGCTATAAATGCCAATGCTTCTGGTTCCAGTTTACTTGGTTAATAAAAATTCAGATCATATTCTCTCTCTCTCTCTCTCTCTCTCTCTCTCTCTCTCTCTCTCTCTCCTTTCCTAGCTCCCTGCCTCCCCTCCTTCTCCTTCTCCCTCTTTCCTTTTTCTCCTTTTTTCTCTCCTCATTTTCCCCAGTATCTCTCCTTATTATTGTTAATCTCTAATCACATAAGGAAAATCTCAAGTCTATGTTTTCAAACCAAAGAGTTACTGATGCTGTCTTTTGCCATTACTACTATTTGTGATAGTAATAGTTGTCATTCTTGTTTCTCTTAGTCAGGGAAGCAAAATGAGTGAAACTATTTCCATGTATTTATTTCATTTGTTATATTCTGGGTTAATATTATTTAGTCTTTTGTGAGGAGAGAGAAGAAACAGAATCTTAGGGACGCTGAATAAATTCCCCAGTGTAAAAGGGATTATAAAGTAATGACGCTATAGTTTTGAACCTCAGTCTAGTTGACCACAGAGCTCACTCTCTTAACAGAGTTTCAATCTGGACTATTCTTGCACATGAGCTCACTTATCTCTCTCTGGAGTACTAGCAAATGTTGTTAATAGACTTCAGCCTTCTTTCTGCGCAGCCCTAGATATAATCTCTCAAAATCCTCCAGGATGTTCTCAGAAGCCCCTAGAAAAAAACTCATCAGATGTAGCATAGGAGTGAAACCCTGTTTATGAGGCCTATATGAGAAGACACAAAATGGTGTCTTCCCTGCACCTTCCATTCTAGGGTTTTCTCTGATGTTGAGGTGAGAAGGAGCTGAATCCAAAGGCGATTCATCTGAGAAGCTTGCTGTTACACAGCATAGTTCCTTGTGCTGTAGATCTTAATGATGGGATCTTGAAAACTTTGGCATCAGTAAAAGGTTTCTGAATTTGCAGAGATCAAATATGAATGCAAAAACAAATATGTAATGAATTTGAGGTGTTTCTTTCAATTCTTGTCTCTGTGGTGTTGCACCTTTTCTCTGCAACCTTGCCTTTGTACACACAGTCTGCTGACTTCACAATGCCTGTGCTGTCACACCACACCTTACCAATGAACGCCGCCTGAAACACCGAGGCTCACAGTCAAGACTGTTATGCATCATGCATTGCAATGGTTTTTTACTATACATACCATTTTTCTATCCTTACACAAAAACATGAGATAATTATGGAAAGCTGTTTTTAATATTTTGCTGCAGTCATTGCCATCAAGTATCCAATTCATATATTTTTGGATTGCACTGCATTAGCATGTTTGTTTTAAAATTTGCTATATGAGTTGCAAAAAAATCACTAAAGGAATTTTTTGGATTGTAACTAGAGCAGAATTTCCAACACTTTTTGAAATGGTCATAAACATACGTCTATCATTTTGTACTATGTATTTATACAAAATGGTCAAAATAAATGAAAACATCCATTAATATGCAAGTCTGTTTTGTCTTTAGTAAATGGCAAAGTTACATTTATACCAAATAGTATTTAAAAATAAATCTCCTTATGATATTTTATCAGTAAATATTTGATTTGTATTTCTATTTTATGTACTTGGGGTTCCATAAAAATTTATCAGGCAGAAAGTAGTCTTCAGGATAAAAAGCATAAGAAGTCCTGCTAGGTTGGTAACTTCTCTATATACTTGAACATCAGGCATTTTTTTGTAGGGTCAGGAGTGACCCAAACATTTTGTCCATATTTCTTCTCAATAATTTTAGAGTACCAACAGCTCTGTCTCTTTACTAGACTCCATTCATGTCTGAAGAATATAGTTTGTAATATTTAGAAATTCCTGTAACCAGAATGCTTTTGAATCCTGAACTGCACATTTATGAGCATCACCAGGAAGATTGAAATAATTATAGTGGATGCCATCAAGCAATGTCAAACTGAAAGTGCACATCTACAAGTTTGTACCCTTAAATATATGCCCACTTATTCTTAAATGTGTTGCTAAAATATGTCAGTGAAAGAAGGAATTCTTCCTGTTATTATAAAGCATTGCCAAGAAGAAAATATCAATTATTCTCAAGACGCATTTAGTTGAGCCTTCCTCCCACATCCTAAATACTTACTTATGTTTATGTGAGTTAACATCTGTACAATGTAGCAATTGTTTCATCTTACTCAAACTAATAGAGATGCTAGAAACATCTGGTAGTTGATAGTTAATTCATTTTTTTTTTCATTGCACCTTTTCATAGGAAGCAGGGAACGCAATTCAATATATCCCTTGAGAGACTCTTGCATTTATGACAGGTGTGTATTTCTTAACGAGTCGCTGGTTGACACCATTGCCTCTCCTAAGTCCAGCTGGAAGTACATTCATCTGGCAAAGAAGAGTGGGGGAGGAACAGTAAAATTTGAAAGAAAGTTGGGCTGTCAGGTGGTTGTTGAAAAAAAAAACATCCAATTCTCTCCAGAAATATTTATTCTGCTTATTTTGTGCAATTTCCTGCAACTGCCTTTTACAAGTCTGTCACTGTGATGACTGTCTGTTTTGAGCTATTTAGCTGCATATTACTAATTTACCCAGGACTCTAAAATGAGGTTTTTAGTCAGTGTGGAACTAGGAGTTGCTTGAGCATGCTTCTTGATCTTTATGGCAGACACTCCCATCCCAGAATCTCAGCATCTCTGTCTGAGGCTCAGAAAAACAATGAATGGTTATATCCTGAATTTTCTGACCCTTTCTTAGTAAGAGTTGTTTGATCTCGAGAGACTTTTTTTTTTTTTAGCTCTTTGTGACCTTATAGAGATTATCTCTATCCTTCCTAGCAGTTATGATTTGCTAAGGCTATTTTTACTGAGAACATCTCAGGGCTTGAAGTAGAAGGGTGAGGATGCTGCATTCTTGGTCGTGGGCCAGCTTTTAGAATTCTTTCCTTGATGTGACATAATGAATCTTAATTGGCCTGCCCCTGGGCCCTAGCACAGCAGCCTCAGCTGAACAAGTCTGAAGGACTGGTGCTTCTTAAGAAGAGATTCAGTGGTAGGGGTAAGAAATGCCATTAGTAGGTAAAGGATATGGCATCTATGTCACTGAATCAACGACTTTCCCCTTTGAAATCTTGGCTTATAAAGGAGATCTAAAATATTTATTCTAATTGGTTCAATGTTTATGGGTTTTTATGGCACTCCCATTCATCTCACATCTCTCAGACACCCAGATACTTTTGAGCTAGTTTAAATTATTGGTACACACACACACAAGATTAAGCAAATTGAATGTTTCTTTTAACAGCAGAGGAATTCTTCACTCATTGTGTTTGAGTATGTGTATATGTATGCATGAGTGCACATGCATGTGCAGATGCCATGTGTACTCATGAGTGCACATTGTTTGGTTTAATCTTAAGAAAAGTCGCTCTGAAATGCAAAGAACTTCAATCAAACCAGATTAGACCAAATTGAAATGCCCATGTTTAATAAATGCAGCACTCACGGGTGAACCGAGACAGCATGGCAAAAAGAGGAGCCCATGCAACCCTGAAACCATGTGTTCCTTTTTCCAGCACAAGCCTAAATACCCTGTGGGAGTGGTCCTGACCCAGGGAGGGGTCAGTAATTGGCAGGCTGGCAGTTGGAATTTGGCCGGACCAATGCAACTCCCAGGCCAGGGGCTGGGGTGATGCTTCCGATTATTTATCCCAGACTCCTAGACTCCATTGTTAGGCTGACTGGCTTCCTGTTTCTGCCTTCCTGCATCAGCATTACCAGTGCATACCACCATGTTTGCTTTGTTGTTGTTACTTAATATGGGTTCTTGGAATCAAGTCCAGGTCCTTATGCTTACACAGTAAGCACTGTGCTCACTACGCTATCTCCTTAGCCTTGATTGTTCTCTTTTTTAATATTTGATGTTAAGCAAAATGTAATGTTTATATACTCTCTTGGTGGTTTCTTGAAGAAGGAACTAAAATATAGACTATTTCTCTAATTTATTCTTCTGAATAAACATACACCCTTAAAACGTGGTAAAGTAAAACTTAACAATTATTATCTATTACTCTCAATTGTCTTATAGTAATAAGTTGGTGATAATGTTTTTATTGGACTCATGTCAGTACCTCCATCCATTTAAAATTATCTGGATAGTCCTAGTCATATAATTCCACTTAACAAATTATTTTGATTTTCTCCAAGCATCATAAACTGGCAAAGCTAATCCAAAGAAGCATTTGGATTTAAAGAGGACCAGGCCACGGTAGGGTGGCCACTAGAACTTTGGTGACTTCAGTGCTCAGGAATCTTGAGCCCTTCCTACAGATAAGTTTAGAAAGAAGATAACCCAGTTCTCCTGTATCCATTGGTTGACAGACTCTCACTTATCTTTAGTGCTACTTAGTGACTGTAAAGTAAAGTGTTTCCTTAGGTTATATTCCTGGAAATAGAGTTGATAATTGCTGCTTGAACTTCCTTCAGTTGGCCTTTTCCTCTCCTTTTTCTTTGTCTTTAGGGGTGGTCTACTGATGGTCTCAAGAATTCCATGAATGTCAAAAATGTGCAGGAGTCTGGCACTCTGATTTCAAGGCAAATTCACCTAAACTCCATTCCCCTTTGTGACTGAAGTAAAAGAGAACTTTAGTGATTAGGTTAATCTATTCAGGAAAATTTCTTGTTAAGGTTATGTGTCAACCCTGGGAAAGTCACTGTGAAAGGTATTCTCATTTATCTTGGCCACTCTGTCTACAAAGTTTCTTTGTCTGCAAATCAATGTAACAGATTTTAGAATGACCCAATAATAAGTGTTATATTTCTTCCATAGCAGGAAAGAGATTTCTTTTCCCAGGTATGGTCTTCTATTCCTCTTTTCTTTAAGTCCCAGAAGTGGTATTTAATCTTTGAGAACATTATATTTTGCATATGGTAACGATTGTTAAAACCATTGGGGAAATTTACCAAGAAATGGATGATTTTTTTCCCCTTCTTTCCCTCACAGAAGTAGCAACGATCCTAACACCATTTTCTGTGATCTGAGATTCTTGATAATGGGCTCAGCCTTAAGGATTTGGTTGAAATATGTATATATAGGCTTTGCTCATAACTATTTGGACATATGCTTAGCAATAGGGCTCCATCTGATGGAGATGAATCAAAATCAGCTACACAGTTTTTAAAGCTCGGCTTGCTGACAACCCCCCTCTCCCACACACCCAGTTTCTGATTGGTGTTTCTGAGGTAAGCCAGACAAATCTGCCTCACCAGTTTCTAGGCAATATTGATGCTCTTTTCTCTGGACCACAGTTTTGAGACTGTTTAAAGAAGGGAGTAACAAATGAGACCAATATTTGAAGCTGCTAGTCCTTCTACTAAAGTCTTCATCAAATATGCAGGAGTATTGAAGGACTTGGAGTAACCCCCATTACTATCAGGAAGCTGATAAATCTATCATTATCCCACAGTTAAAAACCACAAAAGATGGACCAATGTTATAGTTAAAACATGAACTCCAGTACCATGATTTTGGTTTCAAACCCTCATCTTGGAACTGTTAAGCTGTGAATAAAATGATTACAAAAATCACTTGGATAGTTAGGTTTTAGTGTATCAATTTAACACCTTATTGAGAAGAATGTGCTTTTTCCATGGGACATGGCTTAAAATGTTAGTTAAACCAGGGCAAGCCTTGATGTGTCTGAACTGAGTTAATGAGTAATTGAATATTTTACCCATAAGTGTAGAATAAGCCTCATGACCATATGATACAATAGGGAAAGCAATCAACAGTTTCAAAAACTGTCATCCCTGACTTATTGTTTTCTTTTAACTTAACTGATAGTTCCTCCATGCCTTAAAGGGGAATCTGGACTAATTAGCTGAGGAGGAAGAAACCACCTGGCAGTGAAACACAGCTCAAATTACGTATGCAAGCCCAGTCACAAAGTTAGGTTACAGCTTGTGCAGAAAGATGAGAAAACTGGGTAGTCAGAAGCCATTGCCAGGCAAAAATCCAAGACAGAACTTCTGCCAAGTGACTTAAGGACAAGCTTCAACAATGTTCTGGACGCTTTGTGAGAAGAGCAAATATTGTGATAGATCAACCATTATAAATGATGTCAGTATTCATGTCTTCTTCCTCTAAATGGCTTTAGAGGGTTTTATGTAGACATTCCTTCTGAGATCTTAGTGATGATTCAGTGGCCTCAAGTATTAAGACTTTTCAAATGAAAGCTCCTTTCTGTAATTTGGTGACAAGAAATTGTATAGAATTAATGAAGTGAGAACAACAGGCTTGAAATCCACTTACTGATTATAGAACTACAATTTATGTCTCCCAGCTCAATGCTTGTGTGGTACAATTCTGGGAGGAGCTGTTGGAAGTAAGGGTGTTCTGACCATTTTTAATTTTCTAAGGGGATTTTCTCTGTTGAGCTAAAGAACTATTAGACAGCTATCCAGGCTTGGGGTTCTAGATGTTTCCTCCTCAGAGACACTTCTCATCTTATTCTCTAGGATACAACTGAAAGAAAAGCTTGACAGTCATTTCAGAAGGAGTCTTATGATTGTCACATGACATTTTCCCCATCTGCGGTCTGTCTGCTCTTGTTTTCTCATGTGCCACCCTCCAGTGTTAACTGGTGCCTTCACCTGCTTTCTCTTGTCTCTTACTGCCACTACCTGCATCAAAGTCAGAGGATTTGGAGAATCCCAAAGGTATTACAGTCTGGCCTCTAAGTAACCTTAGTTAAGTAGCTCTTTTGTCTATCCCACCCAAAGGGATTTCACAATTTCCTTTGTTTTGCCAGTTGCCTCCAGCTAGATTAGAGAAATCTTGTGTACTGTGTGCTTTTCAAACACAACTGCTTCCCTGCCTCTGCTATTAAATATGGAGCAGAAAAAGATAGAAAATCAAATACTGATCATATTAAGTGTTTCTGTAAGTACTTGAAAGTATTACTTCGTTTTGCCTGCACAACAGCTGCCGAATGTAGTAACTTCAACTCTCCTCATGTTGTAGATGAGGAAATGAGAGCATCAAGAGTCTAATTTCCTTAATAGTTCACACACAGTATGAGGTAGGGCTAGAACTCAGGGCATCCAGGTCAGAGTTTATGCTCTTAAGTATTTACTGAAGCTCTTACCACCAACAGAGTGAGTTTTTCTTCCTTTGGGGATATATGCCGCTCTTCCCTAAATCTGTTCCTGCTCTTAGTAATATTTAAATGGTCTGATCTGTCTACTCCCTTCTAGTACCACAGGATCTGATTTGGTCTCCCAAGACGTGACTGCTACATATAAGGTCAGGAGACCAGAAAACAGGACTGTGAGAATTCCCTCTGATCTTATTGGCATCCACACAAATAATACCTCTGGTGTTCTTTATCTTCATTTTATTACTGAAAGAAATGATCAAAGTAATTCCACATCAATTATCAGATAGCTGTCCCCCTTTCTTTCCACTTTTAATATCAAGATCATATTCTTCGAAGTTAACGTAATCTTAATTAATCAGAATTTATTAAATAGGTATATTGGAAGGAGGGTTGCGTATGGCTCTGTTCTCTTTGATTTACTGAGTAAAATTAAAATGTAAATTACTTTTTACATTTTAAAACATGCATAACTTCAGAGGAATATATTTATATCTATATAGTACTTTCATTTTAGAGAAATATGTATAGATAGGAAGTCAGGGTTCAAATACTGAGCTATTTAATCAGGAGATAAGTGAATCTTGTGAATTTTGATAAATGTACCTGAAGTCGTATACAAAATCCAGAAAAATCTCAAAACTGAGACTCACTCACTGATTCTCATATCCTGCTTGAGATCATTCACAGAGACTCCCTGATTCACACACACACCTTGAGATCATTCAGGAGACTGAGAGTCACTGATTCCCATGTACATCTTGAGACCATTTATGGTTTTTCCTAACAAATACCGATATCCTTTTGTATAAGTAGAGACAGAGCTCTGAACTGTAACAAAGAAATTTTTACTGTCCTTGTGGTGTTCAAAGGCTAGTGGGACAAATAAACCTTGAAATAAATAACTCCAGTGAAATCTGTTGTGAATTTTCATGGGAGATGGAGTACAGTACACAGAAATACTCTAGAAGAAAGGACCTAGGCAAGGTAAAAGTGAAAACCTTCCAGAAGATTTGGTATTTATGCTAAGAATTAAAGGATATGGAGGGTCAACACAGTGATAAGTAAAGTTCAAACATTCCAAGTAAAAGCAATAACATGTGTGTAAAGCCAGAGATAAAGAAGTAGGCACCATTCAGACCGGTGAGTGGGTGCCATCCCGGGACGGGACAGAACATCCAGGAAAGGAGCACTGGGCCTCTTTAGCTTCTGCTGCAGGGGCTTCTCTGTTCCACACTTCCCTGCCCACTGCTCACCCCCCCCACAAGCCTGCCCTATTGTCTGTGAGGTCCTTGGCCCAGGAACAGGTCCTGCTCCTTCACTGAGGTTACCCACCCAGAGGGGTGAGTGCACACCCGCCCCGGAGGGGAGTGCATGACCTTTCCAGCTTCTGCTGCAGGGGCTTCTTGGCTCTGCACAACTCTCCCCTCCCCCTAGAGTTCGTCCTTTTGTCTGCGGGGTCCTAAGACCTCCAAGAGTCCTGTCCCTGTGCTGAGGACAACTTTTCAGACCAGACAACCAGGGAACAGTTCCTGTGCCTGCACTGAGGAGATCCACCCAGAGTCAATCACAGTAAAGGTTGGACCAAGACACCAAGACTCTCCTGGCTGCATTTGAAGGAAGAGATGGGCAGGCGCCAGTACAAGAATTCTTCCAGCAACCTGAAAGGCAACATGACATCACCAGAATCTAGGGATCATGAAACTAGAATTGAACATCCTACTCCAGAAGAAATAGAAGAAATCGACTTTAAACAAAACTATATGAAAATAGTAGAGGAACTTAAACAGGAGGTGAAAAACTGCTATAAAGAAATGGAGATAACAAACAAAAAGGTAGATGAAATGAATAAATCTCTCAAAGAAACCCAAGAAAAATAAGAAAACCAAGAAAAAGCAATCAAACAGGTAAGGGAAACAGTTCAAGACTTGAAAAATGAAATGGAGGTAATGAAGAAAACACAAACCGAGGGAAGGCTGGATATGAAAAATCTGGGTAAACGAATAGGAACTGCAGAGACAAGTATTACCAACAGAATACAAGAGATAGAAGAAAGAATCTCAGACACTGAAGATACTACAGAGGAAATAAACTCACTGGTTAAAGAACAAAACAAATCCAACAAATTCTTAACACAAAACATCCAGGAAATCTGGGACACCCTGAAAAGGCCAAACCTAAGAATAATAGGTGTAGAAGAACGAGAAGAGTTACAGCTCAAAGGCCCAGAAAATAAATTCACCAAAATTATTGAAGAAAACTTTTCCAACCTAAAGAAGGATATTCCCATGAACGTACAAAAAGCATACAGAACACCAAATAGATTGGATAAAAAATAAAAATCCCATCGCCATATAATAATCAAAACACAAAACATACAAAATAAAGAACAAATATTAAGAGCTTCAAAGGAAAAAGGTCAAGTAACGTATAAAGGGAAACCTATCAGAATTACACCTGACTTCTCAATGGAAACCATGAAAGCCAGAGGTCTTTGATAGATGTGCTGCAGAAACTAAGAGACCAAGGATGCAAGCCCAGACTACTATACCCAGCAAAGCTTGCATTCACCATCGATGGAGAAAACAAGATATTTCAGGACAAAAGCAGATTTAAACAATACGTAGCCACAAATCAAGCCTTATAGAAAATACTAGAAAGAAAATCACAAACCAAGGAAGCCAACAACACCCATAATAACACAAGCATCTGACAACCCTCCACCAGCACAACTCACAGAAGGGAAACACACAAACACTACCACCAGGAAAAATAACCGGAGTCAACAATCACTGGTCATTAATATCGCTTAATATCAATGGACTCAACTCACCTATAAAAAGGCACAGGTTGAGAGAATGGATACAAAATCAGGATCCAACATTCTGCTGCCTACAAGAAACACACCTCAAACATAAAGACAGACACTACCTCAGAGTAAAGGGTTGGGAAAAGGTTATCAAATCAAATGGACCAAAGAAACAAGCGGGTGTGGCTATATTAATATCTAACAAAATGGATTTCAAACTAAAATCAATCAGAAGAGATGGAGATGGACACTTTATACTCATGTCAGGAACAATTCATCAGGAGGACGTCTCAATCCTGACTATCTACACCCCTAATATAAAAGCACCCACATATTTAAAAGAAACATCACTAGAACTCAGAGCATACATCAAACCCCACACTCTAATAGTGGGTGATTTCAACACTCCTCTCTCACCAATGGACGGGTCAACCAGACAGAAACTTAACAGAGAAATAAGAGAACTAACAGATGTAATGAACCAAATGGAGACATCTATAGAACATTCCACCCAAACAGAAAAGAATATATCTTCTTCTCAGCATCTCATGGAACTTTCTCTAAAATTGATCACATAATTGGTAACAAAGCAAACATCCATAGATATAAAGAAATTGTCGTAATCACCTGTGTACTATTGGATCATCATGGAATAAAGTTAGAATTCAACAACAATGCTAACCCCAGAAAGCCTACAAACTCACAGAAACTGAACAGTCAACTACTGAACCATCCCTGGGTCAAGGAAGAAATAAAGAGAGAAATTAAAGTCTTCCTTGAATTCAATGAAAATAAAGACACAACATATTCAAATCTATGGGACACTATGAAAGCAGTGCTAAGAGGAAAGTTCATAGCACTAAGTGCACACATAAAGGAAACGGAGAAAGCACACATTAGAGACTTAACAGCACACCTGAAAGCTCTAGAAAAAAAGAAGCAGACTCACCCAGGAGGAGTAGAAGACTGGAAATAATCAAACTGAGGGCTGAAATCAACAAAATTGAAATAGAGAAAACAATCCAAAGAATCAATGAAACAAAAAGCTGGTTCCTAGAGAAAATCAACAAGATTGACAAACCCCCTATCCAAACTAATCAAATGGCAGAGAGAGGACACACAAATTAACAAGATCAGAAATGAAAAGGGGGACATAACAACAGACACAGAGGAAATTCAGAGAATCATTAGATCTTACTACAAAAGCCTGTATGCCACAAAATTGGAAAATGTAAAAGAAATGGACACTTTTTTAGATAAATACAATATACCAAAATTAAGTCAAGATCAGGTGAGCAGTTTAAATAGACCTGTAAGTCACGAGGAAATGGAAGCTGTCATCAGAAACCTCCCTACCAAAAAAAGCCCTGGACCAGATGGTTTCAATGCAGAATTCTATCAGAACTTCCAAGAAGAGTTAATACCTATACTCCCTAAACTGTTTCACAAAATAGAAACAGAAGAGTCATTGCTTAACTCCTTTTATGAAGCTACAGTCATCCTGATATCAAAACCACACAAAGACTTAACGATGAAAGAGAATTACAGGCCAATCTCACTCATGAACATCGATACAAAACTTCTCAATAAAATACTGGCAAACAGAATCCAAGAACACATCCAAAAATTATACATTATGATTAAGTAGGCTTCATCCCAGAGAGGCAGGGCTGGTTCAACATACGAAAATCTATTAACGTAATCCATCATATAAATAAACTGAAGGAAAAAAACTATATGATCATTTCATAAGATGCTGAAAAAGCATTTGAAAAAATTCAACACCCCTTTATGATAAAGGTCTTGGAGAGATTAGGGATACAAGGTTCATTCCTAAATATAACAAAGGCAATATACACCAAGCCAACAGTTAATATTAAATTAAATGGAGAGAAACTCAAAGCCATCCCACTAAAATCAGGAACAAGACAAGGCTGTCCACTCTCTCCATACCTCTTCAATATAATGCTTGAAGTTCTAGCAATAGCAATAAGAGAGCATAAAGAGATCAATGGGATTCGAATTGGAAAGGAAGAAGTCAAACTTTCATTATTTGCAGATGATATGATAGTGTACATAAGCGACCCAAAAAACTCTACCAGAGAACTCCTACAACTGATCAACACCTTTAGTACTGTGGCAGGATACAAGATCAACTCCAAAAAATCAGTTGCCCTCCTATACACAAAGAACAAAGATACAGAGAGGGACATCAGAGAAACATCACCTTTCACAATAGCCACAATAACATAAAGTATCTTAGAGTAACTCTAACCAAGGAAGTGAAAGATCTATTTGACAAGAACTTTAAGAAAGAAATTGAAGAAGATACCAGAAAATGGAAGAATCTCCCGTGCTCTTGGATTGGGAGGATCAACGGAGTAAAAATGGCAATTCTACCAAAAGCAATCTATAGATTCAATGCAATCTCCATCAAAATCCCAACAAAATTCTTCACAGACCTTGAGAGAACAGTAATCAAGTTTATATGGCAAAACAAAAAACCCAGGATAGCCAAAAAATCCTATACAAAAAAAAATACTTCCGGAGGTATAACCATCCCTGATGTCAAACTCTCTTACAGAGCTACAGTAATGAAAACTGCTTGGTATTGGCACAAAAACAGAGATGTTGACCAAATGGAATCGAATAGAAGACCCAGATCTTAATCCACAAACCTATGAACACCTGATTTTCAAAAAAGGAGCTAAAACTATACAATGGAAGAAAGAAAGCATCTTTAACAAATGATATTGGCCTAACTGGATGTCAACCTGTAGAAGAATGAAAATGGATCCATATCTAGAACCATTCACAAAACTCAAGTTCAAATGGATTAAAGACCTCAATTTTAATCTGACCACATTGAACCTGATAGAAGAGAAAGTGGGAAGTAGTCTACAAGACCTGGGCACAGGAGACCACTTCCTAGGTAGAACCCCAGTAGCACAGACAATAAGAGCAACGATGAATAAATGGGACCTCCTGAAACTGAAAAGATTCTGTAAAGCAAAGGACACTGTCATTAAGGAAAAAAAGGCAAACTACTGATTGGAAGAAGATCTTCACCAATCCCTCATCAGACAAAGGTCTGATCTCCAAAATATACAAAGAACTCAAGAAACTAGACACTAAAACTCTAATTAACCCAATTAAAAAATGGGGTACTGAACTGAACAGAGAATTCTCAACAGAAGAACTTCGAATGGCTAAAAGACACTTAAGGTCATGCTCAACCTCCTTAGTGATCAGGGAAATGCAAATCAAAACCACTTTGAGATATCATCTTACACCTGTCAGAATGGCTAAAATAAAAAACACCAATGATAGCCTATGCTTGAGAGGATGTGGAGTAAGGAGAATACTCATCCATTGTTGGTGGGAATGCAAACTTGTGCAGCCACTGTGGAAATCAGTGTGGAGATTTCTCAGGAAACTGGGAGTCAACCTACCTCAGGACCCAGCAATTCCACTCTTGGGAATATACTCAAGAGATGTCCTATCATACTACAAAAGCATTTGCTCAACTATCTTCATAGCAGCACTATTTGTAATAGCTAGAACCTGGAAACAACCTAGGTGCCCCTCAATAGAAGAATGGTTAAAAAAGGTGTGGAACATATACACATTGGAGTTTTACTCAGTGGTAAAAAACAATGACATCTTGAATTTTGCATGCAAATGGACAGAAATAGAAAATGCTTTACTGAGTGAGGTGACCCAGACCTCAAAAGAGGAATATGGTATGTATTCATTCATATGTGGATTCTAGCCATAATTCAAGGACATTGAGCCTATAATTCATGAGCGTAGAGAAGCTAAATAAGAAGGTGAACCCAAAGAAAATCATAGTTATCCTCCTGGAAATTGGAAGTAGACAAGATTGCCAGGCAAAACTTGGGTGCACGGGGTGGGGGTGGGGTGGATGTAAGGGGAGATGCGTAGAGAGAAGGGAGAAGGGGAGGATGGGGAGAGCTTGGGGGAATGGGATTGGTGGGATGGAGGAAAGGTGGAAATGGGAGCAGGGAAGTAAATATCTTAATTAAGGGAGCCATTTTAGGGTTTTCAAGAGAGTTGACTCTAGAGGGGTTCCCAGGACCAAGGAGAGGTCCCCAGATTGTTCCTTTGGCAGCAGAGAAGAGGGTGCCTGAACTGGCCTTGTCCCATAGCCAACACTGATGAATATCTTTCGTATCACTATAGAATCTTCATCTGGCGATGGATGGAGATAGAGACAGAGACCCACATTGGAGCACTGGACTTAGCTCCCAAGGTCCAAATGAGGAACAGAAGGAGGGAGAACATGAGCAAGGAAGTCAGGACCACAAGGGGTGTGTCCACCCACTGAGATGGTGGGACTGATCTAATGGGAGCTCACCAAGGCCAGCTGGACTGGGAGTGATGGAGCGTGTGATCAAACTGGACACTCTGAATGTGACTGGCAATGAAGGCTGACTGAGAAACCAAGGACAATGGCACTGGGTTTTGATTCTATTGCATGGACTGACTTTGTGGGAGCCTGGTTTGTTTGGATGCTCACTTTTATAGACCTGGATGGAGGGGGGAGGACCTTGGACTTCCCACGGGGCAGGGAACCCTGACTGCTCTTAGGACTAGAAAGGGAGAGGGAGGTGGGAAGGGGGAGGGAAAAGGGAGGCAGGGAGGAGGTGGAAATTTTTAATAAATAAATAAATGTAAAAAAATAAAAATAAATAAAAAAAAGAAGTAGGTAACATAGCCAAAGAACTAAAACATCGGCTAAAGCCACATTTCACTTTGCTGAAAGAGGACTTTCAACCACAGGACGTGTTCATTGATGCTACATATAGAAAGCAGGTCATCTGAATCTATGAACTGATCTCCTGTTGTTGTATTTTTAATCATTATTTTGGCTTTTTTTGTGGGGGGGGGAGAACCACCTAGCTCCAAAATAAATCATAAACATGGAGGCTTAATCCTTACTTATAAATGCCAAACCTAGGCTTGGCTTGTTTTAACCAGCTTTTTTTTTAACTTATATCATCCTGTCTACCTTTTGCCTCTGGGCTTTTACTTTTCTCTGTTTCTATATATCTTTTTTTCCCTTCTTACTCCATAGCTTGCTGTGTATTTAGGTGGCTAGCTCCTTTTTTTCTCACTCCCTGATTTTTTTTCTTCCCAAATTTCTCCTTCTATTTATTCTCTCTGCCAGCCAGCTCCACCTATCCTTTCTCCGGCGGCACTATTGGCTGTTCAGCTCTCTATTAGACCACCAGGTGTTTTAGGCAGCAAAGCAACACATTTTCACAGAGTTAAGGAAATGCAACATAAAGGAATGCAACACATCTTTACGTCATTAAACAAATGTTCTACAGTATAAGCAAATTTAACACATCTTAAAAAATATTATACAACAGCCTCCTACTATTGTTTCTATGGCCTTGTATTAAACTTTGAAGCAAAACTGCTGTTAGCCCACATGATACCTTTGCATGACTCAGGAATATAACCTCTTTCTAGATTGAGGAGATACTTTGTTAGAGAAAAATCTGCCAAAAACGGTGTCAAGAAATATGCAAATAGAGCATCTTAATGGTGCTCTATTAGATGTATAGGACATTATTACACAATTACATTTGTGACTGAAGATTCAAACCAAATATAAATTAGTGATATCTTAAGCATCTGTTGAAGAAGATTCTATAACTCTTGGACTACAGTGATCTTTTAATGATTCCTAATGAGTTATCCAGAGTTGAACCATAGATGTTGGCCTCCTCTCAGGTGTTTAAAATCTCTTAGCTTCTGATTTATGTCTTATTGCTCCTGTGACCATCAACATTTCTGTTTATTCTCCTGCCCAATTTCCTGGATACTGGTTCCTGATTTATTGTTTACAGTGATTGGACTCATTTTCTCCATATGAAGTGAAACTCTCCATCAAATTACAGAATGAGAAATGTAATTTTGAGTTTTGCCTCCTTATTGGGTTCCTCTCCTTCCATTTAGAGTTTGTGTTTTATGGTTGGTCATATTTACAGCCCTGTTTGAGATTACTGGAGCCTCTTCCATAAGGTATATGCTAAGAAGGGGATGGGTGCTAATCATGGGATAGAATAATTTTTCCAAGTATTTTATTTACTAGAATACAGGTAATTTCACAGTGCTTACAATGTTGAAAAAACTGTTATTTCATTTATTCCTTTGTTAATTTTCTGTTTGATAGACCTGTACAGTGGTGAGAGTAGGATATTGATATCTCCCACTATTACTGTGTGGGGTTTGATGTGTGATTTAAACTTTAGAAGTATTTCTTTTACATGTGAGAGTGCCCTTGTACTCAGGGCATAGATATTCAGTATTGAGATTTCCTCTTGATGGATTTTTCCTGTGACTAATTTGAAATGTCCTTTTTTGGTCTCTTTTGAGTGAAATCTATTTTGTTAGATATTAATATAGCTACACCAGTGCTACGGACCGGCTCAGGGGAGCCACTCAGACCGTGAGGGAACAGGACGAAGGAAGGGAGATTTCAGGATACGGCGAGGAAATTGACAGACAGTCACTCTCAATGTATTTTGAAAATACTGCTGCGTTTTTACTTTTTTCAGTGCAGGATTATATATTTTTTACAATCAAAGAACTTGGCAAAGGCATGCATCATCAAACATAAAATCATAAAACAGAAAAGAACAGCATAAAACAGTTTACAAAAAGAATCTTTGAAGATGCTTTGACTTGAGCACAAGGACTTATGCTCTCTCATATTTTTTAAAATAAACTCTTTTTTCTAGCCTTCAGAGAGACTATTGCCCTTGAGCTAGACTATCTTTATCAGCTTGTACCAGGTGGCTGGTTGGTTTAAGCTAAGTGACCTTGTGTGCCTGGGTGGGAAAGAAGAAGGCTACTCTCTCCCTGGGAAAGCTTTCTGCTAGGAAATTTCTAATACATAGTCTTGAATCTCTCTGAAGTTTACTCTATATCACTAACCTCAACTCTCCTCCCTTCTCAATTCTCAGGCTCAGATATTGTCAGCTTAGGTTAGGTCTTTTTCTTCCCACAAGAAAGGTTTCATAGGCCTTCTATTTATAACTGTACATATTTCTCAGGCAAATGCCTAAGGCTTCTAAGGTTTTTCCCAGTAAAATTAACTCCTTTTGTTCCACATCATCAAGGAATTGTCCTAATGATGACCCTGCCAATTCCCAGAACTGGCTACTTCTTTTAAGGCTTTAATTAATAGTGGGGCGGAATTTAAAAATGTCCTTAGCAGTCTTGTTTGCATCTGCAACTGCCTGGAATAGTCTGATCTGTTAGCAATATGCAAGAATCACAAAAAATACAAAGACAAGGAAAAAGACACACATATATGGCTCCAAGTCGAGTCAGTACAAATGGCGACTCAGGTGGCATTACACCACAACTGATTGCCAAGGGACCGCCTGGAATATAGCTCCAAGAAGCACAGATCCCAATTCTCCGGCAACACTTGCCTGCCTAGTCAGCATTTCTGCTACACTGGCGAGACAGCCGTGGATGTAGCACACCAGCTTGTTTCTTAGGTCCATTTGATTGGAAAATTTCTTCCCAACCCTTTACTCTGAGGCAGTGTCTGTCTTTGAAGTTGAGATGTGTTTTTTGTATGCAGCAAAAGGATTGATCTTGCTTTCATATTCAATCTTTTAGCCTGTGTGTTATTACAGGAGAGTTGAATCCATTTATATTAAGGGATATTAATGACCAGGAATTGCTAGTTTCTGTTACTTAGTTTTCATTGTTAGCGATATTATTTTGTGTGTTTTTCCCATCTTTGGGATTTGCCATTGTGAGATCATCTATTGTCTGTGTTTTTGTGGATGGAACTAACTTTCTTGTATTGGAGTTTTCCTTCTACTACTTTCTGTAGGGCTGGGTTTATGGCTAGGTGTTGATTAAATCTGATTCTTTCATAGGATATCTAGTTTTGTCCATCTATGGTGATAGAAAGTTTTGCTGATATAGTAATCTGGGCTAGCATTCCTGGTCTCTTAAAGTCTGTATAATGCTTGACCAGAATCTTCTGGCTTTCATTGTTTCCATTGAGAATCAGGTGTAAATCTGATATTTCTGCCTTTATATATTACTTATCCTTTTCCCCTTTGCAGCTTTTAATATTCTTTCTTTTATCTGCATGTTTAGTGTTTTGATTATTATGTGGCAAGGCGACTATTCTTTTGGTTCTGTCTATTTGGTATTCTAAGCTTCTTGTCTCTTCATGTGCATATCTTTATATAGGTTGGGAAAGTTTTCTTATATGGTTTTGTTAAATATTTTTTCTGTACTTTTGAATTGGACTTCTTCTTCTTCTATCCCTATTATTCATAGGTTTGGCCTTTTCATGGTGTTCCATATTTCCTGGATATTTTGTGTTGAGCTTTTATTAGATTTAATGATTTCTTTGACTTCTAAGTTTATTGTATCTTCAGCACACCGCTTGAGATTCTCTCTTCCATCTCTTGTATTCTGCTGTTTATGCTTGCATTTGTGGTTCCTGATTGTTTTCTCACATTTTCAATTTCCAGAATTTCCTCAGTTTGTGTTTTCGTTATTGTTTCTATTTTGGTCGGTTTCAAGTTTTGTTGATTTTTTTTCCCATTGTTTTGGTCTTTTCTTCCATTTCTTTGAGGGAATCTCTAATTTCCTCTTTAATGGTCTCAAACATTCTCCTAAAGTTATTTTTCAGGTCATTTTCTTCTGTTTCATTTATAATGGGGTGTTCAAATCTTCTGTTGTAGAGCCACTAGTTTTTGTTGCTGTCGTGTGGCTCTTTGTGGTGTTGACTGTGTTCTTACCTTGTCTACCCATCTTTCCCTCTGATTGGTGTAGTATTGGGGCTGTATCTCTAGTGATCAATCTTCCAGGTGCCAGTGGAATCAAGGCTCAGACGTCTGTTCCTCATGGTACAGTCAAGGCCATGGTTCTGGTCACCCTGTAGGTCACTCTGTATTCCTGGTGGTCACTCGGGGGTCCTGGAGGTTGCTCTGCAATCCCAGGTGTTTTCTCAGGCCTGTTCCCATCATGTTTCTTGCTTGGGACTGCTCATACGGAGGTTACTGGTCTGAACACGGTCAGGTGGAGGTGGCTGGCCTGGGACTACTGTGGTGGAGGTTTCTGGGTCAGGCCTGCTTGAACAAAGTAGTGTCTTCTGGATACCACAGGACCACTGCACTCATGAATTCACAGCAGCTGTGGCTGCCTATATAAGACTGGCCCATCAATCCAGTCAGTATTCCAGAATGCATAGAAGAGGGCTCCCAAGGCAGCATTCTTAGCTGAACACGGTGGCGTTTGCTGGTTGTAGGAGAAAGGGTAGTTGGTTTTCATCAGGGTTGTGGGCTCTTGTAAGTGTCCCCTAACTGGTGGCCGTATATCTATGTATATATGAGCAGTACTAATCTCAGATGTTTATAAAAACAATAAATAAGAGGTTGTAAATTTGAGGGGGAACTGTAGTGGTGTCTAGGAGAAGTTAGAAGGAGGGGTGAGGTGGATATGTTTATACATATAGTAAATTCACAATAAATAGTTGAAATTAAAACATTTAAAGATCCTACAAAATGGAGCTACCAAACTTAAAACTTCTATTTTCCAAAATTCAGAGTCAAATGCAGCGCCTTGCTTTATGAGGTATGACTGAGCTAGTGAAACAAAGATTTTCCATGAGCTGAATTTCTGCATCCTCCTGTTTCAAGAAGGCAGCATAAGCTAGGAGGCAAGACTCGTTTGTAACTTCACTCTCTGCCTTCCTTTCTTGATGTCTGCTGTTCTGAAGTGGGAAATGAGCCGAAATTCCCATCAAGCAGCAAGAAAATCATGTGACTCAGATCTCCACTAATCCTCCATGGGATTCTCCACTAAGAAGCAAGGTGGCTCTGTTGGTTTGTGTACCATTTTAGTAAAAAAGCCGAGCAATGACTTGATCTTGCACTCTCTGGTCTGCAATAAGCCAGCATTTTCAATTTCTTGGAGTGGGATTGGTAGGTCCTTTTTTTTTTCAAAGTTTATTAAATTATGAAAGTTTCCATTTCCACCCCTCCTCCCAACACCTCTCCCCCTCCCCCCTCCCTCTCCATCCCTAAGAGCAGTCAGGGCTTCCAGCCCTGTGGGAAGTTCAAGTTCCTCCCCCCTCCTTCGAGGTCCCTGAAGGTGAGTATCCGAACAGACTGGATCCCAAAAATCCAGTATATACAGAGGAAACAAGTCCCAGTGTCATTGTCAGTGGCTTTTCAGAAAGGCTCCAGGCCAGCCACATTCAGAGAATCCGGCCACATTCAGAAAATCTGGTTGGATCACATGCTCATTCAGTCCCAGTCCAACTGGCCTTGGTGAACTCTCATTAGATCAGTCCCTTTGTGTCAGTGGGTGATCGCACCCCTCGCGGTCCTGAGTTTTTTCATGTTCTTCCTCCTTCTGCCCCTCATTTGGACCATGGGGGGCTCAGTCCGGTACTCCAATGTGGGTCTCCGTCTGTATCGCCATCCATCGCCAGATGAAGGATCTATGGTGATAAGCAAAATATTCATCTGTATGGTTATAGGCCAAGGCCGGTTCAGGCACCCTCTCCTCTGTCTAGAGAACAGTCTGGGGATCTCTCCTTGGACCTGGGATCCCATTTATAATCAAGTCTCCTGTAAACCCTAAAATGACTCCCTTAGTTGAAATATATTCTTCCCTGATCTCATATCCATCCTTCCTCCCTTCCCCCATCCCAGTCCACCTAGCGTTCCTCCCCTACTACCTTCTCTCTAACCCTCTCCCCTTCCAACAACCCTCCCACACACACCCCCCATGCACCCGAGGTAACCTGGGACTCTTGTCTATTTCCAATCTCCAGGCAGATAGCTACATGATTTTCAACAGGTTCACCTTCTTATTTAGCTTCTCTAGGATCACGAATAATAGGCTCAAAGACCTTTAATTATGGTTAGAATCCACATATGAGTGAATACATACCATATTCCTATTTTTGGGTCTGCCTTACCTCACTCAGTAAAGCGTTTTCTATTTCCATCCATTTGCATGCAAAATTCAAGATGTCATTGTTTTTTACCGCTGAGTAGAACTCTACTGTGTATATGTTCCACACCTTTATTAACCATTCTTCTATTGAGGGGCACCTAGGTTGTTTCCAGGTTCTGGCTATTACAAATAGTGCTGCTATGAACATAGTTGAACAAATGCTTTTGTGGTATGATAGGGCATCTCTTGGGTATATTCCCAAGAGTGGAATTGCTGGGTCCTGAGGTAGGTTGACTCCCAGTTTCCTGAGAAACCGCCACACTGATTTCCACAGTGGCTGCACAAGTTTGCATTCCCACCAACAATGGATGAGTGTTCCCCTCATTCCACATCCTCTCCAGCATACGCTATCATTGGTGTTTTTGAGTTTGGCTATTCTGACAGGTGTAAGATGATATCTCAAAGTTGTTTTGATTTGAATTTCCCTGATCGCTAAGGAGGTTGAGCATGACCTTAAGTGCCTTTTGGCCATTCGGAGTTCATCTGTTGTGAATTCTCTGTTCAGTTCAGTACCCCATTTTTTAATTGGGTTAATTAGAGTTTTAGTGTCTAGTTTCTTGAGTTCTTTGTATATTTTGGAGATCAGACCTTTGTCTGATGAGGGGTTGGTGAAGATCTTCTCCCAGTCAAAAGGTAGCCTTTTGGTCTTACTGACAGTGTCCTTTGCTTTACAGAAGCTTCTCAGTTTCAGTAGGTCCCATTTATTCATTGCTTCTCTTATTCTCTGTGCTCCTGGGGTTCTGCTTAGGAAGTGGTCTCCTGTGCCTATATCTTGTAGACTACTTCCCACTTTCTCTTCTATCAGGTTCAAAGTGGTCGGATTAATGTTGATGTCTTTAATCCATTTGGACCTGAGTTTTGTGCATGGTGATAGATATGGATCTATTTTCATTCTTCTACAGGTTGACATCCAGTTATTCCAGCACCATTTGTTAAAGATGCTTTCCTTCTTCCATTGTATACCTTTAGCTCCCTTGTCCAATATCAGGTGTTCATATGTTTGTGGGTTAATATCCGGGTCTTCTATTCGATTCCATAGGTCGACTTCTCTGTTGTTATGCCAATACCAAGCTGTTTTCAATACTGTTGCTCTGTAATAGAGTTTGAAGTCAGGGATGGTAATGCCTCCAGAAGTTCCTTTATTGTATAAGATTGTTTTGGCTATCCTGGGTTTTTTGTTTTGCCATATAAACTTGATTATTGTTCTCTCAAGGTCTGTGAAGAAGTTTGATGGGATTTTGATGGGAATTGCATTGAATCTATAGATTGCTTTTGGTAGAATTGCCATTTTTACTATGTTGATTCTCCCAATCCAAGAGCAGGGGAGGTCTTTCCATTTTCTGGTATCCTCCTCAATTTCTTTCTTCAAGGACTTAAAGTTCTTATCAAATAGGTCTTTCACTTCCTTGGTTAGAGTTACCCCAAGATATTTTATGCTATTTGTGGCTATCATGAAAGGTGATGTTTCTCTGATTTCCCTCTCTGCTTCTTTATCCTTTGTGTATAGGAGGGCAACCGATTTTTTGGAGTTGATCTTGTATCCTGCCACATTACTAAAGGTGTTTATCAATTGTAGAAGTTCTTTGGTAGAGTTTTTGGGGTCGCTTATGTACACTATCATATCGTATGCAAATAACGAAAGTTTAACTTCATCCTTTCCAATTCGAATCCCCTTGATCCCCTTATGTTGTCTTATTGCTATTGCTAGAACTTCAAGCACTATATTGAAGAGGTATGGAGAGAGTGGACAGCCTTGTTGTGTTCCTGATTTTAGTGGGATGGCTTTGAGTTTCTCTCCATTCAATTTGATGTTAGCTGTCGGCTTACTATATATTGCTTTTATTATATTTAGGTATGATCCTCGTATACCCAATCTCTCCAACACCTTTATCATAAAGGGGTCTTGAATTTTGTCAAATGCTTTTTCAGCATCCAATGAAATGATCATATGGTTTTTTCTTTCAGTTTATTTATATAATGGATTACATTGATAGATTTGCGTATGTTGAACCAGCCCTGCATCTCTGGGATGAAGCCCACTTGATCATAATGGATAATTTTTCTAATGTATTCTTGGATTCGGTTTGCCAGTATTTTATTGAGTATTTTAGCGGCAATGTTCATGAGTGAGATTGGCCTGTAATTCTCTTTCTTGGTTGTGTCTTTGTGTGGTTTTAGTATCAGGGTAACTGTAGCTTCATAAAAAGAGTTTGGCAATGATTCTTCTGTTTCTATATTGTGAAATACATTAAGGAGTATAGGTATTAGCTCTTCCTAGAAGTTCTGGTAGAATTCTGCATTGAAACCATCTGGCCCCAGGCTTTTTTTGGTGGGGAGGTTTTTGATAACAACCTCTAATTCTTCGCGACTAACAGGTCTATTTAGATTGTTCATTTGGTCTTGATTTAACTTTGGTAAATGGTATTTATCTAAAAACCAATCCATTTCTTGTACATTTTCCAACTTTGTGGCATATAAACTCTCGTAGTAAGATCTCATGATTCTCTGAATTTCCTCTGTGTCTGTTGTTACGTCCCCCTTTTCATTTCTGATCTTATTAATTTGAGTGTTCTCTCTCTGCCTTTTGATTAGTTTGGCTAGGGGTTTGTCAATCTTGTTGATTTTCTCCAAGAACCAACTTTTTGTTTTGTTAATTTTTTTGAATTGTTTTCCGTGTTTCTATTTTGTTGATTTCAGCCTTCAGTTTGATTATTTCCAATCTTCTACTCCTCCTGGGAGAGTCTGCTTCTTTTTTTTCCAGAGCTTTTAGGTGTGCTGTTAAGTCTCCAATATATGCTTTCTCTGTTTTCTTTAATTGGGCACTTAGTGCTATGAACTTTCCTCTTAGAACTGCTTTCATTGTGTCCCATAGGTTTTAGTATGTTGTGTCTTTATTTTCATTAAATTCCAGGAAGACTTTAATTTCTTTCTTTATTTCTTCCTTGACCCAAGGATGATTCAGTAGTTGACTGTTAAACTTCCACGTGTTTGTAGGCTTTCTGGTATTCGAATTGTTATTGAATTCTAACTTTATTCCGTGGTGATCCAACAAGACACAGGTGATTACTAATATTTTTTTGTATCTGTGTAAGTTTGCTTTGTTACCAAGTATGTGGTCAATTTTCGAGAAGGTTCCATGAGCTGCAGAGAAGAAGGTATATTCTTTCCTTTTTGGGTAGAATGTTCTATAGATATCTGTTAAGTCCATTTGATTCATTACCTCTAGCAATTCTCTTATTTCTCTGTTGAATTTCTGTTTGATTGATCTGTCCATTGGTGAGAGAGGTGTGTTGAAGTCTCCTACTATTAATGTGTGTGGTTTGATGACTGCCTTGAGTTCTATAAGTGTTTCTTTTACATAACTGGGTGCTTTTATATTAGGGGCGTAGATATTCAGGATTGAGACTTCCTCCTGATTAATTGTTCCTGTTATGAGTATGAAATGTCCATCTCCATCTCTTCTGATTGATTTTAGTTTGAAGTCAATTTTGTTAGATATTAGAATGGCCACACCAGCTTGTTTCTTAGGTCCGTTTGCTTGGAAAACCTTTTCCCACCCCTTTACTCTGAGTAGATGTCTATCTTTGTGGTTGAGGTGTGTTTCTTGTAAACAGCAGAATGATGGATCCTGTTTTCTTATCCAGTCTCTAAGTCTGTGCCTTTTTATAGGTGAGTTGAGTCCATTGAAATTAAGTGATATTAATGACCAGTGATTGTTGATTCCGTTTATTATTTTTTTTTGTGTGTGTGTGTGTAGAAGAGTTTGTGTGTTTCTCTTCTTTGAGTTGTGGTTGTGAAGGGTCGCTAGTTGTCTGGGTTATTGTAGGCAGTGATGACAATGTTGGATTCCTTGGGTTGCGATTTTCCTTCTATTACTTTCTGTAAGGCTGGATTTGTGGCTACAAATTGTTTAAATTTATTTTTATCCTGGAATATTTTGTTTTCTCCGTTGATAGTGAATGATAGCTTGGCTGGGTATAGTAGTCTGGGTTTGCATCCATGGTCTCTTAGTTTCTGCAGTACCTCTATCCAGGACCTTCTGGCTTTCATGGTTTCCATAGAGAAGTCTGGTGTAAGTCTGATAGGTTTACCTTTATAAATCACTTGACCTTTTTCCTTTGCAGCTCTTAATATTCTTTCTTTAATCTGAATGTTTTGTGTTTTGATTATTATATGGCGAGGGGACTTTTTTTTTTTTTGATCCAGTCTATTCGGCGTTCTGTATGCTTCTTGAACCTTCATAGGAATATCGTTCTTTAGATTGGGAAAGTTTTCTTCTCTAATTTTGTTAAATATATTTTCTGGGCCTTTGATCTGCAGTTCTTCTCCTTCTTCAATCCCTATTATTCTTAGATTTGGTTTTTTTATTGTGTCCCAGATTTCCTGAATGTTTTGTGAAGAGAATTTGTTGGATTTGCTGATTTCTTTGACCAGAGCATTTATTTTCTCTATGGTATCTTCAGAATCTGAGATTCGTTCTTCTATCTCTTGTATTCTATTGGTTATGCTTGATTCTGTAGTCTCCATTCGTTTACCTAGGTTGTCCATATCCAGCCGGTTCTCGTTTTGTGATTTCTTCATTGCCTCCATTTCAGTTTTCAATTCTTGGACTGTTTCCTTTACTTGTTTGTTCGTTTTTTCTTGGTTTCTCAGGGTATCATTCACGGATTTACTTATTTCTTCAAACTTTTTGTTATATTTCTCATCCATTTCTATTCTCATTTCTTCAAACTTTTTGTTATACTTCTCATCCAATTCTTTAAGGGAGTTATTCATGTCCTGTTTAAGGGACTCTATTGCTTTCATAATGGCACTTTTTTCCACTTCTTCTGGGTTAGAGTGTTCAAGTCCTTCTGTTGTAGGGTCGTTGGGATCTGGTGTTTTCATGTTGTTTTTCAGATTGTTGGAGGAGGTCTTGCCTTGGCGTCTGCCCATCTCTTCGTTCAAATGCTCTCCATTGGAACCTCTGGTAGCGGGTCAGGTTCCCTTGTTGGGCAGGGAATTCACTGATAGAATGCCTACCTTTCCTCAGGCAGGCTATTGAAGCACAGGCACTCCCTCTTTCCAGGATGCGCCTACAGAGCAGGCCCAGTGTGCAAGGCAGCTGAGCTGGGGAAATTTTATGGCCCCAGTGGGAAGGGAGAAATATAGGAATTTGTACCTGGATGGAAGCTGGGATGGCAGGCAGGAGAGCTTAGCAGGGTATAACCAGCACTCATGGGTGACCTGGGAATGTATGGGGTCTGGGAAAGTCCGAGCTCCTCCTCGCCGGGCCCCTGCCACGGGCCCGAAGCAAACTCACCCCTCCAATGGCCCTCTGGATGGAAGCTGGGATGGCTGGCGGGGGAGCTAGCAGGGTGGAGCCCCCAGTGCAGAGTGACCTGGGAGTCTATGGGGTCGGGGGGAGTCTGAGCTCCTCCTCGCCAGGCCCCTGCCATGGGTCCGAAGCAAACTCACCCCTCCAATGGCCCTCTGGATGGAAGCTGGGATGGCTGGCGGGGGAGCTAGCAGGGTGGAGCCCCCAGTGCAGAGTGACCTGGGAGTCTATGGGGTCGGGGGGGTGTCCGAGCTCCTCCTCGCCGGGCCCCTGTCACGGGCCCGAAGCAAACTCACCCCTCCAATGGCCCTCTGGATGGAAGCTGGGATCTGGTAGGTCCTTTTTAAAAAATAGATAAATCCAGGTGATGGTGGCACACACCTTTAATCCTAGCACTTAGGAGTCAGAGCCAAGTGGATCTCTGTGAGTTTGAGACCAGGTTGGTCTGCAAAGCGGGTTCCAGGACAGGATCCATAGCTACATGGAAAAACTCTGTCCCCAAAAATGAATATATACAGCATTATCAGAAACCAACATAAAATTAAGCATTGATTGAAGATAACTACAAACAGTTAAATCACATTGCAGAAATATTTTTGCAAGTATTTTCAAATCTATTCTAAAATTCAATAAAAAATATTAATTAGAAACTATAGCACTGAAAAAACTAAAAATAAAATAAATTGAGTGCCTTTATCCAGGGTGAAGGAGACAAAGAAAAGATCAGTGTACTTGAGGGATGTTTTCACCAAATTCCTACATTCAAGGCTTAGGGATCTATGTGGAAGAGGAGGCAGAATAATTATAAGAGCCAGTGGTGATGGATGACTCCAAGGTAACAGTGTCTTCCATACATTATAGGACTAATGAGCATATATGAACTAAAAAAATTGTATCAGCATGCATAAGATCTGTGCAGGTTCAAGCCACATAGGATCCCAGCACTGAAAAGAAGAAGGGGACACAAAGTCCAGCCCTTAACAGGAAACTATCTGCAATTGATACTTGCTGGCAAAAGAGACATAGGGTTTCTCCAGTGAAGTCTCACTGGGTTTATCAATCACACTTGAGGGCAGGCCCTATGTTCAGAAGCAGTGGGCCAACACAAAACAAACGCAATGATATTTTTTTGTAAACTCTTTGTTTTCATTTTCTTTGTTTTGGTTTTTTTCGGTCTTATTGGTCTTTTCTTATTTTGATTTTCATTTCTGTCTTTTGTGGTGGGGGGCAGTGTATGTGTTCCTTTTTCCATTTTTTGTTTTTAAGTAGAGAGAGAAAAAATAATATAAAGTTTGTGAGTAGTGAGGTTGGAAGGGTGTGATAAGAATTGGGGAGGGGAAACATAACCAAAATATATTGAATGAAAAAGTATTTTTCAATAATTAAAGAAAACGGGGGTTTATTAATGTATTAGAACTGTCAAGAAATACAGAGTGAGTAGCTTCAATTAAAATAATTTTGCCTCTTTGAAGACTTGTAGTACCCACAGAAAATGGAATTAGGAAATTGCAGACTAGTATTCAGAACATATTTACTGAATCATATTGAAAATTCTAGCTTTTTTAGATGATTCTTGAATTATAAATCTGTTTGCTGAGCATAAACGTATTTTAAATGGTTTAGTTTTGCAATCTTGTTTCAAGACAAACATTTGTCTGCAAGACATGCATACACACACGCACACACCAAAAACAAAAAAAGAATGAAAAAGAAAAAGAAGCTCCAGCTAAGAATAAATGATATGGGCATCTTAGCATGAAAGTCTTAGGTCTAATATTTTGCATTCAACAGTAATATGACAGAAATTCAGGGCTATGTCTCTTTAGATCTTTATTTCCACTGGGTATATTCCATGCTGTGTTATTTGATGGGAAACCATGAGCATCAATGTTGAGATGAGCAAGGCATATCTGCATATGCCTTTTAGCACCCTGTAAAACATGTTGAATGGCCTTAGTTTTTGCTCCCAAAGCAGAAAGATCTGGGCTTGATCAGTTTCCTTAACTAAAGTAAGGAAGCAAGGATGCAGTAACAGAAACATCAATGGGGTTAATAAAGCTAGTCGGAGAGTAGCTCCTTGTGCCCTACCTTCAAGGCCACCTGTGGGCCTGGTCCATCAGTGTGTTTGCAAATTTAGGATTAGGCTATTCAGAATTTAAATGGCGCTAGAGACTGAACAAATGTACTGATGTTACTGTTGAAACCCACTGTCATATTTTGTGGCAACACAGAAGTGCTATGGAACCGTTGGGGATATTAGCTGTGCACTCTTTGTAACGTAACCTTGGTTGTACCTCTTTAAATCAAAAGTGTCAAATAATGACCTACAAAAGTATTTCTCTAGCTATTTTGTCTCCACTATTCAAGTTGTTTCTGCATAATATTGGAAATTCCCGGGACATATTTCCTGTATTTTTACCATGTTTACTCTTAATACTATGGGAGTGTGAGCCACGTGCCATCTCTCTCCCCCATTATCTGGGCCTTTGTTAGGAGTTATTTGATGGCTTTTAATGCCCCCAAATGAACTGCCTCCACCATTGGAGCTTTTATTTTGAAGATGTTTTTGCTGTAGTTGTAGTCAGTGTTCTTTATTAAGAGTATGAAATGAACAGAGATCACCATACCTTCAACCTGGTCACCAAAATGAAGCTGGGGCCCTTTTATATCAATGCTTGTACTAATGCCAACAGCTCCCTTCTGATAATTTGGATCTGCTGATTTTTGTCCCTCATTAGTTTTTGGGAGTTTTCAGAAAAAAAATTAGAGTTTTATGGATATTTATTTATTTATGCTTCCTTCTGTGAAGAGTTAGAGTGAATTGATGTTGCTGAGGGAGCAGTTCTGAGGACAAGATTTACAGTGTGCTTAGAATGACTTTTATCTTTAAAGGCTGTCTGCTGTTTGAAGTATACATTTCCTGTTGACCTTTTGTCTTCTCAGAGTAAACAATGTCCCAAGAGCTTCCTTAAGTCCCTTAAGTTCATAGATCCTTGGTGGCATTATTGGAGAGTAACCATGTGAAGAAAAAGTGTTACTTCAAGCCCTTTTCAAAGTCCATGACTACTGATGGATAGGAAGTCTTACTTCTTCTGCAACAGAAAGAAAAATAAAAGAAGGCAGAAAAGGATCAAGGAGACTGGAAAATGCTGAGCTGTGGGAAGATGAATTAATCTCCTTTTTTTCTGCCTATATGATTTTCATTGAAGAGGTTATAAAGAACATGGAAAGTGAAGGGAACTTCCTTGGGGGTCATGGGAATGCTTGATATTTGCGTCATTAGTGACAACTATTTCATGGTCAATATCTTCTTTAGTCCTTAAAAATTCTTGTGGTGCTGATATTAGAATTCTGACCCTGTTGGTATAGATATTAAGAAAAAAGTTGGAAAAGTTAAGTACTTGGCTGATCTCATACAGCTGATTGGAGGTGCATTCTGAGTTCTAACTGTGAAGCCCTTGAGATTTTAGCTATAGAAATCGGACTTTTTGTACCATGTATACCTTCATTTAGAACTCCTTCTGTAGCTCAGAAATAACCCAAACCTTACTTGGCCTTTCTTGGTTACATAATTAGGCACAATCTGTGTTATTACGCCAACCTTTAAGAATTGCTTGTTTTATCTTCTTAAAGCCGGGTCTCTTGTAGCTCTTACCATGAACTTACTGGGGAAGTGAGGATGACCTTAAGCTTCTGGTATTCCTTTCTCCACGTCCTGAAAACTACGATTACATGCTTAGTTGGAATTATGTTTTTTTTGTAGATCAGAGTTTCTATTTAGTAAAAGTCAGTGACATCTCCCCCTACTTTTGCTGAGTTGTGCCAGTCTAAACCAAAGATATTGCCACACACTATCCTATATTGCTGTAGTGATCAAGTTGCTCTTGCTTGAAAACCACTGATTGAAGAATTTCAGTCTAAGGCATCTCATCACAGATGACTCCTCTCCTCTCCTCTGCTCCACTGATGCTTTCTTATTATTTCCTACAGTTACGTTTGTCTGTCATATCAATACCTGGCTTCTTTCAGAGGAGGGTGCAGAGATCTGTGCTTAAGTGTGAATGAAAGTGAAGACCTGCAGAATGACAGATGGACCAGATGGAGTTGAATGTCAGGAACCTCTGGGAATGAACAGATGGTACTCCAGTGCCTTCCCTTTTGATTCTTCCATTTAAGAGGACCATTTAAGAGCAACATCTGTTACTGACGTTCTCTCATCCCCATCTTCCAAGGGTCTGAACTTTTTATCTGAAGTTATTGTGACATCTTAGCCCTGGGTTTCCTGGCTCCCTCATCTTTTTCTTATTTTGTCATTTCTTGGAGATTTTAGGAATCCTTGGCAAAAGGAAAGACTTGTCCTGGTGAGTTGAAATTTGTGTATCAAAGGAAGTGTTCCATACTTTACATTGGCTTTACTCCCTCCCAATGACAACAGCTCTCCTACCTCAGCCAGTGTCATGGCAGCAAGTGATAACTGTGATTAGGTCCATCAGAGCACACATGGATACATGTGTTTAACACAGAGAGTGATCCTTTTGCTCTAAGTAAAACAGTGTATTTTTGTTCCTGTATGCTGTTGCCTTAGCTAGACACCTCTTAATGTGAAACAGCTTCAAAATTCACCTTATCTTTGATCTCACCAATCTTTGTAGACAGCATTCCTATGTCTGTTGAGCTGTCTTTAAAGAATATTAGAGAAGAACAATTTAGTTTTGATGACTTGAGTTTAGTGGAGGATGAGTGAAAAGGAATGTTGAGTGCTTATCTGATGACCACAAAAATACGGATGACTAATATTTCTGTTAGAGTAACCATTGGTTTCATAGCAACAGAATTTGATTTCTTCCAACAGAATTTGGAGTTAGCTAGTTTGGAACAATGATGATCTTAGGCACCATTTGTATGTTTACAACAGAGAGTTTTATTATTGTTGTTGTTGTTTTTCTTTTACATTAAATTAAATGGGAAATTTTTGGTTATTGAAGGTCAAATGCATGAACTATAGTCATAGGCTTATTCCATGCATGATACATAACTTCTGGAATGATGAATAACATGGTACATAAACAAAATATAATCCATGTTGGTGATTGAATGGAGTACCACTTCCTTGTTTTGATACAATAACTTGTATTAAATTTGCAAACATGAGGAATTGAGTTTGGATCCCAAGCAATCATGTAAAAAGTTACATAGTGGAACATATCTATAATCTTAGTGCTGGAGAAACAAAGATGGGGGCTCCTGGAGCTCTTTTGGCAGATAACCCCTCTGAATGAGTGAAAAATCCTGCCTCAAAATTTAGAATACTGAAATAGATACCTAATATCAAACTCTGGCCTATACATGTATACACACATATAAATGCACAAACAAGCACATGTATACACAAACACATGCACACTTACCCACAAATATTGACATCACTGGTTTCATGTTAATGTGAATGGATGCTACCTATAAAAAGAAAAGCACCACCACCAACAAAAACACATTTCCTTTGATATTAGCAATGATTTTATATTTTACTTATGAAAATTCACCATCTTATGAATGATATATTTTCAGAAGATAATTGTTTTCAATAAATAGAGGGAAGTCAGGCATGGTGGTGTCCAACTTTAATCCCAGTACTTGGGAGGCATATCTCTGTGAGTTTGGTCAGTCTGGTCTACAAAGTGAGTTCCAGACCAGCCAAGGGTACATAGTGAGACTCTGTGTCAAAAAGAAAAAAGAAAAAGAAAATGAAAAAGTAAAAGAAAATGGGGCCTTCCTGTGTGTGTATATTCCTGCGTCTGTGTGATAAGTGTTTAGATACTGATAAAGATATGTAACTCTTAAAGTGTTTTTAAATAATTGTAGATGTGTAAGCAGTTGTAAAAATACTAGAAAGATTCCATATACTCTAGTCTTCTCTCTTTCCTGTTAATTTCAAGTTTACAAAAAAAATGTGATCCAATCCAGTAAAAGGACAATATGTTTATTTCATTCTATTACATATAAATGTGTAACTACCACTATAATCAATATATAAGACTTTTCTATCACAAACCTCCTCATGCTTCATCTTTATAATCACACCTGTGTGCCACATAATATGGCCTCAAGTCCTTGACAATCACTAACTTGTCCTCTGTCACATTTTTTACTATTTTGATCACTTTTTTTGCTACTATCAGAATGGTTTCTCCCAAGTTAATACATTGAAATTTTGTTGTTAACATGATAGAACTAAGAGGTGTGTCCCTTAGGAGATAGTAAAGTCAAAAGGCAAAATGCTCACATAAGGGATTAGAAACCTTGTAGATGGAATTTGGGGAATGGGCTCATGTTCTGCTCTTGTACCACAAGAAAACAGTTTTTGCCATTCTTTCCATTTTTATGCCTTCTCCCAAGTATACTATGTTCAAAGAAAACCATGTAAATAGAGGCCAAGCATTTTACCAGACACCAAATCTGTGAGGAAATAAATTTTTGTTTGTATAAATTGCCTAATGCTAGTTATTTCATAACAGTGGACTAAATGCACTAAAATGTTCCATAGAAGTGAAATCATGGCATGACCTTTCAAGATGAGCTTTTCTACACTCAACATATTTCCGTGAATACCCATTCAAGTTGTTGTTGACATGAAGAGTTTGTTAATTGCACAGATATATTTCATAGTATTGATATGTCATTCTTTATCTGTTCATCAGGTGACAAATAGAGAAAGTGTTCTAACTTTTTTTTTGTCAAGACAGCTTTTTTCAAGACTGAGCTGTGTAAGACCTCTGGCTGTCTTGGAACTAGCTCCGTAGAACAGACTGGCCTCAAACTCACAGAAATCTGCCTGCTTCTGCCTCCCAAGGGATGGGATTAAAGGCATGCACCACCACCCAGATGTTTTCACTTTTTAACTGGTACAAACGAATCAGTTATGAAATTTATATAAAAATGTCTATGTAGACCTTCATTTTCACTTTTTTGGGATGACTGACCAAAAGTGTGATTACAAAAGGTTACCAACTTAGTTAAGTCTTAAATATTAGCCAGGTGGAATAGAATCATCCTAAAGTGTTTACACCTTGTTTGAAAAGGTAAATTTAACTTTACAGAAATTGATAGTTTTATAAAACAAGTGTTTCTTCATAACATTCATGTTATAAATATTATAGTCATTTTCAAAATTTTTACTGTATTTCTAGTCTCTGTTGTAACCTCTAATTGTGTGATACTCCTAGTGAATTCCCATGGGATGGTTGCGATAGGAAACACTATCCTGAGTAACAGCTTTGCATTAGTTTACTTAAGTTGGCCATTACTGTGCTATTAAATATTTCAATAAAACAGTGTTAGAATGTGGTAAAATGGACAATATATGCTATTTTCCTTTTAAGACACACTACTTCCCGAAGTTAGTGATGAATATTATTTTAAATGCCTTCAAAATCTATCAGCCCTCCTGTTCTAAAGGCATCTCTACTTGAGGGTTATTGTCCTATCTTGTTTTCAAGCTTTTAAACATTGCAGGAATAAAAAAAAATATTCTCCCACATGAGAAACTTAAGAAAACTGGCTCTAATGAAGTTCACTCAATGTTGAGATTCAGCAATATGAAACAATTTCATGGTATTTGACCCGGAGAAAATTTCTGGGACTGTCGCACGAGGCTTCTGGGATTCTCATCACACAGCAAGTCCAGTGACTGAAGCATGAAGAAGAAAGATATTGCCAAATGTGTCACAACCGCTGATGTAATTTGCAGCTCACTTCTTTTTCATGAACTAACATAGAGCATATGTGGCTAGCTGAGACTTATTTTAAGTCAGTATGTATTCAGAACTGGAAGAGAAAATGAAAGGGGAGAGAGAACCTCATAAATTAATTTGGTGGCACTTTAGATGCAGGTATAGCCTGGTTCTTGTAAGCATACATCTCAACTCTGGAGTCTGTTCTTCAGCTCTCAATCCTTCCTCGACAGCTTTATTGCCTTGCAATCTTAGAATTTATGACTTGCCATTTATGGAGCCCCTATAAAATTTCAGTGGAGAAGACTCTGACCAATGTCATGATTAGAAGACAAGAGTTTAAACAATTTGGCCAAGGTCAAAAAACAATTTAATACTGAAGCTGGGATTAGATATATGCCCCAGTTCCCATCTTCTCAGTCAGTTGGATGAACCAGTTTTCTCAGCAAAGTCCAGGTTAAATGGTTTCAGTGTAAATGGTAAAAGTACCACTTTCTATGTGAAACTTTTCCAGTTTCAAGAGAAATTCTACTTTTGGCTTAATGCTAAGCTCAGTTGACATATTAATAATTAATCATCAGCTCATCTATTGCTTGTCCTTTTGCATAAAATAAATCAGTAGCAATCACTGTGTCCCTCAAATCTTCCTACAAGTGAAAAAAATCAATTTAATAGTTGATATTGCCTGTTACTCAGTATTAGAATTTCACTCTCGGTTATATAGCAAGGAGAAACAGCTATATATGTTAATAAAATTATTTGCACAATCTTTTTCTTTGTAGTTTTATTCATAATAGTCCATGCATACAAGTATCTATTGACAAAGGTCTGTGTTGTATGAAGCACTACAGAATATCAATACAAAAGAACAAGCCACTTATATGAAAGTGCATACATGAACGTTAGCAACATTGTATGCATGAAAAAAATGTACAAAGAGTATATATTGTGCAACTTAATTATAGAGTAAGAAACAGAAAAAAACTTATCCTCTTTGTAGAAATCATAGAATTACTTCCCCTGAGTGACGGAAGTGTTATTAGCTAGCTTGGAGGTACAAGGAAACCTTTTTAAAATAATGAGAATATTTGATATCTTCATCTGGGAGACAGTACAACAAATGCATGCACATGTAAAAATTCGTAAAGTGTTATATTTCAGATTTGAGTATTTTATCGTAGCATTATATCTTAGTATATAAAATTATAGAGAAGAAATACAAAAAGAAATTCATCTATTAAGTATTTCTGTTAAAGTTTTTACAGTGTGGTAACCACATATATATTCAAAAGTAACACAAGCTGTGATAAAAGTACAACTATAAGTCTTTTTTTTTCTTTGTCTTTGAGTCAGGATCTTGCTATGTTCCTTTGGCTGACTCTAGGTAGCCCAAGATGGCCTCCAACTCACAGAAATCCCCCTGCTTTGAATTCTGTGTGTTATAATTACAGGTATGCACCTCCATGTCCCAGCCCATCTGTAATTTTCTGTATGTGTGATGCGCCAAAGAATAACCTTGAATGTCATTCCTCAGGAACATGCACATACCTTTTGTATGTATGTGCCAGGTTCCTGCACTGGCCTGGAACATGGCAGGTAGTCCAGGATGGATGGCTGGTCAGTGAGCCCCAGAGATCTGTCTGTCTCCATTTCCCCATCACTGGGATTCTAAACCACCATATCTGGCTTTTTTTTTCCCCAAGTGGATTCTGGTAAACCAACTTATGTCCTCCTCATAGCTATTCTTGATTAAGAATAACTTGTTACCTGTTTTCCTATCCTTCATGATCACTGAAGTTGTTGAGACTTGACCATTTCTTACTCGGGTTTGGTTTAATGTTTGTTTCTGTTTTGTTCTGGGTGAAAAAACTGAGCCAATGATACACAGAAGAAATAAGGCAGTTTTTGAAGGTTATTTGATGGGTGCTGAAGACTTGAAATGTCTATACTGAGAGCAAACATCAGGATAAAGCCAGAGCTGAGGACACAAATCAATCTTCTTTCATTCCTCCCACTCCCTAACTCCTGGCTATGGAGGGGAATGAAGAGGAAGAAAATTTAATGTTAGAAGTAGACTCATTAGAGAATTTTGTAATTTGACCCATTCACCCCATGATATTTGAAGTGTTGGTGAGTGTCTTTTTCTCTCTCCCTTTGCGTCAGTGTTTGCTCCTATTTTGTGTCAAAGTTTATATAGACACTGAAAAGTTTTGACCAGTGGTTTTTAACCTTGGATGATTTGGTTTTATAAAGAGTGACTTTAGAATGCGTGAGCATCTAGAATACCCATATGAACCTTTTCTTAGAGGTGTTTTCATTTTAGATAAGACTTACTGTCAAAGGACTTGGGTTAACTTATACTTATACCTCACAGCTTGTCTCAGGGTCTGGGTATAAAAAAAGCCAGGTATGAGGTCCACGTGTGTAATCCCAGTGCTGGGAAAACAGGCACAGGTCTATTTCTGGGGTTTGCAGGACTGCCATGACCTAATTGGTAAGTAAGCTCCAGGCCAGTGAGAGACACTATCTCAAGAGACAGTGGCATTTCTGAACATGGAACCCTAGATTTTCATCTGGTCTCTACACATGTGTGCACATAGAAACACATGGAAGCACAAATCACAGTTATACCCACATATATACCCGATGGTTAGGTGTTCATACACAGACTGAAAAAATACAATTGGATGAGACATCAAAAAACAAAAACAAACAAACAAAAAAACCCAGTCCCACCAGGTGGTGGTGGCACAAAGCCTTTAATTCCAGCAGAACTCACTCTGTGAGTTCAAGGCCAGCCTGGTTTACAGGAGCTAGTTCCAGGACAGGCATAAAAACTACACAGAGAATCCCTGTCTTGGAAAAACAAAACAGTCCTAACTAAGCTTCTGTAAATTTCTGAGTTGGTGACATAGGATGCTGGGAATCTTTTTTGATCTGACTTTCCTCACTCACAATGGGAAAGGCCAACGTCACTTATTTCAAAATCTTTTTCAATTTCAATATGCAATTACTTGACAGAAACCAACACATTCTTCACTTTAAAAAAATTAATGCCATTACTTTCAGAATATTTAAGAGAGTATAATGAGTAAAATAATGTAAAACCATTTATGTAAGTTACTATGTTTTATCTCTTTAACCTCTTACCATGACTGCCACATACAAGAGCTGCCTTTTTCTCCATAATATAAAAATGTGTCTTTATAAATTGGAGATTTAACTGTTTGACAAAATATGTTCCAGGTAAAGCAAAATAACCACACAGAACTGTTTAACATTTGTTCTCAATGTTAACTTTTAAACTTTGCTTAGAAAAATAATTCTGTTCAGAAATTTGATCTGTCTGCCTTCCTTTTGTATTGCTTTTGGCTCTTCCAAGACTTCAGAAATGTCAATTTGTTATTCATGTTGGCCTTCGCTAATCCTTCTAAAGAATGTGAAAAGGCTCAGTTTTTATATTAGGAAATACCTGAGATTAAAACGGATTAAGTCTGAATGCCTTTTTCTTGCTCCATGCTGATGTAATGAGTGTTATCACAGCATTTATGAAGGCAATAGGGTTTTATGCACTAAGCTATGATTTCTTTGCATGAACATTCAGTGTGGACATTGATACAGTTAGGTCTGGTGATGTTCTACAAGCTAAATGCCAAGATCCCACTAGGACCTTGTAAAGTGTTGAATTTAGGTGGTAGATGGAAGGTGAGAAGCAGAAGTGCATACAAAATTAAAGAATGATCAGACTTGGTTCTGGATAGGCATGACCAGTGAGGGAGTGCTGCATGGTGGGAACAACTTGTACAAGTACTAATGGATTGTTAGTAAGGTTTTCATATGAATATTCTCTATGTTGTTCTACTGTTTTCGCAAAGAATACCAGAATAACCCCTCCTTCCACAAAGGTGCTACGGACTCCACCTGACAGATGGTATATACTTTATCTTTCAAATTATTTCAAAGAAAATATTTTTTTTCTTTTTTGGTTTTGGTTTTTTAAGACAGGGTTTCTCTGTGTAGCTCTGGCTATCCTGGAACTCACTCTGTAGATCAGCTGTCTTGGAACTCAGAGATCCATCTGCCTCTGACTCTGGGATTAAAGACATTTTTTTTTACCACACCTCTTCATGGACACCTATTTAGGATAAAACAGTATGCTATGATACTTGGCAAAATCAGTCAAACTATAGTGACTGAAATACTTGTAATACTAGGCTTTATTTGTAACCCCAAGCAGATATATTAGAGACTTTAGGGAGAGTAAATATCATGTTACGTGCTAGCTTTCACTACACTAGACTATTTCACCCAAATCTAAAGTATGCTGGAATGAAATTCTCCCAAAGGTTAGGCAAAATTATTTGCCTTTAGAGAATAGATGTGGGGTGCCAGTCACCCACATCAAAATAGAAAAATGATTTCTGTAGTTGCATTCCCCCAAATGAAAGATTTGCTTCAGTAACTCAAATCTACTGCCACATTGTGACTTGCCAACTCATAGATTCATTCCAGGGAACAGTCATACAACGTGACCCTTGTTATGGTTTGATTGTGAAATCCCCCCCCCCGGCCCAGGCTTATGTATTAGTCCCTAGCCAATGACACTCTCTGAGGAAGTTGTCAAACATTTTGGACTTGGTTGAACCTTAGTAGGCAGACATAGGACTGTTAGGGCCAAGGCTAGAGAGTTATATATGGCTATGCTTGATGCACAATTAATAAAAGCTCAAAGACAGAAATTGGGGTTCAACCTAAAGGTCAGAAAAGCAAAGCAGCCAGGCACTGGCTCTTACCTCTATCTCAGTCTGAAATGGCAATCCTGCCTCCAGGAATCTCAGAATGAAACTGAGCCTGAGAACTTTCTCCTCCCATTTTATAATACTCTCTAGTTCTGGGATTCAGGGCATGCATCACTACCACCTCATTTTCATGGCAAGCTAGTGTGGCTACTGGGTTTAAAGGTGTGTGTCCTTGCTGCCTGGTCTCTAAGGCTGGTCGGTGTGGCTGTTTTACTTTTCTGATCCTCAGACAAACTTTATTTATTAAAACACAAATGAAATGCTACTACATATTCTTCCTGCCCAGGCATATGTAGTGGTATTTCCTTCCTAGGCAGAGGCATTCTCTCACTGCCATAACCTACCACCATGCCTTTACTACCATGATGAACTGTATCCCCTGAACTGTGAGCCAAAATAAATCCTTTCTTCCTCAACCTGTTTCTGTCAGGTGGTCTGTCAAAGCAACAAGAAAATAACTAACACACAAATACTACAAGGAGACTGACTGCTAGGGACCAAGGGAGCAGGCTTGGGTTGGACAGGGAGGGGAGAGGCAGGGAGGGGAGCAGAGAAAAAAAATGTAGAGCTCAATAAAAAAGTCAATAAAAAACACACAAAAAATAAAGAAACAGATTTTCAAGCTTGGCTTAATAGTTGGCAGTCTAGTTTGCAACCCACCAAGGAGGAAACAGGCAGCTAAATGAATTATTTTTTGTAGTTTATGCAAAGACATAATTGTAATGTCAAATCAATGCAAGGTTCCACTGGGAGAATCAGACTTAAATTCTTTATACCATTTAGGTAAGAAAAAAAAAACAGCTAGAGTGTACAAACAATCAACTTGACAGTTGGGTCTTCTCAGGCTAAGCACTGTGGGAGTCCACAGAAGTGGGTCAATTCCACCTTGACTGGAGGTCGGGGAGTTCAGGTCTATTCCTGCTCCTTCAAGGATATGGCAGGAGGTTTGATTCAGGGAGTGGCTCCCTAAAGGATAGTTGGCCTAAAATGTGGTTGCTGCATGTCTTACCTAAGCAACAAAATACTTAACTCAGGGTCGAGCTGTTTCATGCGTCAGGTATTGAAGAAGTTATTGTTTGTTCTTTGTATCATATTAAAGCAGTCTTTCGTCTTCTCCCCTTTTTGGATTGGGGTATATAAGCATATGGAAAGGAAATGCAGACAAATTCAGTATTCATTGAAATGCCCTCCAAATTCTATTCTTTGTCTCTGTCTTTTATTTTGTATCTCTGTTCTGTCTGCCTGGCATTTCCAATCCACACGCCCCTGCCCTGGAACATGCAAACCTCGAAGAGACCGGACTCCTAGAGATGCCCCTCAGCATGGGGCTCACGACAAAGCACCAATGTAACCAATGATCTTTCTTTCTTTTTGCATTTCCTTCATCTCACTTGGCTAAATGTTGAGATGCAACTGGCTTTTATTTCATGGATATTGCATAAACTATATTTTATAACTTGAAGGGGAATTGGAGAAGAGGAGAGTACCTAATTTTTATCCCTCTCCTCAGCCTAAATATAAGTGTGTGGGTGCCCACAGATATACAGAGAGCAAGAGCAGAATAACTTCTTCTATTAATTACCACCTTATTGCTTTGAGACAAAGTCTTTAGCACACCAAAATTTTGCTTTTTCATTTTGATTGGTTGCGGTACCATCTATACTGATCTCTTCCTGTTGCACAGAGACATTTCCTTGATAAGAAAACACTTATTTGTGGGTCATTATTTTAAATAATGTTATGCTTTGGGTCTGAAATGTTCCACAAAGAGTCTACATATGGAAGTCTTGGTCCCCAGTATAACGGTTTTCAAAGGTAGAGCCTTTAGAAGAGTATTAGATTATTAGGGTGCATCAGTTGATGAGTTTGTAGTTCAACTCAAAATTAGGAGTTGAAGCATCATTTAAAGGGAATAGATTTTCAAGAATATGTTTTGTGGACTATATTTTGATCCTGGCTCATTTATTTTTCTTTGCTTCCTAGTTATCAGGAGACAATCATTTTTATTCTACCACATTCTCCCTTCTGTGATGTTCTGCCTTGCCACAGCCAAGAGGCAATGGAGACAATGGAGTATGTTTTGAAACTGTGAAACAAACAAACAAAAAATCTTTCTTCCTTTAAAGTTGCTTTTGCTGTTTATTTTGTCACAGCAGTGGAAAGCTAGCTAACTATAGTACTTGAAAAGGCCTATTCTTAATACTTCAAGTCATGAAATTCTCTCTAATATCAGTTCACTTAAAGCTTTTATTCAGGGATCACCCGTACTGTAGTTTTGAATGATCACATTGCTTTTTCTTAGCTGTCACTCAATTTTCCTGCCCCGGGACAGTATGCTTCATTGGCCAAATACTTTTTAAAACTGCCCCCTTTATCCTTGAAGTGGTGGCACACACCATTAATCCTAGCACTCAGGACAGAGGAAGGTGGAGCACTGTGAGTTTGAGGCCAGCGTAGTATACAAAGTGAATTCTAGAATAGCAAGGACTACGCAGAGAAACTGTCTCAAAAAAATCAAAATCAGCCAAGCACGTATCTTTAATCCCAGCACTGGGAGGCAAAGACAATCAGATCTCTGTGAATTCAAGGCCAGTCTGGTCTAAAGAGTGAGTTCCAGGACAGGCTCCAAAGCTACACAGAGAAACCCTGTCTCGAAAAAACAAACAAACAAACAAATCCTCTAAACTATGTCCCTCCTTTTTTGTGTGTGTGACAATTAACTTTCTCTTACAATTTCCTTAATCAGTTGGTTTTGCCTCCTCTCTTTTTTGTACTTTTCTCCTCTTCTTGTCATTGTCCTTCTTCCCTCTCCCAGAGATTTTGTGCTAATATAAGATTTACTACTTCCCCTAAATAAAGAACCCCCATCTTTATTCATTGCTTATCTATGTCTAGATTCTTTTAGACAAGGGTTTTTCAACCTTGATAATACTGGTATTTGGGGACTAACCTCTATGTACAATGATATCAGTAGCAATTAGTTGCCGTGGCAACCAAAAATTTCTCCAGACATCATCATGTTCCGGAGAGGGAAAACCTTCCCCCATCCAAAAATTACCCTAATAGATATTGTTGAACAATGGATACCAAGAGGTAGACACAGAACTTAGAAGAGATGGCTTGAAATTATATATTTATCCAACAATTATTTTCATTGATATATTCTCCTCTATATTAATAAATGTATCTATTTTAAGTTTGCTAACTAATTACAAAGAAAATACTTCTTTTGTCCTTTTTTCACAAAAGATAGTCAATTTTCAAAGATTTTTGTTGCATATACTTGGCTAGTAAAACATAAATTATAATGAAAATAACTGCTGTCCTTAAAACTTTCATCTTATTTCTGCATTAAAGAACATTTGTTTGACTTTCTCCATGTAAGAGCAATAAATTCATTAGCAAGACTCTGGAACTTGTCCAACACCAAAGAAAGAATAATGTGGTTAAAAGTTAGACAGAGTGCAGAGTTAACCTTCAGACCTTCTAGTTAGTCAAGGCAAACATTCTCCTTTAATACAAATGTCTTTCTGTTTAGAGCTCGTCAGTTCAAATTCTGTCAGTTTTAACTAACATTATGTGATTTGAAGAGATCCTGTTGGTATCAAAATATCAATATAGTGAAGGCTTTAGGTTTATGGGACAGTGACAATTAGGAAAATAAGGAGTCATCTCTTCTAAGTCCTGTGTCCAGTTCTTTGTATCCATTGTCATTCAGGTCTTAACAGTTATAGCCTTTCTACCCAGGGAGTTTTTGTCAAAATTACAGTTTTCACAGTTAAATTATTTAGGTGTAGGTATATAAAACAAAACTGGTATGAATCGTTGATTACATTATCATCTCACTGGTAAATCTTATTTTCAACTATCTTAGTGCAGTCCTTTTGGATTGTCACTAGCTTTAAATCTATCTGTTATAAAAGTAAATGCTAGTAAGACACTCATACAGTTATTGGTTTCCCATTGCTGCTGGAATGCATTGCCATGGGCATTGACTAGAACAGCACAAAAGTCTCCAGCTCAATAGGAAAGAAGTTAAAGGCAGCATGTCTGCTTTCCCTGCTCAGCAGACAACGAAGCTGAAACCAAAGTGTCAGTGAACTGGGTTCTCCTCGGGAAGGCTTGGAAGGATCTACTTCCAAGCTTATTCAAGTTGTTCAATTCAGCTCCTTGTATTTGAAGGTCTGAGGCCTTCTTTCATCATTGGATATCAAGTCAGACCATCCTCTGCTTCCAGAAACTGCCTGTGTTTTTCTTTCATTTTCCTCTAAGTCAGTGGTTCTCATCCTAATGCTGCAGATGAGCAGCATTAATACATACAGTTCCTCATGCTGTGGTAACCCTCAACCATAAAATTATTTTTGTTGCTACTTTGTAACTGTAATTTTGCTACTGTTATGAATTGCAATGTAAACATTTTTGAAAATAGAGGTTTGCCAAAAAGATTGCGATCCACAGGTTAAAAACCACTGCTCTGTATCCATCGATATGATTGAGTCCTCTTACCTTCAGAATCTCTTCACCTTCCTTTTCTTAATTTGCTAAAGACTTTAATGCTTATATATCTAACCTTTTATGTTAAATCCTAAGTCCAGGTATAATGTTAGGAGGTGGATTCAAATAATTAACTCTTACAGATTTGTTGTTGTTGTTGTTGTTTGGTTTCTTTGAGACTAGGTTTCTCTGTAGCTTTGGTGCCTGTCCTGGAATTAGCTCATATAAACCAGGCTGGCCTCGAACTCACAGAGATATGCCCGCCTCTGCCTCCCTAGTGCTGGGATTAAAGGCATGTGCCACTATTGTTCGGCTAGTCTTACAGATTTTTAAAGTCAATCTTAGAGCTAAAATTTGGTGTTTTGATGTATATATTCAGTGCAAAAAGACATTTGAACTTTATTACCACAGCTTTTGTTAAGTAGTATAATGTTTAAAATTTTTTTTAATAATTGGGTATTGTTTAGCCATAAAAGGAACAAAGTACTGATACATGCTGTGACATGGGTAAACTTTAAAAATGTTATGCTAAGTGAAAGAAGCCAGTCCCAAAGGATCACATATTATATGAATATATTTATAAGGGTAATATTCAATAGCTAAATCCATACAGATGGAAAGTAGATTAGAAGTTGCTTTTATCCTTCAAACATCCCTTCTGGAAACTCTGCCTCCCTTTTACAGAAGAAACATATTTGAGGTTCAGTCAGATTCCATAATTCATTTCATCACATCACCCAAACAGCAAAGATTAGGCCCAGACCAGACGATTTCTAACAGGTATAATTTATGCACGATATATTATCAGTGCTTACAGTACACAGAACTGTTCTGCCCTCCTTCATGTATTATCTGTATTCCAAAAGAAGGTCTCATAAGAACATGAATGATACAGTTCTTACAGGGAAATAAGTAGAACCAAGGAGAAAGGGTGGAAATTGCCTGGCTTCACTTCCCCAGTGGATTCTTCTCATGAGCTGCTTCTGATCTCAGAAAAACCAAGCTAGAATCAAATCATAAGTATCTCTTTGGAGGGATAGCATGCTCATGGATGTTCAAGTGGATGACAGTTGGTGCAGCAGTAGCACAGCTAAAGTGGGGTATATTACCCTTAAATAGGTGACTTTTGTTATAACCCACATGCATGAGGAGCCCCATAGAAGACAACTAATTTAAAAGAAATTAAAAATGTAAAGTTTATTTTTTAAAATTGAGGTGCATGTCTTAGGTGAAGAAAATGATTAATTCTGTTGATTTCGAGGGTTCTTCAGTATGAAGGAAAGTATATAATGTACATTGCCAAGTAAATTTGAAGACATTGATTTACTCAGCAAACATTTATTGAATGTCTGTTTTGTTTGAAGTATTTATTTTGGCACTTTTTGGGAAAAAAATAATTTCACACATAGTCCTTGCATAGAAATAAGAAGGTAACCATGTTATTTGAAAAATTGTGGCTCACTTAAGCCCTTATAACATGTAGAGAAAATCTGAATCACAATATTCTATACAAGATTTGGTGCTAATGGGCTTGACTTTCTTTAAATATTACATAGTGAGTTATAAAAATTTAAATCCAAGCCAGGCAGTAGTGGTGAATGCCTTTAATCCCAGCACTTGGGAGGCAGAGGAAGGTGGATCTCTGTGAGTTCAAGGTCAGCCTGGTCTACAAGAGCTAGTTCCAGGACAGGCTCCAAAGCCACAGAGAAACCCTGTCTTGAAAAACCAAGAAAAAAATTTAAATCCAGACTGGCTTGGCTCAAACACATGGACTCTTTTTCTTTTCTTTTCTTTTCTTTTCTTTTCTTTTCTTTTCTTTTCTTTTCTTTTCTTTTCTTTTCTTTCCTTTCCTTTCCTTTCCTTTCTTTTCTTTTCTTTTCATTTCTTTTCTCTTCTTTCTTTCTGTTTTGTTTTTTTGAGACAGGGTTTCTCAGTGTAGACCTGGATGTCCTGGAACTCACTCTGCAAACCAAGCTGGCCTTGAATTCACAGAGTTAAACCTGCCTCTGCCTCCTGAGTGCTAAGATTAAAACTGTGCACCACTAACATCAGGCTCTACATGGATTCTTTACACTAGTCTGTATTACTTCTCTTATTTAAAAGTCTTTATAAGTTATTTACTATATTCATCAATTGGGAATTTAAATGTATTCTGACAGTATCACTGAAATAGACTATATATCTCACATATATTTAACTTTATAGATTGAAAATATAAATTTTGAGATGTTTATTATATTTAATACATTTTTAAATATAGTATGTGTGCATTTGATATACACAGAGATTTATTTGAACAAAGATAAAACAGTGATATAAAAATTACATCTATTTTCTACAAGGATTATATTTCTGTAAGAATTTCATTCTTTATTTTCCTAAAATAGTATTTGACATTATATAAAATAATATTTGACATTTTAAAATAAGCAGTGTTTGAAAGAATGTTTACAATTTAACATCCACATATCAGTTAACTATATATTATATATATATGTATGTGTGTATATACATGTGTACATATGTGTGTTGTATACATGTATATATCCATAAAATTTATTTCACTTTTATGCTTCTTTATCCTCATCTAGGGACTTCAACTACCAGCAAAAATGATTGAAACTAAAATGTAAGGTTTTCTGACGCCTATGGCAAGCATATGTTAGTGTCAGCTAGAGAGGACGTATAATTGTTTCCAAATGGGAAACCACGTGATATAAATTAAATGTTGATTAGAATATTATTGAGTCACCAATTTACTGGGATGGTGATGGAATGGTGATCCGTACCTGAAGGCAGAATCCCTCCTACTCAAGACTGAGCACTCTCAATCTCTGCACATTGCCAAGTTGCACAACTTTGTGTTAATTACCATTGCTTGCAAGAAGCTGCTCTGATGAGGACTGAGGATGGCAGCATACACAAGGCCTACAAAGGTTCAAGCCAGAATACCAGCACTGAGAGGGAGAAATAGATATGGGCTCCTACCGCTAACCCAGAAACTATCTGTAACTGTTTTTAAAGGAAAAATAAGATTTTTTTCCAATAGAGTCTCATTGGGTATATTAATTACACTTCAGGGTAGACCCCATGGCCAGGAGTAGTTGGTCAACATAAAATGAACTTAATGGTGTTTTCTAGACTTTTGTCTCATTTTGTTTTGTTTGGTCTTTATTTTGATTTATTAATTATTGTTTATTTATTTTGATTTGTATTTTTGTGGTTTTTTTGTGTGTTTCCTGACTTTTTATTTTTTGTTTGTTTTAAAGAAGGAGACAAAAATAATAAAAAAAAACAAAAAAAACTGGGTAGGGCAGTGGGGAGGCTCTGGGGGCAATTGGAGATGGGAAAACATGATAAAAATACTTTATGTACATTTTCTTTCAAGAGCAACAGAGGAAAAAATGCAACTTTGACCTCTGGCTTCCACATGTGCACACAAGGGTATGCATACCTACACACACACACACACACACACACACACACACACATATATATATTACTGAGATAAATATTCAATCTTTCTTTCTTATCCATTTCTAACTTTATCTTCAAATCATGGGTTGTACAAAAAGAAACATATCTTTATTTGGCAAGGTGCAAGAAGGGATGTCAAGGCTGGGTCTTAAGTAGTAGTGAAGGATAAGGGGGAAGACAGGGGAATTAGAGAATATGAAGTCAGAGAGAGACGTTATCAGTAGACATGGACTTTAAAATATTAACAGTGGGGCAGGCCTAGGGTAGTTTTGAATTATAAAAAAGAAATTTTTTTGGCTACCAGAGGGAAGACATGAATTTGTCTGGCACAAAGTGCTGATACCTGAGTCTGTGTCTTTTTTTTTTCTTACAGAGTAGTGAAAGCCAGTGCATTCTTTGACCAAATGGTTCTGATAACAAAGATGTTTTTGAAAGAAAACTGCCCTTGCACAGCTTCTTTGTACTTACAAGGTTTCTTTACCAACTGTCCCACCTTTGAACAGTCCATTAATCTAACAGTTTTAATATTATTGTTTTACAGATAAAGCCTACTGGGCTGAGAAAGACTCCAGGATCAGTCACAGGCCACATGGCCAAAACATGGCAACATTATGTGGATCCCCAATTTTCATAAACTTAGTATACTCTCCTCCACTAACTCCAGAAAGGAGAGTGGTTTTAAAATGGTGGTACATTTGAAGGGAGTGTGAGAAAATTAAAGGAAGTTTATTAAACCACTAAATAATTTCAAATTTGCTTTTTAACAGAAAAGACAATTTTTCAAGCATAGAAGAAAATGTGAAAATGACAACACAAAACCTTAGAGGAAAAAATAATGTTTTGTGATGTGTCAATGTGTTATTTATTGTTCATTTTTGTGGCAAACCTGAAAAGAGTTGGCTTAGAAAATGTCCACGTTGTATAGATGCTGCAATTCTGGAAAGGCAAGTGACAGAAAGGCAGAAAATGTTTCTAAGAGCTGAAGTTGTCCTTGCAAAATCCTGAAAGTACAAACTGATTCATCAGTTTTACTGCATGTGTGTGTGTGTGTGTGTGTGTGTGTGTGTGTGTGCATGTGTCTGTGTTTCTGTGTGCACACACGTGTGCATGTTTTCTTCAGAGCTGTTTAATTAGGAGCCCCAATATATTAAGGTGCCCTGGACGTTCAGATGGACAAGATGGAAGTAGTGTATTACACCCTCTCTGGAATTTTCACTTAGATATTGTGAATAATGAATAGATATAGGTATTTTTCCTTTAGTCACTAAAACTCAGTGGGATTTTGAAAAGCTGTCAGCGAAAAGTTTAAACCTTTTGTTATTGCTTTATTCCTCATTCTGATAAAGACATGGAAAAAGAAGGATGATAAAGAATAGCTTACAAGAAAAGTGATTTACATGAAAAGATATTTTTTCTGTACTTATAATGAAGCAAATTAAATAATGTCCGAGATTAGGAGAAAATTCCTACTTTGGCCTTTCAATGAAATATTTTTACCTCAACTCAATTATATGGCTTATGTTTATATGGACTACTTTGGGGAAATTTTAGACTTTATTTCTGTCAGTGATTTAATTTTATGTCATAAAAATGAGTTTACTTTAGCTCAAAGAGTGATGGATGCTTTCAGCTTTGGAATCAATCAGAGTTAAAAGATGGTGGAGTTGGAGGGATTGCTTGGGACATTTTAGCTTTTACCTTTCCTTTGTCAGACTTAGAAGATGTACCTTCAGAAGAGACCAAATGTAGTAAGCACCGATAATAAAATTTAGACATGAGGTAAAAAAATCATTCTGTGTTGCTGGAAGAAATTAGGAACTAGTAGAATGGTTACAAATCATATTAATGCTATATTTTCATAGTCAGACAGAAATGCTCCTTGACAAGTAACCAGAGATCATTACCAAACACTTTACAGCTGCAATTGCTAGTGAATTCATGGATATTCTCTTTAATGGAGAAAAATAGCACATCAATTGCTAAGAGACTGGCTTCCAGAAATTTATTTTTCAATTACTAATGGGATGAAATCCATATATCACAAAGGACATGTTGATAGGAAGGAGGTAGGTATATCATTCTGTACATTCCAAGATGAATATGGAAATATCATATGGGGAATTGATTTAGGCTAGGAATACGAATATATAAAATACTAAAGAAAATCTGAATGATAATGCTGTCCTTTTCTCACAGCAAAGAGCTTTTCCAGTTCAATGTCAAACTACAATAATAAAAGGGAGGCATGCAAACTACTATGTTCTCTTTTAGTGTTTTGGTACAGAAAGCAACATTGAATATCCTTACATCATGTATATTATTCTTTTCTCATGCTTCCTTGCCATCCTGTTGGCATCGTCAGCAAAGCTCAAGAAAGGCTCAACTTTGGAGGTTCAAACAATTTCAAATTTCCATTTCTCCACTGCTTAGGTCCTGGTGCATTTATTTCCCTTGAATAAAAAAAAGCATTACTTCCTGGAATGACGAAGGTGATGAAGGCCCGGGAAGATCACAAAATGTACAAGACATGAGAAGCTCAGAAAGTTACAAGATTAGCAAGGTCCCTCTCCAAATTGCTATAGGCAGTGAACAACAGCTAAGGGAGAAGACACTAGTCAGGAGAGCTGCCTGAGTGCTCGAGACTAAATCCCATGGATTCAATTGTCATGAGTCATCAACCAAGCTGCAGTGGACTTTTAGGTGACACAACTGCCTTTCTGTCAACCATACTTACCTCCCATATAGGGTCCTGCAAGTAACCCTCATAAACTTGTCAGACGGGTCAAGCTAAAATTGGGTGGAAATTGTTTCTTTAGTCTGTTGTCAGTGTCGTATCTAGATTAAATAATTGCGTGTTTATATCTCCCTAGAAAAAGTCACACAGCAGGACTGATCTTCATGGCCTATGTGTGACACTTTGGCATTATACATAAATCATTTGAGTCTTCAAATTCAAATATCCAGCTATGAAAGATCTTTTCTCCCTTTCTGTCCCTTTTACCGCCTCTTCCATATATTACAGATATTAACTCACTTCATTTGTGAAATGTAATGGCTAGAGCTCCTTTAGAAATAAGAAAAGTGAGAAACAGAAAGATGATGTGCTATTTCTAAGGTTACATAGCCAGGAAAGACCAGAGATAGAATTCTGAAGGAGGTGAGCTGGCTGTGGTCTTGGCCTTTGCTTCATGCTATTCTGATTGGAGAAGGTGTTCTACAATTATAGCCTCCATTTTTTTTTTCATTGGAAAACTCAGAACTGAGATTTCCCATCTGTAATGGAAAAATTAAAAAATTTCTGTTGATCCTCAAACAGTGGCAGGCAGTGGACCATGTAGTGGCAGGCAGCGGGCAATAGGTCCTGAGAGCAGCCAGTCCCAGGCAGGGACAGCACAAGATACCAAGCAGCAGATCTCTGAAGGTGGCTGGTTCCCAGCGGCGAGCCATGTAGCAGTGGCAGGTGGGAGACAGATGGATAGGCACGCCATGCAGAGTGAGGTTGGATATTTATTTAGTGGTTATGGAAGGGAGGGGAAAGGGGGAGAAGAGCAGAGATGGGGGAGAGATCAAAGATGCCTCTCTGAGAGGAAGACAGAAAAGAAAACTAAGTCTGGAAGATGAAGATCAGCTTGCCTCAGTGGATGGGGGAAGGAGTGGGCGTGGCTTGTCTCTTAAAGAGACAGATCATTACACCATCCATCCTTATTTCAGCTCTCCCCTTAACCCAAATGACTCATTCAGTGCTTTCATTCAGGCCCCATGGTCTTCTAAGACAGTGGCTCTCAGCCTTCCTAGTTCTGCAACCCTTTAATACAGTTTCTCATGCTGTGGCAACCCTCAACCATAAATTTATTTTCATTGCTACTTCATAACTGTAATTTTGCTACTGTCATGAAATGTAATGTAACTATAGGTGTTTTCCGATGTTCTTAGGTGACCCCTGTGAAAAGGTTGTTTGACCTAGATTGAGAACCTCTGTTCTAAGCCATAGATATTCCAATGAGCATAAGTTTAGTTTGTTTGCATGGTTACCCTTTCTGTGTGTCTTACATATTATTTTATTTGTTTGTCTGTCTGTCTGTCTGTTTGTATTACCTTTTCCAGTGTGGTCTCTAAATTTTATGTTACTGATTTCCACATTTGCTTTCTCATAGCCACTGCGTTTTAAACCTGGAAAAATCACACCCAAGCTTTAAAAGAGATAAGTTCATCCTCTGTGGTTTTATACTAATGAACACACACACTGTCCAGCTTAGATATTGGCTGTCTTACATAATTCCATGTGTCTCCAAGTTGATAATGGTATCTCTAGTTATATTCTCTCTCATCTTTGCCCTAAGCCTTTTCATTCTACTGAGTTCCAACACTTATGAGGGCCTTCCCCTAACTTTTCTGTCTCCAGTACTCCTGTTTATATCCTTTGTCCATACACCACACCTTTGAGCCACTGAAGTTCATTTTACTAAGAAACTCAACTATTTCTTAGCACCTTTCTTTGGAGAGAGACAAGATGTGTACTTAGGGAACCATGGAAGGCATTGAGGAGGATCTTGGGCTGGTTAGGAAACAAACATTGGTCCCTCAACAAAGGGCTGCTCCTTCAGGTGCCCCTCTCCCACTGCAGCTGTTGCAAAATGTTGGGCAGGCCGGAAAGAGCATATCTGAGAGAGAATTCCCAAGGTAGGACCAATCAGGAATGAGAGGAAGTCAGGAGCAGCATGCAGGGCTCCCAGGAACCTATAAATACACACCCAGGGACCCAAGAGGAACTCCTCCTATGGGCCCCTCCCAACTTAATGGGAGCTGTTTGTCTGTTCCAGTGAAGTTTGTCATTTTGTTTCTTTTTTCTCTCTATGACTGATATTTCTCAGTTCCTGTCCTTCTATAATTTTGTGTTTAGTCTTTCCAGATGTCTGTCTGCTTTCATTGTGGGAGGTTATAATGCTCCATTCCAGTCTCAGATCTTTAACTGTAACTATAACTTTGTATTTGGGACCCAAAGGCTCTTTACTTTTGCTCAGGGGCTAGTGACAGCTACTTTAGAGTTTCTGCATGAGATCTGTAACTGTTATTTTGTGTGTGAGATCATCTGGAACTCTAACTCTCAGGGCAGCAGTGGCTGCCATTTTGGCTCCTGTCTTAAATCTGTAACTGTTGCTTGCTGTCAGGAAGGGACAATGGGCTTGTTTCACTATCTGCCTAAGCTCTCTAGCTGTCACAGTCTGTATGGGGCCTCTCACTCTCCAACTGTTACTTCACTTCTGTTTGAATGGCTCATCTTTCCAGGATGAACAATTATTTTACTTGCCACTGAATAAACTCTGACTTATCACCAAACAACCACTTCTCATTCAAGATCCTCATAATAGCATGGTAAGACCTACTAGCTGGAATCACCTCCTGGAGGTCACCACTTCTCTGCTGACTTAGAAAAAAAGCAGGTCTCTTGGCTTCAGAAAGTGCTAAGGGGTTTCAAAGTAGGTAGTGCATTCACTGTTTATTACTAGAAACATGATTTTTCAAATATACAATTTGAATAATACTTTGAAAATTAATACTTAGAGTATAGGGAACTGTGCATTGATCAGGCTCAAATAGATTATTTTTGAAGTACTGTGTATGCACTTGGCACCACCTGCAGATCCAGGGCTTTCGTTTTGTATCTCTATATATCATTACGTGTGTGTGTGTGTGTGTGTGTGTGTGTGTATGTGTATGTACACATGTGCAAGGATACACATGTATATGTGTGCACATGCACAAGAAGGATAGAGGTTAATGTCAAATGTCTTCTACTTTTGCTATCTTGTGAGACGGGTTCTCTCACTGAACTTGGAACATACCTAGTCAGTGAGAGCTGCTGACCAGTGAGCTCCAAGAACTGTCCTGTCTCTGTTTCCCCAGCACTGAGACAGCAGGCATATAGCACTAAAATTTTTACCAGGGAATGCTCCCACCCAGTACAATGCTTTCCAAAGGAAAAGAAGAGATGATCTTGTTTGGTGCTGTCTTAGAAGAAGTAGGAAATCGTTAACAGAAGCCCTTACCTGATTTCATCACATCTCCAAGTGGCTAGAAGAATAAGGTTGCATGCCCATTCTTCCTTGAATTATGGATGACAAGACTAAGATATTTCAGTGGAAATACAGACTTGATCATCAACTGAGAACACATGAAAACATGATTAACTTCACTAACACTAGTGAAATTTACTAGTGTAAATTTATTGTATCATGTTGTATCATGTTGCTTGAATCTCAAAGTCATGCTTTGACTAACACTATCCCCTATGTTAAATTAAAAAACAATAATCTAGATTTAGATGCATATTCTAGCAACCACAATTAGGAGGGTGGAGTTGAAACAATCTGTGGCAGACTTATTCTGCTTCTGCCAGGTGAAAATTTTTATACTTTAAAAAATGCTAGCATGACCTCGGCAGGATAGCAGAGCCGCCGCTAGTCCAGCAGAGACAGCTGTGGGTCCTTGCAAGATTCCCAGGGGCCATGTGAGCAGGCAGCGAGCTCACAGAGCAGGCGCCAGCGCATCCTGGGAGAGCGGCTTGGTGTCCTGGGAGAGTGGTTGGCTGTGGGCAGGCAGACACTTTAAAATCCCCGGCCTGCCCAAGATCCCCCTGCAGTTCCCGAGCGACCTGTGGCAGGTGGCGGGCTCTGGGAGCAGCCAGTGCTGCGGCAGGCAGACACATGACAGGCGGGCAGAAGACAGAGACATGGACGTGTAGAGTGAGATTGAAATATTTATTCAGGGGGTTATGAAGGGAGAGAGAGAGAGAGTGAGAGAGAAGAGAGAGGGAGAGGGAAATGGGGAGGTGCGCCCACGCCAAGAGTAGAGCAGTAAGAGTGTGTATACAAAGATGGTGGGAAGAGGTCAGGGGTCCCGGGAGTGGGCGTGGCTTGCCCCTTAAAGGGCCAAAAGAATAACAAAAATAAAATCCTCACATACTCTTCGTCTTGTCTCAACTTCTAATATATTCTAGGTTACTTAAAATTAAGGCCTTTGATTCTTGGTTGGAGATGCAGCTGAACCAGGCCATAGTCATCGGAATCTTTTGAGGGAGCTTCTTTACATACTTTCTTGGTATTTTTCCCATATCTTTCTGAGGATGTCTCTGTTCTTTTCTCTGATTTTGCCAATTCGATGGGGGCCAGCCTCGACAAAAATACCTTTCTCCAAAGTGGAGGCGTGGAAATTTAGAATGTAGTAAAGAATATGAAGATGCAAATGAAAATAATAAAATGCAGAAACATAAAGGATAGTATTGGGAGAGAATTTTTCAGTGAGTACTGAAAATTTGCCCATGTTTAATTTCCAACTGCTTAATATACCCCTGACCCCAAAAGGCAGGAATAAGTCAAAAGACTGCATTACCATACCAATTAAAAGTCACTAGACTCACACCCTAGACCAAACACTCCATGGGCAAACCACTCCCTGGGTGGGATCCCAAGTTATTTCCATAAAGGGAACTGGAACTTAGTTAGTCCTTAGACTTTTGTTTTAGGAAGGAACAAACTACTTCCCTATTCCAGGAGCACAAGGTCTGGCGATTAGCCACACCTGTTGACAATAGCCTTGAAAGAGCAGAACTCTCTGATTTACAACTAGGTGGAAGCACAATGACCTTGAAGGAACTAGAAACAAGTCCCAAACTCTCTGACTTTTGGCCTCTTTGGGCCTCCACACCAGTTTAGGGTAAGATATGTATGTTTTCTTATTATGGCAGTTTTCCGTGTTTTTACATGAAGAAGAGAAAATATGTATCCCAAAAAATAGATATCTATAAGTGATAGAATCAATATCATCAAATAATTATAATGTGTCTAGTGTTGTGGCAAGTCATTCAGTGCTTGCTGTATCCACACAGATACAGACTCATCTGTTCCCTGAAGCTCCAGCCTATGTTCTAATTGACAACACTCAGATTCAGATACTGTAGGGAGGGAACTGCTGAAAGCGTCCCATTGACACTGGTGTCCAGAAATTGAAAGTTCTTTTTTTAGTTACCTGGTAACCAAATCACAACTTGAACTCAGATCTACCCAATTCCCAAATCCCAAGCTTGTTACCACTACTTACTAACCTATTCAGTCCACTTCTACGATCACCTGTCTCTTATTTTATAAAATAAGGATAACTGACCTGCACAAGATCAAGCTAGCCCAAATCCTATCATGTTTCAGGAAGGAGCTCAGAAAGTCCCACACCCCTCCTGAGAACTATCAACAATTTTGGAGAGTCCATTTTCTTTAGGGATGTAGCCCCTGACAGGCTACCCAAGCTTCAGTACATGGTCCTACACAGATCACTGTAGACAACAGTAAGTGGATTCACTGGGATTTGAAAATGATAGTACATTAAGCTGGGAGGGAAACATAGAAGGGTCACAGGAAAGAAATTGAAGGAGAAGGAATTGGGGTGGATTTTATCAAAACAAATTATATGCATGTATAAAATTCTCAACAATTTTAAGGACCCCCTTACAAATACAAAAAAAAGTGTTACAAAATTATTCTCATCTGTTTCAATGAGCAAATTGAGATGGGTTGTCCAAATGTACTTTTAAACCACCCAAGAATTTTGTTACTGACTATGACCTTGAACCTTTGAGCCCCCTTCTTTTATCTTCCAAGTGCTTGAATTACAGGTTTCTTTCACTGGTATGGTACACAACCATTCTAAAAACTGAGCTACACCCGCAACGTCCTTTGGGGTCTTTTAAATCATTCTTCAACCATTTTGGATTCCTGGCTATGTGCCTCTGAATACATTCCAGTGACTATGAATACATTTCAGTTTAGGGGAACATGTTTTTGCCATTTTTTCTTGGTTGGTGTGGCTTGGCCTGTCTACATTTTTCTAAGTGTGATTGTGTGATTTCAAGAGCATCTACAAGAGTGAGGTTCACTTCTTCAACTTCATACATTGAGAGGCTTATGAGTATGCTCTAATCAAGGATGTTACTATTGACATTGTTGCTATTTGCTTTTCCTTTTATTAGTCTTATCATTGTTCCATTTTTTTTCTAGACATAAAGTTTTACTTCACTGTGCTATACTATGTTATTTTTTTTTCAGGGAGCAAAGAGATTTATTAAGGAAAAGTAAGAAATAACTCCCAAGAGTGGGAGGGCTTATAGGGGAGGTAATACCTTTGTTCCAGATTTCTTAAATTTTTTTTGTGTGTGTTTGATTTTTCCTTTAACATCAGCTGTCATTTTACTAATACAAACTGTGATGCACATATTACATCACTAGCTAATGAACTATGACATGAAAACCAAATACAAAGGCTGCTTTAAAATGATAAATGTTGTTTTGAGGTATAGATACACCTATGTGTTTAGAGCATATGGATATTCTTGCTTTGTGCTAGGACATAGTTGCTTAGTTGAGAACAAGACCATATGGTACACAGAGTCTGACGTATTTATTCTCTAAGCTTTTCCAGGAAGTTTGCTTAGTCCTGTGCTAAATGAATACATAGATTTGTACATTAACCATATATTGTGATAAGGGAATTAACTAGGATGCATGTATACTTCTTTTTCCTTTTGTACATTTTATATTTAAAATTAGTTTATATATAATAACATTCATTATTAATTTGATATCCCATATGCCATGAATGACTGTGGAATGACAAAGAGGGGGAAAGGATATGTCTCTTTTCTGTGGGTTTCTATACTTGTGCCCCTTCTATACTGACAAAGTAGCAAAGAAATACGGGAACCAAACCACTCCAGATGGCAAGGTGGAGAAAGGAAGACCAGTGGTGTGATCAAAAGTAATGCATGCAACGATCCTATTGTAATCAGGAGAGTACTTGTTGAGTGAATATTTGCATTATATCTGAACATATGAAAGAGAAGTTGTGTGAAAATCAGCAGTTTTCTAGGTAGAAGAGAGAGTAAGAGCTAAGACCTTAAGGAGAAAATAAGCTGGTGTGTTCCCCAAACAAGACATGTCTCTAGTGTTTAAAGCAGAGCTGAACAAAAGTTCAGAGAGATGAATGGATACTAAGTCAGAGGCCAGATACTTTGAGTCCTGCACAAGGTAGAGGAATCTCGAATTTCTGTAAAGTGCAATGAAAAGGCTTGGAAGGAGGATGCATGTGGAAGAGAACTGCTCTGATGTGTCTGTGCGGATAGACATTTGAGAATGAAGAGGTAAGACTGCTATCACTATTATTAGCTAGAAATACAATACTATCTGCAATTATAGAGATAAGTTTGTAGCACTTCGTGAAATCTGAACTTCTACTAGGAAAGGGAGATCCAGTTCATATGGGAAGAGGCATGGGTGAGCTTCCTTATGGGTGATGGGACTTAAATCTGGGTCCTCTAGAGGAACACTCAGAATTGTTAAGCACTGAGACATCTTTTTGGCCCTTTAGATGAGTAAATTTCCATACAACTTCCAAGAGAAAACACATACATGAGGTCCTTTATATTAAGAAGATCTCAATTACTAGGCGCTGCTCTTATTGCTCTCGCCAACTGGAAGCCCTGCATTAAACTTCTCATTTATAGTTCCATTAAAAGAATTATATGCACTTTCTCTCTCCTTCATTCCATAATCTCTCTTTCTTGGTTTATTTAAAATATATTCTCTTGCTTGTAAGCTGTCTCAAATAATACTTTGAAAAAAATGGGCAAAATATAAAGAAATTATAAGAGTTTGTAATGTTAAGTCTGCTTAAAATTTTTTTTTCTTTTTGCTCAATTGTTGGCATGTTAGTTTGTGACGAGTTTGGAAAAAGAACCTCTACAAGTTTCTTACATAAATCATAAACTACAGTGATAATTAACACCAAACACCCAAACAATTGCTTTGAATTCTTAAGGATGCCATGGACAATTCTTACCTTGAATTAGTTGATGTACTTTGTAAAATTAACTCATTCTCATAGATAAAATATAAAATATTTTGTTAGTGAAAAAGAACTCTGCCTGTGACACATTGCTATAATTTACTTCATAATTATAAATAACATCATAATTAAGAGAAGAAATCAAGTTTGAGTGGCCTCTATGAGCAATCCTTTCTTTTCCTGGTTTATGTGGGGTCGGCTATATCTGTTTCTCAGAAGAAGCACCACTCTAAAGCACAGTTAGTTATTAGATTCCACAGCAAGATTGAAGTTCTAGACTTCTTTCTGATGGACGTATAGTTTTCAGTTGTACTAGAGAACTAAAAGAGTAAACAGCATGATCTAAACTGGAGTTTGCACTCAGAGGTGCCTACCACTTCGTTTCTCTAGTTGACAAACAACATAGTAGCTTCTTGTCTAAGACTGCAGTCTTTCATTTCTTTTTTTTTTTTTTTTGAGACAGGTTTTCCCGGTAGTTAAGAAGCCTGTTCTAGAACTTTTTCTATGACCAAGATGGTCTTGAACTCACAGAGATCCTCCTGCTTCTGCCTCCCGAGTACTGGGATTAAAGGCGTGCACCACCATCACCCAGTTAAGATTGTACTCTTGATGCATGATTCGTTTCTTGTAACTTTAGAACCAAGAAATGTGCTCAGGATGATAGCAATGCTGAAAGCTTATTCATTAACTTGGTGAATGAATAAATGATTTTCTAAGAGTGGGGGATGTGTATTTAGGTAACCAAATCTAGGACAGAGTTTGTTGAATCTTGTATGAGAAATCTAACAGCAAGCTAAAGGAAAAGAGTGGATGGTAAATAGTAAACTCAGTATTCTATTTTGGGGGATAAAAGGGTTTATTTGGTTTACACTTCCATATCACAGTCTATCATCAAAGGAAGTCAGGCCAGAAACTCAAGCAAGCCAGGATCCTTGAGGCCAGAGCTAATGCAATAGCACAATCATGGAGGGATGCTGCTTACTGGCCTTCTCCTCTTGGTTTTCTCAACCTACGTTCTTCTTTTTGTAATCGTTTCTATTGAGCTATGTATTTTTCTCCCCTCCCCTCCCTTCCTCCCCTGTACCCTTCTACCCTCCCCCCTGCTCCCCATGCTCCCAGTTTACTCAGGAATTCTTACCTTTTTCTACTTCCCATGTAGATTAGATCCATGTATGTTTCTCTTAGGGTCCTCATTGTTGTCTAGCTTCTCGGAGTTTGTGAATTGTAGTCTGGTTTTTCCTTGCTTTATGTATAAAAGATACTTATGAGTGAGTACATATGGTATTTGTCTTTCTAGGTCTGGGTTATCTCACTCAATATGATGTTTTCTAGATCCACCCATTTGCCCACAAATTTCAAGATGTCATTACTTATTTTGCTGCGTAGTACTCCATTGTGTAAATGTGCTACATTGTCCCTATCCATTCTTTGGTTGAGGGGCATTTAGGTTGTTTCCAGGTTCTGGTTATGACAAATAATGCTGTTGTGAACATAGTTGAGCACATGTCCTTGAGGTATGATTTTAATTCCAAAAGTGGTATTGCTGGGCTTGAGGTAGGTTGTTTCCTAATTTTCTGAGAAATTGCCATACTGATATTCAAAGTAGCTGTACCAGTTTGCACTCCCACCAGCAATGCAGGAGTGTTTTGTCTACCCCACATCCTCTCCAGCATAAGTTGTCATCAGTGTTTTTGATCTTGGCCACTCTTACAGGTGTAAGATGGAATCTCAGAATTGTTTAGATTTGCATTTCTCTGATGGCTAAGGATGTTAAACTTTTCCTTAAGTGTCTTTCAGTCATTTTTTAGATCAATATTATATAGTTTCACCCTAGGTCCCTGGGCTATGTGGTCTCAGATTCTTGGTCACTTAAGCAATGTCAAGTATGGATTCCATCTTGTGGAGTGGGCCTTAAGTCAATGTTATTGGTTGGTTACTCCCACAAACTTTGTGCCACCATTGCACTAGTATATCTTGTAGGCAGTACATCATTATAGGTAAAGATTTTGTGAGTGGCTTGGTGGGTATGTGAGAGTGTTCTTTGCTGTGCAGAACCTTCTCATTTCCATGAGGTCCCATTTACTGATTGTTGATTTTAGTGCCTGTATTAATGGTATTCTGATCAGAAAGTCTTTTCCTTTACTAATGAATTCAAGGCTATTTCCCACTTTCTCTTCTATCAGGTTCAGTGTATAAAGTTTTATGTTGAGGTCTTTGATTCCTGTGGAGTTGAATTTTGTGCAAGGTGATAAGTATGGATCCATTTGCATTCTTTTACACACAGTCATGCAGATTGACCAGCACCATTTGTTGAAGATACTGTGTTTTTTCCCAGTAACACATATATGTCTTAAAGTGGGAATGGAAATGAAGCTTCAGTAAATTTCTTTTGTTTGTTTGTTATCAACAAAAACTTGTTCTTTGATGTTTTTGCCAAAGTATTTATGTCTCCTTAGTGTTGATGCATCCAGAGAAGTAGCCACCATCTTTCAAATGCCTTTGAACAGTTGCACAAGATAGAAATTGTGATTATAGATGGTTTTCCTGTCAATGTGTGTCCTTAAGCTTGGGAATAGGATTCTAAGGATATATTGAAGCCGTCTGGGCTAGAGATTTTAATGGCAAAAGAGATGAACATCCACTAATGCTCACTATAGGAAGCTTTCAGAGTAGTGAGTGCCATTCAACCCACCAGATGTTTCCTTTGGGTCTTATACCTACATATTTCTATGATCATTTGTGAAAATGTCTATTGAATTTGAAGAAAAGAAGAGAAAAACATGAAAATTTAATGTAGTACCCCAATCTGAGGATCAGCAATTCACTAAATCATTGCAGAAATTTCATTGATGCGCACACATGTTGTTATACCCAAGGGCAACAACAAAGGACAGTATGGTCCCTGCTCTCAGGATAATGAATCATGTGGTGGGAAAACAAAGAGTTAAATATTTTTATTTGCAATTAATTAACACTAAATGATAATGCTAAGAGTTCTATTTTCTGCATTTCCTGTCATGTCGTTCATTATGCTAAAAATCATTATTTCTGCTCCTAGATATATGATAATGTTACTATGGTAATGAACAGCCTATCATCAGGGGTGAAATAGGCCATCACCTTTGCCATTCACTCTACTTAATTAAAAAGCCTCCCGAGTGGCCACCTGGGAAAGCAGAAAATCATATATTAAAGACACTATAATGGAGTGATGTAATATTATTGTTAAATGTACTTAATGACATTAACATTATTAGTAGCTGCACAAATGAGTCCTGTGACATATTCTTTCCAGTAGAAACTCAAGAAAAATAGGAGATTTTATAATGAAATATATTAAGAGAGAAACAAATTGTACTTTCTCAGTTAACATATTTGCAGAGTACCTTAATATGGAAAATTCTGTTCATAAACATTTTAAAGAAATTTTTACTCCTCACACTTAATCCATGGAAGTCTTTCCATAAGACTTCTTTTTGAAGGCCAGTAACGAACATGTGTTTGGGGGAAATTCAGGCTTATTGCACAAAATGGCTTCTGTAAAAAGAAGAGTTCCGCTTCAAGGAAACAAAGCATAAGAGAAACGTATTCAGATAGAAAAGGGGGGAAGAGAGAGCGCTGAACTCCATTCTCACAGTAGCCCTCTCCCTGTAGTGTTGGCCTTTTAGTGAGTCAAGATATGGAACAAAGTCTTGCTCTGGGCTGCCTTGTTGCTCAAGGAATTTTTAAGAGACAGGGGTGAAGGATTCCAACTGCAAACATATATACATGTGGGTGTAAGAAACATAAACACAAAAGAGCACTTACGGGTAACAGAAGTGCCAGCTGGGACTTTAGAGCTGGGTGGTTTGTGTTTGCACAGTTTTTTTTTCCAGTTGAAAGTAGTTCTTAGAGTACATAATCCATATGGTGTGTTTAAAATAGACCACATAGTCTGAAAATGGAGCTCCTGAGAAATTCACAGATAAAAATCTCAACTGTTATTTTCATATGTAAGAGCTGGAATCATCTTGTAAAGATAATTCAAGATGAAATATTTCCATTTCCATCTGAACACAGAATTATTTGGTTTTCATTGCAAAAAGCTCCAGCGGAGTCTTCTAATAAAGTTGCATGCCTGACTCGAGGCATTTTTGAAGTATCTGTTACAATGTTTCAGTGTCTAGCTCACAAGAAAAGATATAAAGAGAAGATAGGAAAATACAATAAGGAAAGACCTGGACTCCAATGTTCTAATAATTAGTTCTACAGGGGTCCAAAGCAGGAGTAACCCGTAGAATTTAAGTATGGAGGGCACATGCTACTAAACTGTAAGATGAAAGTCCAAAGTTACTTTCTTTAATTCATTTCTGAAAATTATTTAATTAAACCTAAGTTCCAAAACTAGATTAAATGTATACTTAAATAGATGAATATTGAATCAAAAATGCTATAAAGCTTTGTTGTGACAATATTTTTTGCTAGCCTATTTTTCTTTCCAAATTTTCATCATTTAGGCATTATGGTTGCATTATTATCAACAAAGCTATAACACCAAAATATGCTCTAGGGTAAACATTAAAGTTAAATGTGATTATATTTCAAAATAATGAAATTGTGCACATGGTCAACAGCCATCAACATCTTCATCCCTTTTGCTTGGCAAAAAGACTAAGCAAGATTCTTTATGTTCATTCAAACATGGTATACATGAAATTTGTTCCATGTCATTGTATTCTTTGACCAAAATTATGTAAAGTAAAATTTGCCTAACTTTGACAAATCACTTTTTATGGTATTTAGTGTGTTTTAAAATGGATACTTTCATATTCTGTGGCAAAGAGCAAATTGTACAAAAAAAAACAATATATAACATTTTGAAAACTGTCATGGCCAAAGTTATTAACTATGCAGTATTATATATTAAATGTTATGTGTTATATACTATTCTTTTTAAGTCTGAATTGTAAATGCTTTTCAGCTTACCTTAGAGAGCATTGCACTGTTTGCTTAATGGAAAGGACTGTGAGACAAAAGAATGGAAGTAAATAGCTTGCTCAGGGACTTAGGCCAAGTTTATATGCCCATAATAAATTAGCCAACACAACTTTACACGGCAGTTTTGGAAAGACTGACTCCAAATAAGTCAAGCAAAGAAAGATTAGTCTGCTGGAAAAATCCCAGGATATTCTAACTGAAGAACTGAACTGTTGTCCAGGATTGGCCGCTAACCAGCTCTGTGGCCTTGGAAAAGTCTCCTGTCCTCAGGGAGCCCCTCTTTTCTCATTTGTAATAGAAAGCAAATGGTTGAAGTAGATACTCATTAAAGTCTAAATACCCATGTTCTATGGAGCTAATATCTTGTTTAGCCTCTTAAAGTGGAGACTACAATACATGTGGGATTTCTAATTTGATATGGCTCTCACTGGCTACAGATTGCACTAAAAGTTTTGCTTATATATGCGACACAAGTCCGAAAGAGACGTTTTTGAATGTAGTACTCAGTATCATATCCAGAGCTTTATCAATGCCAAGCAAGTCTTCTCTCAGGGAGCCAAAACTTAAATATACTCCTAGCCTTTGAGATTGGAGTAGTTGAGCATAAAAGTTTTCTAAGTTATCTCACATCACCCTTAATTACAGAAATTATAGAACCCTACTAGACACAAAAAAGATTTAAATACATCATGTTGAGAAATATATTGTTAAAATAAACATAAACAAACCACTTAGAAACTATACAATCATACTTTGACTTGGAATCAATAAATTACCACACACTGTCTGTCCATACATTCTAGGTGCAATGCACTTTTCTTTGCGCTTTAAGGTTATCTCTAGAGTATCTGTTTGATGGTAGAAGAATTTAGTTGCCACCAATTTTTGGTCAGAGTACTTCTAGAAATCAATTTATTGCCACCTGGATATCATTAAAATTATATATTTTAATATTTTTAACATTTTCGGAAATAAGAAAACAAAGCTGTACCTTCAATGTAAACATCTAGGTGCCCCTCAATTGAAGAATGGATAAAGAAGGTGTGGTACATATACACTTTAGAGTTTTACTCAGCAGTAGAAAACAATGACACCTTGAATTTTGGATGCAAATGGATGGAAATAAAAAACACTTTACTGAGTGAAATAACCCAGACCCAAAAAGATGAATATGGTATGTACTCACTCATAAGTGGATTCTAGCCATCAATAAAGGATATTGAGCCTATAATTCGTGATCCTAGAGAAGCTAAATAAGAAGGTGAACCCAAAGAAAAACATATATTTATCCTCCTGGATATTCGAAGTAGATAAGATTGCCAGGCAAAAGTTGGGAGCAGGGGGGTTGGTGGGGGGGTTGGAGGTAAGGGGAGATGGGGAGAGAGAAGGGAGACCGGGAGGATTGGGGAGAACTTGGGGAATGGGATCTTTGAGATGGAGGAAGGGTGGATATAGGATCAGGGAAGTAGATATATTAAATAAGGGAGCCATTTTAGGGTTGGTAAGAGACTTGACTCTAGAGGGGTTCCCAGGTGTCCAAGGAGATGTCCCCAGCTTGTTCCTTGGGCAGCAAAGGAGAGAGTGCCTGAACTGGCCTTATTCCATAGCCACACTGATGAATATCTTGCATATCACCATAGAACCTTCATCTGATGACGGATGGAGATAGAAACAGAGACCCACATTGGAGCACTAGACTGAGTTCCCAAGGTCCAAATGAAGAGCAGAAGGAGGGAGAACATGAACAAGGAAGTCAGGACCACGAGGGGTGCGTCCACCCACGGAGACAGTGGTACTGAACTAATGGGAGCTCACCAAGACCAGCTGGATTGGGACTGAACACGTGATCAAACTGGACACTCTGAATGTGGCTGACAATGAGGGCTGACTAAGAAGCCAAGGACAATGGCAGTGGGTTTTGATTCTACTTCATGGACTGGCTTTGTGGGAGCCTAATCTGTTTGGATGCTCACCATCCTAGACCTAGATGGAGTGGGGAGGACCTTGAACTTACCACAGGGCAGGGAATCCTGACTGCTCTTAGGACTGGAGAGGGAGGGGAAGAGGGAGAATGGGGAGTGGGAGGGAAATGGGAGGAGGAGATGAGGTGGAAATTTTTAATAAATAAATAAATAAATAAATAAAATCCAAAAAAATTCAAACCTTTTAATAGAAATTATTTTAACATCTATGGGTACATAAATTGATAAGCATATTATTATTAGAGATTTTACTCTTTGATGTTCTTGACATTTGGGACCAGGTAATTTAAGATTTTGTTATTATGCTGTCCTGTGTACTATAGGATAGTTAGTAACATTCCTGGTTTCTACACAGTAGAACTACAAGCCTCATGTTGACATATAAAAACATGTGTCTACTTATTGCTAAATATCCCTAGTAGGCAGAATTGTCTCCCCCACCTGTTCAAAATCACTGTTTCATGGTAAGTTTGTTATTATATAGTATTTTTCATTGAATATAATGATGGTATAGTCATACATTTGATAAGAGTATTTTATTTGCTGCTAATTGCTAATTGAATTCTGACATTTTGAATGTTGGCATTTTTAACTATTTGTGGTTGTGATTAGTAACATTAAGTTAATTACTTTTTTCTTTATTTTTCATGTGTTTCTCTCTGAAGAAGGTTAATTACTTTTTAAAATATTTAGGCAACATGGAATCATTTTGTAAATGTGGAGTAGAAGCTGGACAGGGAATTAGGAGTTAGTCCATATGTTAAAATAGATGGTGGGGGGGGATTACAATCAAGATTAGACAAAGAACTTGCTCCTTTCTCTTTGATATGGCCCCCTTTGGAATAGATCAAATAACCTTAATATATGTGGGTTTTCCCCCAATAGTATTAGAAGCAAGGAAAATAAATGCAGAAAGCAAGTACATTTAAAAATAAATAAATCAAAGTCAGTTCTTGTGCACTTACTTCATTTGAGAAGAGAAGTTCTAATAACTGATAATGTAATAAACCTTTCCTGAAAGGTCATAATGCTTTTGTCTAAGAAATCTTTTGTGATATGATGCAAGATAACAGTTGTGAGAATATCTAAAAAAGATAAAGTCCAGAAGAGGTCAGGTTTGGGTGTAGAGCATATCTGATATCTTTTTGTGTTTGTTTGTTTGTCTGTTTTTGTGTTTCTTGGCAGCATCAGAGAAACCAATTGGGACCACCATGATCATCCAAATAGAGGCACTGAACTTTAGAACTGAGTGCTGAAAGAAGGTCACAGAAAGAAGTGGCCGGATTTCCAATGGATCAACTGTGAATATGGGACCAGTCCAGCCCGTCTCCAAGTTCTTCAGGAGATGTTGGTTAAAGGAAAGAAGATGTCATTAACTTCAATATTCTTTATTGAGTGGGAAGAAAAGGAATGGCAGCGAATGGCAAGAGAAGAGAATATGAAAAGTAATATTACAATTTAAAATGAAAAATGTCCTCCTAGGCTCATGAATTGAACAATTGACTCCAAGTTCACGGTACTATTTGGAGAATGTGTAAAACTTTTAGGATATGGGGCTTTGCTGGAGAAAGTGTGTCACTGGGGGCAGGATTTGAGATTGTTATAGCCTTATTGGACCTCTAATTTATTCTCTTGATTTTCTGAGTGTGGTGGTTTGCATAGGTTCATATATTTAAATGCTTAATCATTAGGGAGTGGCACTGTTTGAGGATTAGGAGGTGTGGTGGCCTTGTTGGAGTAAGTATGGCCTTATTGAAGGAAATATGTCACTGTGGGTGGGCTTTTGGCTTTCAAAAGACCGTGCCAGACCCAGTTAGTATCCCTCTGCCCCACGCCTGAAGATCGTGATGTACCTTTCAATTACTTCTCTACAATTAAGCCTGCCTGCATACCACCATGCTCTCTGTCATAATCCTGGACTAATCTTCTGAAACTATAAGTGAGCTCCCAAAGAAATGCTTTCCCTTGTAGGAGTTACCTCGGTCATGGTGTCTCTATACAGCAACAGAGCAGTGACTAAGACACTAAGTGTGGATAGGAATATATTCTCTCAGTTTAATGCTCCTGCTATTATGTCTTTCCCACCATTGTGGATATCTAGCCTCTAAAACCATAAGCTAAAATAAACTATTATGTTTTATTAAAACAGCAGAACAGTAATTAAGTTTCATTTTGAAACTGGGCATGGTGGTGAGTGTCTATAATTTCAACTACTTGCGAGGATGAGATGAGAAACTAATTCAAGTCCAAGAATTCAAGATAAGTTTGAGCAGTTGAGCAAGATATCAACTTTTAAAATATACTCTTTAATTACCAGTAAATACTGAAAAGGCAGTTAGACATAAGAGAATGGGTTTTAGAACAGAGATCTAATGTGTATATATATACATATATATATACTATATTATATGACACATAATAAATTATGTTATATGGTTATATAAATATACAATATATTATGGAGTAAAATATAGTAATAAATATATATAATAAAACATATGAATATAATACATTATATTAAATATTTTGAAAAGAGATCTACTAGAGTGAGGTTGGAAAGAAAACAGAAAGGTAATTTAAGGAGATGATGAGCCCAAAAAGCATCAATAAGAGGAATAGAAAAAAAAATTGGTTAGCATGGCATCCTAGCAGCAAAGTATATAATGTGTTTTGGTGATGGCAAGAAGAACTTTGTAAAAATGCTTCTAATGAACTACACATGACAAAAAAGGGTTAAAAACAACTTTGGGATAGTAATGTATATGTGAATGGACCCTTATTAGAACAGCTTCTTTAAGAATTTTGAGAATGACTGGAATAAATTTAAAAGATCGAAACTTAAAACAGAACTCAGGGAGGACAGTTGCAAGTAAAGTCATCTTATCAATGGACTTGGAAAGATACTATAAGATCTGGAGAAGAAGAGAACAAGGAGCAAAATGGCTTCAGGCTTTGAAGATGATTCCAAAGCTTTGAGTTACTCATCTTTACATCCCATAATTAGTCAAATGTTGCTGACAGGGTTTAACATTGGAGACTGAATATTCTTGCGAATCAATCAATCACTTAGCCTGCAATTATCATTTAAGGAAACAAGACATTAAGTGAGTATAATTATAGAATTATACAATGATCGAGTGATATGTTTGTACTTAACATGTACACAGAACACAAATGAACATGCACTGTGTTTATTAACCCTGAGTAAAGTGGGAAGAAACACATTATTGTAATTAGGCATGTTGATGTGTTTTCTTGACAAAGTACCCTGTTTTGACAAGCTTGTTATGTTAGGAAATATTGCTGCCTACACATACTAGCTGACAATGCATTAGTATTTTTGTTATGGAATAAAGGCATAGTTTGGTTTTTGCTATCCTATTTAAAGAACCACCAGAGAAGAGCACAGAGACAAGATGATAGAAGTAATAGACATGCTTATTCTAAGCTTGAAGTGATGCACAAATCTATTCTAAAGTTGGAGTGTAGGACTCAAAACTGAGTGTGTGTGTGTGTGTGTGTGTGTGTGTGTGTGTGTGTGTGTGTGTGTTTGGAGGGAGTTTTTAATGCAAATGGATTTTATTGCAAGATAAAGAAATTAAATACAGAGAAAGAGAACTGAGGCAGGGAACACTGACAGTTCTTTAGAAGAGTTTTGTTATAAATGACTAGAAACCAAGCATGCAGTAACCAGAGGGAAATTGTAATATATATATATATATATATATATATATATATATATATTAAAGTTTTAAGAAATAGTAGTATATTTGTAAAGCTGAGTTGTATAATGTTAACCTACTGCCTTCTAATTTATAGTTTATTAATTACTCTAGTAGATGAATGCACTAACACATCAATATACACCATCCTCTCCTAATTGTACCATGTGAGAGAAATAAGGATCATTTTTGGCTCCCCCTTCACATGAAAGATTAAAATCATAGATATTTGTCTTATAGTGTATACAAAAGAACACTCCTATGAAAATCTTCATTTGGCCAATTTGTGTTTTTCCATAAAAATTCCTTAAATAGGACTGTTGTGTGCCTTGGTTATATCAATGACAGGGAGAGAGGGCAAACAATAAGTTGGGGACTGGAAGGTGTTTTGAATAGCTGGTTTGCTTTCTAAGCTTCAATAAAAGCATACTGTATGGTCGTGTCACTGATGAGTATGGAGGCCTAGCATTAAGGATGTCCTGAATTCACTTTCCTCCAACAAAAATAGGAAAAACATAGAGTGTGATGCATGGAGAGTCAACCTGCCAAACATCTGCTTTTAATTTTCAACAGCAGTGACCACCCAGGGGGCAACAGCTTCTTCCAGGGGAAACTCAATTACACCAGCATGAGGTGCCTTTACTTCCTGGAGGAAAAATTATACCTTTGGTCAAGCAGAAAAAAATTTCTTTGGAAATAGTTTCCCAAAGTGTTGCCACAGCTTGAGTTCAGAAAGGAGCTTTAGAAACACTTTCTTTCTTCCTTTCCCTTTCCTTACTTCCTTTCATTTTTTAAAAAAAATTATTCTACAGGAACTAACTTAATACTTTCCTCTATTCTGTCACTGGCAAGTTTGAGAGGAGGAGGGGAGGTCAAAGAAGGTTCATTTGGAATCAAGTCAGTCTGTCAGGCATCCAATGAGATCACGTGTTTTCTTCCTAGTCTGCTGAAATCATTATCATTTGAGACCAGAGTATACGAATTGGGAGATGAGAGAATTCATAATTATATTCCATTAGGTCAGTACTTTCTTTGGTCATCCAGAATGGAGAGGATTTTCAAGGCTGGCCTCCAGATGTTGGTATGTGTTGGCAGCATCCTCAGATGCTACAAGAGAAGTCACGATGCATTTAGACAGAGACTCAAGTGTCCATGGTGCTTTGGGTGCCATTTTTTAGTCTAACAAGCTTGCTCTGTCTTTCATCCTGAATAATTCTTCATGGCAAATCACATTCCTTTTACTATTATACCAGTCATCTTTGAACTGTATCCCTTCCTCTTCTTTATGCAATACATTTTTTTCTAATTTTAGTCCACTTACATGTTATGAAATTTACCTTTATTATAACCAATAGTAAGTTTTCTTTCCATGATTTTGTATGAACTGATTTGCTGGAATATTTCCTATGATTACAGTATTCTTTCTTCTTAGACTCTGAACACCCAGAAGTCAGGGTCCAGGTATTCTGTTTGCATCTTAATCAAATGATGAACCATCCGTGTGCCACATACACCACTGCATGAGGATAAAATTTAAGGATCAGTTTGTTTTGTCCCTACAGCAGTGAGTGAATAAATGAATGCTTGAATAGAATGAACAGCAAAGTTATTCCCAATCTTATGCATAGTCTCTGTGCCATCTTGGAATCAAATTGTTGACTTTAGCTGAAGGTTGCTTGGCTTTGAATCTCTAATTGCATACCTTGTTAAACATTCATCCTTCTTTAGTTTCCTCACCTCTTGAATGAGTAAATGGTAATCCCTACCTTCCAGGGAGTGAAAAGATTAATGGGTATTATTACAAGGAAAGATCTATAAATTGGACATAGTTAAACCATAAAAGGATTAGTCATTTTTATGTGTCATCAGTCCATGTCAGGCAAACATTCTATACCCAAATCATATGCACTCTTACAATCTGACACCTTGGAGGATGACCACCTGTCTTTTGGAATGCCTTCTTCTTTTTTACATTTCATATCACACAAACTATAATATAATGTTTTTCCTGAAGTCTACAATATGTCATAGGTTTAGACTATGCCAGATAAAATAGTATCATAATGTTTATGATGTTTTACAGCTGCCAGTATTCTGTCCTTCCTCCTAGAGTGAAAGTATGGACCCAAATGATATTCCCAAGTAAGAATATATATGTTTGACTCCAGGTTTTTAAGGCATTATATGGATAAAACTCTTAAGGTAGCTTTTTCTAGGCATCATTAGAAACTTAAAAGAAACAAAAGCTGAAAGACAATATGGAAATTACAAGGAGGTAAAAGAATGTGAAACCTACTCAAGATCTTATCAAATGCCAAGTGCAGTAATTTAAATAAAAGCAGAGGCGATCAAGAAGGATGGTTTTGAAACTAATGTGGTTTGCTTGTGGAAGGAGAGGCAAAATAGTCCACACAGTGATAGGACAGTTTTTAGCAAGCTTTTTAACCTTCAAAACTCCTCCTACCCTCAGGAAGGACTATGGTATCATGTATGACACATAATTATAATCAGCATACTCATAATGCAGATGAAATACTAAATACGTCCATAATTGATACAGACAAAATGCATCCTATTCTCTAGGTTCATATTCCAGGTATAACTTGATGTCCAGAGCATCTGAAATAGTCCTATACTATTCTTAGTTATTTGTAATGCCTTTAGTCAAATTTGAACTTATTCAGTTCAGTTTTTACCAGTGTTTTAGTTATTTTTGTGCACTGTGCTTATGACACTTTTGTAGTAGTTAAGAAGAAGAAATGTTTGCTGGATAGTTAAAGTTGCATGTCAGTTGTATTATATCACTATAACACAACACTTGAGACAGGCTAACTTCATTAAGACTAGAAATGTTCTTTGTTTACAGTTTTGGAGAGTCAAAAACATGATACCGCTATGAGAGCAGTTCTGATTTTGGGAAGGAGCATATGGTAGGGAGAGAGAACCCTTGGCTAATAAGGTGTCAGGCTTAGGCTTTTATGACAAGTTGTCATTATGAGAACTCACTTGCGAAGAAAAGAATTCCATTCTTAGGGTATTCTTGGGCACCGCCAAGAACTCAAGAACATCTTATTTAGCTATACCTCTTAAAACTTGCATAATTCCCACATTGTAGAAAAAGTTCCTAATATAAGAACCTCACCTAGTCTATATTAAGACCATGGAAATTTATTTATTGGAAAGGAATGCCTATCACAGATCAGTTAAGATTGGGGCTAGATGATATTTAAATCTAACTTTCTACTTGAGGACCTTGATAAAGGTTATGAAACTCTCCAAATTTTTATGCTCTAATGTTCTGTAATGTGCCTGTGAATCTCTAATTCTATTACAATATAGTGTAACTGAGAGATAACTAACACTTGCGTAGTCTCTTTTCCAAACTCAGCTGAAAGGTCCACAAAACTGAAATGCATAAAGCAAAGTGAGATTTTTCTCTTTCACTTTTTTGTGTTTTTAAATTTCTGTTTATTACATTTTAATTTATGTATTGTGTGTACCCAATTTAGTGTGTGTGGTGCACAAGTACACATGTACACACACCACAGAGTGTTTGTGGAAGTCAGAATACAACTTGCAGGAGTTGGTTCTGTCCTTCCGCCATGTGGGTTCTTGGAATCAAGCTCAGATTACCAGACTCAGTGGCAGTTTCCTTTCTACCATGAGCCATCTTCTCTACTTACCCTTTCTGAGGCAGTGTCTCTACCCAAAATCTCACTGTCTAACCTCAACCTCATATCAATCATCCTGCTTCAGATTCTGAGGACTGGAATTATAGGTGTTCTCATCCTTGGCTTCCCTGTAGAATCTACTCTGCGCTTTGGGATGCCTGTTCTTGAGCCCCATTTTCTACCAAATACATCATAAACTCAAAGATGAGACACCTTGCTTCCCAACTATTTTTAAGGATTATAGTTCATTTAAATGTACAAAAAGATTTCAATAGTTGTAATATTTATGTGGTGTACTGAGATTGACCTAGGTACAAATTACTTAAATTAGGTCTGTATGGAATTCTCCAAAAGTTAAACACAGCTAACACAACTGAACAGCTCTATTCCTAGATATGTTCTCAAGATAAATGAAACATGTTGACTGTGGTATTTTTCATAAGAGCCAAGTTGATAGAAATAACCTGAATGATTATCACTTGATTAATGTATAAATGGGATGTAATATATTCATCATACAATGGAATATTATTCAACCATATGTGGGAATGAAGTAGTGATTCATGCTACAACATGAAAGAACTTTGAACATAAAGCTAAGTGCACAAATGATCGAATATTGTATAACTTAATTTATACAAAATATCCCCAAGCGAACAACTGCATAAAGGCAAAAAGTATATTAGTAGTTGCCATCAGTTTGGCCATAAGGAGATAGGAAGTGACTGATAATGGGTATGGGGTTCTACTGGGGGTGATGTAAATGTTCTGTGATTTGACAGTAGCTATGTTCATGCAACTTTGTGACTATATTAAAAACCACTGAAGTGTATATTTCAAAAGGTTGAATTTTACAGTGTGTGAATTATATCTTGAAAAACCTGGGTCTTGTTCTTGCGTAACATGTGACCTGGACATGTGAATTATTAAAGTAGGTGGAAGCTCAAATGTTGCACTTCTATAAACTGGAAGAGGGACTCACAAGAAATCCCGGACAGATGAAATTTCAGGTTGTGAAATCCCTGTACAAAATCTGCTCTCAAAACAAAGGAATTCATGCTTCCCCATCATAATTTGCTACCCCAGTCTCAGAGAGGGGCTTCCATGAAGATATTAGTATTTATGTAAGCAGAAGAATAAGAAGTACTGAGGAGATGGGGTGGAAACTATTCAGTCACTTTTCCCTAATTGGGCTGGGATTTATTTTTTTCATCTGTGAGCTGCTGGAGAGTTGAATGTTCGGTATTGAGTCTTTGGATCTCTTTCAAATTTACATGTTGTATTTCTAACATCTATGTTAAAGATATTTAGTGAACTCTTGATTTAGTGAGCTCTTGGGAGGTAATTAGCTAAGATGAGGTCATAGGGTGGGGTCCTCATGACAGAATGAGTTCTGTGTTAAGAAGAGATTAAAAAAAAACTAGCTCACTCTCTTCCTCTTGTTGTCAGGGTTTCTGTCCTGCTGGGTTCTTACAATTGTTAAGTCCCAAAGAAATCACACAAAGGTCTACATTAGTTATAAACTGATTGGCCCGTTAGCTCAGACTTCTTATTAACTCTTCTAACTTATATTAGCTCATTTTTCTTGTATATGCTAGCCACATGACTTGGTACCTTATTCAGCGAGGCAATCACATCTTACTTCTTCTGTGGCTGGGTCACAACTGTGGACCAAACTTTCCTCTTCCCCAAATTCTCCTGTTCTTGTCACCCTGCCTCTCCTTTCTGCCTGGTCACTCTGCCTATACTTCCTGCCTGGCTACTGACCAATCAGCATTTTATTACAATACAATTGACAGGATACAAACCATTGTTCCACAGCTCCCTCTCTTTTTTCCTTCCCTCCCTCCCTGCTATGTGAGGCCATAGCACAAAGTTGGCCGTTTGCAAGACATGAAGACAAACCTCACCAGAAACCAATTAGCCCGTACCTTGACATTGAATAAAGAATACTAGATATAGGAACTTTCCAAGATTGCTTTGATTTGCAGGAAACTCATGCATGTAACATGGCAGCAGCTGTTAGCAAGTGATGACTGATTAACTAGTGATGGCTTTTTTTGAACTTCTGTTGTGATTCCTGATTCCGGAAATCCTGACCTTGAGCTTTGATTCCCTGTGTCGGAGTTTCCTGCTCTGACTTTTGGCTTTGTGTCAGTGGCTTCCTCCAAATCTGTTCTGTTTCTATGCAGACTGTTCTGTTTTAATTTGCAGGGGAAAATTATATCAGCTTTTCTCGTTTCCTGGATGTCTCAGTTTATTTTTCCCAGAATTTAACTGCTATCACTGGGTTTATGCCTCATTGGTGGAATATTGACCCAACAAGCATAACCCTTGGGTATGATTCTTAGCAGTACAAAAATAATTTTAAAAGCTACATAAAAAATAACTTGGGAGGCTGAAAATACTGTTTGTGGTAAGACTTGACCTGATTGTCTACTGACTTTGCTGGAAATGGCGAGACAGAGAGACTGGAATCTCAGGACAAACCATTCATTTGATGGGTTAGAGTAAGCTGTTGGGGATTTAGATCCAGCTTTTTTGAAGAAAACTTGATATATTATGAAAGCCATGTGCATATACCTAGCAAATTTGCTGCATTGGGGGTATAAAACTGATTGAAGATGCCCTGCACTCTGATGTTTATTTCTGAGTTTTCACCAGATCTGCTTCCCAGAGTACTCCCTAATGATGCCTAAATGTAATGGGCAGATTCTCAGTCTGACACGTGGTATCTTTTAGTGGATTACTTTTACTTATCCTGCTTGATTTTTGGTATAATGGTTCCCTCTCTTCCTTTGGAAATCAGAGTGTGTCACAACTGAATATACTTCTAGTCTTCTCCCTTTCCAATTCTAGTTTTGTTTGTATAGATGTGTTCCTTTAGTTCTCACCCACTTCATTCTGTTTCTGAGAGAAACTGAACTAACACAGATACAGATAACAGTAAACAACCATGGTAGCTAGAGAAAACAGGAATACAGATGGAGATACAGTGGAATGTCTAAAAAATGGAGGAAATGTTAACAAAAGGTGCAAGTGCCTTTGAGACATTTAGCATTGTCACCAGCAGGAAGACAGGAGATTGGTTGAGGTTGTTGGTTGAATGAAGAATACATATTTCTTAGCAGGCTGACTTGATTCTGGAGTACAGACTGCAAATGAGATGATCTTGGAGGGTACTAGTTGAGGTAACCATACTGGGCACAGAGAAGGAATGCAATTACAAGAACTAGGGATGGGTTTAGAACCAAAGTGGCAGCCCAAAGGTATGAAATGATGTTCAAGAGATTAATCCAGATATCCTTATGTCTTCAGGCTGGAGATCAAAGTTGGTCTAGACACTGGTAGTCTAGACTCAGCATTTAGTTATGGTGAAGGATTTTGGTATGAAACATGACGGCTCAGTCCTGGGAGAATAGGGATTTAAGTTGAAGCTTCCTGGTAATATATGTGGCCTGAGGAATGGGGAGATCAACTGAGATGACAATTTTCGGGTGTTGGACCAGCATGCAAAAGAACCAGAGAGACCTCTGAGGACTAAAATTGATAAGTGTATTAAACTGCATTTTCCCCCAAATAGCTGTTATTAATTATTTGGGAATTTCATACAGTGTACCCCAATCACACTCATGTCTCATTCCTCCAAGGTCTACCCTCCCACCCTTGTGCCCCACCCCCCAAACCCACCAAGTCCAGTTTGTGTTGGCCATATACTCATTGGAGTTTTGTAAAACTCCCAGTGGTCAGCCCCTTAAAGAAAACTAATTCCTTCCTCACCCCACCAGCACCAAAATCCGTCAGCTGTGAAGAGCTATACTTCAGTGTCTTTATCACAATTTTAAGGTCTCTCTTAAATAGCTTTCTGTCTCAAATATTTCTTTTGGGGGGTTTGTCACAGTAGTCTTCAATGTCTTTCATTCTTGGTTATGTGTCCACAGTCATCAATACCCCTACAATAGATGCTTCCCTGTCCATAGCAGCCTGTTTAAGGGCTAAGGATCTAGCTGAACAGGTAGAGTACATACTCAGCATTAATGACGCCCCGAGTTCAGTCCTTAGCACTACATAAACCAGGTTTAGTAGTTTATACTTGTAATCCTACCATAGGGAATGGAGAATCAGGAATTCAAGATCATCCTTGGCTACATAGTTCCTACCAGCTTGATCTACATGAAACCCATTTTAACAACTCTACACAAAAAGCTGAAACTGAATTTAATAACAACTTAAGAACTCCCTCCACACTCCTTGGCAACTTTTCAGTGGGGATATGAAGACATTTTATGAAATTTCACAAAAGTTACTTCCATAGGGTCAAGGCAATAGTTATTGTCATTGAGGGTTTACAAGTCTGAAATGGCATGTCATTGTCACATTTTGTTTCAACATAAAACTACCCTTGGAATTGTTGCTAGATGCATGGGCTATGACAACTGCACATAGTATCTCAGATATATTACCAAATGCTATACCCAAACTGATCACCTAATGTTACCTCCTGAAAGATAAGCTTGATTTATTGCCATGTCTGAACCTTTTATTGGAACAGGATACTGTATTTTCTTTCTACTGACTGCACACAACTATAGCTTTCTCAGAAATAGCCCAACACCTATAAAGCCACTTTCAAGTCTTTATATGATTGTAATTAGAACATGACATCATGGGCCTTTAGCAGCAAACAGTATTTACCTAAATGTCTTTTTCTGTCACATTACAATATCAGGAAACCATTTCATATATGTTCACTAATAACATTAGTGAAACCAAGAAAAAGAAGTCTCAAACTCTGCTTGGCTTGAAAGTCCATGTGGATTTCATTTATGGAAAGGTTAAAAAAAAGAGGGGAAAGCCCCCTAAATCTTATCTTACATTAATTTGTTTTATGATAGATGACTATTTCATTATTTCCTATCAGCAATTTTGGATACCTACCACATTTGAAGATAACATAAAAGACACACTTTGTTTTAACTGGGCTTCCATCATTGATTGAGGTGTAAAATAGGGTATAAAACGCTCCAAGTACTTTGGATCAAGGCATAATATTAGGGATGGTTGTCACAACGCAGGTGAAACGTCCAACTGCCCATGTTCTACATAAAGATGTCATCTTTTTAAGGCTGACCCCAGAAGTGGCTCTGACATGGGCACTGATACAAATATAATCGTATATAACAAAACCATGTCAGGGAACAACTGATAAGGTGACGCCTCACCATGGTTGAGTCTTTGTCAAGCATAAGTTTCTGGCTACAACAATGTCATCCCCCCCTCCATATACCTCCTGCCCATCCCCCCCATATACCTCCTGCCCATCCCCACTGTATCAGTTAACTGTCCTAATTCCCATTCATTCCTAATATTTCAAATTAGCCATCAATTCCTCTAGGAATCTAACATGACTCCCTTTCCAAATGAGACTCACTGCCTCTGTACTTATTTCAGCCTGTGTTTGTTGTGGCGCCATACCTATTGTGTTTTATCATGAGTGTTTGCTTATTTTTTAATCTCCTAATATAGCTTTAATCCCATGTGGACTGAAACTTCAACAATGTAATTTACCATCGTCTTGCACAGAGCCAGATCTATGACCAGCACCCAATAAATACATATTTGCATGAACAAATAACAAAAAACAATTATATAGAAAGATTTCTTTCTTAAGGTGGTCGTGCATAATTGGGCAATGCATCTCAAGGAAATACTGCTCACATCCAAAGTTTTGTAGATGCCTTTTCTCATAATTGTATACTGTACAACTGACACAGTCTTACATGATAGCCTTCCTACCATCTGCTATGTGTTGCAACTAAATTTTTCTTTGCTGAGCTGGTTGAAATACAGACTTTTAGTGTATAATAAAAGACAGAAATGGCATTTTAGCCTGCATATCCATTGAAACTCAATAAAAATTCCTTAGAAACCTGCATGTAACTTACCAATCTAACATTTGCTGGCCCTTCCCGAGGAGTAATGTCTTGGAATCTGGAACAGGAGGAAATTGTTTTTCGTTAGAGAAGATATTCTGATGGTGGTGAACAAAACAGAAAAAAAAGGAAATTAGGAAAGCATTATCTTACTTAGCCAAATCTTCAAAAATACATTTTATAATAGAGTTTGAAGTGGAAAAATAAAAATATAAAAAATGCATTTTATATGTACACACACACATATATATATATACTCTGTATGCATGTACACATATGTGAACACTTAAACACATCCACATAGAAACACACACATGCATGTGTGCACACACATACATACAAAGGAAGGGGGGTTGGGAGGGAGAGAGCAAGGAAGGGAGAGAAAAAGAGAAAAACTTGCTATATTCTGGAATAGATACACACACACATGAATAATGAAAAACAGAGGTAGAGTATTTAGTTCAGATTAATTCAGATTTTAATATTTAAATGTTTTTAAGCTACAGTGTTATTGATTCCAATTATAAATTTAATGCCAGTTTCTTTGACTTTCCCCAAACTAGGAAGAGTGATTATGATACTGGCCTAAGTCAATTAGTCAAGTGCAAAGAGATGACCTAGGAGATAATATTGACAGTGTGTGACTAGGGAGTTATTCATAGCTTTAGACTGCTTATATATTGTTAACTAATAAATACAGCATCTTGGGATACTATTTTTCCAGCAACTGCCAGCCTTATATTGTATTCCCAGGAATGATTTTTCTGTGGTCCAAAGTTGTCCTACCTATAAATACTATCTCTTTCCCTTAATGACTGCTGACTTTTTGATTAATAGATTAAAATGTTTAATAAATGACTCATGTATCCTAGAAGAATTCTCTATACTGTTGTCTAATTTGGCTTTAGGGTTTTGAAGAATACTAATGACTTTAGATTTGGTTTCTTAGTTAATTCATTTGAGATCTCACTTACTTCTGATTTTATTTTCCTACTCAATGCCTTTTTTGGCACGTGAATATTTTTAAAGAACTAATAGCCGGCAATTTCCTTTTGTGATACAGTGTTTTTATTAATTCTTGGAAAATTTCATACAATGTATTTTTATTATATTCACTCCCACTCTTGCCAGATCCACCCCCACGTTCGCACCTCTCCTGATTTCAGGTCCTTTTTTTTATCTGAATAACCTACTGAGTCCCATTTGTGGTGCCCATATAATTCTGGGTGTGGACTACACTGTTAGAGAAAACCATCTCCTTCTCCCCGCAGAAAGCATTACCTGTCCGTAGCTCCTCAGGTGGGGAAAGGGACTCAAGAGCACCTCTCACCTTCCATGTTAGAGTACAACCAGCCATTTTATAAGAGCTGTTGCTTACGTGGCTTAAGTTTGATCAGCGACATGCTTTTTTTTTTAAACCAGAACTTGTTTATCAATCTCTCCTCTCTTGATCTTCATACTGATGCTCATTTGCTTATACTGCTCTAGGTTTTCATAACTACTAGACACATTATAGGTGTATGTCTTTATCAAGGATGTATAAGCCTGATGCTAGAAGTCTCCTGTAAAGCCAACAAAATACACTTGCCTGGATACAAACTCTGTATTTTAAAAAAATTAAAGCACTGTGCTAGTTCTTTGAGAATTTTGTGCAATGTGTTTTGATCATATTCACCCCCTGACTCTTCCCAATTCCATCCTCCTTTAATACCCATCCAACTTCATGCTCTCTTTTTTCTTTCTTTTTTTTTCTAAAATCTGTCAAGTCCAATTTGTGCTGCCCATATATACCTTTATGTATGGTCTGCCAGTATTAACAAAAACCAACTCTCCCTCTCCCAGCAGCTATTAATTGGCTTTAGTTTCTTGGAGAGTGGTGGGACTTTGTGCTCATGGAATTATATAGAGACTAAAACTGGACATATATGTCTTGATTTATACATGTCTTAACACACAAATTTCTCTCATTTCATATTTTCATTTTGTCTTGGCTTTTTAGGATATAACAAATATATCCCTAAAGAATACAGTATATTTCATTACTATTTAGGCGTTTGGCCCAGGGTGAGTGTCCTCCAGTCATATAACTTAACAATTCTGTTTAATATAAGCTTGAGAAATGTGTAAATATAGAAAAGGGGGCATAATTGCATTGAATTTCATGGAGGATTGTAATTTATCAATAATAAAAAAATATGTGTGCACTGACCACTGGCCTTTTGATTGCCCATATTCTATGAATTTAAGCATCCTTGGAATTACACAGAAAAGTATGTTTGATATTAGAGCAGCAGAATCTAGTAATGTTTTCTAAAATAATGAGAATGTTTGAAGCTATTCTGTTCAATATGGAAGCCACTTGTAGCCATTTAGCAATTAAAATTTGTTTTGGGCATTGAAAATTTAATTTTATGAAATTTTCATTGATTTTAATTTCAATATCTTCATTTAGCTAGCAGCTTCCTTATTGAACAGAGTTTCTCCCAAGGATGGACAGGTGCCTTTGACACCTAGGTGATAAGCACTTTTATTCATCATTCTTCGTTCCTCCCCTCCATTGTGACTGGTATTCTAAATTGGTTTATTATTTAGTAATTTTGTTAATTACTTGTTGATTGGTTCCTCTTGTTTTTTGTTTGGTTTGGTTTGGTTTTTCAAGACAGAGTTTCTCTGTAGCTTTGGAGCCTGTCCTGGAAGTAGCTCTTGTAGACCAGGCTGACCTCAAACTCACAGAGATCTGCCTGCCTCTACCTTCTGAGTTCTGGGATTAAAAACATGAGCAACCAGTGCCTGGCTTCCTCTTGTTTTGGGTCTATGTTGTAAATTTCCTTAATCAAAAAAATGTGTTTTCCTCCTGTGTTTTTGATCCATCTACTGGGTCCTGTTGATGAACCAACCAAATGGGCAAAAATAGAGGTCTTAGGGCCTAAGATGTCCCTTCTTCTTTAGTTTATAGAAATTTGAAAACATACCACTTCCACAAGTGAAGGAATCAACAAATACTAATTGAATTTTCTGGGTAATTTCTATATGGATCTCCACTATCCTTGTCTATTTAGGGACTCTGATCTCAGGTTCCATGTGGACTGACCGACCATACATGCTCTCTTTTTGCCCAAACTTTCGGCTTAACACCTTTGCTAATTCAACTCTCCCACAAAGCAAATTATTGTACAAAGATAGGCACAGAAATCAGTCTGGCTGATTAAAACTCCAGTCATGCAGTTTAAAATGTCAGACTGTTAAAAAGTAAAACTAAATGAAGCGAATAATCTTGTGATTTCCTGGCCAGGATTACCCCATGCACACACCTGGAGACCGTTTGTAGATGTTGACAATAGTATTCATTTGTAATCCTATCCAGCTGAATCTGCTTGTAATGGACTGTGTTGGACAGTTTTTAGTTTTGGATGGTTTGCTTGAATGGCATTAAGGAGAAAGAGGTCATATGGGTCTTAATTCTGGCATGTTTAACATATATATCATCTTCTCCCAGAAATGACTTAAGCACTCTGCAGGATTAGAAGTATTTCAAATATTAGAATGGTGATCCTTAAAGTTGATCATGATGTGAATAGTTTGTAAAATACAGATATTTGGCCCCCTCATTACAGTTTATTTGACCCCCCATTACAGTTTCTAAGTGGGACTATATCATTTATATTTTCAACAAACTTCCAGGGTGATCATACTGCTTCAAAAATTACACTTTGAGAAATATTTCCATAAGTGATTTATGCTTTATGGCCACCAAAATCCTGAAATTTTTCAGGATAGTTTTAAGACCTTATAATTTTTTCTCTAAAGTTGAAGATGTAGTTCAGTTGATTAGGTGCCTTCTATGCACTACGACATGAATTCAATTTCCAGAATATACATAAAGAAGTCCAGGTGTGTTGACAGGCACTATTGGGAAGTTGAGGCAGGTGGGGCCATTGGGCTTGCTGGCTGGCCAATCAACCATATTTGGCAACTTCAAGGTGAAGAAGAAACCGTTTTTTAAAAGGCAAGGTAGGCTGGACAGTGATAGTGCACACCTTTAATCTCAGTACTTTGAAGGCAGAGGCAGGAAAGTTTCTATGAGTTCAAGGCCAGCCTGGTCTACAGAGCAAGTTCCAGGTTAGGTAGGGCTGTGACACAGAGAAACCCTGTCTCATCCACCCCACCCCCCAAAATGGCAAGGTGGACCATACCTAAGATAGGACATCTTTGGTTGCTGCACTCTGGCCTCCACGCGATATACATGTGTGTGCATAGGAGCATACCCACGTATGTATGCACTTGCTTATATAAAACACCTTTGTGAAAGCTCTAATTTATCTTGTGTACGTCTGTCAGATATTTATGTAAGCACACATATAAATTAATTCATTCAACATTAAATTATGCTATATACCAGATAATATTTAGATTCTGGAGACACAGGCATGAACCTGATACACCGTCTGCGATCGTATGATATGAAAAGGAAGTGTACTCAAAAAGGGAGGAGAGGAGAAAAATACAATAACATGGATTTCTGAAGACATTCTGCAGGAAGTAACAGATCTTTCCCATGGCACAATATGAGGAAGAAAAGCCACACAATTAGAAGGATAACATGATTCAGGCCATATGAGTACTGGAAAAAAAATTAGCTAAACTTTTATATTCTCTATCCAGATATTTTGAGCTGTTCCATTCTTCATTACAATTTTGTTATTTTTGGAAAATATGATCTGCCAGGATGAGGGAGGGTGGAAGATACATATAAGTCAAATAAGAAAAAAGACTATAACTAGCAAAATGCAACATTATTTCTTACTGCTCACTTTGCTGATAGAATTATATGAGGAAGGCTTAAACATTCCTAGTCTAATATAAATTTATTCTGCTCATTCTGACATAGCATGTAATTCTTGTGGTTATAGACAGCTGCAAAGTCTCAGTTCATAAATCTGTATCTAGCCTAAGATATAAATGATAACTGTAAATGATGTACCAAGCTTGAATCCTCCAGAATACAGGGACATGAACTTGGATTTCTCCTTCAATATTCCAGTACTTCAGTGGAACCGATCAAGAGGGAGGCATTAGGAAAGAATTGGAAAGAGAAAGGATGTAATTGTTTTTGCAGCATTAGCATTGCTTATTCTATGCTGGAAGCATATGCTGTCCTTTGTCATGGAGGGTTTTTTTTTATGGTACCTTGTTGCATCTTGAAATCTCTGGCTTTGATCCTTCTAGACAAATGCTTCTATTCTACTTGGCCACATGTGTTAGCACCTCCCACTATCTTTTCTCAGTGTCACCGACTATGTGCCCTTACACTGACTGACTTCAGCACAGCTTGAATGGATGGATAGTTCATGCATCCTACGTGCATACCATGTTTCAGTCTTAGTAATCTCCTTGGTTAGCTACATGGGAATTTCTCCAAAGCAGCAGGAGGCATTTTAGGCCTTAAACAGTCATTTCCCTTAAGTATGACAAAGATGTTACTGACCCAAGGGCAACTCACTTTTCTTACTCAATTTATTGTTTTCATTTCTTTATTTCTGTTTCCAAAATTGCCTCACAAATCATTGTCACTCAACTCATTGTCTCTGGTTCTTTAGGGAAGAAATCTAAAAGCTAAGCACAGCCTAAAAATCTACATTATCTTTCACTTATTTCCAGGGTCTTTTTTGCCTCATTTGGAGACCAATTAAATGCAACCCCAAACCAAATCCAGTCTCCCATGTCTTGGGCAAAGGAACTGTTAACTCACCAGTTATTTCACAAACTCCTACAATGTCCTAGTCAATTATAACTGTTTAGCTTCTACAACCAACCCACACTACTTATTTTTAAATCAGGTAACCATTTCTCCCCAATTCCTGTAACAATGCCAAGGGTCTTATTCTTTTCATATATTAAACTGGAGAATCTTAAAACTGGAGAATCTTAAAACTCAGCTCTCATACCTTAAAATAGAGCTGAGAGTACAGTGTGAGTACCTGACAATACTAATATCCACCATTCAGTCACTCTAACTCTGCATGGTGTCCCCATATCATATAAAAGGCCCATTTGCAGTGGCTGAGATCCATGACTTCTATATATGCCATTCATACTGCTATTGCTTCAAATTAAAGGAGCATAACATCCTTCCATCGTAAGACATTGGAGCATAGTCCCCAATGCACATAAAATAGGGAAAGTGTACCTTACAAAAAGTATGAAAATAGTGAATGTTATAATGGTTTTCTCAGAGATACACAAAATATTGAGTTAACCAGATAAGAACTGTAAATTATAAAAAGTGAAGAATCAAGGAAAATATTATTGGAAATTAAAATAAATGATGTCTCTGCTTTTTCGGCCATTGTTTGTTTATTTCTTTTTGAAGAAAGGGTTGTGTGAAACTTTCTTTTAGAAATATTTTATTTTGTGTGTATGACTTTTCCCTACAATATGTATGTATATCACATGTGTGCCTGGCACCCGTGGCAGTCAGAAGATGGCATGAAATCCTTAGAACTGAAGTTAGAGATGTGAGCTGCCATGTCACAGCTGGGAATGAAACCTTGGTCCTCTGCAAGAGCAACAAGTACTCTTAAACCCTGAGCCATCTTTCCATCCCCTGTATGAAAATTTCAAACCAATCTTATTTAAAGTAGTAAAAGGGTTGGGGATGGATATCACGAGAGAAAAGATATTAAAATAGAAAGTTAATCTGTAATGTCTAATATTACAATGATAAATACTGAAGAAACTGGAGAACAGAGAAAGTAGCTAGAAGGATAATTTAAAGAAATAAATCAGTCACAGAACACTTTAAACATCAGTAGCTTAACAAAATTCATAAACTTTTCTTACTTTTTGTAAAGCCCCTTTTCACATGACTAAAGGAATCATCACTTTGCTCAAGTATGATTTTTTTTTCCATCCCTACATCTTGGCATTCATGAATTTATCCGGAAAAGGAATGAAAGAAAGACGAGTAATTCATTCATTTTCTTACTGCCTTAGACCAGAGTAACAATATTGTTATTGCCAACCTATTTGTGAGAAGATGCCTTCTTGCGTAACTGGGTACAAGGAGTAAGGTCTAAGGGACTAGACTCTTGCAGGAAGGAGAAAATAAATCTCAGTGGAAGTTAAGCTGTCTCTGCCACATTATTCAAGAATATCTCCAGAGATCATGATTCAAATAATAAAAATAACCTACATCATAATGTATGATTACAAAGTCACAGATCTTAGATGGTTAGAAAAAAAATCTAACATTGTCCAGGGAACAATGTCAAGTTCAATATGAAATATGAGTGTTAAAACCATTTTTAGCAACGCTGTATCTGGAAGGAGATGGAGCACTGCCTTCCAAATACTCTTCGGGAAAGTAATTTCCAACTAAACTCCTATATAAGCTGTCCTACTCATTGAACATAGGAGTGAAATAGAGGCTCTTTTTTCTTTAACCTTTCCTGTATTTTTATTTAGAAAGTTCCTAGAGCATGAACCACCCCACAGTAAATCAAGAAAGAAGTAATGGTTTGAAATATTAGACCAAACACAAAAGGAAGAATTCCTCAAAATAGTGGTAAAGAAAAGTTTTGAAAAAAAAAAGAAAAGTTTTGAAAAAGCAATGATTAGAGATTCAAGAAAAGCAACTTACCTTAATGGAACATGAAGATGGAGGATATTAGGGGAGAAGTCAGAGAGAAGAAAGGGATAACTGAAATATTAACTGAGAGATTTGATTAAATGAATTACCTTTACATTGTCATACTGTAGGACATAGGAAGAATTAATAGTAAGAAAAAAGTCAACTAAACAAAGGAAAATGAGACAGTGATCAGAGCTAGAGTAAAGGGGGTTTACAAGAAAATTAGTTTAATCATAGCATACATTTAGTTTACATTAGCCCAATAATAGTGGATGGCAATTAACACAAAGTTATGCTTCACCTATATTTGAATGATGAGTTGAGGTGAAGGATATAAGAAACCTATATAATTTTACATACACATACACACATATATATGTATCTCAAAATGTCTACTAAATAGGTGATATCATCCTAAAACTGGCTTTATTATGAAATTAACTTAATCTGAGCCAATGTGAGCATTTGAAGCTCGTTATATTATATAGACTATTTCCTGTGGTTTCAAAGATGTTTAAACTTTCCAGGAAGATGACACAGAAAGTTCACATTGGAATAGAGTGTCTACTATCAACATAACAGTGAGGAACTAAAAACATAGAAAAGAGCTCATAATAAAGGAACTATGCTTTTGACCCCTGAATATTCAAGAAACATAGGAAATATAAGGCTAGTAAATGTGGAAATAGTGACTGAATGTGTACTGCACTGGCAGAGTGCTTGCTTAGGATATACAAGTCCCCAGCATTATAAGAAGAAAAGGAAATAAATATAACTGTGACAAGAAATATTTTTTGTGAAAGAATGAAAGTGGAATTATAGATACTGATAAAATAGGATGTAGACATTTCTAGAGAGTTAAAGACTTATTTCCCATAGTCTAGAGAAAATGGTGCTATAAAATAACCTAAATGTTGTTATAAGAACTCCATTTTCTGAGGTTTTTTTTGCTTTATTAATGAACACTAACTATACAGAATAACATTGGTTTGAAACATTTAAGTTTTGTATATATGTTAGCATGTGTATCTGCCAAAGTATTATAAGAAAAATTTTATCTCTTTAAAAGCATACTTTTAAAAATTAGCAATCTAAAATATCAGGAAAGTAAAACTAGCATAGTAATACAGAAAAATGATGAAGAGGAAAAATGTGGGGCTGGAGAGATGGCTCTGTAGTTAAGAGCACTGACTTTATCTTGCAAAGGACTTGGGTTTGATTCTGAGCACCCGCATGGTAGCTCACAACAATATGTAACTCCAGTTCATGGGTCTGACATCCTCTTCTAGCATTCATGACTACTGGATGTACATAGTATGCAAACATATATGGAGGAAAATACTAATATAATATAATATAATAAAATTGTAATAAATATAATCTAACATACTATATATTGTAATATACTATATACAATACAATAAAATAAATAATATATGTTATAATACAGTAAATATATAACATGTAATTATATAATAAGATGTGATATAATATAATAATATATATAATAAAATAAAAATTAAAAGAGACAGATGATGCAAAGAACTTTATTTTACAGGTAGAAATAATGCAAAATAATAAATTTATTACATTTGTTGGCTAAATATGATAAAAATGTCTATATTCTACATGAGAGACAAGTACCCAAACACAAAATAAAGAAAATACTTTAGAATAAAGGGCTATCAAAAAATATCCAGAGAAGGATTCATTTGCTAAAACAGGAATGTTAATGATTGAAAACAAATTGAAGAAAAATATGTTAAAAGGGAAAATCTGCTAAAGTAATGAATAAGGAAAAAAAAGAATCGTTTTCAAAGATCATTAAAGGGCTTGAGTGTTAAATGTGCTTGACTTGAAGCCAACTGCATGAAGAGTCTCAAGGATTTCTATAGATAGATTCAAGGACTTGCTAAAAAGTTACCAGAATCTTGAACAGAAGGAATATTGCTATCCAGACTAAGAAACAGTGTTTTAAATGAGGCAGTGAGGTGGATAACACAGAAATGATTAAAAGCATGCTTCTGTATTTTTTGCAGTTCCACAATTATAATAAAGACTTTAAGATTGATAATAGTGAGGCACACAGATTTACTCACCTTTGATTCTTCAAACATTATAGTGTCTACTCAGGAAAGAAAACCTCTTAAAATAGAAATAGAAATTTAAGTTTTAGAGGATTCCAAATACAACACTATATTGTATGGATATTAGACTGTAGAAATACATTGAAAAGCCTTTCATTACGCATTTTTAATTATGTCTTTTACTTTTTTCGGGTTATAATGACAACATTCCCCTCTTACCTTTCCTCCCTTCAAAATGTCCCAGATAACCCTTCTTGCTCTTTTTCCAATTCATGGCCTCCTTTTTTCACTAATTGTTAGTGTGTGTCTAAGCAGTCATGTTGGTGAGACTTTGTGAAGGTTGCTTGTGACATTACCAAGAGACCCAATCTCACAGCAAGATCCCTGGTGTCATAAAACATTTTATAGGAAAACATTTATCTTGAATAAAAACTAAAGGTTTTGATAAAGATTTAATGAGCTTAACCTGGAGAATTAGTGTATAAAACATTATACTTTCAAGGATGCATAATGGAGAATATATGGCAGCAAATAAATTTCATGACTATGCATGGCAATATTCTTAATATCTTTAAAAGAATGCTGATACTGTAGTTATATTCCTGCTCATTCCCTCAATCTACTATTTGGTGTGTCTGGAAAAGAAGGAAGAGAGTTATTTTCAGTTGGATTATATGCCAAAGAAGTATTTTTTCCAACTTGTCATTAACATACTCAAAGATCAATTGTTAGTCTTTCCATGTAAATTCTGTACAAATCCGATGGCTTTACAATTTCCTGTCAGTGTTAACAGAGCCTTACATGGAGATATTACCTATCTAAATGCCACAATGACAATAAGATGATTAAGTAAACTGAGTCAATGCCACTGACTGGAGTGTCAGATCTAATAATTACAAAGGTATGTTGGTGAACTTGGAATCATGTTTCTAGGATAATGTGTACCAAAGATAGTTTCAGTGAAATTCTATGAACACTATCAGAATAGAATATGTAACACATATTAAAGGAGAATAAAGAGCTGTTGCTATTAGTTAATAAGATCAGAGATATCTCTTCTCTTTTCCAAAACTGTAAATTATTACTTTTATAATTAAATGATTTTGCTTTTATAAATCCAATATAATTGTATTGTAAAATAACGATGATTTAAATCGCAGAGAAAAAGACCATCAGCTTTCAAAAGATAAAAAAAAATTCAAGCAATGATGGGAGACAAAATAATTGGGAAAGAGCGCTGCTGCTCTCATCCTTGGTCATAGATGTTTGTTTTTGTGAGCTACAGTTAATGCAAAGACTCATAACCGGCAAAAGTACTGAGAATGAGTCAATGCAAGTGACCAGGCCCAAATGAGACATCAATATTACCCTCCCTTCCAGAATTCAAAGAATATCATGAAAGAATGGACAGAAAGAATTTAAGAGCCAGAAGGAAAGGATGAATTGTATGAAACACTGTCTACTAGACATGACATGTCATCCTGACACTCATGAACTCATAAGACCTGCACAAGATCAATGCAGTCAAAATTCTACAATGAAGAGGAAAGATGGTCATGAAGCCAGGCCCCTCTCTGAGTGAGCAATTAATGTTACTGTGGAAGGGGAAATCATTATAGCATGGCAGTGAGGTGATGTGGCCACTGATAGGTTATCCATTCTCCAGTACATAGCCCTACACCCACATACATATGGAAAGCACTACTTGTATAATAAAAATGAAAGAAGACATGAAGTGGGGAGGGAGATACTATGGTTAGAGGGTCCCAGGTGAGCTGAAGTGAGGATGGTGGTGGTAGTTGGTAGATATAATCAAAATATACTGTATACATGTAAAAAAATAAACACAACAAATAATATTTAAAAAGAAAACAAATTGCGAACAAATCTAAAAAACACAAGAAATGAGAGAGACAGAGAGAGAATGTACCTAACATTACAAAGGATATTTGTTAACAATGGCATGTTTGATAGTAAAAGGGGGATGGGGCTTAAGCCAAGGAACAAATCAAATACTAATGCTCAGAAGAAAAGCAACACTTGAGAGTTAAGCACTTCAGATTTTTATTAGCTCTTAGTAAATAGAGTAAGATTAAAGGAAAGCAAAGGAGACAGCCAAGAGATCTTCACTCTTCACCCTGCTCTTAGTCTTGGCGGTGAGCACGAAAGAAATAAATGAAGACCACATGTTCTCTTATTTTACCTGGCCAACAGGCTGTAGGCTTTTGAAGAAAAAGGAAATAAAGAGCACTTTCCAGAGCACTCAGGTGCACAGTTCATTTGGGGGAGTTGAATTTTGTTTTTATTGTAAGTGGCCACATTACAATCAAAAGCGGGAAGCACAGGGTAGAGTCATGTCCAGGTTGATATCTCATGGAACTTAAGATTTTTCCTTATGACTGCCTCTAGCACGGGCTTGTTCCTTTTCACTCTTTAAAGCATACAGTGCACACTTATTGTTTATTCAACCAAACCTCCATTCTACTTCAGACATATATTTCATATAGAGCAAGAAACTGAGGCAGAGAAGAAAATACGTTTCTCAAATTTGAAATAAGTAGGGACTGCAAACAGGAAGTTTTATGTCACATCTCTGCCAAAGGGCTGGTTTTAATAACTTATTCTTTGAAAGTACTGTTGTAGTCATTGCTGCTGTTTTTAAAATTTAGGTAAAATATAAGATAAAGGAAATAGCTAGTCAAAATGTGATGTCAGCCCTATAAGCTTTCCATGTAATTCCTTCACCTGATTTACAAGATGGGGTAGGAAGCATCATAATAATGGATGACCTGACACCTGTCCTATTTACTGAAGAGAGCTCCATGAAATGATGTTACAAGGAGAGGGTTCCCTTTGTTTGTCCCAGCAACCCGGCTAGCTTACACCCGAAATAACCACACAGAAACTGTATTAATTAAAACACTGCTTGGCCCATTAGCTCTAGTTTCTCATTGGCTAATTTTTACATCTTAATTTAACCCATTTCTATTAATCTGTGTATTGCCACCTGACTGCGGCTTACTAGCAAGATTCTAACCAGTGTCTGTCTCAGGCAGAAGATCCATGGACTCCCTCACTCTGCCCTTCTTCCCAGCATTCAGTTCTGTCTTCTCCGTCTACCTAAGTTCTGCCTTATCAGGCCCAAAGAAGTTTTTTTTTGTTCATTAACCAATGAAAGAAACACATGAACAGAAGAACTTCCTACACCATTTCCCTTTTTCTGTTTAAACAAAAAGGAATGCTTTAACTTTAACATAGTAAAATGACATATAACAATGCAAGTATCAAATAAGAATTACAGTTATAATACTTATATTTACTTTATCTTTTATAATAACTAAGGAGAACTATAAATATAAGTATAAATTCTTCAACTCCATCAAAGACTCCAGAAGGATATAATATTACCTAAGTAAACAGAAGGTGCATTAAAAACAACTTCCAAAACTCTAGAATTGACAGAGACATCTTGCTGCCTGGACAGTCACTCAAAGTTCTTCTGTACCATTGGAGCATCCATCTTCGGCCTACAGGCCCATAGTATCCAGCAAACTTTTTCACGAAGCAAGAGATTTTAAAGACAGTTCAGTCATGTTCTTCTGAATCCTGCTGAATGTCTCATAGACTCTATCATGAAGCAGGAACCCCGAAGGACCATCTTTCTTTTAGGCAAGTTCAGCAGTCATCTCTCTGTGGGTACTGCATATCCAGTGAAGCAGTCTAGGCAAGAACAGTTTCTTGCCCAAATGGCTAAGGAGCCTCTTTGATGCCCATATTCCTCTTGAAGTAATTGGTGCTGCCAGGAGCAGATGCCTCTCATTGTCATAAAAAGTCCTAAATTTTTAAAACGTTTAAATATCATATTCTGAAGGACTCTGAAAGATTTGAAGAATACATATCTAACTGAAATAAAACTCTATACATCTAGAAAATCTAACTAACATGACTACAATATTGACTATTATAGATGACTATCTATTAACCTATATTTCATAATTATATATTACATTTTTAAATGATCTATACAATCACAATACCTTAATCAAGAGCAGAAATATACATATAACAAAATTGAACTTAAATTTGTATTAATAAACCAAGATCAATACCAATGCAAATTATTTATATCTATATCATATCCCCCTTTAAATGAAAAAGAACATTTATAAACAATATTTTGGAATATGGATACAATTTTTTCTCTCCAAACTGCTTTGTGTTATATGGGGGCACTGTTAATTAGGTCTTTTATGGTGTATTCTGTGTGCTAAGTTCATCTTAGTCACCAGTAGGGTGAAATAATTTTTCGAGAATGTTCACAGCAACCTTTCAGGAGGCCTTGGTCCATGAAACCATACTGGTGTAGAAGCAATCCACAGATTCTCATCTTTTGTGAAAACAAAAGAATGTTGCTTTACAAAGCATCATATTCTTAGACCCAAATATGGAAGTCATGATACCTTTAGAACATATATGCTGGTTCAACTTAGTAGCCCATACAATGAGATGTTTCTCTGTACTTAGCTGCTTCACAGTCAAAAAATTCAAAGAAAACACAATATACATAATCCAGACTCTTTATGAATTTTCCATTTTTATGTAGCTTATTTTTTTTTTCTCAAAGTTTATTAAAATACAAAAGTCTCCATTTCTGCCCCTCCTCCCAACCCCCTCCCACTCTCCCCACTCCTTCCCCTCCTCCCTCTCCATCCCCAAGAGCAGTCAGAGTCTCCCGCCCTGTGGGTAGTTCAAGCTCCTCCCCCCACCCTCCAGGTCCAGGAAGGTGAGCATCCAAACAGACTGGATCCCAGAAATCCAGTATATGCAGAGGAAACAAGTCCCAGTGTCATTGTCAATGGCTTTTCAGAAAGACTCCAGGCCAGCCAATTTCAGAGAATCTGGCCTCATTCAGAGAATCTGGCTGGATCACATGCTCGCTCAATCCCAGTCAACTGGCCTTGGTGAACTCTCATTAGAGTTGTATCAGTGGGTGATCGCACCCCTCGCGGTCCTGATTTCCTTTTTCATGTTCTTCCTCCTTCTGCTCCTCATTTGGACCTTGGGGGACTCAGTCCGGTGCTCCAATGGGGGTCTCCATCTGTATCGCCATCCATCTTCGGATGAAGGTTCCCTCTGTTCTTGGTTCCTTGCTCACGTTCTCTTTCCTTCTGCTTCTCGTTTGGACCTAGGGAGTTAAGTCCAGTGTTCCAATGTGGGTCTCCGTCTCCATCTCCATCCATCGCCAGATGAAGGATCTATGGTGATAAGCAAAATATTCATCAGTATGGTTATGGGCCAAGGCCAGTTCAGGCACCCTCTCCTCTATCCAGAGAACAATCTGGGGATCTCTCCTTGGACCTGGGATCCCATTTATAATCAAGTCTCTAGTAAACCCTAAACTGACTCCCTTAGTTGAGAAATATTCTTCCCTGATCCCATATCTATCCTTCCTCCCTCCCCCGCTCCCAGTCCCCCGAGCATTCCCCATTCCTCCCCTGCTCCCTTCTCTCTAACCCTCTCCCCATCCAACAACCCTCCTACCCCCCCATGCACCCGAGGTTACCTGGGACACTTGTCTATTTCCAATCTCCAGGAGGAAAACTACCTGAATTTTCTTCAGGTTCACCCTCCTATCCACCTTCTCTAGGATCACGAATAATAGGCTCAAAGACCTTTAATTATGGCTAGAATCCATTTATGAGTGAATACATACCATATTCCTCTTTTTGGGTCTGGCTTACCTGACTCAGTAAAGCGTTTTCTTTTCTTTTTTTTATTATTTTTTTTAATTTTTTTTAAATCTTTTTATTCAATTTTTACTGGGAACCCCTCCAGAATCAAGTCTCTTGCAAACCCTAAAATGACTCCCTTAGCTGAGATATAAACCTCCCTGCTCCCCCAACCATCCTTCCTCCCTCCCCCCTCCCATTCCCCCAAGCCTTCCCCAATACCCCCCACCCCCGGCTCCCTGACCATCTTCCCTTACTTCCACCTCCCCAACCCCATGCACCCGAGTTTGCCTGGCAATCTTGCCTAGTTCCACTATCCAGGAGGATAACTATATGATTTTCTTCAGGTTCACCTTCTTATTTAGCTTCTCTAGGATCACAAATTATAGACTCAAAGACCTTTAACTATGGCTAGAATCCACTTATGAGTGAGTACATACCATATTCCTCTTTTTGGGTCTGGCTTACCTCACTCAGTAAAGTGTTTTCTATTTCCATCCATTTGCATGCAAAATTCAAGATGTCATTGTTTTTTACCGCTGAGTAAAACTCTAATGTATATATGTTCCACACCTTCTTTAACCATTCTTCTATTGAGGGGCACCTAGGTTGTTTCCATGTTCTGGCTATTACAAATAGTGCAGCTATGAACATAGTTGAACAAATACTTTTGTAGTATGATAGGGCATCTCTTGGGTATGTTCCCAAAAGTAGAATTGCTGGGTCCTGAGGGAGGTTGACTCCCAGTTTCCTGAGAAAGCACCACACTGATTTCCACAGTGGCTGCACAAGTTTGCATTCCCACCAACAATGGATGAGTGTTCCCCTCACTCCACATCCTCTCCAGCATAGGCTATCATTGGTGTTTTTGACTTTAGCTATTCTGACAGGTGTAAGATGGTATCTCAAGGTGGTTTTGATTTGCATTTCCCTGATCGCTAAGGAGGTTGAGCATGACCTTAAGTGTCTTCTGGCCATTCGAAGTTCATCTGTTGTGAATTCTCTGTTCAGTTCAGTACCCCATTTTTTAATTGGGTTAATTAGAGTTTTAGTGTCTAGTTTCTTGAGTTCTTTGTATATTTTGGAGATCAGACCTTTGTGTGATGAGGGATTGGTGAAGATCTTCTCCCAGTCAGAAGGCAGCCTTTTTGTCTTACTGACAGTGTCCTTTGCTTTACAGAAGCTTCTCAGTTTCAGTAGATCCCATTTATTCATTGTTTCTCTTATTGTCTATGCTACTGGTGTCCTACTTAGGAAGTGGCCTCCTGTGCCTGTCTTGTAGACTACTTCCCACTTTCTCTTCTATCAGGTTCAAAGTGGACAGATTAATATCGATGTCTTTAATCAATTTGGACTTGAGTTTTGTGCATGGTGATCGATATGGATCTACTTTCATTCTTCTATAGGTTGACATCCAGGTATGCCAGCACCATTTGTTGAAGATGCTTTTCTTCTTCCATTGTATACCTTTAGATCCCTTGTCGAAAATTAGGTGTTCATAGGTTTGTGAGTTAATATCCGGGTCTTCTATTCGATTCCATAGGTCGACTTCTCTGTTCTTATGCCAATACCAAGCTGTTTTCAATACTGTAGCTCTGTAATAGAGTTTGAAGTCAGGGATGGTAATGCCTCCAGAAGTTCCTTTATTGTATAAGATTGTTTTGGCTATCCTGGGTTTTTTGTTTTTCCATATAAACTTGATTATTGTTCTCTCAAGGTCTGTGAAGAAGTTTGATGGGATTTTGATGGGGATTGCATTGAATCTATAGATTGCTTTTGGTAGAATTGCCATTTTTACTCTGTTGATTCTCCCAATCCAAGAGCAGGGGAGATCTTTCCATTTTCTGGTATCCTCCTCAATTTCTTTCTTCAAAGACTTAAAGTTCTTGTCAAATAGGTCTTTCACTTTCTTGGTTAGAGTAACCCCAAGATATTTTATGCTATTTGTGGCTACCGTGAAAGGTGATGTTTCTCTGATTTCTCTCTCAGCTTCTTTATCCTTTGTGTATAGGAGGGCCACAGATTTTTTGGAGTTGATCTTGTATCCTGCCACATTACTAAAGGTGTTTATCATCTGTAGGAGTTCTTTGGTAGAGTTTTTGGGATCGCTTATGTACACTATCATATCATCAGCAAATAACGAAAGTTTAATTTCATCCTTTCCAATTCAAATCCCCTTGATCCCCTTATGTTGTCTTATTGCTATTGCTAGAACTTCAAGCACTATATTGAAGAGGTATGGAGGGAGTGGACAGCCTTGTCGTGTTCCTGATTTTAGTGGAAAGGCTTTGAGTTTCTCTCCATTCAATTGGATGTTAGCTGTCGGCTTGCTGTATATTGCTTTTATTATATTTAGGTATGATCCTTGTATCCCCAGTCTCTCCAACACCTTTATCATAAGTGGGTGTTGAATTTTGTCAAATGCTTTTTCAGCATCCAATGAAATGATCATATGGTTTTTTTCTTTCAGTTAATTTATATGATGGATTACATTGATAGATTTGTGTATGTTGAACCAGCCCTGCATCTCTGGGATGAAGCCTACTTGATCATAATGGGTAATTTTTCTAATGTGTTCTTGGATTCGGTTTGCCAGTACTTTATTGAGAATTTTTGCGTCGATGTTCATGAGTGAGATTGGCCTGTAATTCTCTTTCTTGGTTGTGTCTTTGTGTGGTTTTGGTATCAAGGTAACTGTAGCTTCATAAAAGGAGTTTGGCAATGATTCTTCTGTTTCTATATTGTGGAATACATTAAGGAGTATAGGTATTAGCTCTTCCTGGATGTTCTGGTAGAATTCTGCATTGAAACCATCTGGTCCTGGGCTTTTTTTGGGAGGGAGATTTTTGATAACAGCTTCTAATTCTTTGCAACTAACAGGTCTATTTATATTGTTCACCTGTTCTTGGTTCAACTTTGGTATATGGTACTTATCTAAAAAAATGTCCATTTCTTTTACATTTTCCAACTTTGGGGCATATAAGCTTTCATAGTAAGATCTGATGTTTCTCTGAATTTCCTCTGTGTCTATGGTTATGTCCCCCTTTTCATTTCTGATCTTATTAATTTGAATGTTCTCTCTCTGCCGTTTGATTAGTTTGGATAGGGGTTTGTCGATCTTGTTGATTTTCTCCAAGAACCAGCTTTTTGTTTCATTGATTCTTTGGATTGTTTTCTGTGTTTCTATTTTGTTGATTTCAGCCCTCAGTTTGATTATTTCCAGTCTTCTATTCCTCCTGGGTGAATCAGCTTCTTTTTTTCTAGTGCTTTCAAGTGTCCTGTTAAGTCTCCAATGTGTGCTTTCTCCGTTTTCTTTAATTGGGCACTTAGTGCTATGAACTTTCCTCTTAGCACTGCTTTCATAGTGTCCCATAGGTTTGAATATGTTGTGTCTTTATTTTCATTAAATTCAAGGAAGACTTTAATTTCTTTCTTTATTTCTTCCTTGACCCAGGGGTGATTTAATAGTTGACAGTTCAACTTCCATGAGTTTGTTGGCTTCCTGGGTGTAGCATTGTTGTTGAATTCTAACTTTAATCCATGGTGATCTGACAAGACACAGGTGGTTACTAATATTTTTTTGTATGTGTGGAAGTTTGCTTTGTTACCAAGTATGTGGTCAATTTTTGAGAAGGTTCCATGGGCAGCAGAGAAGAAGGTATATTCTTTCCTATTTGGGTGGAATGTTCTATAGATATCTTTTACATCCATTTGATTCAATACCTCCAATAATTCTCTTATTTCTCTGTTGGGCTTCTGTCTGATTGATCTGTCCATTGGTGAGAGATGTTGATCTGTCTCATTGGTGAGAGATGTCCATTGGTGAGAGTGTTGAAGTCTCCTACTATTAGTGTGTGTGGTTTGATGACTGCCTTGAGTTCTATAAGTGTTTCTTTTATATAAGTGGGTGCCTTTATATTAGGGGCATAGATATTCAGGATTGAGACTTCCTCCTGATGAATTGTTCCTGTTATGAGTATGAAATGTCCATCTCTATCTCTTCTGAAAGATTTTAGTTTGAAGTCAATTTTGTTAGATATTAGAATGGCCACACCTGCTTGTTTCTTAGGTTCGTTTGCTTGGAAAACCTTTTCCCAGCCCTTTACTCTGAGTAGATGTCTGTCTTTGTGGTTGAGGTGTGTTTCTTGTAAACAGCAGAATGTTGGATCCTGTTTTCATATCCAATCTCTAAGTCTGTGCCTTTTTTATAGGTGAATTGAGTCCATTGATATTAAGTGATATTAATGACCAGTGGTTGTTGACTCCGGTTATTTTTTTTTGGGGGGGGGGTAGTGGAGTGTATGTTTTTCCCTTCTTTGAGTTCTGCTTGTGAAGGGTCCCTAGATGCCTGAGTTATTGTAGGCGGTGTTGGGATTGTTGGATTCCTTGGGTTGTGATTTGCCTTTTAATGCTTTCTGTAAGGCTGGATTTGTAGCTACATATTGTTTAAATTTGTTTTTATCCTGGAATATTTTGTTTTCTCCATTGATAGTGAACGATTGCTTGGCTGGGTAAAGTAGTCTGGGCTTGCATCCATGGTCTCTTAGTTTCTGCAGTACCTCTATCCAGGACCTTTTGGCTTTCATGGTTTCCATAAAGAAGTCTGGTGTAAGTCTGATAGGTATACCTTTATAAGTTACTTGATCTTTTTCCTTTACAGCTCTTAATATTCTCTCTTTAATCTGAATGTTTTGTGTTTTGATTATTATATGGCGAGGGGATTTTTTTTTTTTTTATCCAGCCTATTCGGTGTTCTGTACGCTTCTTGAACCTTCATAGGGATATCGTTCTTTAGGTTGGGGAAGTTTTCTTCTATAATTTTGTTGAATATATTTTCTGGACCTTTGATCTGCAATTCTTCTCCTTCTTCAATCCCTATTATTCTTAGATTTGTTTTTTTTATTGTGTCCCACATTTCCTTAATGTTTTGTGATGAGAATTTGTTGGATTTGCTGTTTTCTTTGGTCAGAGCGTTTAATTTCTCTATGCTGTCCTCACAGTCTGAGATTCTTTTTTCTATCTCTTGTATTCTGTTGGTTATGCTTGTTTCTGAAGTCTCTGTTCGTTTACCTAGATTTTCCATAGCCAGCCGGCCCTCGGCTTGTGATTTCTTCATTGACTCCATTTCAGTTTTCAAATCTTGAAGTGTTTCCATTACCTGTTTGATTGTTTTTTCTTGGTTTCCCAGAATTTCATTTATGGATTTACTCATTTTTTCAAACCTTTTGGTATATTTCTCTTCCATTTCTTTACTCATTTCCTCAATCTCTTTGTTATACTTATCTTCCATTTCTTTACGGCAGATTTTCACCTCCTGTTTAAGTTCCTCTATTATTTTCATAAAGATCTGTTTAGAGTCAATTTCTTCTATTTTTTCTGGAGTAGGGTGTTCAATTCTTCTAGTTTCATGATCCCTGGATTCTGGAGATGTCATGTTGCCTTTCAGGTTGTTGGAGGAATTCTTGAATTGGCGCCTGCCCATCTCCTCCTCTCTGGATGAAACTCCTCAGCACTCTCTGGATAGAACTCCTCAGCACTGGAGCAGGGATAGCTGGTATTTCCAGGACCCAGGAGACTCTGTATAGAACTCCTCAACACTGCAGCAGGGCTACCTGGTGTTTACAGGACACAGGAGACAAAAGGGCGGCAGCAGTGGGGGCAGGGACGGGTCCCGTGGGACACCGAAGACCCTGCTGCAGAAGCTGAGGAGGGAGGGGTTGTGCTTTCTTCTGGGACAGAGAGTCCAGGCAAGCACCCACTCACCTCTCTGGATATAACTTCTCCTTTCTTTATTTTTTTAATCTATGACTATCTATACTCTGTCTCTTTAAAGACTCTACTCTATTTTAAGCATTAAATTTATTTTATGACTCTCTATACTCATTTTCTTCTCTCTCCCAAGTCTATGTACACCCATACAACACTGTGACCCATTTAGAGGTCATTTATGGCTGAATCTATCCTATTGTGAATCTGTAATACTTTACAGTCCAGGAGCACTTCTTAAAATGCTAAGTGTTTCTTAAAAACTTAAGTTGCACCATTACTAGGGGTAATTCGGTAACACCTGTTTGCCTTCCCAGTCTAAAACTTAAGCTGTGCCATTATTATAAGCAACACATGAACATAAGAACCTCCTACACCAAAATGAGGCTTCTATATCTTACTAGTGCTCAGTATATATAGTTTACAATATATTTTCTTTATTAGCAAAAATCCAAACAGATCATGCTATTCAAATTCAAAGCCTAACCACATCACTTTTTCACTTAGTATGAAGTCAACCCAGAGTAAAGAGGAGAAGCAGCACACTATCAACACTCAGTTAAGAGTTACTTTTAATATTTTGCTTTTTAAAGTGATTTTATTGAACATTACATTTTTCTCTGCTCCCCTCCCATCCTCTCACTCCCCTTCAACCCTCTCCCATGGTCCCCATGCTCCCAATTTACTCAGGATATCTTGTCTTTTACTACATCCCATGTAGATTAGATCCATGTATGTATCTCTTAGGGTCCTTGTTGTTGTATAGGTTCTCTGGGATTGTGATTTGTGGGCTGTTTTTCTTTGCTTTATGTTTAAAAACCATGTATGAGTGAGTACATATAGTAATTGTCTTTCTGTGTCTGGGTTACCTCACTCAATATGATGTTTTCTAGCTACATCCATTTGCCTGTAAATTTCAAGATATCATTATTTTTTTTCTGCTGTGTAGCATAGCACTCCATCGTGTAAATGTACCATATTTTTCTTATCCATTCTTCGATTGAGGGACATTTAGATTGTTTCCAGGTTCTGGCTCTGACAAACAATGCTTCTATGAACGTAGTTGAGTACATGTCCTTGTGGCATGATTCAGCCGTATTTTAATCCACAAACCTACAAACACCTGATTTTTTTTACAAAGAAGCAAAATATATAAAATGGAAAAAGAAAGCATGCTAAATATTCTTTTTCTTGAAGACGTCCAAGTCAAACTCTTGGCTCAAACTTCATCGAGATGGAGTCAACCAAGTTATCTATGATTTTACTAGCAGTTGTAGTCCTCATTATTAAAAGAATTTCTCAATTATGTTGTTGAAATAAAGTGAAGTTCTTCAATTCTGGGCAAGTAGAAGTTGAAAATGTATAGAATAGTTTTGACATCAACATTTTTGATATGTAAGCAGTTTCCTTTGGGATTCTTGGCTCCCCAAATTTTTATGACTAAAATATTTAAGTTATTTCACAATTTTGCCAATTTTCTTTCTATTTTTTGCCTGCCTACTGCATTAAGATTTGTTTGACCTTCACAATGTCTATTAAATATATTGATATAACTCCTAACAACTATTTGTGAGGAGCTTCCTCCTTTTGGTAGAATAAAGACCCTTTGATGGTTCATTTTTACTAAATAATTTTGTTTTATTTTTCAAGACAGGGTTTCTCTGTGTAGCTTTTTGGAGCCTGTGCTGGAATGGACTTTGTAGACCAGGCTGGCCTTGAACTCACAGTGATCTGCTTGCTTCTGCTGGGCTTAAGTGCTGGGCTTAAAGGCAGGTGCTAACATGGCCCAGCTACTAAATAATTTTTATAAAGATCAGTATTAAGCCAGAGCTAATGTTTATAACTATAAGGGCATTTAAATGAGCCTCTTGTTCATTACAAAATAATCAGAATATTATTAGTTAAAATTCTTCTATAATTGCCAACTTCTTTTGTTTTAATAATAAATTTCAACAAACAATTATGGAATTGCTATAAGCAAGAGAGTCCTGATATAAACAGGACTGATATTTGCTGTGCTCTCAAGGATTTCCATGAAATCTTTGGTAATCATCACAGAAAACCTGGAAAAGTACTTTTGACAGTTCGGATAAAAATCCCCATGCTCACACCCACACACAAAGTGCCAACTAAGCTTGCCTGACGGCTAGTATAGCATTTCAAAGGACACCTTTGCTGAGAAAACAGCTATAATCATAGAAAAATCAGCACTTCTATATTATAAATTGATCATTGTTCATTTTTTAGAATAGAAATCATAAACCTTATGATCCTTGAAAATATTTATTAAAGCCTTTAAGTTCTCTTATCCTAGTTAAGGTTTCTATTGCTTTGAAGAGACACCATGATCATGGCAAACTCTTAGAAAACATTTAAATGGGGCTGGCTTAAAGATTCAGAGTTCTAGTCCATTGTCATCATGGCAGGAAGCGTAGTAGCATGCAGGCAGACTTGATTCTGAAAAGGGGGGCTGAGAGTTTGACATCTGGATTGGCACACAACAAGAAGAGAAAAAGGGTTAGGCGCTGTTCATGGCTTGAGCTTCTGAAACCTCAAACCTCACCCCCACTCTCACACTTCCTCCAAAAAGTCCGCAATCACCCCAATAAGACAACATCTACTAGTGCTACTCCCTATCAGACTATAGGGGTTGTTTTCATTCAAATTGCTACATCTCCCAGGAATGTCTTTAAATGTATGTGCTTTTGTGTTGTTGATCATCTAAAAGCTATATAACATATTCTGGATCACAAGGATAATATTAAAACCAAAGGCTCTTATTTAAAAGTTCTGAAACTTTTGGGATTACTTTTTGGATTCTTAGTTTTATTAGTAAAAGAAATTAGAAACATAATCGGAAGGAAATTCCAGGACCATTTTAGCAGAGTTTGAGAGAAAACCAAAACAGGCAAACTATAAATCCCCATAGCTGTTAGAAACCAGGGAGATAGGGAAGAAGGGAGAAAATCATTCATTTGAGTTAGGGACTAAGACAGCTGATAGATTCAGCAATGGAGATCAACAAGCAGCTGCATGTCAGGGGATAAGGGCATAAGAGAATGAGTGAGGATAGCTCAGAGTGTCAAGGAACTTATGTTCCAATATCCAAAATGAAAAAAAAAGATAAGAAAGAAAAATTAAAATTTGTAATTTTTTTAAAGTTAGAACTCATTTAGTGGATAATTATTCCTCTCCTCTTCTTAGCATGTCTTTGGTTTAA